>NC_084930.1:10000000-10625000 GCF_958298935.1 Phragmites australis | reverse complement strand
CAGTGATCATGCCAAGAACATCTGCAATGATTAAATCAGTATGTGTTAAGTTTTTGGTTGAGAAGTGGAAATATATTAATATCAGGTTATAGATATCAGTGGTATTACCTAGGAAATTTCTATTCTCGCCGGTGTGTCTTGGAAGGTTAGCAAAAGGTGTAAGCTTGTAGATGTATGTTGGGAATATTTCTGGCACATCCTTTGCTGGAGTTACTTTTGTGTAGCAAGTGAATTCTACCATGTAAGGTCCATCAATTGGCTTGTAGAGGGATTTAGCTTTTGATACTCTAAAACAGCTGATGATGTAGATGCCACCCTCTTGAATGAGTGGACTTTTAGTGTCTATCTCAGAGCTGGGTATTTCAGCATAGATGGCATTTCCCTGTGGTTTCAAACTGAAGATAAGTGTTTGAAATCATCAAGCAACTATTTTAGAGCTATGTGTGTAAATTCAGTAAGAATTATATGGATGGAAGATATGTTAAGGATCATTGAAGTATAGCGTGCAAAGTATGTAAAGAAGTGTGATAGTATATCTGTACGTGCAAGAACAAGGTGTACATCTGCAGAGTACTTTTTAATGTTTATTTCAAAGTTGGGTATTTCAGTATATGTGGTATGCCCTTGTGTTTTTTTCGAGTTGAAGCTTAGTGTCTTGCATTATCAAGCAAGTATTTTAGAGCATGTATGAAAATTCAGCAGTGTTAAGATATCTATATGTGCAAGAATAAGGTGTACATTTGCAAAGTAATTTCAGTGTGTATTTCAAAGTTGAGTATTTCAGTATATGTGGTATGTCTTTGTGCTTTTCAAATTGGAGGCTAGCGTTTTGTATTATCAAGCAAGTATTTTAGAGCATGTGTGTAAATTCAGCAAGACTTTAAATGGAAGGTCTAGTAAAATGTATGACAGGGAAGTGCGCAAAATGCATGAAAAAGTGGCCTAGTGCCTTTTCACAACAAGCAACTATTTTGGAGCTATGTGTGTAAATTCAGTAAGAATTGTATGGATGGAAGATATGCTAAGATGCATGACAATATAGTGTGTAAAGTATGTAAAGAAGTGTGCTAGCATATTTGGATGTGCAAGAACAAGATGTACATCTGCAAAGTAGTTTTAGCATTCATTTCAAAATTGAGTATCTCAGTATATGTGTATGTTATTGTGTTTTTTCGAATTGAAGGCTAGTGTTTTGCATTATCAAGTAAGTATTTTAGAAGGTGTGCGAAAATTTAGGAGTGTTAGTATATTTATGTGTGCAACAATAAGGTGTACATTTGTAAAGTAGGTTTAATGTGCATTTCAAAATTGGGTATTTCGGTATATGTGGTATGTCCTTGTGCTTTTCAAACTGAAGGTTAGCGTTTTGTATTATCAAGCAAGCATTTTAGAGTATGTGTGAAAATTCAGCAAGGCTTTAAATGGAATGTTTAGTAAGATGTATGACAGAAAAGTGCGCAAGATGAATGAAGAAGTGGCTTATTACCTTTTCATCTGCAAGAACGAGGTCCACATGCACTATTGGCCCATCATTGGTGCCACAACGGTACTCCCATTTGCGTGAAACACGCGCACAAATTACCCAGTGCTTAGATTTTGGGTGCAGCGTGGGGAACAGATCAAATGGCATGTTGGAAACCTGTGCATTGTGCATCCATTGAAAATGTTAGATGACAGTAGAGGTGTTGCATTGATTAAGGAATACAAATCACCCGTGCCAAGTGGATATAAATAATAGGCGTTGATGAAAAACAACATTTTATAAAAAATTGCTTAAGTGTACCTTTCATTTTAGAAATAACTGCTGGAGCATATCTTTGGCATCTGAATGTTTGAATGGAAAAAAGGCTGATAGTTAACCTGTGATGCTGCAATATGTAGTTGTAGATAATAACAATAGCATGATTTTATGTTGTCACACGATTCTTTTTTATGTGCAGCATAAGGACATCAAGATTTTTTCCCCTATTTCTTTTTATTTTTTCTTCTTTTGTGGAGGAATGCATATTTATTCTATGATGAAGTAGATGTAGGTAAGATAAATTGCAATACTTCTTTATAAACTATGTTACGTGTTGTATCGGTGCAGTTTCCATCATCATCCTCTATTAATAATTTGAGGCCATTTTTTGAAGTAACACGGGATACTGCGACATATAACTGACCATGGCTGAAAGTAGGTTTCCTTAAGTACACGCCTACTTTATCTAGTGTTTGCCCTTGGCTTTTATTAATGGTCATAGCATAGCATACTTTTATAGGAAATCGACGACGCTCGAGTATAAAATGTAATTTAGGGTTCTTTAGCGTTAAACAAATGCGTGGAATATATACAATCTAGGTTGTATGAGTCCCGGTGATTATTTGTGCTTCGATAATCATATCGCCCATAGCTGTAACTATCAAGCGTGTTCCATTGCATAAGCCACCAGATTGGTTTAAATTGCAAAGTAATATTATTGGAACTCCTTTTTTATGGTGTAGTTTATGAGGTGGAAAATTATTTCCATTCAACGGATTTAAAAATTCAATGGGATATAGTAAGTCATATGAATCATGGACACTCTGTGCTTTTGATATTTTGTCGCAACTAAGGTATTCCTTTTCATTGGCAGGAATAAGATATACTATGTGCGTATTTATTTGATCAGCCAAGTCGTTTGTTGGAGTTAGTATAGCTCTTGCACGAAGATATGAAATATCAGAAAAGTTTATTTTCAAATCAGAATATATAGCATCAACTAAGCAAGCAATTTTGTCATCACTGGTCATAAGTAATAGGTCATGAGGTATTTGTATCCATGTGGGCTCTAATTCACCTTCATGTGCAATTGCCTCTAGTTTACCTTCACCTAGGTCTAGCACCTATTTGCTGAATTTAGCAATTTCTTGTTGAGCTTGTGGATCTAAAACTGGGGAAAGGAGCCTCATATTTTTGTTTAGTGTTAAAATAGAGATGTTATTCCAAAGAGGTGAATTTATTATTGCCGCATTTACGATTTGTGCCCTAGTACCACCCTCAATGACTAGTAGAATCTGTCTAAAATCGCCTCCCAAGACAACAATCTTGCCACCGAAGGGAATATGTTGGATGTCCGGTGATTGAAACGATAATAAATCACAAAATGTCCTATCAAGGGTTTCAAACGCTGTTCTATGTGTCATTAGGGCCTCATCCCAAATCACCAATGAAGTTGCCTCAATAAGCTCAGCAAGCATGGTTCCTCGTTTGATATCACAAACAGTGGCGTCATCTATGTCGCAAGGAATTTTGAAGCTAGAATGTGCTGTTCTGCCACCTGGCAATAGCAATGATGCAACACCGGAGGAAGCAACAGTAAGGACATTTTTTTTCGTGCTCGTAAGTATGTAACTATAGCGTTCCATAAATAGGTCTTACCAGTACCTCCATAACCAGAAACAAAAAAGAAGCCAGGAGTATTATTAAGGACTATATTTGTTATGCATTTAAAGACATGGTGTTGTTCATCATTAAGATTTGAAACCAAATGATCTGATTCAAGCATTAGTTCTTTGGTGTTATATGATAATTCTTCGTCTATAAATCGATTGGTGCATGCTACTTCGAAGTTTCCTGATCTCTGTGGTAAGTTGTAGTCTCTAATTCTGCCTCCATTCTTTGCAAATAGAGTTGAAAGATCATCTAGCAAATAATTTCGCAACTTAGGATCAGACATTTGGTAATTTTGATTGTTGATGACCTGTCTAAATCTAGATTGAATATCATTGGCTAATGCTTGCCAAACTTTCTCGAAGAATGTGTACTCATCGTTGACCTCACAGAAAAGCAACATTGTAACAAATAGCTGCCTTAATTGTGCGGAAGTGGCCCAAGCTGCTGCTTCGTCAAAAGCATTGAACCATTATTGATCATTACCAAGGAGGCCACGAGAGTTGCATGCATCTTTGAATGTTGGATATGTAATAGTGTTGTATGTTTTGACATCATTGTAACTTTGCGCGCCTTTAACAATCATCAATAGCATTCTGAGGTAATAACACTCGCCAACAGATGGATGCACGCAGTATAAATGACCTATTTTGATCCTATTTGTCTAGGTTGCCATATTCTTAGTGTTTCATCCCATCGCCACTTTGAGGGGAATTCGCAACATGTTAGATTTCTCCCTTGAGGGTATGTTTGGTTAGCGATGAACCATTCAGTTAACATTGTTCTGCGGAGGAATTCTTGTGAGACTATTACGGATAAATTAGTATCACTATTGTATGTTATGTTATTTTCATGTGGCAAGTGTACAGGGAGACGTTCCACCGCCGGCAAATGTCTGTGGATATCAAATCCGTATATGCGCCAGCATGCATCTTGCTCGCAGATGTAGCGACAATCTAAGTATTCTTTAACTTCATTTATAGTTTGAGTTTCACTGTCGTATGGTGCATCATGGCCACTTCTTATTCTCTCGATATAAACTTTGCCGCAATCTGGACCTTTTTTTTTACGTATTTGAATAAATATTTGATAAAAATGCCTTTGTTGCACCATTCTACATTTATATGAGCCTGGAATTTCTTTACCAAATACATATTGTAGGGAACTATCCATTGATTGTTTAGCCTCGTGTTTGCTTTTTGAATGTATCTATCATTGACAGGTCTTTTATACACTGCGAAGCCATTCTGGTCAATCGTGGTTTCAGATTGTAAGGCTTTAGGGTACCCTTTGGAACATTTGCCATTTTTCATGCAGGGACTATCACGGTGATTTTTACCACATAGGCCATACACTCTATATATTGCTATGTTGTCATGGTAATTTTGGATCATATATCGTCTGCCGCCCGTGTGTGAAGCCGATAACACTATTTTGCCGATTTCATTGTCATCTGTGCAACCGCGGTTGACAGCGTCACTTATACCTTGCAAATTCTCTACTCTAAGATTAGCTTGATTTTTAAGCACAAACCATAGTCTTATTTCGTCTATGCAAGCACGAGCATCAACCTTGGCTTGTCTTGATAAAGAACCGTAACATAGATAGGGATTTGGCTGATTTTTTCTATAATGGAACATATAGCGGTAGTAGTCCTGCATTGTCATTTTAGAACTACCTGTATTATAAGTCAGGTTTGTATCATTATAAGGTATTCCAATTTGGAAACCGTGCTCACCATATGGAAAGAGAAGAGGGTACTGAAGCGCCATGAAAGCAGGATGTAACGCAGATATCTGTTGCAGCTGGCCAGCATGTGTCTTTATTACTATGTCTCGCTTGAATGTGTCTAATGTGAAGTCGCCAACAATAAACATAGCAAGTTGATCAGTCATGGGTAAATTGTATTGCACTAGATCACCCTCTCTCGCGCCTATGATTCTAATGATAAATTCTTCGTTGCCATGCCCTCTCAATCTATCTCTTGCAAGTCTAAATTTTCTTGCAAATGAGTTGTGGTTATCTAGCATTTGTTTTAGATTTTCAATTATTCTTGCATCTAAAGGACCTGCAGGCGTCTCGTTTGGATCTAAAGCGCGCAATCTATTTTTAATTTCATTAGCAGTATCATATATGTATAGCTGAATGAACTTAGGAGGCATTCCATCATGTGGAAGTAAAGATCCAATGCGGTGATGAACTTGACCATTAATTTTGAAAACGGGGGTCCTCGGCCATCATTCATAGAACGGTCTATGTTGGCTCCCATTGATAAAGGCGAATAAACAGTTATATAGGCGAATATGTTTTATAAATTTTTTGGAATGAGCGCCGCCATTGAATTTAGCTAAGGTATTGAGAGGTTCAGGTCAGGCTCTAAAAGGTGGTATGGAAACCTTGCCTCCTTTACAGCAAGAATTGTAAATAATTCTATTATTTCTGATTGATGAATTAGATTTAACTCTTTCTCCAAGCCAAAATACAGCATGGCAATATCTGCACTCATAGTTAGGTGACCCAAAATAGGAGCGATGGGGATAAGAAGCTATATAGTGACATGTTTGAATTAGAACATTGCAAGTGTTGCAACATCGAAGAGGTTTGCCATAGTAGGGTACAAAGACAGAAAAGCAACGGTTAGTTAGGCTATAAGCATATTGTAATTGTATGCGCCTAATCATTTATTTGCATTAGGTGGAGAGTGAGGAATAGAGTGGACAAAAGGGTGGGGAAAAGGGAAGAGCAGCAGGAGATCAGAATACGTAGCGATATTATGGAAAGTATTGGTGTACCATGACAAGCACACGTACCTTTCAACGCGTCAATGTAATCTTGATTGAAGTGGCCAAATTCTATGGATGGTTTTTTATTATTTAATTTATTATTTAATGACCCTAGAAAAGCATGACAACAAACATGGCTTAGGCAGTGCAGGCGAAGGTTATTATCAGCGGCAATAAGGACCTATTATTAATGACACAGGTTGGTACCAATCACCTGCCAATCTCAATCTCTGCTGATCTAGTAATTTACGCCGCTTACGACGGCACTCAGGTGGGCTCAGAGTTAAAGGGTAGTGATATGCAGCGTCTTCTCCAAGGTTTCCTATTTATCAATAGCGGATAGGTATATTTAGTCCTGTGAGGGTGTGCGTTTTAAATCTAGGAACAGCTGGAAAGAAACATACTTTGTCTTCTGCGAGTTTCACTCCTAGGGCGTGTGTGGTGGGTAGATGAAGATGTTGGGTGCCACCAAAGTAGTGGGTACAGGGGCCAGGAGAAGATAAAGAAGTAAAAAGATGCAGAATGGTGTGGATTTGGTGAGTTTGGGATCGACACATATTAAATGTAGGGAAAAAGATGCAAAATCAAAGGGAAAAGCTGGTGGACGCACATGGCAGAGCATTAATGGCATCATGCGGTTGGAATGGGCGCGGCTCATTGGCTACCAATGTGAAAAGCATGGGTCTACACAGTGCCAATGAGGCAGGAGAACAAATAACAACGAAAAGAGCCAGTAGCAACTTATTTAGAATAACCATGCAGGGAGAAATGTTCTTTTTTACGCTTCCCCTCTCTCTCTCTCTCTCTTCTTTTTTTCTTTAAAAAAAATGGTACTGGATAGCAATGCTGATATGCATTTGTTAATTAATAGTGCAAGGTTGAGCAAAGAAAAGACACGAACAATTGCACAAATAAACCAGGGAAAGCATGTAATCAAGGGGTTAACCAAACAAGGAATTTTTGGTGATGTAAGCTCCTAAAAAAAAACTTAGGGACCATTAAGGTATTAGGAACGAAGTGCCGTAGTATGTGGATGCATACTCACTGAACATGTAGGTTAGTAACTAAAGTACATACACTTTTTTTTTGCATAGCACTAACCTTCCAAAATTGTAATCAACCACAACGAAACCGCATATGCTTTGAAGACAGACAACAGCCTATAGTGCAGCTTGCTCATAAGCAGTCATGCACACTGCCTCACAAGATTACCAGAAAAAGAGTCGGCGTGGGGTACTCTGGAAGCTTAGTAAAGGCAATTCAATCTCTACCTCACAAAGGATGCTTCCATCGTCAACAACTTCACAGAGCAATGGAACGTATGGCAAGCGACATCTAGCTGCGACAGTTTGCAAGAGGGAGATGTAAGAGGTTCCGATAGCAAACATGTGGTTACTAATGTTGTTCTGGCTATGCTATATATATTTTCCCATCATGCAGGTAAAAAGAAGAAGGAGATAAAACAAAAGTGGCAAAAAGGAAAAGTTAACGGGGAAAGGAGGAAAAGGGAAGAAAATAAAAATAAAAAAGAAGAGGGCAATGTGTCAGTTGCTGTACTCTGCATAATAACATAATGTAACATGCATAATACAAATACGACTAATAACTTCATGTGTAAGGAAGCTAACAATAATATGCTCACATAATATGGGCACATATAAATTAACCAGGCACAGTAGGGGGGGGGGGATATATCTTATCGAGAATAGCAAATTCAGCTCAGCGCCAGTCCCTTGTGGATCAAACAACACAAAGGGCTTCAACTTATAAAAACCTGCATGTTAATGAAGAATACCTATTAGTTTAACAGACACCATCACATCCAGCATGAAGAGGCAATAAAAGTAGGATATAATGTGATATGTGGGAGCAGTGCGTCAGATGCTATACTATGCATGAGCGAATGATGTAACAGAGTTGGCTAATAGCACGGTTCATAACGCCACGCATAACATTGCAAACTATAAGATGTTTGCATAACTTAGGTATGAACGAATTATTCGATGGCAATAAGAAAAAGAAGGCACATTTTATTAATCTTCATTGTTTATCTGTGTTCCACAACTAAGCCTAAAAAAAGAGGCCACATATTAGACAAAAGAGGACAAGAATAAAAAAAGTTTAAAAGAAATCACCGTAACTTAAGATGGGGTGGGAACGGTGCCAGCTGCTATACCATGACTGAGGCTATGGTGGAACGGCGGTAACAAAAAAAGACAGGTAATAATGTCGTGCATAAGCTAGCGAACAAGAAGGTTTTTACATAAGATAAGCACGGACAAATTATTTCAAGGGCAACAAAAGGGGGGAGAGCCACATCTCACCAGAAAAGATGAGTTCAATCCTACGACAATTTAGCTGCGGACCAAACAGCGGAGAGAGCTGCAAGAGATAGGAACACAAGTGATCTTTAAAAAAGGATCCGAGGCATTTAGCATATCAAGAACGGTAAAAAATGCATTATAAGCGAATATGTGGCACAACATAACGGGAACAATAAAAATATGATATAATATAACATGTGGGAACAATGTAGCGGCTGCTATACAATGCATGATGCCATGATGCAGAAAAAAATAATAAAAATACAGCTAGTAATATCATGCATAAACTAAGCGCCAATTAGATCTCCACATAGTATAGGTACGAACGTATTACTAGAGACAATAAAACGGGAGAGAGGGTTATATCTTACCAAAGATAAAGTTTCCAATCCAGTGACGAGCCTGCTGCGGACCAAACAGTATAAAGAGCTGCAAGAGATGGAAAATCTAGATGCAAGAAAGGACACCCGTTAGTCTAATAAGCACAAATCAATACATTAACGATATTAGAAAGCCGGTTTTAATTGTTTTTTTTCCGCTAACCCCCCCCCCCCCCCAAAAAAAGAATGACGAGAAAGGGCGCCATTCTTTCCATCTCCTTTCCTTACCTTCTTCTTTACTTTCTTCTCTTTTCCACCCTTGCACACAGGAACAACCTGTAGCGATGAGGGTCAAATCTTTGCATAAGACCATCAAACACTAAGCAGGAAGCAACATCAGAGCACACGAATGGGATCACAATGAGAAAGAAACTACAAGGTGCTCAGACCAAAAAGAATTTTCTTTTTTTTTTCTCTTTAAAAGAAATCACAAGAAACAGTGTGAAGATAGAAGACGCACCGCAGAGCGGAAAGCGATGGTTGAAATAATGGGAAAATAAGTGAAATACGCACACGAAGGCGTGTGAAAAGAGCCATGGGAATCTCAAAATTGTTGTAGCGCAAAACAACCCGAACATACGGGAGAAAAGGAAAGGGGAGAAAGCTCTAGGTTGCTTTCTCTGCCCCTTACCACGCGAACAAACAAAAAGCAATCGATATGGAGGGGGCAAAAAAGCGTCGGAAAGTATTGCGGAGAAGGCAAAGAGGGGTGTAAAAGAACGAGAAACACCATCTGCCGACCACATCGCCATACAAAGACACAACCAAAAACAGAAAACAAATCGAAGACCTGGAAGGAAAAGGGTCATGGATCTAGCAATGCTGAAAGAAACCGGTGCAACGACCCAACCTAGAGGGGAGCGCCAACAAAATCAGGGAGCCGGATATCAGCACGGCAAGGGTCTTGGAACGTGAACGAAAGCACCAACCAGAGCAAGCCAAAAATCGCTATCGCAAGGGATCTGAAACGCAAGAGCAGGCACTGACCAGAGCAAGCAACAGTGTAGACGCAAGAACCAAAGCTCAGCAGAGGAACGAAAAAAGGGACAAGGAAGGAGAAAGGAGGAGTCTGGGCTTTATCGCCGGCGACCAGACCGAGCAGTTGCCCACCGGAGGGCATGCACACCGAAGTGATCACGCAACGCGGCGCACCGGCTAGCAGCGCCTCAACACCAAGAGCCAACCGGCACACCACACAGGGTTGACCGGCGTGTGGCGAGTCACGGCGCGTCGCGCGAGACGCAGAGGCAGGCAGCATCCACAGAGTTTGCCGTCACCCAGGCATTGAGACACGGGCCCCATGCGGCTGCGCGGGAGGCGCACGCCGAGAGCCGCATGATGCGAATTGGGCGGATGAATTTTTTTTTGCCGACGTGGACGGCCTGACTAGCCGGGAAGCCGCGCTGCTTTCATATATTCTAATATTCCCCTCATTTACTCTAATGATAATGATATACTAGATTTCCAGCTGATTTCAAGTGACACTGTATCATGCATGCTACTATGCAATGGCCATGCTACTGTATCAGAAAAAAAGTTCTGTCATTCTGATTACTGTGCTATGTGTCCCGGAATCGGGGTCGTTGGCCTCTGTGGTTTGAATACTATGCTGAAATAAATACATAGGTCCTGAACTATTTCGTAGTCGCAGACTTGCAGTCTTCTCACAGTTTGACGTCTGTTTAGGGATTAGGATTTTTCTTGCTAAGTTGAAACGTTAAGCATTTCTCTGTTTTTCTTACGAAAAACATTTCTCTGTTTTCCTTATGAAATTGTGTTTTTCGTATTATTCTTGCACTATCTGCTCATCTTAAGTTGGCTGTTTAATCCATAAATGTAATTGAATTGATCTGAGATGGTGCCGACTACCAAACCACCAAGTATCTACCCCGTACTGTTGGAAATCTTGAGCCGATCACACTCAAACACGAGCAGGACACACACGAGAACACATGAATTTTTTTTGTGTTGCGCTAAACTTGATGGTGCCTTGGATTATGGAGTTGATCTCAGAGAAGGCAGCTCGTGACCCGATCATGTGGTTTGTGGCACCAGTGTCAAGGTACCACATCCGATCGTCGCGATCCTTCTCTCGGTCCAATTGTACGAATATCTTTGCCTCAACCAGCTGTAGAGTGGACGTGGCAGGCGGTGTGACACAAGCGTTGGCCATCAAAAGCGCGGGCTTGTCGTCATCACCCTGTGTCAGGTGGGCCTCGGGCCACTTTGGCTTGCTGCAGCAATCCTTGGTCCAATGGTTGTATTTGCCATAGTTTCGACATTGGTCCTGGCTACCTCCTGGGCTGGACGTGTTTGCATTGCCATCGCGCGGCTTGTTGCCATGACCGCGCCCACAGTTCTTGCCATGACGACGATGAGAGCTGTCATTGCCGCCGCTACTAGACCCTCCCTCGCCATCGAGCTTCTTCATGCGAGCTAGGCACTCCTCCTCAGTGAGGAGTAGATTCTACCCGCTATTGCCACCCGAAGAACCGAGCTTGTACCTTTGCTCCACAGCGCGTAAGCGACTGGTCACCTCCTCGATCGAGAGCGTGCTCAGATCAAGGAGAGTCTCGATTGAGATGGTGACTTGTTGGAGGTGTTTTGGAATGACCTGCAGAAATTTTTGCACCACCTCCACATCAATGACTTCATCCTCTAGTACTCAAAGGTTGTTAGCAAGGCTTGTGATCTTCATGGCGAAGTCATCGATAGATTCACCATCTTTGAACTCGATCTTGCCGAGCTCGTGCCACAGCTTCTATGCGTTCACTTCTCTAACACGCTCGCCATCGATGCGCATCATCTTGATCACGTCCTATACATCCTTGGCGATGTCCTTGACGGCGAGAATGGACAGCATCTCTGACGGCACGGTGTGGAGAATGGCGGACAGCGCCTGCCTATCATTGCGGTAGTCACCGCCCTTGGGTTCGATTACCTCCCAAAGGTCTTATGACTACAGGTTCATGTGCATCACGAGCACCCACTCGGTGTAGTTCGTTCGTGTGAGTGTGGGGCAGACCATCAAGACCGATGCCTCCTTAATAATGCGCTGCACAACCACCTCGCAGCCACCATCATCACGGTGTCGCGGCCAGCGCAGAGGAGGTATCGGTGAGCTATGGTGGTCTGCGTGGAGGAGTCCTCAACTGGGTGCCCCTAGGAGCCTATGATAACATAGCTGTATTTGGATTGACAACACATGCTATAGTGCTAAATGTTGGAAATCTTGTGCTGCGCTGAACTTTGTACACCCACTTTAGGTTGATCACGCAATGACTTGCATAGAGATCAACAAGGCTCCATCGTTGACATAGATGGGCATGACACGATCTTGTTTGCCTACAAGACCAGCGAGCACTGTGCACTCACGGGGGTGTACTTCATTCCTCTGCTCACCACCAACATCATCAACATCGGTTAGCTTGATGAGAACAGCTGCTAGGTGCTGGTTGACGACGGCGTCCTGCAGACTTGGGACTCGTATCGACGTCTGCTGGCGAGGGTGAGACGCTCCCCTAGTCAGCTGTACATGCTTAGCCTCGACATCACACGACTGGTGTGTCTGTCGACACGAACGGGAATCGTTATTTCCAACTGCTTGTGGCTAAGTCTTCCCGCAAGCAAGGACCAAGTGCCTACGACGATCAAGCGATTCCAGGCGACGGTAGAGGTGGAGACATGACACAAGTTGAATGTCCTTCGCATCGACCGTGGCGGTGAGTTCACTTCGGTGGAATTCGACGAACATTGCGTCGAGCGCGACGTGCAATAGCAGCTCATGACTCCATATTCTAACAAAACAGAGTCATTGAGCGCCACAATCAGATAGTGATCACCATGGCTCAAAGCATGTTGAAGGCAAAGAGCCTCCCCAGAACATTCTGGGGTGAAACAGTCTCCACCGCCGTCTTCATTCTCAACTGTGCATCGACTCAGAGTGTCGATGGCAAGACTCCGTATGAGGTCTGGCATGATATGCAGCCAATAGTGAACTTCCTCTGCACCTTCGGCTGCATCATGCATGTCAAGAACATGAAGCCTCACCTGAAGAAGCTCTACGATCGCAACACTTCAATGATCTTCGTCGGCTATGAAAGCAGGTTTAAGGTGTACCGGGTGTATGATCCCTAGCGCTACCGCACTGTCGACAACATCCTCGGCCCGATAACGTCACGAGGGTACGCACCGCGCTAACCCAACCTCGATGAGCTTCACATGACCTGGAGCCTTGTTGATCTCCCTTTAGGTCACCGCACGATCGGCCTAAAGTGGGTGTACAAAGTTCAGTGCAGCAAAAAAAATCCTTGCGAGTTCTTGTGTGTGTTCTGCTCGTATTTGAGTGTGATCGGCTCAGGATTTCCAACAAGGACTTACTGATAACCTGCAGTTTTCTGGTCGGATTTGGCAGTACTGCGTCTCTACTTGCCTGGAAAAGGTTCAGAGATATAGCTCCGATCTCGATGCACCGAGGAAATATCCATTCTTGAAGATCTCTACATGTAAGTGGGTCAACACATGATCTCGCCAATTGCTTTCCCTTGTCAATTTCCATCTTATTTTCCTACGCACAAATGCATCGCCATGATCTGTAGAACTCATCCGTCTGTAAAGGACGGCATGCTTTGCAGAGCTGTGCGGTGGGCGCGGCCTGCCCCTTCTGCATAGATTTGGGCCAATTAGTTGCTTGTTTGGGTGTGCACCTCGCTGCGTCTGTCCCCATTAAGGGTCAGATCACGAGAGGGCGAGGAACAAGTTGCCCGGATTTTGGCCGCATGTAGCTGGGACTGTATGGGCCTGTTCATGTTGCTTCAGGCATCGCTTTCAAGGTTTCACTATGTCTGGTACCCTCGTAACAGAGGATAGATAGATCAGATCATGCTGAGACTAGTACAGAAGTGCTCAAGGGATATGGGTGACCTAGCCTCCTTGCTTTGCCTGTTTTGGTAATCGGCATGGAGAAGTACTGTTTCTAGTTTTCCACATTAGTATAGGTGCATGCACGCCATCATGAACATTTGGAGCTACACACGATCCAATTTAAAGGTAGAAATTTCAAGAAATCAAGTACTGAAGTTGGAAGTACGACATGATTATACTGAAAGCCACCATATAATGGGAAAAGATATTATTCTTAGAAACTATATTTTCAAGGGAAACTTCTATAAAACTATATTCTTTGAACGAACCAAACTTCTATAAAACTATAATTTCATTTAGAAAATGGTTAACATCGATCTTGTTCTTTTCTGTCTATGCGGGTTATAAAATAGTTTACAGCCACAACTACCACCATTTATTTGTCAAGGAAAGATGAATTCTTTCCAAATATTCAGGAAATGCTTATTAACTAAAACAAAATGTTTGCATATAATGGGAGAATCATTATTATTATTTTGTGTGATGGCATTTGTTTTGGGGATCATGGTGTTAGTGTTGGTATCTACTACTAGTTCTTGGTTTTGTTGACGAAGGTCATGATTACTAGTGTTTGGATTTATTTAGAACAGTAAAAAGAACAAATTTCAGAAGTAACACAAATCTATGTAAAGATTTGATGCTTTGGGTGTATTCAGGAACTATCAACTGTGCTCAAGGTGGGCAATGGAGGCAGCAAGTGTCTTTTTGCCTGCTCAAGCCATTTAATGTCATTTGTCTTACACCCAAGCAGGAGGGTGAAGCTAGAGGCAGATACATATGCTGCCTTCATGCAAATCTATAAGCGTACACAGCCGCTCCTGATCCTGAGCCACCACATGCATCTGAAAGATCTATAGGTTTTTTCATTGAATCAACTAGTCATCTGCACTACTGCGGTGCTATTGGAACTTGTGTACTATGTACTGGGAATGAAGAGGATTAAGAGATATAACTAACTGTCAGGATGTTGATCTCTGTTAGAGGTATAGATGTTAGCAGGAGGCTTCTCTGTTGAGTGGATCGGGGCAGTATCACTGTTGATGGATCCCTGGGGATACATTTGCAAGATATACGCCTAGCTTATGTTTGTAACGCGGAAAATTTTCCCGGATCCTGCAGGAATTAATTGTTTCCTATGAAATTTCCGTGTTTTAAATAGGGCAGGTCAAGTTCTTAGTGATTTGAACTAGCCCGGCATCAAGTGAAAACTGTGGAACACATCTCCTATGCGATAGGTTAAACACTCTATGTCTAAGTAACTAATTTGCTTGTGTTTGAACTCCACTGAGAGGCATATGGCTTATGATACCTTGTTGGGATTTGTAATCCTAGCTAGGCTGTTAAGGCTTAAGAACTGTATGTATTTCAGGATCTCTCATTTTGTCATTTAGATAATAGGCCCTCTAGGACTTAGTAGGATGGATGGGGATTAGGTTCAATCCCTGGGAATCAGAGGAGAAAGTAGCTATTTTCAAATTCTTTAATCATCTTGATGGTCTTGTAGCTTTTTATCCAAACAAACCTTTAAGATAGTTAAGGACCGAACATTCAAGTACAAACGGAACGGACTAAAAACCTGGTTAGAGGACTGGCCTAACAGGCCATTTATGCTGCAGAAACTCCTTTTTTTGCCCTTAGCCGAGGGCACGCTACAGTTGCAGCGATGATTGCCACTGTGATCTGTTGGATGTGATCTCGGGGCCCTCTCTCTCCTTATAGAATCCTAACTAACGTCCGACTAAAGGGGAGTCCCGTACCCACCTTGCGCTGCGATTGGTGGCGCAACCAACCATATATGGTTGTGGTCCCGTTCCGTGCCGTGCATATATATAAATGAGGGGGAGCCGGCACCTCATGGTGACATCGATCTTGTGAGGTTTAGCCTCTCCCAAACATACATTCGACCTGCCGATCATATTAGTGCACGGCAGCGGAGCGAAGGCCGCCGCCGTGACTTCACCGAGCTACGTCGTCCACACCACGACCATCTACATCGACACGCTCACGCTCTTCAATTTCATTGATTAACAAAGGATGGTGTCACCAAATTCAAGTATACGTTCACGCTTCCGCTTAAGATGGGTTTGTATTTAGGGCTAATCATGTTTAAGATGAGCTTATTAGCTACCACTGGTATCATAGCCTAATTATCCCTAAACAGACCCCAATTAGGCAAAATAATGTTTGGATGACGCCAATTCATAAACAATTAGGCTTAATTATGTTAATTGGTGATCAATTAGTTTTAATTGTTCCCGGTTTAAGTGTTTTTTTCCTTTGGACCCTTTTGTTCCGACCCATTAATGTTCAAGTTTAGGTTTAATTGATGAATATTAGGCTCAGATTAATTCTCATGTTCATGAATTAGGGGTTTTAAGACTCAGATTAGATGTATTTTTATGCATATATCTGTGTTCTTGTGTGTTTTTGGGGTCGGTTTGGGGCAAATCGACATGTTTCATACCGTTTTGAACTCGGGTAGCATTAAGAAGGAGGGGATTTGGGGAAACTCTAATGCAAATCCTAAAGAATATCCCAATCCCAAACCTTTCCCCAAATCCGAAACCCTAAATCCCTATCTGTACCCAAGATCCCCAAATCCGAACCTCATTCTCAGATCAAGCGCTAATCTAAAGAGGATGAGGATGAGACTTACGTGTTTTGAACGCCGATGGCCATCGGGACCTTCTTCTCCGGCGGGATCTCCTTCGTTCTTTTCGGTTGTGCGCGGATCTTCCAGTTAGCAACGTCGATTCGTCACGACCGCTTGTGCTTGCGCGTCGTCTCTCTGGCGTGCTCCTCCTCAGTCGCCGCGCGCACGACCTCATGGACCGGCACCATCGAAGACTTAACCGACGGAGGCACGCACTTCTTCCTCGTGTGTGCGCTCCGGCGGGTAGACCCATGGTGGCACCCTCTCTCTCTCTCTCTCTCTCTCTCTCTCTCTCTCTCTCTCTCTCTCTCTCTCTCTCTCGCCGGCGGTATTCCAGCGTCGAACTCTGGCGGTCGTCTCTCTCTCGCGCTGCAGCCACGTTTTTGGAAGTGGAGGAGACGAAATGTTTTTAGGGTTAGGGTTTCGGCCGACGGCGTTTTTATCCCAGGCGATTTCTTCGGTCAACCATCGGATCCCGTTGGATGGCTGAAAAAATCCGAGGCAAAGAGGGCCGGGCGCGATCGCTGGGCTGGGCTGGCGCGCGCGCAAGGAGCTGGGCCGCACGTTGGTTTCTGGGCCGCAAGCCCAATGTCTTGGTTTCCCGTGCGCATGGACGTGGGGCGATGGGCTGATAAGGCTTTTTGGGCCTTTTTCCTTTAAAGCTTTGGGCCAATCTCTTTTAAGCTTTTAGGCTTTTTTCTTTTTCAGATTTTCTAGTGGTCCTCTAATGGTTTTATTCTTTTATGCACTGGATTATGGCCCAAAATTGATAATGATTAGTGTACAAAAATTACAATTAATTCTCGGGATAAAATTGGAACCAACGAGAAGATTTTTTTCAGAGAATTTTACGCTCAATTTTATGTGGGTTCATGATTACTTTCTGACCAAAGTTGTCTATGATTATGCGCCATTTTATGTGATAGTTCAAATTCTTTTCCGTTTTCTGCCCAACGGTGATGCGGATTAAAGTTTTATTTTCGCATGATTTTAATCAGACCAACGTAGGATTATTTTCATGCAAATTTATTTCCGTATGATAAATTTTCTAATCTGACCCAATTCTTCTCTCCAGCTCTTAATGCTTCATTTGTTGCCACCACAATTGATGGCATAGAACAACTTACGGGGAATAATTTTCCCGCTTGGAAAGCTAAGGTACTATTGTCCTTGGTGTTTTGGACCTTGACTATGCGCTCAGGGTTGACACTCCCAGTGCTCCCACCATTGGCGTGGAAAATCATGATGAATTAAAGAAAACCTATGATGCACTTTCTGAGAAGTGGGAGCGGTCCAACCGCATGTCTCTTATAATAATGAGGAACTCGATATCAGATGCTATAAGGGGAGCGATCCCAAACTCAGAAAAAGCTAAGACATACTTGGCATCTGTGGAGGAGCAATTCAAAGGCACCTCCAAGGTTTACGCCAGTACATTGATTCAGAAGCTCCTCAACACTAAGTATAATTATGGGTCTGGTGGCATAAGAGAACACATCATGATAATGACAGATATGGCTGCCAAACTCAAGGGCTTGGATATGGAAATCTCTGAAGGTTTCCTTGTCCACTTCATTATGACCTCTCTCCCTCCTGAGTTTACTCCTTTCAAGATAAATTACAACACTCAGAAAGAGAAGTGGAGCATGAGCAACTTGATCGCGATGTGTGTTCAAGAGGAAGAAAGGGTAAGGGCTGAAAAGAAAGAGTTTGTGAATCAAGTCAGCAGCCCCAACAATAAAAGAAAATTCCAAGTGGATTTTAAGTCTAAGAAGAAATTGCATTTCGTCGCTAAATACGACAAGGCAGCACAGAGGGTGCCCAAGGCACTTGCTCCTTTTGCTTCTACCTCTCAAGAATCTAAAGATGACGGATGCCACTTCTGCCACAAGAAGGACCACTACCAAAAGGACTGTGTTGGTTTCCTGAAGTGGCTCGCAAAGAAGGGTAATGATTTAATAACATTCATTGATGAGTCTCTTTATGCTGATTTTTCCCTTAATTCATGGTGGATTGACTCAGGTGCCACTGTGCATATTACCAACTCCTTACAGGGATTCCTTACACAAGAACATTAGGAAAGGGGGAGCGAAGTCTTAGAGTGGCCAATGGGAAGGAAGCTGAAGTTCAAGCTGTCGGATTCCTTCCATTCTTGATAGTGGCTTCACTCTTAGACTGAATAATGTAGTTTATGTTCCTTCCATGAGGAGGAATCTTATTTCAGTTTCGATGTTAGATGATGATGATTTTTATTGTAATTTTGGAGATAATAAGTGTATTCTTAAATTTAATTCAGATGTTATTGGTCTTGCCATCCGACAAGACAAACTTTATATGCTTCCTCTTAATGAATCCTCTGTGATGATGAATATCTATAATGTAAGCCATAAGAGAAAGAGAAGTACAATTAATGAGACTTCTTCGAAACTGTGGCATTGTCATCTAGGCCACATTTCGAGGGGGAGAATGGAGCGTCTCATTAAGGAAGAGATTCTCCAACCCTTAGACTTCTCCGACTCTGACCACTGCATAGATTGCATTAAAAGAAAATACGTTAAGCAAATAAAGAAAGGGATCACTCGGAGCACAGAATTATTAGAATTAATTCACACGGACATATGTGGTCCTTTTTCTGTGACATCAGTTGACAGTTTTGATTCTTTCATTACCTTCACTGATAATTTCTCCTGTTACGGCTATATATACCCCATTAAAGATCGATCTGAGTCTCTCAACAAATTTAAGATATTTAAGGCTGAAGTAGAAAATCAGCATAATCTGAAGATTAAAGTAGTGAGATCGGATCGTGAGGGAGAATATTATGGGAGGCATGCCCCATATGGGCAAATCCCTGGTCCTTTTGCCAGATTCCTTCAGGAAAATGGCATAGTAGCCCAATATTCTACACCTGGTGAACCTCAGCAAAACGGGGTAGCTAAGTGACGTAACCGCACGCTTATGGACATGGTGCGAAGTATGCTCAGCTATTCTAGTTTACCAGTTGGACTGTGGATGGAGGCACTTAAGACAGCCACACACATTCTAAATCAGGTTCTCAGTAAATCAGTTCCAAAAACACCTTATGAATTATGGACTGGGAGAAAACTATCTTTAAAGTACTTACGCGTGTGGGGCTGTGCAGCTGAAGCTAAAGTATTTAATCCACATATTGGGAAATTAGATCCTAAGACAGTTAGTTATCAATTTATCAGGTATCCTGAAAGATCAAAGGGGTATCGCTTTTACTGTCCAGATAGGATCACTAAGTTCGTAGAAACAAGACACGCTGTGTTTCTTGAGAACAGAGATCTGGAGCCGAGGGAAGTTGATCTTAAAGAAAAGCGGGTTTATTTTCCTACACCACTGATCCAAGAGCCCTACATCCCTGTGCTTCAAGTGATTGCACCTTCAGTAGAAACTAACGTCAGTGCACCCCCTATTGAGGTCTCTGAAATTCCTAACGATACACCTAACGATGAGCCTCAGCAGTCCCCTGCAATACCCAGTCCTAGTCCTGTAGTGCATAATAAACCGATCAGGAGATCACAGCGTGAGAGGAGACCTGCCATCTCGAACGATTACGTTGTTTACATGAATGAGGATGTTAATGACATAGGGAAGACAGAAGATCCCAACTCATATAAAGAGGCCATGATGAGTGATCATTCGTCTGAGTGGCTTAATGCCATGAATGACGAATTAAAGTCTATGAGTGATAATGATGTATGGGACCTGGTAGAAATCCTTGACAGAGCCAAAACAGTAGGCTGTAAATGGGTCTACAAAACCAAACATGACTCTAATGGGAACATCGAAAGGTTCAAAGCAAGGCTCGTAGCTAAAGGCTTCTCGCAAAGAGAAGGAATCAATTATAATGAAACCTTCTCTCCTGTATCAAGTAAAGATTCTTTTAGAATAATTATGACGCTTACAGCGCATTATGATTTAGAGCTGTATCAGATTGATGTAAAGATGACATTCCTTAATGGCGACTTGGAAGAAAATGTTTACATGGCTCAGCCGGAAGGTTTTGTCATGAAAGGCAAGGAACATTTGGGATGTCGTCTTAAGAAATCAATTTATGGTCTAAAGCAAGCGTCTAGGCAGTGGTATCTCAAGTTTGATAAAGTTATTAGAAATTTTGGCTTTAAAGAAAATGAAGTTGATAACTGCATTTATGTAAAGTTTAAAGGGGGAAAATTCACCATCTTAGTTCTTTATGTGGATGATATCTTATTGGCTAGCAGTGATAAGGATATGCTGTTTGAGACCAAGAGATTTCTTTTCTCTAATTTTGATATGAAGGATCTCGGTGAAGCCTCTTATGTTCTTGGCATTGAAATTCACCGAGATCGGTCCAAAGGAGTATTAGGTTTGTCTCAAAAGGCATACATTGACAGAGTACTGAAGAAATACAATATGCATAAGTGCTCTGCCACGCCTGCTCCTATTATTAAGGGTGATAAGTTTGGGATATTTCAGTGTCCAAGGAACCAATATGAAATTGATCAAATGAAGTCAGTTCCTTATGCTTCAGCTGTCGGAAGCATTATGTATGCTCAAGTATGTACATGCCCTGACTTAGCTTTCGTGACCGGGATGCTTGGCAGATATCAGTCAAATTCAGGACCGGATCACTGGAAAGCCGTTAAGAAAGTCCTTCACTATTTGCAAGGCACTAAAAACTACATGCTCATATTTAGAGAATCCGATAACCTTGAAGTCGTTGGTTATTCGGATGCAGACTTTTGCGGGGTGTGTAGACACTAAGAAATCCACATCAGGTTATATCTTCACCCTCGCTGGAGGAGCTATCTCGTGGAAAAGCTCTAAACAGACACTTACAGCATCTTCAATGATGCAAGCTGAGTTTGTGGCATGTTATGAGGCTACCGGGCAGGCTATATGGCTAAAGAACTTTATCCCGGGATTAAGAGTGGTCGATAATATTTCAAAACTACTTACGTTATACTGTGATAATCAACCCGCAGTTTTCTATACGAGTAACAACAAGTCGAGTGGTGCTGCCAAACACATCGATATTAAGTATCATGTTGTGAAAGATAGAATCCAGGATCAAACAATAAGTGTCAAGCATATAAGTACTAAGTCAATACATGCGGATCCGCTCACTAAAGGCTTACCACCCTATATTTTTCGTGACCATGTTGCCGGCATGGGGTTATTGGAAAACCTATGATTCTGGATAAGAGGACCATAATGCAAACCAACTCCCATTAAGAATAACGATTTTCCATTTTGAGATGAAATAGTGTACTATAGGTTTTTGGGTTTCAGTGGCATTTAATTAGCCACTGTAATGCTTTCCCTTGGTGTACTATTTCATTGAGAGTGGACTTAGGATATTAGTCTTACGATCAAGGGGGAAAATATTGGATGTGATCTCGGGGCCCTCTCTCTCCTTATAGAATCCTAACTGACGTTCGACTAAAGGGGAGTCCCGTACCCACCTTGCGCTGCGATCGGTGGCGCAACCAACCATATATGGTTGTGGTCTCGTTCCGTGCCGTGCATATATATAAATGAGGGGGAGCCGGCACCTCACAGTGACATTGATCTCGTGAGGTTTAGCCTCTCCCAAACATACATTCGACCTGCCGATCATATTAGTGCACGGCAGCAGAGCGTAGGCCATCGTCGTGACTTCACCGAGCTACGTTGTCCAGGCCGCGACTATCTACACCAACACGCTCACGCTCTTCAATTTCATTGATTAACAAAGGATGGCGTCACCAAATTCAGGTATGCGTTCACGCTTCCGCTTAATATGTGTCTGTATTTAGGGCTAATCATGTTTAAGATGAGCTTATTAGCTATCATGATCGATCCATCTGCTAACAAACGGGTGATGCAAACGACGTTCCCTCGCTTGGAGCAAGACCTCCTCAGATATCCTGGTCGATGAAGGGGGTTGTCGAACAGAGTAGTTCCTGAATTTGAGACTTTCTACATAAAAAATATTCTTTTAAACGAGGGTATTATGAGCAATTGCAAGAATGAGATTCATTGATATTTCTAGTATAGTAGATACTATCATACATACAGTCATACTCAATTCGATGGAATTATTTGATCTTAAAGGGGATCTTCTATATTCAATTTGATGGAATTTCAATCCTAGGTGAGCGATCTAGGTTCGAGTCGGCACTCATCTTTGGAGGCGCTCGCTCAGCTCCTTTGTAGCTGTGTGGGTGTGGATCACTTTAAAAAAATATCCTGGTTGATCGAACCTACTAGGAATTAACGTGTGTTTGCACAGGGGCCCACGTGTTTTACTGTTCCCTTCCGATCTAGCTCATCCTTTTGCTATTCTCTCTCTTCACATCTCTCTCCCTTCGTGTCTCTCTCCGTGTGTGTATGTGAAAGGATCTCTCTCTCTCTCTCTCTTAATGTGTGTGTCTGTGAAAGGGATCACACACGAATGATGTACACGGCCTAGGCACCTCTCTTGTCCCTTTATAAAAGAGACATGCCTTCCCCTGGTGTCCATGATCGCTCTTGCCTCTTGGTCCCTTCAAACTGCCATTCCAACCTGCACATCACACTACTCTCTCCTCTCCATCTCATCCTGATCTCCATTCACCTATCATCTACTACCGCCTGCAACCTAGCTAGCTGTAGCTCGATCCGGATCTCTAGCTAGCTTGATTTCCTCTCCCATGTCTGCCATCTACATGAGCCAGCTCTCCACTGCTCTCCCTCTCATGGAGGGAGATCACCACCAGGATCATCATCAAGGCCACTTCCAGGCCTTCACCCCGCCCAAGGATCCCCATATCATGTTCCCTTTTGTGATCAGCAACAGCAGCAATAGTGACAGCGGTACACTAAGCTATGGATCGGCAGACCATCGCTTGATGAGGCAGCATCAATCTATGCTAGAGCCCCAGCATGTAAGTACTACCTAAATACGTGCTTATTAATTTGTCACTCCTATAAAAATTGACAAGTTTTTTTTGTTAATTTGCTCGCTTCAAGTCGCTTAATTAGCATGATCTTTTGTACTACCAGATGATCGGTGGATCGTCGGCGAGTGTCTTTGCGACGACGTTCCCGACCGTGGAGAGCATCCGCGACGACATGATCGAGCCATCCTCGTACGATCCATACGATATGGGGAAGCTGCAGGTCAGCGGATCGCTCGAGCCTGGCAACTGGACGCCGCCAGCCAAGATGCGGATCACGAGGAAGGCGAGCGCCGATAATCCCGGTGCCGGTGTGGCGGTGAAGAAGCCCAGGAGAAGGGCGCAACCGTACCAATATATGAGCAACCAACCTAATCTGGGTGTTATTAGGGTGTGCTCGGACTGCAATACCACCAAGACCCCCTTGTGGAGGAGTGGTCCTTGCGGCCCCAAGGTAGGGTTGATTCAATTCGTTGCCTCTTCAAACCCATACATGGTCCACAGTCCATTCACTTTGTACAATTATAGTTGGTATGATTGCAAGCCCGTGACTGAACTGTAACCTGTTCTGCATGGTGCAGTCGCTTTGCAACGCCTGCGGCATCAGGCAGCGAAAGGCGCGGCGGGCGATGATGGCCTCCGGGGCGCCGTCCACCGACGGCACCAAGGCAGCCGCGGCCTTGCCCAGAGGTACCATGGCCGCGCACGCGAAGGAGAAGAAAGATAAGAGAGCGGACGTGGACCGGTCGCTGCCGTTCAAGAAACGGTGCAAGGTGGTCCGGGATCACGCTGCCGCCTCCGCTCCTGCCGCTGCCACTGACAAGACCGTCGTCCAGACCACCGCCACGGTTGTTGACACCGGGCTGAGCAGGGATCTCGTCGACAACATTGGGTTCATCATCTGGAGCAGGAGTCCTGCTCCCGCAGCGCCCGCGACCGCCTGCAGCAGCTTCCGACCGTCGCCGGCCTTGCCGGTGCAGGACGAGATCACGGACGCCGCCATGCTGCTCATGACGCTGTCCTGCGGGCTTGTCCGGAGCTGATGATCTACCCTCTACCGATCACGACCACGTACCACCGCAGGCTTTTTGCAGCTAGCTAGTGCCTTAGATTGTTAGTGTTACCGTCTACCGCCGTCTGAGCTGTAGTGTTTTTTGGCTTCTTGTTCTTGTTGCTAGTGTAGCATGTGCTACTGTTCAAGTCATGTGATCTGTTCGTGCATGAGAGAGAGAGAGAGAGAGAGAGAGAGAGAGAGAGAGAGAGCTGAGATAGGAGGAAGAAGAAGATCACGAGGGAAGTAATAAGGTAAAATCGTAATAATATCTACGTAGATTGCTAGGATATTGTTGCATGCAATGTGATCGAGTTTCATTTTGGAGTAGTGCGCTTTTCTGATGCTGCGGCTAATCTGGTTGCTCGCTACTACATGTATGTTCTTCGTTTTGGTTGAGTTTCTTGTACTGGAGCTAATAATAATAATATGGAGAGAGATCAAAGCACGAGGTGTTGCTGTTCGTCGAGACTAGTTCATGACTTTTGCTTCCGATGATTGTGTCAGTTATGATCTGCGTGCTTTATGTTGTGTCAGCGGGGTCTCCTTTTCACTGCTGGTTGTGATGCAACATTCTCCTTTATCTTATGGGATCTGAGGAGCTTTGATCTTCAGTGTTCACATACGTGTAATGTTTTTAATTAGTACCTGCTATCTGATAGTTGTACTAAACTTCTAGTGAAGGTTTATGCATGCCTACTAAATAGAGTGTACTTGATGTCTGCTGAAGTGGCGTTTGTGCTTGAGAAGTTGAAACCTATTTGTTCTAACTAGAGCCCTGTGAAGCACTGAAGCTAGCCCCAGACCTTCCAAAATAGGATCACTTTGATGAAGGGAAAGAACTGTAGTGGAAAACTCAACTTGGAAATGTCGTAAATCCGAATTTGGTCTTTACATTGTTCGAGTTTTCTTCTTTCCACAAGACTGCACGTTCAAGCCTTCTTGATGGTTGTATCGAACACATACATATGACGAGGGAGTATGTTTTTTTGTAGTTATACTTTGCCAAACCAAATTTACCACTACCAGCATAATCTGATGACACCACAATTCTATTCTTCATACAATAGAGGCATGCACAATCCGTTGTCTGCCTCCCTTGTCAATGTTGTTCTTTTTCCTTTCGATGCTGCTCCCATTGGCAAATGTTCACCAAAAACCTCAATACTTGCAAAATTCGTGCGCTATGGCACAAATTCGGTAGCGATGCCGCTCCGATCCCATCAACCCAAACTAGGCACATCGACAGACCTAAGCCAGTATGATCCACTGATGATCCATTGTTGCTAACACTAGCACTAATAACTGATGTCACGCTCCTGTGCCATCCAACCCTTTGCCACTGCTACTTAGATCGGGCATTCTTTCGGCATCAGTTATACCACTAGTGATCGCCTTGAACTCATCCATTTAACACAATGTGGCGCTTTCTCCTCTTTTCTACGATCAACATATAGTGCATTCTCCTGAAAGTTGAAGAAATCAGAGCGAAATCTCGCAAGCCCCAATGACTTTTAATCATTTTATGCAGACCATTAGGCTAGAGAAATCTGTTGAAGTATTTTCTTTTTGCCTATGCAGACCACTAGGCTAAAGCAGGTCGCAGGGGCATTGTGTCCTGCAAAAAGAACAACAAACATGCATGCAGATGCAGTACTGTCGATCAGTGGGCCAGTAGGACAATACCAGGGCGATATCCACACCACAGCTATTACCCAAAACGGAAGGGCTAGCATTTTTTAGGTCTAGGAAATTTGATGAATCCTCTGCCCATGATGCTCCATGTCAGTATGCATGTTGCGATCGACATGCTAGCTGTTGGAGCATGTTGATATGCTGGCCTGTACGCTAGCTCTAGCTGAAGCTGTTTATCTGGAAGTAAGATGCACCTAGTACATGCACCATTGGATGTGCAATGAGATTTGTATAGTGCATGAGATAGAATGTACTACACGAATCTGGGGTGAGAAGAACATTTTTTAAATTTAGGATATGTTTATTTTTACTGTGGATTATTATATTATAAATTATATGAAGAAGTTTATTTCTATTATTGTGAATTATGAAATTTCGTAGTATAAATTGGTTCGTGGATTACGAGAATCATCTTTTAGATTAGAATAATTTATTTTTGCTTTCATTTTTAGGGCTAAATCCATAATTAAAATAAAAAATAAACAGAGCCTTAGGCATATACTTTGCAGCCCAAGAGCTTACACGCGCCTCCAGATATTCTGAAGCAAGAGAGAAACAGGTCTCGGAGGGCATGACCGCATGAGTCATGCTGACATTGCTCTTGCCTCTAGGCACGCGTGCATCCTGTCCGCCAATTCAGTTTGCTTTGCTCCACCCATTTGCAGCCGGATGCGATGAGAGATCACTTGAACCACCGGACCAACTTGCCGACCAACCAATCGATCGATCGGACAGAGAAGCGAGCAGAAGTACAGGAATCTGGAGAGAAATATCTGACGAGACGCCCGAACACGATCGCCCGACGCAAGACAGGGGACACGACGATGCGCATCCTCTGGAACCTGGAAGCCTCTCAAGAGCCACCGAGCTACCTGCAAAATCTTTAGTGCTCCCGGAAAGGCGAGAAGCGTTTTCTTGCACCGGCCTGTGGCCACCGGCGGCCGCTCGGCTCGGTCATGCACCGGGTGCCGTGATTGGCCATGCGCGGACGAACTTTCTCGCACGTCTTCCCAAGTCGCAAGGAAAACTTATTTTTATCATTAATCTTTTTTACACGAAACTTATTCATCTGTTTATTCTCTTATTTATTAGATATTTTTATTTATTTTTTCGGCATGAATTTTTACCCAAATAAACGGCATAAAATTTTTCGTGTTGGGACCTCTCGAGTTCCTGCCGTGGGTTTTCTTTTTATGTAGGTTCCGTCGCGTTCCTTCGCGCGTGGCGCCGGGGCGACATGGAGGCCGCGGCGCCGCATGTCCTGACGGATGGAGCGGTGGGTCGTCGTCTACTCCGCACGTCGCCGTCGTGGGGGATCGAATTGGTGACCGGGAAGCGTAGCATGGCTCGTGTGACTGATTAATTTGTTCTACCTGGGATCAACCTGTGAGGATGGCTTCATTAATCGATTGATTGGATGGCTTGAGTGGACAAGTGATTAGTACGTGAATACTTATCGTCATCTGGATTAGCCGTGCTGCGTTATCCGCTCATCTGGATTCCGGGTTCCTATCTGGGCGTTCTTGTATGATCTGATCTGTGCTTCGTCCAAAATCACGCATCAATCAGTCAGATTTGGCAGCTTTTTCATTCATCCGCACCTGCGAGGTCCTCCGTAGTACACCTTTTGCTTCAGCCTCTCGGCGGAAAAAGAAGCTAAAGTAGGACCACACAATTTTCATATGCTCTTACGCACACATAGTTTATTAGGATAATTTATTTAAATTGAGATTTGTGCTGAAGAGGTTGGTGAAAATAATCATAGAGTGGTTACAAAGAACAAAAGGAGAGATGAATATTAGTTTGAAAGGATAAACGACTGAGATAAATAGTATATGTATATGAACATCTGGAATTACATCTCCACAAATACCAAAAGCTGTGCCAAAAGGTTGTGGGGCTTTGTTCTTCAACAAGGCCAACATTGGCATTTCGATGGCCCTAGGCAAAACAATAATTATATTTCAATTGAAAATAAAATATCTGGTATACTTAGAAGTTCATCACAAAAACAATATTCTTTGGTGACAACAATAATATATGAAGAAGTAAAATTATAGCATTTGACTACTAAGAACAACACTTTTTTGAGAATAACGCAGCAACCAAAGCATGAAAAGAGCTCATCATCCATTCATTCTTTACCTACAAAACAAAGAAAACCATTTTGTGAGTTCGAGTGCATGATGGTCATTTAAAACAATTCCTTTGCTGTGGCCACCACAGTTTAAAACAATTCCTTTGTCCATCATCCGGGCCGGCCGCCATAGTTTCATCTGCTATGGCGCTCCCTGGCAACCCCAGCCTTTGCTGGACCAGGAGGTTTTCATGCTTCCGATGACGGAGGAGATTCTGGAGCACGTTGCCTTCTTTGAGTGCTCGGCCCTGCTGGTGTGGATTGGCCGGAACCGCCCTGCGACAAAGCCTTACCACGTCATGGACGCGTCCCGGGCTAAGTTCGGCGTCCACCTCATGGACATCCAAGTCACATATTACCACCCTGGAGACTTCTTGGTGGTCCTCTCCGATTCGTTGGCCTTTGAAAGGGCAAGCTCAAGCTCCAGCTTCATCTCCACTAGGCGGGAGTTTCGGCTCCAACGGTTGACTATGTGCAGCCAATCTAACGGGGCGGCTCTGGGGTTCCACATCACGCTTGCCCTGGAGGGGATACCTGTGCACCTATGGATAGAGGAGATCGTGGCCACGATCATTGGTTGCTCTTGTGCGTTGCACTATTCTGACAAGGCCTCGCACCACCGGAACAGAAATGATGTCTACACCCTCTATGCCTGGACGCCGGATCCGAGCGCCATCCCAAAGGCGGTGTGGGTGACTATCACAGAGCCGGAGCCAGAGGGGTCGGTTCCACCTGTGCACGTCTCCCTACCACAAGGCTACATCGAGTGGTCTGAGCCACGATTGCCGAAGCAGGGTCATTCATACAAAGTGCTGGTCCACTTGGTGCAACACAAAGATCTGTGACCATCGGGAATATGAGGAACCGTCCAAATAATATTCTAATTAATCAATAAGTCGATCATTTGTGTAATCATGACTACATGATTAACCAGAATATCACCATGATAGTCCCAGCATGTGTTTTGTGCCCAAAATCGGAACACATGCATTACAACAAGTATATCATCACAAGATATAATAAAGAGCGAGTAATTAAATTAAGTTACAAGTCTTTAAGTAGATTAACTTTATAGCCAAAGCATAAACTGAACATTGTTAGAGTAGCTACGCAGCGGAAAGGGTTACATAACGATAAAAGATGGCTAGCGCCATTGCCCTAAGGTGAGTAGAATAGCACTACTCATGCCCATCGTCAACATCGATGGGCGTAAAGTAGCCAAAGACTAAACCTTCGTCATCTAAAAAACAAACGAAGCACGTGAGTACGAAGATATTCACAAGACTTAATCCATAATGAGCACTTATAAATAGCCTGACTACAAAGAGAATGAATTTGAATAATTAGCAAGGACTCGACCACAAGGTTAAGTGAATTTCATATGCAAGAGCAATCTCGACTCAAGTGTAAGCATCTACACCTAACCATAAACAACCTTCTATCCTCAGATCATTACCATACCATAATTATAACTTAAACTATATCAAAACTTCAACAACATCACCATACATTTTCTAACATACCATCACAACCACAACCGGAACTTTGATGCAAATAGACAGAAGCGTGCTCATAACCGAGAGCGTGATAATTCAAATTATTTTACACCCTATAGGGGGTACACCATTACCCACACGACTTGAGGACCATATGGCTTCATGACTACACAAGTCCACAGAAGGGAGTACTCATGTCAACCTTTATCAAATAAGCCCCAACCGTTTGAACATGCGCCTCGGCATGCAGGGGTCATCTAGAACTACTCCCAGAGCAAACTAGATACCCTTTTCAAGCCTATTATGCTGATAACACCCGAGAATAGCATACCAAAAGATCACAACTACATAAGATATTCGGCTCATCGGTCCTATATACAAATACGTGGTAAGTATGGACAAGTGCTAAAGCCAACTACAACAACGGACAATGCTTCATCGATTCAAGCAGACCTATAGCATCCGAGACTCCCTTCTCGAGCCATCCCTATTGCCCTCCCGAATCTCAGCTAATCCTCACTAACTTACACCATCCTCTATCATCATTATCTTTATGATATAAAGTAAGCCCTAAACTTACGAACAATGGCCGAACCACCGCTCAACTTGTAACGAGGACATATGCCATGCTAAGCATAACACATTCTTTTTAAGTTAGACCATTATATGATATGAACAACCCAGGTTACAAAGGATCAAGCGATAAACAATGTCAAGAGAGGGTAATGCAACAAATAGGATCTAACCCAAAATCTGATATAAGACTCATTGACATGCAAACACACATAAAGTATAACTTATCAATTGACACAATATATGATTCAAAGTAATAGGATGAAAATACTTAGATGCTTGCCTTGTTGATTAGCTTCACAAGCAAAGGAAAAACTTCTGGATCGCCCTCGATCACGCCCGCTTTACCCTCCAGTCCTTTGTTCACTAAGAAGAACGCATGTAATGATGAGTATGAAAGATATGCTATGAAAATACTACAAAATTTTAATGGGGATGTGGTACCGAGTAATGAAAATAATGCAGCAAGAAACACTCGAATTGAAGCACATAGGCTCATGGTATAAATGATTTATTTAAGGGCTATCCAAAAAGGACCGTGACTAAACTAGATATCAAGATTAAATGAAATTCAACAATTTAAATAGCACTTTCATACCAAAGTATATTTTTCTTGATAGGACTGATCAAAACATGAATTGTCCAAGTTGTTTCATAATTTTAGGACATGGTATTAATTTTAGGACATGGTATTTTTGGTTAGGATCACCGGAACCTCTGGGTTGTAACCCGAAATCTCTGGGTTCCTGTAGAATACATGTTTTGCGATGTTTTTTCGACCGATTCAACTTGCATGTCGAATTTCCAACCACTTAAACATGCATAGGCACTAAACCAAGAGTTCTATACCTATTTTATTCACTCCACAAACTCGAATCACTAGCTCTAACTCATTCAAACCTTCATTCTAGCTCTATCACCTCAAGAACACAACGTTACTTTGCCATTCCTTGATTGCAGCCCACAAATCCATCCAAAACTGAGCTAAAATGTACATTGCTAGTAAGGAACACTAGAGACTTACCCTATGTCCTTTGCCAAGGGTTGTGATCGTCGATTTGGGGAAGAATTGGAGGGAAGAACTTGTCGAAAGGAAACCAAAGTGCTGCTGAAATTTCAGAACAAAGGTGGTGACGAAATTGCTTGTAATTCCTTCAAAACTCCATGCATACAAGAGATTCTTGGATGGAAAGGAAGCTAAGAAGGGGGGAAAACTGCAGTATAACATGCATACCTTAAATCCTAGTGCTTGAGGTGGGATTTGTGTGGAAAGTGAGAGAGTTTGAGAGAGGGAAGGAGAAAGAGTGCTGCCTCTTTTGCTCTTGGCTGTTGGAGAGGGAGAGAGTGAACGTGAGGGAGAGAGTGCGGTGGAGGGGAAGGGCTGCTACTGTGCAGCCATGTGGGAGAGGGGAGGTGGTGTGGGGCTGGCCAGGTGGGTCCCACTTGCAAGAGAGACAAGTATTTCAGCTGCACCCTCATATTTTTCTCTCATATTTCTCCTTCTCTCTTTTATTAACCTAAGAATGCTCTAGTGCTCCAATAATTTTAGGAATTACAGTGCAACGATAACAAAACGAGATGAACCCATTTTAAATGGATTCACCCACAACGTAGAAGTGGAGTTTAAACTAAAGGAAAACTGTAACGTCAGGTATTTCATAACACTTAGAAATTTTTAAACCACCAAAAGAAATTAGCAAGCAATCAACAATTAGACATGGTACTTATGATGCATGATTATGTTTAATGATGTGATTATGGAATTGGGATGTGATAGAGAATTGCCATCAACCCCAAGACATGCAACTTCATATGGCGACAGAGTGTTCAAGGCGGGGATACACCAGTGGAGGTGGTCTAGGCCAGAAGCTCGTGCAGCTCCTTTGGCCGGCCACACCTCCCACGCGCGGAGTGACGATGATGACAAGGAGAAGCACGGTGGTGGGCATCAGGACATTGATGACGGTTGTCCCCATTTAGGTGAGCGGAGTGGCTGGTTCAGCCGACTCCACTGGGGTGGCGAGTGAGGTAGCTGCTCATCCTCCAGGCAGGGACACGGTGGCTACCATGACGGCAGCAGGGGACATGGTCTCTGCGAGCCTTCCACAGACTTGGGGATGCGGCGGGCCCATGGGAGGGACATCGAATGGGTGGCACAATGGCTCTCGGGCCACCTATGCTCCCCAATTGCTGATGAAAGTTAGGATTGGCCTGCCCTATGCCGCTCCCCTCTGCAAGAAAGGTGGCCGGCATCACGCTCTCCGTTTGGTACTTTGATCGTAGTCGGTTCCCAGTCCCTGCCCATCTTGCCACAATCTGACTCGGTGGTTCTGGAGGGTCGGCTGGGTGCGCCAGCTAATCTGCCTCAGTCGCAAGGGGGGCTACTGGAGATTGACATGATGTCAGTTGAAGTTGCCATTGTGTGCAGTGCCAAGATGACCAATGCTCATAATCTGACTGATGCCCTGGCTAGGGAGGTTGTGCAAATGACAATCGACTCGGAGCATGTCGAAATTGAAAGATTCATCTTAGACATGGCTAAGAAAATAGCCGGGGGCCTCCTCTCCACACCTGATAAGATCAAGAACCAAGGCACGCTGCTGGCCATTGGAGACATGGTGCGCCGTAGTGGTAGGCTCGCCGACAAGAAGAGGACCGTATGTGTCAGATTTACAGAGGAGATGGCCATGGAAGTGCTTGCAAAGAAGCTGGGTGCGCTGTCGTCGGCAGAAAACATTAATGCCCAGACCAAAGAGAAGGTGATCATGATGTTCGAGGGCCCCCTTTTGGTAGCGGCACTTGACACAATCGAGAGCCTGATCAAGGCAATGGACATTGACATGGCCAAACTGTCAGGGGGGGGGGGCACAAGAAGAAGGCCGGGATGTCAGAGTGATGCTTCTGTGTCATCCACTCCAGAAGTGTGTTCGGAGGATGCTGCTTGTCATGTTTAGTCTCGTTATGCCTAGTATTACGTCTAGCGCTTGTCTGTGGGGGGTCTTCGTCATTAGGTTAATAAGTTTAGCTATCATATGCATGGTTCTGCTATTTTTCTTGGCGAGGAAGGCATCGATACTACTGCTGCGTATGGCCTGGTTCTTGCAGCTTTATTCTGACAACGGGGTTCTTGCCATTTGGTTTGCGGCTGTGGGTGCGCCGGTTGCAGCCACGCCAGGGATGCAACCCTCCTTGTATTGTCTGTTCATGTGGTTATTGTGTATGGTTATTATCTATGTGCCGTTAACCTCCACGACTAGTGAGATATGGTCTGCGCTGCTAAAGCTGATCTCTACCCATGACATTCAGTGATATGAAGCTTCTGTGTTAGAATGTCTATAAACTGAACGCGATTGTAAGACGAGATGCAGTCCATGAAATGGTCAGTGCTGTGCGGGCTAATGCTGTATGCTTGCAGGAGACTAAGATGGGCCACATTGATGATGTTTTGGTAACTCAAACTTTGGGATGGAGGTTCAATGCAAATTACTATTTTGCAACCGCAGACAAGACGAGGGGAGGGATGCTGATTGTGGTGGATGAGACACGATTTCAATTACTCTCATCAACAAAGTCTGATAATATGTTGATTGTGACTGTTAGGCACATGGACGATGGAATGGAGTGGAGCCTAACGACAATATATGGTCTGCAAGGGGAAGTTGATAAGGTGAGATTCATGGATGTGCTCATGAAAGTTAAAAACGTAGCTGGGTCAAGGTGGCTTATTGTGGGAGATCTCAACTTAATTTATAGGGCCTCCAACAAGAATAATTCGAGGCTTAAAGAGGTCAGCTGAATAGGTTTAGAGACACCATTGATGAGTTATGCTAGAAAGAAATCAACCTGTAGGGCCGCAAATACACTTGGACGAACGGACATGACAATCCTACCATGACACGCATTGACAGAGTTTTCTGTTCTTCTGAGTGAGATCTGCTCTTCCCCACTGTCACCCTTACCATTGCCGCTTCAACTCTATTGGACCACTACCCCCTGGTGTTGCACGGTAACACAGGCTTTAGAAAGCACAAGTGGGTTCAGATTTGAGACCTTGTGGATTGCCATGCCTAGTTTTCAAGGAGTAGTATGGGAAGCCTGGAACAAACCAGTCAGGTTTGCAGACACCATGATGTCCTTCAACATCAAGCTTTTGTGCATGGCAAAGGCTCTACAAAATTGGGACAGGTCCAACATTGGAAACATCAAGTTGCACACGGAAGTGGCTAAGTGGGTACTAAGTCTGCTTGATGTCGCTTAGGAATCAAGAAACCTCACAAGTTTGGAGCTAGGTTTCAGAGACAATCAAAAGTAAGTTATTGGGGCTTGTGGCAATTCAGAAGATCAAAGCAAGGCAACATGGAAGGATGACCTGTATTAGAACATCTAATGCTAACACCAAATTGTTTCACCTGTATGCAAATGGAAGAAAAAGGAAAAACCACATACATCTACTGAGAACTACCGATGGGGTCGTTGTCACACATGAGGAAAATGAGGCTGAGATCTATAAACAATTCTATGAGGTCCTTGGTTCTTCTTTCTGGCATGACCATACCATCGATTGGAGTCCGCTAGATCTATAGGGCCTGGAATTATCTGGTTTAGATGCAGACATTACCGACGATGAGATCAAGTAAGCTATTATGGGCTTACTGAAGGAGAAGGCGCTAGATCCGGACGGTTTCATGGGGTCCTTCTATGCATCCGACCTTGTAAAGGCAATGATGCAGCTAGAAAACCTCAAAGGAAACCACCTAAATCTGCTAAACACTGCCAACATAATCTTATTGCCGAAAAAGGATCTGTCTGAATTGGTCACTGACTTCAGACTGATTAGTTGAATTCACAGCTTCGCGAAGGTGTTCTCCAAGATCTTATCCAATCGCCTTGGGCCACACTTGCATAAAATTGTCCCTAGCTGCCAAAGCACTTTTATCCGAGGAAGGAGTATTCACGACAGCTTCCTTCATATGCAGTGCCTAATAAAAGACCTACACTTGAAACGGAAGCTATTTATTTTCTTCAAGATAGACATAATTAAGGCTTTCAACTCGGTGCTTTGGTCTTACCTGATAGAGATCATGCATCACATTGGTTTTGGACCAAGGTGGAGGGAGTGGATCTGCCTTGCCTTAGGTTCTAGCTCGTAAAGGATTCTTCTTAACGGTGTCCCGGGGAAGCCAATCCAACACATAAGAGGTCTTCGTCAAGGTGACCCGCTCTCACCTATGCTCTTTGCTATAGCTATGGAACCCCTACACAAAATCTTGAAGTTAGCAACAGATTGGAACATTTTCTCTTCGGTACATCCCAAATCCACGTCCTTTGAATCAGCTTTCTATGCTGATGATGCAGTTGTTGTGATTAATCCAAAGAAATAGGAACTGAGGGATATAAAAGAGCTGTTGTTGTTGTTTGGTGTCACGATGGGCCACCACACAAACATGTGCAAGACAGAACTATACCCAATCAGATGTTATGGGTTAAATCTTGAAGATTTACTGCAGGAATTATATTTCCAGTGAATGTTAAGCATTTCCCCTGCAAGTATCTGGGCCTGCCGATGCACCTGCATAAGCTTCGCAAGGTTGATTTCCAACGGCTGGTGGACAAGCTATCAGGAAGATTAATGGGTTGGCAAGGCAAACACCTAACAAAGTCGGGGAAAATTGAGCTCATAAATACGGTGCTAACATCCACATTGATTTATCACGCCACTGCATTTAGGCTTTTGAAATGGCTCATAAAAACCATCGACCAGATACGAAAGTGTTTCATTTGGTCGGGACACAAGTCAGTGAAGGAAGAAGGTGCAATCTGGTCAACTGGAAGGTAATGTGCAGATCAAAAAGATTGGGCGGGGCAGGAATTCTGGATCTTGAACCTTTCTACCAAGATCTTCAAATGCGGTGGCCTTGGATCTCTTGGACTGATATGGACAGGCCATGAATATCCTTTCCGATGCAACTGGATGATACCGAACATAAGTTCTTTGTAGCATCAACAAATATTCTAATTGGAGATGGGATCAATGCAAGGTTCTCGATGGATAACTGGCTATGCCATTGTCCCTTAGCTAGCCTTGCGCCACATCTACACCATCACCTTTTACAAAAACCGATCTATGCTGCAGGAGCTTAGCAACTCCAGGTGGATCTCTAATTTAAAACCTCTTCACTCCGTGCAGCAGATGCAGGAGTTCATTGAAGTATGGATGATGCTACAAGAGGTAGTATTGTAGCCAGGACAACAGGACACAATCACCTAGAGATGTTCATCCACCAGAACATACACGGCTAAGTCCACGTATGAGATTCAGTTCAGTGGCGCAAGACTTCCCTTCCGGGACATGCTATTCTGGAAGGCATACACAGAACCAAAAGTGAGCTTTTTCGTGTGGACGGCAATGTACAACAAATTGCTTACGGCTGACATCTTGGAGTTAAGAGGCATGGACAATGGGGTTGTTTGCGCCATGTGCCTCTAGCAGTTGGAAATGGTTTCTCATCTTCTCCTTCAGTGCTCCTTCGCCAGGCAGGTTTCCTCCCTGGTATGGTTTTGGTGCGGACTTGCAGGAACTCTGGAGGATGCTGAGTTGGAGGACACTCTCATGGGGTGGTTGCACAAGGTTGCGGCACTAGGACCAAGGCCGGAGCGGAAAGTGAAGATTGGGGCAATCCTATATGCTTGGTGGACGTGTGTTCGAAGGCCGCAAAGAGGAATACACAAAGGTGGCCTTTAGAGCTAAGGAGGATATTAACAATTGGCGCATGGCTCTGATGGGCAAATCACATGACAACTAGATGTTAAGGTCTCAAACAACTTCATGCTGTCGGTCATGTCCTTTTAGTATTTTCTTGTAAGCTTTGTTTTGGTGGCAGCTTCGAGCTGCCAACATGACCTTGTTTTCTGTTCACGTTTCCTAACTGAAATGAAAAGGCAGAGCACCTGCTATACTGCTTTAAAAAAGAAAAAAGTAATTGCTTTTAGCATTTTGAGATGCAAAGTAATTAATGATGATATCAACATCAATCTTGTCCAATAAATTCTTCTTAATGCATAATGTAGTCAAATCGTTTAACCTTTCTTGTGACATTGCTGATCTTAAATAATGTATGAATAATTTGAGATTTAAAAAAGCTTCTTTTAGCTGATGCTATAGTCAAAGACACAATAAATAGGATTCAATAGTCAATAGAAACATTATGATAACAATCTAATTCTCTAACAAACTCAAATATCTCTATAGCAGACATTAGTTGATCTGGCAAAGTCATTTGAAAATCTCTTAGTTCAGAAAAAAATATCATTTAACTCAATATAAGATGAACCATCATAAGAAAAAGTTTCTGCTGGGAGCTTAAGTTGAACCATAATCTCTCTTTGCGTAGATACTTTTAGACCTATACATGTATATGACTATGTACTATATACATAACTGAGTTAGGACCCCTAACTTTCAGAGACCCTAGGCTGTCAATCCCTGGTCCCCTTGCCCAGGGCCGGCCCTGTTCTTCGAAGGTAATTGTTGTAAACGTGACTACTACAATTGAACGCAACAATTTCTGCCGAAATTCCACAAGAAAAAACAACAGTTTCTTCCGTATAAATCTCAATAGGTGCGTACTTGAATGCTGAAATGTAAACGAGCACAGAGTCAACGAAACTGAAGTGCTTCCTTCCTTGAAGCACAATATTTGACTTTGCGCAACTTCGTTGCTTACATGATATATGGAGATGCATGTATATAAATCCACCCGAAATGAAAACGAAAACAAATAAAAAAAACAAACAAGCCATTACATATCAACTAGGATGGATGCTTCCCAGGATCAGCATCATCACAAATTCCCTATGGCCCCTAAAATTAACCGAAGGAAATCAAACAAAATAATAAATCAAATCGACCAGCCGCCACGAGAATCCTCTACGTGCAAGCATTTCCATTTCCTGCTTCACCCATCATGCGCGCATGCAGATTGCAGCGAGGCGACGAGAAACCTTCCGCTTCTACAGAGAATCAGAGGTGGCTTCGCCGGCCACGGCAGCCGGGAAGATCCCCTGCCCCGGTGACAGAATCGCCTGCGGGTCATACTTGCGCTTCAGCTCGGCGATCCTAGCCCATCTCTCCCCAAAATGCCGCCTCCAGCCGTTCTGTGACGCATGGTGCGGCAGATACTGCTTGCACCCGATACCCGCGCGGTCGCAGAACTCGAGCACCGCCTCGTTCTCGCTCTCCAGCCGCTCCAGGTCGCCAGCGGCCACCGCCGACTGGAGCAGCCCGACGGCATAAAACACATCGTCATCTGGTGTAACCGTCGTCATCCTATCATCCCACCTGCATTGATCATCATATACATAAGCAGTGGTAGTTCGTGACTTCACTCCAAAGCCAGATGTCTGTAGTTCCAGCCAGGTGCTGAGAAAGTAACGTAGGGACCTGTCTTTGTTGATGGGGTACATGAGGATGAGGCCGACAGGCTTGGCGTCCTTGAGGATGCCCTTGAATACGCCGGCATCGAAGTCGAGGATGCGAGATCTGGGGACGAAGAGATTGAGCCACGGGTGTGGCACGTCCCAGATGCCGGCCGACCGCAGATTCTCCTCCTCGAGGCCCACCCGGTCGAGGAACTGCACATATGGCACATCCCTGACAAATGCGAGCCCCGGAACAAAGCTTAGCTCTCCCAACAGCTTGTCAAGTTTCTGCACCAGACCATGTTCTAAACGTCAGCACGCTAGAAATGTCTGTATGGCACACTAGAAAATCTCTACCTGATCCACGGAGTTGGCGGTGTCATGGTCGTAGTACATTGCACCTTCAATGTAGTAGATTGCTTCGGACCGGGTCTCGAGGACGAGCCTTGCAAGCCGATCAAGTTCTGAAGCCAAGAAGAAGGAAGACGACCTTCGGCCCTCGGTGAGGGTCCGGTTCAATTGGACCTGACCCTCCACGTAGTCGAACCCAGATCCGCTAGCCCGTTTCGATATGAGCAGCTCCTGGTCACTAGTGAATGAGTGCACATCTGAGTAAGCTAGTCGGACCCAAAGAACCCGTTTAGGAGCGGGTTCGAGTCCAATCCGAGCTCGAGTTATGATCCCAAACTGACCCAATCCGCCCAATGCCGCGAAGAACAGGTCCGGGTTCTTGTCGGGCGAGCAGGTGATCATTTTGCCCATCCCTGCAACAGACATGGCTTGATCATTAGTTGACTGTGGTTTGAGATACTAATAAATAAATGGAGTAAACTACTTGGACACTTGTCAGCTTTCTTATTTGTATACATATGACCAGCAAGACTTGCACCTGTGACCACGTCAAGCTCGTGTACATTGGAGATCTGCGGCCCATGCCGGAACGCCTGCCCACCAATGCCAGCGTTGGAGAGCGTGCCGCCGACGGTGATGCGGAGGTAGTCGGTCCACACGCGCGGCGTGAAGTCATGCTTGAGCGTGGCGTGGAGGACGTTGCTCCACAGCTGCTCACCGCCGACATCCACCCACAGCTTCTCAGCGAACACGGTTACGCGGTGACTCTGGTCACCGTGCCCCAACGAGCACATGTCAACGACGACGCCACCCGGAGCAAGGGCCTGCCCGCGAGCAGAGTGCCCTTGCCCGCGGGGCGCCACGGTGAACGGCTTCGGCTGGGACAGAGAGAAACGAATAAGGGCGGCGATATCGGTGGGTGAGGTCGGGCGGAAAACCCCACTTGGAATGGCCTCCACAATGTGGCCGAAATCCGACGAGGCCTTGGCTGTTGAGTCGTGGTTGGTGTGGATCTTTGACACAATGTCTAGGGCAAATAGTTCATCGTCGGAGATGGCACCGCCGGCTACCATTTGTAAATGATTGGTGGAGAGGAAGCTGGTGATGGTGAGGAATGTAGCTAAATGAGCTTGCAGCATGTTGTGGTTACAAAAGGTTGGGATGGAGGTGGCGGAGCTTGAGTTTGCTAGTTGCATGAGACATCCTTGTGTGCGTTAAAGGTCAAGAACTCCTACATATTTATAGTTGAGAGCACAGTATTTTCAACTGGGTTGGTTTTGAAAATTGCATTCATTAATTGACTTCGGTGGGAAAATAAAATGTCATAGAAAAAAAACTTTGTCATCATTTCCTAGTTGACTCTGCACAAGACCTAAATGATTACTGGTCAATGCAAAATCACGACATTTCTGATCTTTCCAGGCCTAAGAATCGAATATATATTTTATGAAACATGCATGAGATACATAGACAAGTTTTATTCGGAAGTTGGGAGCAACGGTTTTATGGGGCCGGTATCGTTAAGCATGATTCATGAGGCACTAATAGTCAACCATTTGATGTTTTCAAATCATATCTCCGAGTCCATTAGTTTGAGAAATACAAACAATAGGAAATTATCTCTTGTAGAAATTTCAAACCTTATATCAACAGTACATGAAGAATGCCACAACCTATATTTTTCCGTGGCTACGACAACAGCGGCCTGTTTGGAAGAGGGCGATCACCTAGGAATTTAATATCAGCATTTAGTTCAAATTTATACTAAATCCTGGGGATTTGGATCTTGAAAAGCACCCTTTACACGCAGGCGCTGAAATGGCTCACCATTAGCAAACCCGAACCAGGTGGCTATTCGCAGAATTTGACTTGGAATAACAATAATATGGAATATGTGAGCAATGTTTCTTATAATCTCCATTCATGCCTTAAGGTCACTAGATTATTCAATCCTAAGTGTACAATCTTAATTTGGTACAAGGTCAAGTCTAGCTTCATTATGACTCTAGCAAAACAATCGCAGGATTATCGCCACAATTACATGCAGTCCTACCAAGTTTTTGCACAAAATGACTATGTATACACTAGTACAGAAAATATCATCATTACCATTTCAGAATCAGCATTATTGTCAGTTTCGGTTTTTGAATCAGCAGTGATTAAGCAGCACTAATAATCCATGACTATGACTACCAGTTACAGAATTAACAGTGATTGTACATATCACTACATGTATATATCATTGCATGTTCATATAACGAACTGGTTGTGATACAAACTATCACTGTCGGTTCTTAAGCTTATTCTACCGATTTATATACTTATCACTGCTGGTTCTAACTACGAACCAGCAATGATACTCAATTCAGGATAAAAATAAAATAAAATGAAAATAGCATACAATAATTTTACTGAGCTTTATATTATTATTCTCCAGAATTAGAGCTGTATATCATACTAATCTGTAATTAAGTCACTAAATCTATTACTGTACACTAAAAACAAAAGAGATGCACGACCGCGTGCAAAAAACCATAAACCTGCATGCGCAAAAAAAAAACACTTAACGTGCGCACGCGTCTACTGGTCGGCCACGACGACGAAGAAGTGGTAGTTGCTATCACCGCCACCGTCATCATCCTCGCCGTCGGTGTCGTCATCTCCATTGCCATCGCCGTCGCCGTCGTTGTTGTCGTCGTCATTGCCGTCGCCGTCACCGCTGCTGCTGTCATCACCATCGCTGTCGATGTCGTCTCCATCACTGCCGTCGTCGTCATCGCCATCTCCACTGTTGTCTCGGCCTCCTCCTCCTCCTCTTCTGAGCTTGGCCCAGGCCTCTTTGCCTTCAGTTTGTCAAGGAAGAAGTCCCCCACTCCATTGTCCTCGGAGGGGGACCTGCCAAATCATTGGAGTACGAGGTTTGCACCTCGTCTGAGCTCTCCAATGGGGCCTCCGCCTCATCATTGAATGATGGCGCGGGTGTGGGTGGTGTGGCCAGAGAAGGTGACGCAGAGACGATAGTGGAGTGGCTAGAGCAGGAGAAGAATCGTGTGGATCCATCGCGTGGCGGTGGCGTCAACGACGGTGGAGGGGAGAGGGTGTGTGTGTGTGAGAGAGAGAGAGTGAGAGAGTGAGAGCTCCTATAATCGAGTGTGAAATATTTAAAGGTGCTCGGGAGAAGCCGAGCAGGTGAGCGCATGAACTTGTACGTTTTTTTGGGTATCACCGCCAGTTCGTAAATACATTCGACAATGACAGACATTATCACTACTGGTTATTAAAGGCACATGTTTGATAAAGTAATATTATTATCAGATCATGTTATGAACCGGCAGTGACATACATTATCACTATTGTTAGTTCTAGCGAGGAACCGACATTGATAATTTGAATATTATTGCCGGTTCGTGTTGGCTCGACTTTTTATGTGCGTCTTGAGCTTATGAACTAGCATTGATATATTATCACTGTCGGTTATTACATAACTAGTAGTGAAAGGGGTAGGGATGACCCTTTCCGTGGTAGTGATAATTACATAGCATATGTTCATTTAAACTTAATGTTTTGCGATATATATCTCCATGAATAGTGTTTATTCATCAATGCAGTAAATGAACTCTAATTTGCAGTATTTTGGTAAAAAAAACCTTTGACATATAATTTAAATCATAACATTATAATTGAGCTCAAAGAAAGGTTAGTACAAATGTTAAGGGAGGAGGAAATAAAGTGGTACCAAAGAGGGAAAACAACATACTTGTTGCAAGGTGAGTGCAATACTAAATACTTTGAGCTGGTAGCAAATGGAAGTTGAGGAAATCACAGATTCTTCAGCTAGAACATGAAGCACAAGTGATTAGAGGGGAGGAAACAATTAAATCCTGTATTACTAATATTACAAAGGTTTGTTTGGTCCTCTAGAGAGTAGTCATTTCTCTATGATTGAAACTCACCAGGATGATATTCCACAAGTGACCAATACTGAAAATGCAATGCTATCTAAGATGTTCAATGAAAAAGAAGTGAACCAGACAATATTTGAAATGAAACATAATGAAGCCCTAGCTCTAGATGGTTTCCAAACATAATTTTATTATGTATTTTAAAGATGACTTGATCGCTCTCTTTTTATGCGTTCCATAAAGATACTTTGCCTCAGTATAGCTAGAACTTTGGGTCATTACCTTGCTGCCAAAAAAGTCAGATGCTTCACAAATCCAATTGACAATAGTTAGTATAAAACTACCGTATCCGGATACCCTAGAGTTTTCTACATTCTCGGGATATTATCTCTATCCCTGGGAATAGAGTACCTGGAAGTATTGAAATAGCCCACATATACCCAGAATATCTCATAAATAAGGAAGTTTATCTCTAAGAATGATAAGGAAGGACTCCAAAGGCCATACGACGACCCCATATATATACGAAGTCAGATGACTCTATGGTGGAGCAAGCCAATTGATGTCCATACAAGCCATTTAAGCCTTCTGAGCTTTAGATCTACATCCGCCATCCTCCAAGACTACACACAAGGGATCCCCTCGACTAGATTCAGATCTATCTAGGCTAGCTAAGACCCCCCTTGTAATCAGTCCTGGAGATCAATACAAGACAAATAGGATATAGAGCTATTATCCTAAGGGAGACCTAAACCTATAGAAATCTCCGTGTGTGCTGTGTGATTTGTCTATATGAAGTTTCCACTACATTTTCTATAAGTTCGTAAGATTGGTGGTTCATGAATCGTCGATAATTGGCACCGTCCGTGGGGATCGATCCCAAAGACCACAAATCTTCAACACATTACGTGATGTCGCCCTCACCTAAGCCTTCACCAAGGACCAGCTACTCAAATGATGTAGCAAAATGCTCTTGGAGAGATTGAAGCGACCATGTTTAGGGCATGTATGTTATTTTGGTGATTAATGACAACATAGTCAATGGCATTAACATGTTTGCCAAGTATATGCTTTGTTAGGTCCTATGGATGCGATACATGAAGAAGCCACCAAAGTCGGTACAAAGATTGGTTGAATTGGATAAGTCTTAAGAAAAATAACTATACTAGAAGGTCTAACGCAGATAAGATTGTACATGTTGGAGCATTTCAGATCATGGCAACTGTACACGCCGAATGGTCCGGTGATATGGAGTTGAATACGCTATAGTATTTCTTGTAGAGAAGATTGCAAGTGTTAAGGACTGAAGATCAACACACTGGATGGTCCAGCGCATTGATGATATACACGCCGGAGAATTTTGTGCAGAGAAGAAAGTGGCTCAGTTGATTGAAGCAGTGTACATATGGTCCAGTGATAGATCTGGTGAACATGCCGGAACATCTGATGTTCATAGAAGGTTTGAGTGGGGTTACAACGGCTAGATTTTTGGATGATGTACACGCAGGTTGGTCCTGTGAGTACAATGTTATTTACACCGGATCATGTGACGTATACAGTAAAGTTGAGTCATTGGGGCAACGGCTAGTCCGTGGAGTTGAGGCTTGTTTGGAGAATTGCCATTAAGGACCCTGATGTCCCTTGGCCTCAGAAGCCTAGGCCCAAAGACCACCAAGTTTTGGCCCCCTCTGGGGCCCCGAGCTCTGAGGCGGTCCCAAAGGTCGTGCCTCTAGAGACCCGGAGCCTTCCAAGCCTTCAAAAAGATCAACCACGAGGAGGCCCACAGGCCGCCCCCATGTGCAGTGAGGTGATCAGCATGTAATGCTGGTGTAGTGGTGGCTGCCTGACACCATGGTGCAAGTGGTGGCCGCCTGACACAATGGCACAGGTGGTGGGCGCCTGACATGCTGGTATAGTGTGTCACCGAAATAGATGACCCGTTGCCAGGACAACTACCTTACCAGTTGTATGGATAATTACTGGGCTAGCCCTCTCTTTGATGTACAATATAAGATATATACCTTTGCCTGCCTCCTATGGGCACATTTGTATATTCATACTCTAAATATTAGTATAAATACAGACCCTTGGCTATTGAGCCAAAGGGGAAAAAAAGATTGTCTAGATAAATTTGGTGTCTCCTTATTCTCCGCCTCTCCTTCAAGCTTGAGCTATTCATGTGACTTGGCTCTCGCTGCACTTTGTTTATGGAAGAAAATTTCTTTCACCAACAGTGGCACCGTCCATGGGGAGAGAATAAGTGTATAAACACTAAGAGAGGTGGGATGCCACCAAAGAAATAGCCTACCGAGGTGGCGGTCAATTCCCTAGCCATGCCCATGTGAAGGTCCACGTGATCACTGCACCCAAACTCACACTTCGTGGATACCAGCCCCTCCGTAGGCCAAAATGAGAACCCTAGGGCCAGTAGTGGTCCGAACGTGACCCTGGCCATGGTTGACACCAGGGACCCCACCGGTTTGGGGCCCCGTGACAGCAACAAGGTGCGGACCTCGGGGCATCTCGGGGGTTGCGACTGAGGCCATGACCGCACAAGCTGCCGTAGCCGACTAGTAGGCACACATAGCGGTTCTCCAAGCCCAATTAGAGGGCTATAGGCGGCCCTACGGGTGGCCCAACCACCTATCTGCACAACCGTTGTGGCACCCACAGTAGCTAACGTTGCACTGGTTCGGGCTCTAGGGCTAACGAAGGCCTTGTCATCACGACACATCATCACCACATGTTATCCACAGTCAACCAGTAGGTGCTAAGGCTTCTAGCCCATCAACATGAGGCCCCACTCATCTAATCCGACTCTCCTCTTCTGGCGGACCTATAGGCAATACCCTTCCCATATGGGTTCCGAACCCCCAAGCTGCCTAAATCCAAGGGTGATTTGGACCCAGAGGAGTTCACTTGCGCATACACCCTAGCCATCGACCCCAACAGAGGCAGGCATGCCACGACGACCAAGTGTTTTCCTCTCGCTCTGGAAGGGGTAGCCCTTTAGTGGTTCTGGGCGCTTGAGCCTGGGTCCATCTATACCTAGGCCCAAGACATAGACTCTTACTGCAACAAATTCCAGGGTACCTTCGTTGAACCTGTGACCTCGGGGAGCCTATATGCGATCAAGCAATAGCTTGGCGAGACCCTTCCGACAATACTTCCAAAAGTTTGCCCAAACTAGGGCCTAGGTAAAGGGCATTTCAGTATTGTGAATCATCAATGCTGCAACCCTAGGCTTGGCCTCCGGATCTCTCTTCAATCAGGTACATCGATGCCCGGTGCACTTGGTGAGCACCCTCATGTGCAATTTTGAGAAATACGCAAGAGCGGAGGAAGAGCGGCTTTGTCGAGAGGTCACAGTTCTCCCCATGGCACCCAACGCTGAGCACGAATAGCCGGCCTCACAACCAGGCTCCTCACATGCCCTGCCACCTTCATTGGAAAAAAGGAGCTCTGAGGAGGCCGAAGGCTCCGGGATGCGAGGGCCCCAGCAACGGCAATGACATGGCGTTCACAACATCGCTCAAACCTAAGGTGCTCTGAACCCATCTCATTCTGGGGGGGCGTAGTTGGGGACGCTCTGGAGCTTTCCTAGAGTGGCAACATGCACTGAGCCGACAACCAAACGAGGGATACTGGTGCGCCCTATACAGGGCAAGACGTTCCCAAAGCACTAAAGATTCCCGGACCCTCATCACCTTCCGAGAAGAATACCTCGAGAGACAAGCAGCACGTGTGGTGGGGGATTGAGCCGGCGACGAGTAACGTGGGGGTCATAGGCTGGCAGTAGGCCGCCAGATTGACCACCTGGCCTTGCTAAACCATCCTTGCTGGCTCTACCTCCACCATCTTCACTGCCAATAGTGCAACACGTCGACGAGGGGGGTCATTCTAGACAAGTAGTCCTCATCATAATAGGAGGAGGACCTTCCGTTGGTTCCTCAAAGTGATAGTGGCGAGACTATGCGCGGGGGGTCAGCCACGTCGGGGCCACCGGCATCCACCGTCGAATCCTCGAATGGGTTGAAGCCCCGGTGACTTTCACCCATAATGATGCTATGGGGGTAAACTTCCCCCATACCGACGCGCTAGTCATCACCACTAACATCACCGAGGTTGAAGTCCCGAGGGTGTTGGTTGATAGAGGAAGCTCTGCAGATATCCTCTTCGCACATGCCTTTGACCAGCTCTGCATTCTGCAGAGCCGACTCTCCCCAGCCCGAAGGCCTCTCCAAGGATTCAACAGGGCTCCCCTCGATGCCCTGTATCAAATAGAATTACCAGTCACCTTCGGTGAAGGCCCCGCTATGCGGACCAAGATAATCACCTTCGATGCCGTAGACATGCCATACACCTATAGTGTCACCCTAGGCCAGAGTACCCTTAACTAATTCGGAGCAGTCCCCCATCACAACTACCTCTGCGTGAAGATATTAGGGCCTCAGGGGTTGATCAACATCCATGGTTATCAACACCTAGCTAGGTGCATCGAGTACAGGCACTCGACCTCACTCGTTAGTTGCCACATGCACAACATGGCCGAAGGCCCTCTTGAAGACTCCTCTCCAACGTGCCCCAAGCACTAGGCCCCATTGAAGCCCCGACCGGAGGGGGACATTAAGCACGTTCCGTTGGGTATAAGGAACCCTGATCTAATGTTCCAAATCAGGGTAGACCTCGCTCCGGGGAAAGAAGCCTAGCTGGTAGCCCTTCTAAAGGACAACTCTGATTATTCGTGTGGTCTCCGCAGGATCTCTCTGAGGTAGATCACCGCATCATTGAGCATACCCTTCGGGTCGACCTGCAGGCTAGGTCGGTGCGACAGGGGCTTCACAAGCTATCAACCAAGCGAGCAAAGGCCACAAAGGAGGAGGTCCAGAAACTTATAAAGGCCAACATCATCCGGGAGGTTATCCACTCAAAGTGGCTCTCAAATCCCGTCCTAGTCAAGAAGCCTAATGAAAAATAGCACATGTGCATCGACTTCACAGCGCTCAACAAAACCGGCTCTTGAGATCCCTACCCGCTCCCTCACATAGACCGGTTGGTGGACTCCACCACTAGCTACGTGTTACTGAGCTTCCTGGATGCATACTCCGGGTACCACCAGGTGTGGATGGTCACTGAAGATGAGGGCAAGACTAGTTTTATCACCGCCTTTGGGGTGTATTGTTACGTTCGGATGCCCTTTAGTCTCCAGAATGTTAGAGCCACCTTCTCCTAGCTAATATGGAAAATTATAGAGCAACAATTAGGCCACAACATGGAGGCCTATGTCGATGATATAGTCATGAAGAGCAAGCTTGAAGCAGACCACATTGCGGACCTTTAAGAAACCTTCAATAGCCTCCAGGCCGCTGGCGTACGGCTCAACCCAGAGAAATGTGTCTTCGATGCCAAAGCCAGAAGGTTACTAGGGTACCTCATTTCCATGCGTGACACTGAGGCTAATCCCAACAAAATCCATGCCATTACTGAATGGCACCCCCACCAATCCGAAGGACGTCCAGCGCCTAGCCGGTCGCCTAGCTGCCCTCAGCTGTTTCCTTACCAAATCCGCCTAGCACAACCTTTCATTCTTTAAAACATTGAGGGGCTCTGGCCCATTCACATGGATGGCGAAGTGCCAGGAGGCCTTCAAGGCCCTCAAAGCTCACCTATCTAACCTCAAGACTCTCACCATACCCCTTGCGGGCGAGGGGCTCCTCTTGTATGTATCTGTCTCTACCTCTGCTGTGAGCGGCATACTCGTACGAGAGGAGGAGATGGAAGACCGCTCTATTTAGAGGGTGGTTTACTACATTTCGGAGGCCCTAGCTGATGCTAAAACATGCTACACGTAGCTCGAGAAAGTGGCAGATGCCCCTTGATGGCCTCCCATAAGCTTCAGCACTATTTTCTCGCCCACGACATCATCATGCCAACTTCATACCCTCTGGAGTGACATGTTCTGGAATCAGGAGGCAATGAGATGCATAAGAAAATGGGTTGTAGAACTAGCACCCTTCGCGATGAGGTTCGTTGCCTGCACAGCCATTAAGTCACAAATCCTGACAGACTTCATCACCGAGTGGACTCTCCCAGCCAAAGGACCCCTGAGGCCCCTCTCGAAGACATATGGACAATATATGCTGACAGAGCCTATGGATCCAATGGCGTAGGGGCCAGAGCCATCCTCATCTCCCCAAGATGCCAGCAAGTGGCATTTGTAGCCCGCTTGGAGTTCAAGGCCACCAACAACATCATCGAGTACGATGCCGTCCTCCTCGAGCTCTGCAAGGCTCCGCCTTAGGGGCCACTCGGGTCATTATCAAAATAGATTTACATGTTGTTGCCGGGCATATTGATAAAAGCTTTCAGGTTCGACATCTGGAGCTGGTAAGGTACCTCGACGCCATCCACAAGACTGAAGGATTCTTCCAGGGCATTTCAGTGCGAAGCATACCCCACACCGACAACCATCAGGCAGATACCTTGGCAAAGGCCACAACCAGAGGCGGAGTCCTCCCTATGGGGGCCTTCTTCAAAGTCCTCAACAAGGCAACAGCAGGTGGATCCTACAAAGCCACCGCCACTGTCCTACCCATTGGGCCTTGGGACTGGAGGGCCTCCCTCTTGTCTTTCTAAAAGGAACCAAAGAACTTGATGACCCGGTTGAACTTTGGCGTATCCAGCAGGGCGCTAGGGGCTACCTCTTGGTAGACGGAGCCCTTTACAAAGCTGGAGTTTGCAACCCTCTCCTCTGATGTGTCACTAAGGAGCAGGGGGCTGACCTCCTAAGGGAGATCCACGAAGGGCTCTGTGGTAGCAACCTCGCATCCCGCGCCCTCGCAGGTAAAGCACTCCACCAGGGGTTGTATTGGCCCACTTCATGGCTGAGGTAGAGGAACTCATCCACACCCGCCAAGGGTGCCAGTGGATGGGATGCCGGAGCCACCATCCTCCTACCCCACTATAGCCAATCACTCTCGTCTGGCTCCTGGCGCGCTGGGGGATGGACTTAATTGGGCCATTCCCTTGAGCCAAGGGAAACCTTCGGTATGCAATTGTGGCCTTGGAATACTTCTTCTAATGGATTGAGGACGAGCCCCTTATAGCAATCACATCCAAGAATGTCTAGAAGTTCTTCTGGAAAAACATCATATGCCGCTTCAGCATCCCAAGACACCTCACTATCGACTATGGGACACAGTTTGACTCCGGCCTGTTCCGGAAATTCTGTGCTAACCTCAGCATTAAGATGCGCTTCACTGCTGTTTGTCACCTATAGTCCAGCGAGGCAGTCAAGTGTGCTGATGGAAACATCCTTGCTGCACTAAACTGATGCCTCGTCGGCCTCGCTAAAGGCCTATGGGTCAAAGAGCTCCCAAAGGTGATGTGGTCCCTCCGCACTATGTCTACCCGTCCCACTGGGTTTACCCCGTTTCGTCTCCTATTCAACGACAAAGCCATGACACCAGCAGAAATCAAGGGATGCTTCCTCTGGGTCCACTTATCAGAAACCATCGAGGAAAGGGAGGTATCCCTAGACCTTATTGAGGGCACGAGGCTTCATGTCGTTCGAAACCTCGACCACTATATCATTGAAGAGAAATTCTACGATTTGCCATCGAATAACCACAGATTCTACGATTTGCCATCGAATAAATTCCGTTTACTTCTATAACATCGAATAAATGATTTGGTTCCTTATCCGCCATCGAGCCATCTGAATTCCGAAACTGCCCTTCGCGGGACTCGTTCAGCCCATTATGAACAGTACCCGAGAGCTCTAAAAAGTCACAAAAAAAATGTCAATTTTTGTGCACGCTCTATAATTCATAATCAACCCATTTTAACTGTATTCACCTAAAAATACTGTGTAGAATTCAAACTAAAATTCCTCAAAATGTGCTACTTTTGTAATACTGTGCATTTCAAAGAACTCACTTTTTCACCGCGGGAGATAATTTTAGAAATTATTACATCACATTAGAGGAATATTAGTAAATTTTCTCAGATTTTTTGTAAATTTTTGTGAGGCTTAAAAATTGCGAGAAGTTACAAAAGTAGCACATTTTGAGGATATTTAGTTTGAATTCTACACAGTATTTTTTAGTGAATGCAGTTAAAATGAGTTGATTATGAATTATAGAGCGTGCACAAAAATCGACATATTTTTTTTGACTTTTTTGAGCTCTTGGGTACTGTTCATAATGAGCTGAACGAGTCCGGCGGAGGGCAGTTTCGGAATTTTTAAAAAATCAGATGACTCGATGGCGGATAAGGAACCGAATCATTTATTCGATGGTATAGAAGTAAACGGAATTTATTCGATGGCAAATCGTAGAATCGGTGATTATTCGATGGAAAATCATAGAATTTCTCATCATTGAAACCAAGGCTTGGTACGATCCTAAGGTCGCACCATGAGCCTTTAATCCTAGAGATCTAGTCTTTCGGCGAGCACTAGCTCCGGGGAAGCTGCACAACAGATGGGAAGGGCCATACCTCATCCTTGCATCTAATAGACTGGGCTTGTATCACTTGGCGGAGATGGATGGGGCCCTCCTTGAGCACACCTAGAACACGGAGGCACTCCAGAGGTACTATGTATAAAACCAAGAAGCTAGCAGAGCATCTCCAAGAGCACATGTATATGCAAATAAAAAGTTAAAGTTTCAGTTCAAGCCATTGAAATCAACAAGTCATACATCCAATAGGGGATGCCAAACGGAGATCCCACTTCAGAACAAAAAAAAAGAGTAGCAAAATCGGAGGCCCTAAGGCTCGCACAGGTGTTTCAGATGCTGTGCCCTACCTTGAAAACTGATGCAGTAGTGCCCACTATTAGAAGAAAACGATTAACTAGAGGATGCCTCCTCGGCCTTCTCCATGGCTTCCTCCTTGTCCTTCTCCTCTTCGTTGATCTTCTTTTCTAGGAGATCCCAGCCAAGCTCCTCCTCATCATCAGAGATGTTGACAACCTCGGTAGGGGCAACCACATGAGCCAAAGGTCAGCTCGGGGGTAGACGAGCATGTCCCCTTGGTTGGGAACGTGGGACAATGGTGGTTGGCGGGAATCCAGCAAGCAAGGCTCGGAGATCACCCGCCCTCAGTGGTAGTATAGCTAGGGGGACCAGCGCTGGTGTTACTGGTAGGTCACCCTGGCCATTTGCGCCTGGACTAGGAGGCGACGCTAGAAGAGGTTCAAAGAACAAACCTCACCTTACTCAGTGCCAAGAGCGTCCCAAGGGTGCACCTAGCTTATAAAGCCTCTCGTGATGAGTCTTATTCCATATCTAAAAATAAACAGCCACATAAATGCCCTAATTTTTCGCGCACGTGTCCCATCACAGTATTACCCAACCTACTTTCGGCGCATGCAAGTGGTAGCCGGCGCAAAATACTAGGAGTCAAACGAAGCGATTTCCCTACGGCAGCCTTACCATGTGGTAGGGTTTCTGACATACAGAACCCATGGTGATTTAACTCACGACCCATACCAATTCTACTTAAGTCAGGCCCACTACCTTCATCATACCCATCAGTTACTTACTACAAGTCAAGTCACATCGCTACCTCAACACCTTGAAGGCATCAGCCTTGGTCATATCGAGGTCCAAAACCCTCCGCCCCTCGAAGGCACTGCCTCAGCCGCGTTGAGGTTCAAACCCTCCACCACCTTGAAGACATAAGCCTTGGTCATGTCGAGGTTAAAACCATCCACACCTCAAAGGCATAGCCTCAGTCGCGTCGAGGTCCAAATCCTTCGCCAAGAGCATCGAGGTCAATACCCTCCGTACCTCAAAGGCACTACCTCCATCAGTTACTTACTACAAGTCAAGACACATCGCTACCTCCCTCGACGGTATCGGCCTTGGTCATGTCGAGGTCCAAAACCCTCTGCGCCTTGAAGGCACTGCCTCAATCGTGTCGAGGTGAAAGCCCTCTGCCACCTCAAAGGCATCCGCCTTAGTCGCGACGATATAAAAACCCTCCACCACCTTGAAGCATCAGCCTCGATTACGTTGAGGTCCAAATCCTCCACCAAGAGTGTCGAGGTCAAAACCCTATGTAGCGAAAATGGCTCTATTAGGCCATGATTGTGATTTTGGTGATTAATGACAACATAGTCATTGGAACTACCATGTTTGTCAAGTATATGCTTTAGTAGGTCTCATGGACGCAATACATAAGGAATCAACCACAGCAGGGACAAAATTTGACTGAATTGGAGAAGTCCTAGGGGAATTACTCTTATCGGATGGTCCGGTGCTCTATGTGTTGAACTCACCGAAGCATCTCTAACAAAGGGGGAGAGAAGGTTGAAGACTTCACCTAATAGTCTGGTACTCAGCAACGTATAGCACCGGAGCTTTATCTACCGAGAAGAGCAAAACTGAGGAGGACATCGGATAGTTCTGTGTTGATGAAGAAGGTGCACACCAAAGTATTTTGGCTCGGGACAGAAAAAGTTGAACTCACTGGAAGGTCCGGTGATCAGTGGAAGATATACATTGGAGCATTTCTTGTAGAGGTGATTCTAAGTGTCGAAGAATGAGGATGAACTGATCAGATGGTCTGGTGTCAAGAGGAAGTGCACCAGAGGCTTACACTGAAGAAATTTGCACAGAGAGGCTACAGAGGCTTAGATGGTTCAAATATACTCATCAGATAGTCCGGTGATAGAGATGAAGTATACACCGAAGTGTCCAGTGTTCATAAAGGTTTTGAGTGGGGGTTCCAATGGCTAGTTTTTGAAGATGTACTCATGAGATGATCCGATGTTAGTACTACTGTTCTCATCGGATCATCTGGTGTTAATAGCTTTTCTGAGCCATTGAGGAAACGGCTAGTTGGCAGGTTTGAGGCTATAAATACCTCTCCACTCGGTTATTTGAAGGTGTGGCATGCTGCTGGAGTCCAAAGAAACACAGAGACACTTGAGAAGATATCCAAGCCACCAAAGTGCTTAATGTGATCATCCAAGGCAATTAAGCACACACTTAGTGAGTGATTAGTGATTATATGCCTAGAGAGAGTTGCTACGTGATTGCTACCTAGAGAGTGGGTCGATGAGTGATCCTAGCTTGTACCAGGTGGTACGGTGGCACCTTGGAGTCTTGGTGACTTGCCGACACCTTGAGTCGGAGTTCCTCAAGCTTGTTGACCCTCCAATTTGGTGTGGAGTGGTAGCAATATATATGTACATGGACACAAAGATCCTTACCTTGGTGGCTCTAGCTCTGAATTGAAGACGGCGACAAATGATTGGAAGAGAGGCTTGATGTGAGCCTTGCCTTTGTGGCTTGGTGGCTCAAGAGCCATGATAAGAAAAAGAGTCTTGGTGACCGGGAGCATATCCTTAGTGGAGATCCAATGTGAACTAGGGGTGACGTTTATGCCATTGTTACCACATGATAAAAATGCCTTGCACCGAGTTTGCTCTCTCTACCTTATTTATGTTTTCACATTTGTATGCTTGTAATTTAACTTTCTAGATAGGTTGCAATCTCTTTTGAACGGTAGAGTAGACATACTAGATAAACCTAGAGCACATTTAGATAGAAATTGATATAGGTTTATCTTGTGAAGTTTTTGGAGCTAAATAGTTTTAAATATCCTAATTCACCCCTACTCTTAGGATGTCACTGATCTCTACAAATGAGGGGTTTTATGGCAATTTTACCCCCTCGGCCAACAATGAGCCGGTGATCAACTGGGTGGACCTCGACGAAAACCTTATCGGCGATGACTACAACGATGAGGTAAGTCACTTTATGGATCAATGTGCCAAAGACTACAACATTGAGTTCGTACCACTCAGCTGCGAAGACGATTGCGTGATCGACGTTCGCCACATGTTGGGATCCTCCCTTGTGGCTTCCGACAATATGGATTGTCGAAGAACCTACCTAGAGAATTCCCCCGATTATAAATTCATAATGGATCTAGACTCCTCCTTCGGTGAAGATTACCCTCAAGAAGTCTTTGCCATTTGAGACGGGGATGCTGGTTTGACTAATCATGAGGACAACCACCCCGTAAACACGCGGGTCCCTACTGCTCCTACTATGGGAGATAATAGCCAGCCTCCGCTGATGACAACTCTTCATATCTCAAATTCCAATGGGACCCAAGATCTCATGTCTCCTGACCATCAATAGGGGACCCAACGCTTTATATGCAACATCATAGAGACTCCTCCTTCTACAAGAGACCCTCCAATGACCCATGTTGCAGATTTGACTACCCCTGATGGCAAGGGTTGGATCAACTCGATTACCAGCTTAACCAAGGAAGCTATCCTCCAGGGTGAAAATTCTCATTTGACCCTTCCTATGGTGACTCGGATTTAGAAAAATGTAACCCCCGGAATAAGGGAGTCCTAGAAGACCTCACCGATCAAAGACCATCCCATATCTATGTGAAGTCATCAACCGGTAGAGATGCTCGAAGACCCTCGAGGAAGAGTTGACTGCTCCTCAGAAGTCTAATCGAAGGATGTCCCGACACCGCTCAAGTAGGAGCCATGGACGATCTCGGACCCTTGTGGGTAGAACACCTATGGCTACCCAAACCGAGTAAGGCATCATCAATCGGTGCCAGGCCTTCTCTCTGGATCTGCGAAAGGTGAACTAGTCGGCTCAGTTCTGGCCTGGGTCGATCGAGAAGTACAATGAGAACACTAATCTCATAAAATCCTCTAGATCACCATGGCCATCCAAGTGGCTGGCGAATTACCTCTCCACAACCCTTGATGGGTTAGCCACGACATGGATGACCAATCTACCACCAGAAATGATATACTCCTGAGAGTATCTCTACGACTAATTCCGAGCCAACTTCTAGGGTATGTATGTCCGCCCTGGCATGAAAACAGACCTCTTCCATTGCATATAGATAGAGAAAGAAACCTTGCATGAGTTCATCTATCACTTCAGCAGCATTCGAAGCACCATACCCAAGATAAATGACTATGACGTCATCCCAACATTCACTCGAGGGGCCAGGAGCCAACGATGCATTGAAGATATCACCATGAAAGAGCCTAAGACGGTAACTGAGCTGATGAGGATCATCGACAAGGCAGCCAATGCTGAGGAGGCGCTCCTATTCATAACTAATGGAAGCACGCCAACTTCTAGACAAAGAAGATTTTGTTCAACGTGGTCGATTTTGAAATAGCGTACGACACCATCATAGGATGACTACTCTAGCCAAGCTCATGGCCGCAGCACACTACACCTACCAGTGTGTGAATATTCCATGGCCTAAGGGTTCATCACCATCAGGGTTTGCCCATAGGTAGGTCTTCGCTAAGATAAGCGGATTCTCAACATGATATTTTAGCACCAACTCGACAAGGAAGTCAAGAGCTCAAGTATTCAGGTGAACGAGAAGCCTCCATCATGACCACGACCACAACGCCCAAGGAGAAAACTCAATAGCCCAGAGATCTAGTTCCACAACTAATTCAGAACTAACGTAATAGCGATACACTATCCCCGAAGTAGTAGGGTCCTTGCATATCGTCTTAATCTAGTCTATGTCATTTAGATTTAAGGTGATATATCTACAAAAAGCCATGGAACATTAATTAGCTTTGTAAGTCCCATATGTAAGTACTAATAGTACCTTCAAAGTAAGAAAGATCATATTGCCTGGAAAAGTCGCTTGAATACCTTTTTTAGCCTTATTTGTCTTCTCGTGCATTCTAAACAGGGTAAGCTGCCACTCAGGTACGTCAGCCCATGTACGCACTAGGGTTACAAAAAACTTTTCCACGACTAAAAAGGCAATATGAGTTTTCTTTACTTTATCACATTACTTATTTATTAGACTTTCTGGAAGACAATCGAGGGCTTAACAGGTACTTGGTACTTGGTACTGATAATGATATATTGTGTACATTTGAAAGAAAATTTCAACGAGAAGAGATGGATCATTATGCTATGATTTCGGGGTTGCAAAAAGGTTCCTTATCGCATTCCACGAGTGCCTAGAGGCTATCACTCCTTCGACTCAAGAAGAACCTAAGGCTGACCATAATAGGTGCTCTGACTAGTAACTGATGCATCCTGAACTAATCGAAGGGAGAAGCAGGTAAGGTCACCACAAGATGTTTTCGAATGTGTCCAATGCCAGTTTCTCCCATGTCAAGTGCAAAACATTTAAGATAGAAGTCTTAAATTCTAACAAACGGCCAAGTTTTATTACAGATAGCAGGAATAAAAGTCTTAAGGTGATATGGAAAACATCATCGCATCCATGTATGTCTTGGCCGAACCGAGCATCTCCTCTATCTTCTTGAACATCTCCTATTCCATCTCCCTAGGGAAGTCGACCTAAAGGCCGTCAATGTCGATGTTTTGGTGATGCACCTTCATTATTGGCAGCACCTGGGCGACCACCTCCTCTACGCCTCGTGGGGCCTAGCTCAAGATTTGGTCAGGCAGCTTTGGCTGGAGGCCTCTAAAGGCCTCAGAAAGTTTAGTCACCCGGGCGGCTAGACTGGCTGTGTTGGCATCCTCTACAGGCTCCACTTGGATTCTGACTCCATCAAGGGCATCCTAGAATATATCTAGGGTTGTGGCAAGTCACTATCGGTTCGAAGATAACCGGGCCCGCTCCTGGGATAGGGCATCATGGGTCTCAGATAGTTGTACAAGGCATCACATTCAGGATGAGAAAGTAAAAGCATGGCATGTCGAGGATGCCGAGGGCTTACCTTTGGACTTGCTCTCCAGCTCAGAGTGCATCCTCTGCTTCTCGACGACCTCTTGGGAGAGTTGGGAGCTAATATTGACCAATCAGTGGTCCTTCTCAGCGAGCTCCCCCTCGAGTTCTGCCACCCAATTTGTCACCCACCAGGCCTCACCATGGAGATTGTGCAACTGCTACATGTACATCTACAAAGAGCCAGGTCAGTACCTATGATTCCATGGATTAAGCGGATTGTTTCACAGGAGAATACTTATCATGAAGGAGCCAAAGATAGCCTTCGAGTTGTGGCCGCCTAAGCCTTGGGCCCCCTTAACGACCTCTCTCCGAGGCATGTTGCTGGGCAACTTGTGGATTAGGTTTGCATCTGCCCTAAGCGACAAAGCCTCCATCTCCCTCCTTTCGTTGATAGGTGATAGGGGCACGATGGACTTATTCCTATGTCCCTCAGAGGACTTGGTCTCCTAGATCCAAAGTGGTCGGAGCTTAGGGGCCAGTGCTGGTGCTCCAAGCATTCTAAGAGAAGGAAGATAAAAATCATGTTCCCATGAGCACGAAGAAGACATCCACAATAACAAACATACCTGAGTCGCTTTATGCCCTAGAAGGACTTCAACGGGAGAAGGATGGGGGATGGCCTCTTGGATGGCTTCTGAGGGGCACCCCCTCAGTCCCTGCTCCCAACGTAGGCAAGGTCATATCGGCTGATGCACCTACGTCAGCAACCGTCTTTTTGTGATCCTAGTCCAACACCTATCCGCAAATAGTGTCAACCATCATGGCTACAAGGTTTAGGCAAAGAATCTGAACTTACCAGAGTTGGAGCCGGAGCCTTAGGTGATGGAGTCAGAGCTGGAACCATGGGAGTTGGAGTTGAGGATGAGGCTTTAAGGTCTTCGTCCAGGGGTAGAACTAAGGGGTCAGATACTGGAGCACACAACAACATAGGGTGTTCACTAGGTGAACCGCCACCCACCAAGAAGCCATCCTCATCCAGTGCATCATCACTGATGGAGGATGAGGACAGTTACATGACATCACCATCCCTGCTTTTGCTTGGGCCTGCAGTTCCTGTAATCAGAACCTTGTCTAAATCCCCGCCCTGAACACCCACATCTTGGATGCTTCACAGTTTGTGCCTACCATCACCATGGATTAGGAATGATTGCAAAGAAAAGGAAAATGTACACAAGGCTTACCAACAAGATCCCAGCCCGAGCGTCAGCCTTCATCTCCACGATGGGAATAAAAAAATCCTGGCGATTAGGCCTGGGGCTGAGTCCAAAACAAACTTGGTCCTTTGCTCCACCACATCTGGAGAGAGATATACGGGCAAGAAATGACTCGTGAGGGGCATGACCCTAGCTACACTAGTAGCTACTTGGGATAAGTTGGTACCTGGCTAACCTTGTCGGGCTAGGTCTTCAGCGGCTGTATACTCCCAAGCATTGGAAATTGGCAACCTCAATAGACATACGCAACACATGATGAAGTCTTTGATGAAATCACACACCATCAACCCCTGCTCCTTTAGATAGATCACATAGGGCCTGGGAGATAGTGGTAGACCTTAGCTCCTTCGTCCACAACTACCTCACCAACGGCGAAAGGCCTTGATACGAAAGTTTGAGTGAGCCAGGCTGGCAATAGAACCACCTCTTATGCCACCCGACCAGGAACTCTTGGTGGAGAAGCTGATGTACTCCATCGATTTCCCTTCTCAGAGGTGGAATCCGGCGCCACCAGTGACCCTGCCTCCAAATCCCTTCAGGGGGTAGAAATGCCTGAAGAGATCGACCAAGGGCACACGCCTAGGTAGGCATCGCATATGTGTGCAAATATTAGCATGGCAATGGAGTTGTGGTTGAGATGGATGAGCTTGATGCTGTAAAAGCTAATCACTTGTAGGAATAAGATGGAGGGGGGGGGGGACACAAGCTGTAGTGGAAGAAATCAAGAAAAATGGCACTCAAGGTGGTGTCTAGACTGCAGATCATGTCGCCCACCGCCGGTTAGCAGGTGATTAAGGTGCGCGAGGGAATAACCTCATCCCACTCCTCCCAAGTAGGGCCTCCTCCAAAATTCAGATTTCGGCCATGGCGGGATCATGGTCAGGGCGACATTGGGAGTGGAGCTCTCCGGCCTATCGTTCTTCTTGCAACCCATGACATCGACAGGAGGTAGATGGTAGGTTCATGGTTTTTTGAGGCGATTGCAGCTCTCCACCTAGCACATCAACAAATCTAAGTATGACTCGAACCCACGGTCTTCTGCTTTAATGTCTCATCGCATTTAATGCTCAGAATACCTTTCAATGCATGCCGAGGCAGTTTGAGAAGTAACCTAGAGAAATGGGCTCACTACTTCACTGTACATGCATGATTTCTGAACATCATCATGAACCATTACCAGGGAAATATTCTTTTCACCACTACCCAAAATCTCCACTGTGACAATTCAAATTTCAAACTCGGTCAGCAACAAGTCTTTTTTCCTCGTCCTTTTGAAAGACTGGGATAATATTTCTTAGATGAATCATAATTCCTATTCAGATGGAATACCTTCCTAGGGGCTCGCTTGAGTACTCGAAGGTGTTCAGAAATCCGGATAGACGACCCGAGGGCTCTGAGATCTCGGTTAGACATGCTATCCTATCCGGGAATCCGAGTTCTACTCGAAGATGCAATCAGTCAAATTTTTTATCTTTACTGACTAAGCTCTTGGTCGGTCGCAGCCTCATTTCTCGTACTGATAGGGGGCTTAACGATGGGTAGCATAAAATCACTGTATCCGGATACCCTAGGTTTTTCTATATTCTCGGGGTATATCTCTATCCCTAGGAAGAGAATCACTAAACGTATAGAAACTGCTTGTAGGTACCTAAGATATCTTGTAAATAGGAAAGTTTATCTCTAAGAATGATAAAGAAGGATCTAGAGTCCGTACGACTCCCCCATATATACGGAGCCGAGGGATCTTGTGGAGGAGCAAGCCGATTGAGGTCCATAGAAGCCACTCAAGCCTTCTGCACTTTAGATCTACATCAGCCATTATCCATGAAAAGTACAAGGGGTCCTCTCAACTAGGTTTAGATCCCTCTAGGCTAACCAAGACCTCCTTTAATCAGTCTCAAAGATCAATACAAGACAAATATGACGTATGACTATTATCCTAAGGGAGGTATGAACCCTTATAAACCTCTGTGATTATCCCTACTTTTTTTACAAGTTCATAAGATCGGCGGTTCATGAATCATCGACAACAACAATTAAGACCTATATGTTTGCTTAATGTGCTCATCTCCATGTTTATGCTATCCTTTTTTTTAAAAAAAATCAGAGGGGTGCTAATTTTTTTTATTACTATAGGTCCAGATTCTTCTAGCATGGTCATGAGCACAACAAGACATACATACTTACTAAATGGAACATCTTATTTAAACCTAAGGATCAAGGTGGATTGAGTATCCAAGACCTCGATATCCAGAATAAGTGTCTACGGAACAAATAGCTATTCAAGCTAATTAATGAAGATAGAGTGTGGCAAAGACTACTTAGGAATAAGTACCTAGGTAGTAAGACGATTTCTCAAGTGGAAAAGAATCCAGGTGACTCTCATTTCTGCTCAGGGCTCATGAATCTAAAGTCTATGTTCCTCAAATTGGAACATTTTAGAATACAAAGTAGCACACATATTAGATTTTAGTAGGTTAAATTGTTAGGCTCGAGGACACTTAAAGAGCAATATCCCATTCTTTACAACATAATGCGCAAAAAACAAACGATAGTAGTGGCAGTTCTTAATTTGGATCCCCTGAATGTTTCCTTTCGTAGAGCTATAGTAGGGGATAAATGAATGGATTGGTAGAATCTTGTTGCTAGGGTGGCAACTGTCCAACTCAATGAACATCCAGATAGTTTTATTTTGTCGTTACATCAAAGTGGTCATTTTTTGTCCACTTAATGTATAAGGCATTGCTAGACAGTAATATTATTGAAACAAACAGATACTTATGGAAATTAAACTCTCCCTAAAGATTAATATCTTTCTATTGTACTTGCACAAGGGTGTTATTCTAACCAAAGATAGATTAGCAAGAAAAAATTGGCACCAGAGTGAAAAAAAAGTTACTTTTGTAGTAGTAATGAAACTATTGAACATATATTTATTCTTTGATTGTCACTTTGCTATGTTTATCTGGAGAACAATTCAAACTAGGCAGATTAGCGCCTATGCTACGCCCCTTTTTTTGTTGTTGTTGCATAGAGCATGACAAAAGAAGGCTGAAAAAATTGGGTTCACTATTTTTTGGATTATTTATATTTAACACATTCATTTAATTATAAGGAAAAAAGTAGTACTTTCATACATACACATAATTTTAATATGCAGACGACAGCAATACAAACCTAACAAAATTTGTTTCATATTATTTTGAGTTTTAGATATCTTTCTTTGCATTTTAGATTATTTTAGTCGATTTATCACTATAACTAATATTTATTTCGACATTTTTCTAGAATTTTCCGAAAATGAAAATTATATTATACATGTATGTATACGTATATATACATATATGTATATGTATACATATCCATATATATGTGTGTATGTGGGTGTGTATTTATATATATATATATGTATACATATATGTATTATATATATACGCGGGACCCACATGAACAATAGCTACAGTACCTTGACCCCCTGGTTGGCCTCTGATTCTTGGTCCTTTAATATAAGTAATAGATTACCTTTGGTTTACATCCTCTGTTTCACATATGTTTGGTGCATGGCTAAATGGGATTGATGTTATACAAAGAAAACAATTTTTGGTTGGAACCGGTGCCTTATGTTGGGCATTGTGGCTTAACCGAAATGATGTGATATTTGACAAAGCAAAAGTTCACTCTTGTATGCAGGTTGTATTCATACGCATTGGATCCATTTTTTTGGCATTGCTACACAAGGAGGAAGCAGGGCACCTTGCACATTGCATGCTGCCTTTTGGAGACTACTATAATGGAGGTTTTCGCTAAGTATGGGTGGCAGTTGAGCAAAAAAATTTGCAATTGATGTTTACTTCCATCTATATTTTCATGGTGAACAATAATTATTTGTTAGATATGGTGTCTACCCAATAGCTACAAACTTGTAATAAGTAATAGCTATATACATCCATTGATGTAGAGGCCAGAATATTTTTATTTTCTTGATGAAATAGAACTCCCTTTATTTAAAAATATTATAATTCGCAAACAAAAATCACATTATGTTGCCAACATTAATTTTTATATACCCAACCTATGCATTGCAATCAGATAAGCAGTTATCAATACTTTTAGGTGTCAAATACTAAATCCTAAGCAAATACTAGCATTTGTTAAAAGATATGGATGCATGCCTGACGGTGTGACAGAACTTAAGAATCCTTTTAGGTGTCAAATACTAAAATCTTAAGAAAATACTAGCATTATAATTGGGCAGAACATTGACAAAATGTAAGAGCTACTCTTTCCATTCACGATCCTACCCCTGACAACATTGCATGCAAGTCTTAGAAATTATACGCAACTACGCTAGATAACCAGCCAACCAAACACTCAGGTTGAGCTTCAGATTCTGTTTTGGAATGCATTCTTGGAGGGCAGAGAGTTAGAGTTGAAAGGTGTTAACTTCTAAAACATATCTCTACCATACAAAGGACTAAATTAAACAAAAACAATTTTTGTCTGCTCTCTTTTCCAATAGGAGCTATCTATTATGTCAACCTCTTGTTAGTAAACAAAATTTTGGGTTACAGGTTGCTGCATCCACGTCGATTGGATAAAATAAACATCCACGTCTATTTGATCCATAGCTACTACTGCTCCACAGTTGACTTCGAAGTTATATTTTCTTTCAGAATGTGACGTTCTTTTTGTTTTCTTTTTGGGAGCGATCAGAGGGAGCGGCTTTCAGTCCTAGCACAGAAGTATTAGTTCTTTTTGCAAGGATAAATACTAGTTTTTAAGTTGATAAACATATCATAACTTTGTTGACATGCCGGCCAATTGGTGACCTGAAAATAAGTAATATAGAATAGAATTTTGAGTTCATGCAGCCAGCTTAGGCACAACAGAAATTAGATTTCAGACATCACTATTAAAAAAAACCGTAGAGATATTATTATAGCTTGGGGAACGTGGATGTTAAGGCCTACTTGCATTGGAACAAATTAGAACTCGAGATATGTCAACAGTCAACTGCATATGTTCAAGTACCTTCACGAATTAGTGGTGGTTAAATTTCCTCAGTTTTTTAACAAACAAAACCAAATTCAACAAAAGCCGGTAATGCACTTGTTCATCATTCATGCATGGAACAAATAAATGAATAAAAATGAAGCACATGCATCGAATTTTAATCAAAGTCAATGGTGGTATGGCATTTACTTTATTTCAAAAACGATAAAAAGTTTCTCAAATACTCTTTTATTTTCCATGTTATTTAACTTTAGAAACTTTAGCGTAAGAAAAAGAACAACCTTGGGAACCTCTCAATCATTGCACGAAGTCTGTGTGCTCTGCATCCAGGACAAGATAACTTTCAGCTAATCCTGGGAATAGGTCACCGTTGATTAAAATAAGGTTAAATCAATGGCATGCAATTGTTGCTGTAATTAAATCTTACATTTTGCGATAGCCTAAGTTTTTTCCCTCCAAAATCGTCAAAATTGTTAAGAACTATAGCAGTTGGTCATATGCTGTGTTTGCTAGTGCCAAAAGCAGCAAATTTTGGATAGTCATAAGAATTTGGTACTGATTTAGATGTTGTTAAATATTTAACAAGCGCATGCCTTCGTTATCATATCACATGCATATTTTTGAATCCTTACCCAAACTTTGACCAAATTATACTTTGGCAAAATTTTCGCCAAGACTAATTAAGATACGAAGATACGAACCAAATGAGCCTAGACTTTCAAGACCTAAGCAAAATAGGTTTTCTGTCTTTTTAGAGAAAATGGGCCTGGTATTAGTCCAATTTCACTCTTTAGACTGCAAAACTGCCAAGCACAAGCCCGGCCAGGGCAAGCCAAGAGTTTTTAGGCCTAAAAGCCACATCGGCCCAGCCCTGCTTTTTCTCGGGTTTAGTCTCAGGTTCTCAGTCTCAGTGTAGGCCAAGATCGGCCATTAGTACACCAAGTCAAGACATTCCTATATAAAAAAGTCACGTACGCTCCACAGGATTATCCAAGTTACAGCAGAGTCTACATATTGTTGCGTTCACTGCAGTAAAAACGCCATTGATTAGGAATAGCAATGGACCTGTTTGCTACGAGGAATTTCTCTATTAGAGATAGTTTGGGAGCCTAAAACCCCGCTGGTATCCCGGCCTGTTCCTGAGGAAGGAAGGCAGTAGGGAACAATCCACGGGGCGATCAAAATGCGCGTTTCAAAGTCCACGTGGCGGGGATATCCGGTTGGATCCACTCCGCTTCCACGGTGGAGTCTGCCCCCACCGATGTTTTCCCTGTCTCGCTCATCTCGTTCCGTCGTTCGTCCCCCACGAGAAGCGACTACGACACCACAACCTCTCGACCACGACGCACCTCCTCCCAACCTTGATGATGGGATCTTCGCCGCTTTCTTCCCCTCCGGCAAGGTGAGAGCATCTTCGTCTTTCTCCGCTTCTCCTCCCTAGGGTTCCTATCTAATTACCCTCACTAGGGTTTCACATCCTCCTAGATCTTGATGTGTTTCAACGCGGTTCCTGGGCGATTCGGAGGCAGATTAGCAAGGAAAAACACGGGCGTCCAGCCCCTCGATGAGCAAATTGTCCTGACTCGCAGGCATGTACTAGCAGCCACGCCTCATTTGGCCTTCCCCTCCGCCAAATTTGATTTCTATTCTTGGGCTCCTCCCTTTTCTTGCAAGCATACATGGATGCAGTTGATTGGAATAGTAATTTCAATGTGGGCACATGAGTATCTCTTGATTTATTTTGATCTTATTTTTTGTTAATTTTGCTTTCAATTTCATACTTGGGTTCAAAACATCACTTTTTACCTATGTAAGTTAATGTTTGATAGATGGTAATTGCTAAGCACAATATACATCGAATGTACAAGCCTTATATACTGTGCACAGTATACATCGATTGAGAAGCACATCGTGTTTCAGTTTATATGAGTTTCAGGCTTTAACTTTCATCATCGTCTACAATCCTTATATACTGTGCGCAGTTTACATCGATAGAAAAGCACATTGTGTTTCAGTTTATATGAGTTTCAGGTTTAACTTTCATAGTCGTCTCGAGCTCCTTTGTCAAGGTGCTCCAGCTACTATGGCGCTGGGGGATGAAGTACTTCTGGAACACATTACTGAATGCTGATCTTGAGAGCGACACATTGGGCTGGCAGTACATTTCTGGATCTCTCCTTGGTGGCCGTGAACTTGACCGCATCGACAATCCTGAGGTACACGAGTTCTTTCATTTCATCTGATGCCATATTGTGATTTGTAAATCAGGAACTGATGAATTGTATGAACTGAATAGAACATTCCCTATGCGTACTAATGCTCTGGGTTTTTATGAATCTCTGAATGCAGGACAACGGAATGGGAAGCAGATGATTAATGTCGTGTGTCCGAAACTCCAAATTTAATTGATTAGGAGTTCGACAGATAAATACATATGTAAATTATCACCTTTGTTTATCTGTAGCCTTGGTGTGCATACAAGTCATCAATCATGCAGCTATCCTTGGTGTGCATGTTAGTCCTATAGAACTTATGTGGTATAGGTTGCTAGTTGTCAAAAAGATACGTACCATGGCGGACTGAAGATAAATTCATGTTGCTGCTCTTCTATTTCGTTATGTTTATGGTGTGTTATATGGTGGAATGAAGATATTAAGTTTTTTCTAAATTTTCTCTATTTCTTTCTGATTTTTTAGACCATTTTTATTCAACGGGATTTTTATCCCCCGTTTCCCAAACAGCAGTGGGGAATACAAACCCTAGGCAAAAATTTCCTCCTAGAAAAATGAATTACCCTCAAAATCCCATCTTCTTCCATAGAATTTTCTCTCCTTACTTTCGAACATAGCCTTAGGAAACAGTAATGAGGTTTTCTTTCGTCCCACAGGGCACTTAATAGGAGGAAAAACCCCCTGATGGTATGTGTAGACGGGTATATTCCTTTGCCCCTTGTCCCTGTCCTCTGCATGGGCCTTGATTAAAAATATTTCTAATATATAAAACAGGAGTTGGTTTTTGCGTCACCTCTTCTTTTACTCTCCTTTTATCTAATAAAAACTCTTAAAATTCAAATAATTTTCTCACTTTTGCTATCCATCCTCGTCCTCCAGTCTACCCATCTCGTTATCAGCTACAAATATGAGACCTGTTTTACTAATAAAATTAAAAAATAGAAGGAAAATTAATGGATAATCTCCTCCTCCTTTTTTTGATCCCATCTGAAATTAAACTAAAGCAATGCTCTAGCGTATTCATTCAGTGGCTCTCATATGACGTATCCACATCTTTGTATCTTAAGTTTGTGCTTGATATTATCATGTCCAATATTTAAGTTTTGTTGTAACACACGGGTACTTAGCTAGTAATAAGAGACATATAGTAATTAGAAACATATGGTTAAATACTAAAAAAATGAAAGGTAATGTACTATTTATATCTTATATAGTTTATAGAACCTTATCTTACATATTAAATCTCTTTTAACATGTACTCAAGTCAATTTATGTTAATTTTTAATCTTTAAAATTATTGTTTTGATAATAAATTATGCTAATTTGTTGCTATTCTTAATACTTATATGTTATTGCTATCAGGGATGGGGACCCGCGGGGCCTGATCCCCGGCGGGGAGGGGGACAGGGAAAAATACTCCCTGCAGGCTAGGGCGGGGACAGAGATAGGGACGAAGAATTTTCCTCACCCGAGAATAAGGACGTTCCAGTACTCCCCTCGGGAAATTTCCACGTTGCCATCCCTATCATTGTTGCAATGTGAGACAGACTAGCACGATGACTTACGAGTGCCAGTTGTAACTTACGAGTGGGAGATGTTCTTTTTTAATAATGCACGAATTGGTAGGTAAGATCATGATAAAATTAGACAACCAACCCTAGCAAAAGGATAAAAAGATACTTACCTCACTTTCATCGCATGACTTGAGGACTAGAAAGATAATTTGGATATTTTCAAAATAATTATCTAGAGTAAATATTGGAAAACAAATCTTAAATATTCTTGAAAGAATTCTTTAGAATAGCCAAATATTACATGATGCTGAATTGTTTTGGGAGGATGCAATATATTGGTTATGTACATGTCATTTTGTGGTATATTTACACCAATGTACAGACATATATACATAAAAAAAGAAGAAAAGAAAAGAAAAAAGGGCCTCGGCCGGCCCTTTTGCCTTTTGGCCGGCCCGACTCCCTTCTCCTCTTCTCTCCTGGCCAAGCCGGCCCGGCCCAAAGTGCCCCCATCTCCTCTCCTTTTCCCGGCCTTCGGCCTAGCCCGATCACCCCTGCTCCTCATCCACCCGCACCCAGCTGAGCTACCCTAGGGGGCGCCCTGTTTCTCTTCTCCCTTGCGCCCAAGGCGCCGCCTCTCTCTCCTCGCGTCGCCTCCCTCCTCGCACTTGCCGGCTTGGCCGCGTCGCACGCCTGAGCCGCCCGCTCCTCCCCTGCTCTTTCCTTCCCCTTCTCCCTGCTCTCTGGGCTTCGCGCCTGAGCGCGTGCCTCGGCCGCGCTCACGCCCCCGTGCCTGAGCCACGCCGCCACTCATCCCTGTACTCTTCTCCTCCCATCCTTATCTCCTCCCTCCTTATCCCTTCACCCAACAAACTCGATCCGATTTCCCCGGCCGGATGGGAACCCCGCCACCGCTATAAAGGTTGGGAAAGGGGTGTCCCGGGGGGGAGGAGGAAGCCGGAGCTGCGAGAGAGAGAGAGAGAGAGAGAGAGAGAGACAAAGAGGAGAGAGAGAAGAGAGAGCCATTATCACCTCTAGCCACAGTCTCCACCGTCACCTTTCTCGCTTGCCTCGGAGCATCATGGCTGGAGTCGCTCTCGCCAGTGGGTTTCTGCAATAGCCCCCACTTCCCCTCCTTTCTGCTGCAGGTGCACTGGTTGGCCTTTGTGCCATGGCTGTGAGTGAGTAGGTGGTCGCTGGCTGGCCTTTGTGTCGTGTCCGTGCTATACAGTTGGACGACGGCCAGCCTTTGTGCCACGTCCATGCTATACATGTGGTGGTGGACCGACGTTGTGTTGCGTCCGTGTAGAGCATGTGTGATTTGGTCGGTCGTGGCTTCGTGCTCGTGTCCGTGTGTGTGTTGACGTCGGTCGGCCTTTGGGCCGCGGCCACGCAAATAGGCTCTTTGTTCTAGTCGTGGCTGCCATGAGGTGTTTGTTTGTTGGATTTGGGCACCAGTTGCTCTTTTGCTTTCTGTTGTGGGATCCCGGCTGGCCACTTGTACCGTCGCTTGCTCTAATTTGTACCCGTGTTTTTTTTGCTCTATGATGTGCTGGCCGACCCTTGTGGCTGTGTTCGTGGAGTGGTGGTGCTTTGGCTAGTGGTTCGTTGTTCAGTGATGGAGTCCCAGCCGGCATCATGTCGCGTCTGTGGAGATGGAGGTGTGCTCTGATCTTTGTGTTCCAGCCGTCTGTTCTTTGTGTCAGGATGAATCCGACCGATGCCTTATCGCCGTGGCCTTGGAGATGGTTTGTGCTTTGCTTTGCTGACCGGCTGCTTTTTGTGACCCGGTTGGTGCTTCGTGCCCATGACTGTGATGGTGGAGATGCGTTGGTCAGCTGTTCGTTTCTTGAGGTTTGGATGGAATCCAGCCGGTGCTTGACGCCGTGGCCGTGCTAAGGGCAAGTTCTCCAGCCGGCTTCATGCCGTTACAGTCGTGGTGTTTTAGTTTTTCTCTGTTTTGATGTAGCGCTGATTGCCCCTTTTTCCATGGAGGTGTGTTCGTGCCCGGCTTGATTGCCCCTCTGACGGGGCAGTTAGTTGTTGTCACCGGCCGGGAGTCAGTGCCGCCATGCGTTGCCGCCGGGTGGGAGCTTGAGCACCACCGTGTCGCATCCTGATGCTGTTGAAGAGAGCCTGCTCCACACCCCTTTCTTTTGTCTTGGTTGGCTTGGTGATCTGTTGTTCACCATGTTCCGGAGCCCAGTCGTTAGCCCTTTCGATCTTTGTTATCAGTATGTATGGATGTGTTTATGTGCTTGGCCGGCTGTTAGCAAACTTGAGGCCCTGGTGCTACCCTTCTGTTGTTGACCTTAGGAGTAATGTCTGTCCATAGGCATTGGTAAACGGGGTTGAGATGTTCCCTTATGGACTGTGATGCTTGCGGGATTAATGTTGCTTGAGGGATTCTCTTTTTGATGCCCTACTACTTTTCTGGTACTTGAGCTTGTGAGATGTTCGTGATCACCTCTCAGATGTACAGATTCTTGAGACCCTTGCTGGTTGATCTCTAGTGCTTGTGGGCCCTGTAGTTTCCCCTCTGATATCTGTTACTCCAATGTTTTCTCCTCTAATGGTTCGAGTATTGGCCAATGATATGTTTGAGGCTCGCTATTTGCTGTTGTTCTAGGACTGAGGCCAGCCGCTTGCTGGCATCGTGCTTGTCGTGGTGCCGCTTCCCAGTCAGCCTGGGATGTTGTTGCCGTTTTGTTAGCATTGTGGGTGCCTTTCTGTTGTGCTGTGGTTTCGGTTGGCCTACTATTATTAGTGTTGGCCTGATTTCGGTTGAGCTGAGACCCTCCTTCCTGGTCTAGTGCTGGGTTGCCCTCCCTCCTGTCTTTGGGAATTAATGGATTGTTGTATGTCCTGTTGCCCTGAGGTCCTGATACTTGTACAGTCAGTGATCACCATTGGGATGTACAAGTGTTTAGGCCACTTCAGGTTGGTCTTGTGATTTGGTGATGGCACTGATGGGCATTTGGTTTTGGGACATCTCTGATGTGGTGGTTTGAGGATATGTTCTGGGGGCTTCCCTGTTGTTTGTATGCTCATGGCTATTGCTTCGCTCTTAGCCATTGTTGTACCAATTTTGAGTCCATTTGGGTTGGTGGCTAAGTTGTTATGTGATGCCCCTTGTGGACCTAGCGCCCTTTGAGACCCCCTGATGTTATTCTGTATGGTTATGGTTGCCTTTGTGGCTTGCTGAAGCTTGTGCCCCGCTAAAGCTTGTGCCCCTTGTGGCCTGATGTCCTTTTGAGACCCAGATGCTATTCAATATAGTTATGGTTGCCTTTGTGGCTTGCTGAAGCTTGCCCTAGTGTTGCCTAATAATATGGTTGCCTTTATGGTTCATGGTGATTACCCTGACCATTCTGGTCTTACCTTTGGGGCTCTGTGGCTGTGGGTTGAGGTTAGAGGTCGTAGACAGGAGTTTAGGTGATGCGCAGTTTCCCGGGCTCCTGTTAGGTTGTAGCTGGTGGGCTACTAGGCATCTAGACTCTCTCTCCTTCTGCTCTCATGTAGTACTAGAGGCTAAGGCCGATGATGAGAGGCTACAGATTCTGAGGCCTACGTGGCCGATGATGATCCGGGATCTCTAAACAATCCATAAAGCTCACGCTAGACTGTTTGTCCTGTCTTTTCCTTTTAATTATTTTTCTAACGCTTACTTTGATCTGTTTTGATACGTGTGACTATAGCCTTGTAGACTCGGAGACGACATCACGACGACCAGTGAAGCAGCTTAATCGAAGGTCATCTGGGAAACCGGATGTAATTAATCGGTGGCTTTGTGAGACCATAGGAACCAAGAAGACACGATCACCAGAGTATTAGTCAGATAGCATGTGCGTTTATACGTGTGTGTGAGGTAATTGTAAACTACGAAACTGTACTTTATGATTTTGATAATGAATGAATAAAGTTACGTGTTTCAATTACATTTTCTCATGTTCTCTCAAATACGACTGCATACTGGCACACCTGCATATATTCACCGTTATGCAATACAACAATTTGAATATGAATGACATGTTTCAAATCCGTGAAGCAGATTGGCACGCCAGGTGGGACATGGTTCTCCTCCCATCTTTGTTGCGTTGCGCTGGTCGTTAGGATGGTCTCCTCAGCCTACAAGAGCTGCTTGCAAAAGAGATCATCGGGAAAATACTAACCAAGAGGCGCTGTGGCTGCAGGTGGATTCATCCCTGCCCGTGACTCGGTTCCCACAATCCTGCAGTTCGGGACACTCCCGCCCGTGGTCGTCCTCCAGCACGAGGGTGCAATCTACTCTCGGATGACAAAGGAGACAGCTGAAGGTCCTGTAATGAACAGGGCTCAGAAGAGAGCCTTCTCACAGATCAAGGATGAGTGCTACTACATCATCGCTGAAGCAACGGCTATGTTGGAGGGTTTCTCTTTTGTTAAGAAGTCTGAGGCTGAGCTGATCGTGGCCTTAGATGCAGTTTGTGAAAACCTGCGTCGAAGCATCACCACTGCTTATTCAGGTGGAAGACTACACACACACATCAAAACTAAGGATTGCCTCTCCTCTTACGCCAGTTCACACTACAAAAGAAGAAGTGACTTCAAGTGAGGCCATTCCCCGCACATGGACTCACCATGCGTTTTGAGCCAGGCTCCCCGCTTGGAAAGCTATAGTGGAAGAGTTTCTGTCTCAATGCCTTGGAAGGAGGCGTAGGCTCTACAACCCCAGTCTAGCTGGCTGTCAGCACTAGGTGCCTTGCTTCCATATCAGTATGACGTCTGACCCATCTTCAGCTAAAGACACAAACCAGTTTGCCGTGCTTCCAAGTGAAGTGCCAGCGCCTCGCCCAAATGAGCTACAAAGGTAGCTACAACAGCTTAGAGATCAAATGAATGGTCACGAGAGACAGCTTTGCAGTGCTACTGCAACAGAGACTCCGTGGACTGAGGGCAATCCCCGTCCTGCAAATCATCATGAGCAACAAGACAGACACGCCGAGGCTGCTCGACCAAGAGGTCCTCCACCTTCGTCTTATCGACCATGCTAAATGTGGCCACCTACTAGATGGGACCCAGAGTCACGGCATCAAGAATATGCAAGAAGGCCTTCTGGGCACGATCGAAGGTCCCCCTACAAGGCAGCTTATGCCAGTCATGAGGCCCCTAGGCGTGAGGCTCCTACTCGATCAGTACATAATCCCACTTCGCCTACAGGATACTCTACCCCGTATGCTCTGAATGAGAATCAACGGAGGTGTGAGAGAAGAAAGAGGAACCAGCAAGCATGGTTCTGAGAATTGCAAGATCTTGTGCTATGCCATGTATAGGTCCGTGTCCGGGCCGATGGCTAAGTCCACCCAAAGGATGGGAGAGTGAGTGTTCTGGTAACACCGAACCTTGAGCAAAATCCTAGCTACAATTTTCTCCTACAATGCATGGCACCAAGGCCACGCCAAACACAAGACGTAAGCACTAATCCTATTCCAACAGGGCCTGCCACCCAGCGGTAGAGGGACAAGTCATCTCGACCCTCGTCCATCATTGTGACAAAAGAAACTGAAAAGCCAACAACAAAATACAAGTCTGCAACTGTCCCGAAGGAAGCGACACCACTATCTAGAGCCGATGCATCTCAATAGCCTGTAGAGCCAGGCTCAGATGCGTCAAAAAACTATGACACTACGTCTGAAGGATCGTAGAAGTCCAATGACGGAGACGTCATGATGTGCGGCACCATCGTGGTATTGAATCCCAAAGAATCAGATTCAGACTAGGAACCTCTTCTCATCACACATGAGTTAGGGGTACTCCTCTGATGAAGAGATTGTACCAAATCGAATGCTTATTTTAGTAGGTCCTCACGGCTTGCTGCAAAGCTACAGAAGGAGGCCATAGTTGCCCCTTGCTTTCCTGTATTTGGAAGATGCAAGTCACTTGACGGGGGGTCATCTCGATATGACCACCGTGACACTTACAGGAGTATTCCATCACAGTTGCTGCAAGATAAAGGGCAGTTACACACGGTGGCCACACGTTCCGGCCCCGATACACACTTGAAGATGACTGCTCGTCAAAGAATAGAGAGTAGCCCTGTAACATCCGAGGATGAGAGACAATATAGTCCCAGGGCTCATACAGTAGACTCTCTTGAAACACGCTCTCAGTCGCTGCACTATTCCCAGCTAGCACATTCAACTCCGTCCGAGGATGAAGGGGAGCTAGAAGGCATGCATTGCGCCTGTGAACATGGCCAACAAAAATGAAGGCACTCACGAAGAACCACCCGCAGGGGCAGGTACAATGGGTATGAGTGGTCAACACCAGTAGGTACCCCCGCATCCGGGCGCTCAAGATGAGCAGAATAACACCCTCAGAAGACAAGTGAGCGAGTTGTCCACAAGGGTGGATCAACTTTGTGCCATGATGCTGCACTTCACATCAGGAGGCGCACAACTACCACCACCTAATATGCTACGGGTTTCTCAAGTTGACTCACGATTTGCAGAGATGGAAGCTGCGTCTCAGTTGCGCAATCCCCCTCTCATAGGGGTAGGGGCGCACCTATCCATCAAATGGGCACCACTCCTCCACCCGTCATTGCTACGCCAGCAAATTCAGCCACACATGTTGTGCCGACCATAACATTAAGAGATTACCACAATATTGCTGAAGATGTGGTCAACAGAAGAATGCGTCAATTGGCAGCTGATCAGGTTCAAAGAACATTAGAGAGCGAGCTCAACAAGCCATATGAGGCGTGGCACGATCGAGTCGCATTCCCCGCAAGTTGGCAACTGCTGAAGTTCTGTTTGTTTGATGGAACCGGGAACGCCACTGAGCATCTCATCTACTTTGAGTCAGTGTGCGGAGACACCACAAACAACCCATCACTCTTGTTCCGCCAGTTCTCGGCTTCTTTGATTGCCCGCCTTCCACTGGTATAGCCGTCTACCTGCGGCTTCGGTGCCTAGTTGGGTTTCTATGAAGGATCTCTTCGAGTCACACTTCATCACCATGAGGAAAGACATCTCGATTCTAGAGTTGTCTCAAATCAAGCAAAGGCGGGACAAGAGAATTGAAGACTACATCATCCGCTTTAGAAATAACTATGTCCGACTCACAAGGGAGATGCACCCGGAAGTTGTCATGCAAATGTGTATCCACGGCATGCTACAATATTGGTTGGTCGGCGTATCAAGATGCGACCCCAAAATAATTCAATTTGCTTGGCGATGCTATTGCAGCTACCAAGCTTGAATTTGAGAAAGTACCCCACATCATGGAGATGTACAAGAACACTGGCTCCGTTGACAACACTAGAAGATTCAGGTCTTCAAGTAAGCTGGCCGGGAATGGCAACAAGGGAAAGGAACCCATTGAGTCAAACGCTGCAAGTGTCGTTCCAGTCTTCGACCCAAATAATGAGCGGCCAAGACCGACTGTGCGTCCTAATGTTCGAGAGATGCTAAATAAGCAGTATGTCTTCTAACGGGACCTCATCAATAGCCTCTTCGAACAGATGAATGAGCAAATGCTTGTGAATCTGCCTGCACCGGCAAGACTCGAGCAGGTTTCCATGACTAGCAACCCTTTGTACTATCCATACCATCGGTTCCTAGGGTATGTCATTGAAGATTGCATCGCTTTCAAGGAATGGTTGCAAAGAGCGGTCAATGAAAAGAGGTTGGCCCTCAAGCCGGAAGCCATGAACCTAGATTATTGTGCCATCAACATGGTAACGATGAAGTATGATGCCTCATCATCCTTTCATATAAATGAAGAAGAAGAGTATGGGTACCATTCGCCCAAGTAGAAGATCAGTTTGAGAGGCTTAGACTCACGCCCGTCACTCAACATGTAAGGGGGCAACAGTGGCACCAGGTGCCATGAAGGTGCCCTCCAAGAGCACGACGATCAAGATATCAAGTCATTCCTCCTCCGCACTAGTGCAGGTTGCATGATATGATCCTTGTCGACACCGTGTGCCTCCCTGATTCGTTCCTGAGTCAGAGCGAGATGATGCTTTCCCACGGAGATTCACCATGTTGCCTACACTGGGTCAGTTCTTCCGTAAGACCTGGGGGGCAGCCCTTGACATCAAGTGAGGAGCATTCTCTTGATGCCCATCCTCCGAGGTGGCACCATGCAATGCCATCACCAGAAGCGGAGATGATGAAGACTCGAGCTCGGGAGTTGCTATTACTCCTGAAGAGCGGGAAGCTCTAGAAGCAGAAGCAACATCCACTGAAGAGGGAGAAATTAAAGAAGTGAAGATGAATTTGAGGAACGGGAGAGAACTTTCCAAACCTGCAAAGCTTCGACAGTCTCGGGTCGAGAACACCGATGGGTTGTAGCGCTCGAAGCTCCCCATTCAAGAATCAAAGCCTTCATTATCAAGAGTGCAGCCGAAAGAAGTTGACGATGTGGAGGACAACGTCATTGCTCATTTGAAGTGCATTCCAACACTATTGAGTGTCTATTATGCATTAATGCTCATTCCAGACTTGCGAGAGGCCTTAATCAAGGCCCTTTAATCTCCTCATGTATACGAGACAGCTATGGCCAAACACCGGCTCCTCAACACCCTTGCTGAAGCTAATGAGATTTCATTCTCTGAAGAAGACAAGATGGTCGAAACTAATAACCATAATCGACCAATCTACATCGAAGGAAACATTGGGAGTGCACATATTTGTTGTGTGCTCATAGACCATGGCTCGGTGGTCAACCTTGCTGAAGCTAATGGATGATCTCAAGCCAACCAGCGTGGTCATATGTGGCTACGACAGCAATGGGAGCAGAGCGTTGGGCTCCATCACAGTGAAATTGCAAATGTCCACTTTCAGCTTCAAGGTGAAGTTTTTTATCATTGAGTTCGTGACGTCCTACTCATTGTTGTTGGGTAGACCCTGGATACACAAATACCAGGTTGTCCCATCTATATTGCATCAGCGCTTCAAATTCATGGATAATAAGGAAGAGCAACATCGAATCATCGGTAAACTTTCCCGTATACGGTGCAAGAGGTGCACCATGCAGATGCCAAGTATTTCTTCCCAAGTGCCGGTAAGAGGAACGTTTGGGTCGTTCCACCCCAACAATGGATGTTGTGATTACACCAGACCTGACGTCCTCCAGTTCTGAGATGGAGTTTCTAATCACGCCATGCTCCAGGCAAAAAGGCTCTTTCCCTCGCGTTCACAGTAGTAGGGACCGACGAAGGCCTCGATCGCACACTCCTGTGTCTCGACGACAACAAGGATTGGGGGCGATCAAAGAAGACAGTTCAAGAACGTTCTGGAGTTGAAACTCCGCGTCACCTCCCTCCATGACGCCCCTGATTACGGGGAACCTGGAGGTCTCTTTGTGAACACCATCAACAACTACTACTAGGACGAGGTCAGAAGCTAGGCCCTTGATAGAGGTGTCTTCTGCTAAAGACGAGGGGAGCACATCTTCCCTGTTACTTTTAGAGTATAATACTAATACAGAAAAGCCTCTTGTGATAGCGCATGAGGGCCCAACAGGCACCCCTCTAGTCGACGTGCAAACACTCCAGGTGCCCAGCGAAATGGCTGACTCTCCACCCCTTATAAAGAAGGGAGAGTAAAGAAGATAGTCGTCAAGATTGAGAAGGTGGCCTCGAGCTCCCCTCTTCTTCCGCTTTCATCACTTTACACTTCAGTTGCTACACCATTAGAGGTCTGGCTATTCTCGATCCTCAAGGATATACAAGCCCGACCCTTTTCTATAAGTTTCCACATACTCAGTGTTGTAACCTCATGCTGAATTTTCCAGAGCCTGAAGCGGATGAAGAGGAAATTATCAGGATTTTGAGGGTTTCACCAAGCATGGTCCCCTTACTCGAGAAGTCCAGAATCAAGTTGCAAAGGAATCAGCGATTGCCATCACCGCCCAACGTGTGTGAAGAATGGTGGAGCCAGTCAAAACGACTCGTAAAGAAGGGTCATCTCCCTCGTACTAGGTACAGACTTGGCTACCGTCCCTTTACCTCGTGTGAGAGTGATGGAGAGGATGATGATGATCCCGAATTCGTCACATGTAACGCTATTTGTGCAGGTGAAGAATGGGGGCATGAGGATGATGATGAGATGTCATCTGATGAAGAGGACTTGATCAAGATATATGAAGTCCCTCATCAGCCCCGATCGTTCTACGCTGCGGCTAACCCCCGACATGGCTTGAGAGATGAGAAATACCTATTGGCCAAGATACATGAAGCAACGCCAGTTCATCATGGAGAAATCCTCAATGCTACCCTGACTCCTTATCAGTTGGAGGATGGTGGGCATCAGACTATAGATGAGCTTGTAGAGATTAATCTCGAGTGTGAGGATGTGAAGATTTTAAACAATTTTTAATAAATTATTGAGATTGTTTTGCATAGTCATACAAAGAAATTCTGGGTCTTGATCCACGTGTCGCTACCCATAAGTTAGCGATTGACCCGCAGTTTTGTCCCATTAAACAGCATCCACGACGGTTTCACCCAGAGTTACAAGATGACATCATTGCTAAGGTTGATAAGTTGATTAAAGCAGGGTTCATCAAAGAGGTGCAATATCCTCGATGGCTCACTAATATCATACCAGTAATGAAGAAGAACAGGTAAGTCCCGGTCTGTGTAGACTTTTTGTGACCTGAATCGCACCTGCCTGAAGGACGACTTCCCTATTCTGATCACCGAGTTGGTGATTGATGCTACCACAGGTTTTGGTGCCCTCTCTTTCATGGATGGGTTCTTCGGCTATAACCAAATCAAGATGGATCCACATGATGCCATTGACACAGCATTTAGGACCCCTAAGGGCAATTTTTACTATACAGTAATGCCCTTTGGTCTGAAAAATGTAGGTGTACATACCAACATGCTATGACGGTCATCTTTGATGACCTCATCCACTAATCTGTAGAATGCTACATCGACGACTTGGTGGTCAAAACCCGAGAGCGTGAGCATTATAAAGAACTTTTGAGCGTCGTATTTGAGAGACCGCGCAAGTACCAACTCAAGATGAACCCTCTCAAGTGTGCCTTTGCCGTACAATCTATCATTTTCCTAGGCTTCATTGTGCTCTACCGAGGCATTGAGATCGAGCCCAAAAAGGTAAAGGCGATCCTTAAGATGACTCTGTCAGAGAATTTAAAAGAGCTCAAGTCTTTACAGGGAAAGCTAGTGTACATCAAATGCTTTATTTCCAATTTATCTGGGCGAATTCAGCCCTTCTCCAAGCTCATGAAGAAAGGCGCGCAGTTCATTTGGGATGAGCAATGTCAAGACGCCTTCGATGGCATTAAGTAGTATCTGCTTCATCCACCTGTGCTGATGGCTCCCATCAAAGGGCAGCCTCTTACCTTGTACATCGTAGCACAACACGCTTCCGTCAGTGCCCTTCTTGGGTAGATTAATGACGAAGGCAAAGAAGTCGCATGCTACTGTCTTAGCAGGACCATGGTGGGAGCTGAATGCAATTACTCCCCCATTGAAAAGCTTTGTTTAGTGCTAACCTTTGCGCTGAAGAAGCTACGTCACTACTTGTTAGCACATGAGGTCCAGCTCATTGCACGAGCGGACCCTGTGAAGTATGTCCTTAGCCAACCCACCCTTATAGGCAGGGTCAGAAAATCGGCATTATTGATGATGGAGTGTGATATCACATACGTTCCTCAAAAAGCCGTCAAAGGGCAAGCTTTAGCTAACTTCCTAGCGGCACACCCCGTTCCAGATGATTAGCCCTTAGTCACAGAATTGCCCGATGAAGAAGTATTCATAGTCAACATGGAGGCTCCATGGTAACTCTATTTTGATGGCACTTCACATACGGAGTCCGACCCCGATGGGACTCCTCATAGAAGAGCCGGTGCGGGGATAGCGTTTAAGAGCCCCAAAGGAGAAACACTATGCCATTCCTTTTCCTTGCTTAAGGAGGAATGCTCCAATAATGAAGCCGAATACGAGGCCCTCATCTTCGGGCTGCTTCTTGCACTCTCTGTGGAGATACGCATTCTTTATGCATACGGAAACTCTCAACTCATTGTGAGGCAGGTTAATGGAGTCTATGAAGTGCGTAAAACTGAGTTGGTTCCATATTGAGAAGCCACTCGCAAGCTCATGTAGAAATTCGAGCTTATACAGATTAGGCACATCCCTCGAAGCAAGAACGCTTCAACGGACACTCTTGCAAAGCTAGCCGCAGCCCTTGTGTTACCCGATGGGCAAGCAGAAGTGAAAGTTGAAGAAAGATGGCTTCTACCAACCGTACTCGAATTCATCCCCGAGACCATGAGGTGAATGCCATGGTAACTACTGAAGTTGATGGACAAGATTGACATAAGCCTTTCTTGGATTATTTCAAGCACAACGGTCTGCCAAGTGACCCTGTCGCAAGACGCCAATTGCAAAGGTGACTCCCCTCATACATATCCAAAGCAGAAGTCCTATATCGACGCTCTTATGGGCATGAGATGCCTCTTCGATGCCTGTCTCGAAGTGAGGCAGATAAAGCCTTGAAAGAAGTACTCGCAGGTGTTTGCGATGGTCATCAGAGCGGGCCAAAGATGTATCATAGCCTAAAACTTTCAGGAGGCTATTGGCTTGGTATGATGACCGATTGTATTCAAGTGGCACGATCTTGCTATGGCTGCCAAATACACAGGGACTTCAAGCATCGTCCCCCAGTTCCATTACACCCGACTGTACCCTCTTGGCACTTCAACACCTGGGGTATCGACATAATTAGCAAAATCGAGCCGCCTTCTTCTAATGGGTAGCGGTTCATTCTTGCAGCCACTGATTACTTCTCCAGGTGGGTGGAAGCAATCCCTTTGAGAGAAGTGAAATACGACAACATTATCAACTTCCTCGAGCGTAATATCATATACCATTTTGGAGTTTCTCACCGCATCACCTCCGATGGACTATTTTTCAAGTCAAGTAAGATCTATAAGATCGTTGAAAAGTACAAAATTTAGTGGAACTACTCCACAGGGTACTACCCTCAAGCCAACGGATTGGCTGAAGCATTTAATAAGACCCTTGTGGGAATTCTGAAAAAGACAGTCACAAAACACAAGAGGGACTGGCATGACCGTCTCTTTGAAGCATTATGGGCATATCGGGTTACTGTTCGTACCCCGATGCAGTCAACGCCCTACTCGATTGTCTTCGGCACAGAAGCCATTTTACCACTTGAGCTGGAGCTTCCCGCGCTCCGGATTGCTGTACATAATAAAATCACACAAGATGAAAGGGTTCGCCTTCGGCTCCAAGAATTGGATGCCCTAAAAGAAGAACGCCTCAATGCCCTGCAAAATCTTTAATTTTATTGACAGAACATGATCGAAGCATATGACAAGCTTGTCAAACCTCGTGTATTAAGGAAGGGTGAGCTAGTACTTGTTTTGAGGCGCCCGATCATACTCACTGGCAAAAACAAAGGTAAATTTGAGCCAAAGTGGGAGGAGCTCTACGTTGTAGAACAGGTCTATGATGGAGGCACCTATCAACTCATTAATCAGGAGGGCGTTTGTCCAATGCCCCCTATTAATGGTCATTTTCTCAAAAAGTGTTTCGCTTAAAAAACCCGTCCTCCGTTCCCCTTGGATCAACATTGAAAAGGGAGAACTCTGAGGCTCGTTGCACATTTTTCATAAATAAAGGGTGTCGATCTACCCAACAGTGATCATGGTTTTTCTACTTGTCGCCAAGTTGCGATCTCAGGGTATGGCTATTTGCAGGACTCATCTCTAGAGATACATGAAGTGTTGTGGCAGTTTTAAGCAGTGATAATGAACACATATTGCATAGAAGACACATGTTCCTCCGTCTACGCTTGGGCGTCCAGGCTGACTCATTCTGCCTCTGTAGCGACCAACCATTTGGCAATCCTGTACTATTCCACCCCATCATCAATTCACCCAGGGATGACTATAGGGAAAGAGCAAGAGAGGGCTACCTTCCCGACACAAGTCATGGCTATGTGTGCAGCTTCTTGCCACCCCGGCGTGATAGAAACAAGGGCCTTGTTACACAAAAGTTGCCTGGGAGGTTTAGTACCACAGAGCGTGGATGGTAGAATCACAAAGGCATCTGCAATCCTAAGATCAAGCTCAAGCTCAAGCAAATTCGAAGACCTGATGAAGGTCAATCAAGTTCAAAACACCCAATCGAAGGTGTCACCAAGTCAAAGCCCTCCTAATGTTAAGGGAGAAGAACCAACAATGTGCAAGTAAAGCCACCGTCAATAGGTGGCATGTAGACTATGAATGCCGATGAGTGACCATCATTCACCACCATCGTAGAAAATTGAGGCAATAATGACACAGCTTGCTTCCTACCCATCTTTGATCCGTGCCATTTACAGATATAGCCTCCAGGGAGTACAGGATTATCAGTGTACTCTAGTCGAGAGGGCAGTTTTGGGGAACCCCCATCATTTTTAGAAGCACTTTCAGACATATGTTCTTCACACGTACACTCAAGTGTCATACAATTAAATGCAACTGTCATGACTCTTCGTCGTCTCTGGAGGAAAGAGTCTCTTGTGGCCGTATCTTGGGTTCACTTCATAGCTCAGTGACACAAGAAAAGCCCATATTTCAAAACATCAAATGCATCAAACAGGGCTGTTAGTATGCATTTTTCCTTTTATTATCATTAACCATTTTTCTCATAGTTATTGTAGCTTGATGAAGAAGAGAAGAACACCATCTTTGCATCTACAGATCTATGAAATTTTCACTTCACTGGCTAGCACCTCCCAATGTCCCAGTGGAGTCTTTATTTATTCTACACCTTCACTGGCTGGCACCTTCCAAGGTTGCAGTGGAGTTAATCGTTTGTTCAACAACACTGGCCAGCACCTCCCAATGTCACAGTGGAATCGAGGATCCCCTTGGAAGTGGCACCGAGTTTCACCACAACTGAGGACTATCAGGAGTAGTGAAGTGTGCCAGTGCGGTTCATGTGGAGCTGTGAAACCCTTCAACCCTATTGGTTGGTACCGTGGCTGCTATATGGTCGCAATAGAGTTGACAAAATATCTCTTAAGAGGTCTTTACTAGCTGGCACCTCCCAAGGTCGCAGTAGAGTTCTCTGTGTTTTTATGACAACGCTGGCTAGCACCTCCTAAGGTCGCAGCGGAGTCAAATCCTTTTCAATGATACTAGCAGGCACCTCCAAAGGTCGCAGTAGAGTTGATATGTTTCCTTTGAGGAGTGGTGCATCTTTCCACCACAAGTCAAAAATGATTATCGCTGGCTGGCTCTGCAAAGTGAACGCACCAAAAAAGCTCCGGGGTGATACTCGGCGGCTGTTTTATTCCTTCAAGTTTATGTGCACCAAGTCATGCTCTCGCTCTTTTCTCTCGCACGAGATCAACTTGGTGTGGGGCATTTGTACAACGTCATTTTGTGATATATTTGCACTAGTGTACATACACATATACATAAAAAAAGAAGAAAACAAAAGAAAAAAGGGCCTCACCCGTCCCTTTTGCCTTTTGGCTGGCCCGCCTCCCTTCTCCTCTTCTCTCTAAACCAGGCCAGCCCGGCCCGAAGCGCCCCCACCTCCTCTCCTTTTCCCGGCCTCTGGCACAGCCCAATCACCCATGCTCCTTATCCACCCACACCCAACTGAGCTGCCCTAGGGGGTGCCCTGTTTCTCTTCTCCCTTGTGCCCGAGGCCCCACCTCTCTCTCCCTACACCGCCTCCCTCCTCGTGCCCAACGGCTCAACCGCACCGCATGCTTGAGCCACTCGCTCCTCCCCCGCTCTTTCCTTCCCCTTCTCCCTGCTCTCTAGGCCTCGTGCCCGAGCACGCGCCTTGGTCATGCTCACGTCCCCGCGCCAGAGCCACGCCACCACTCATCTTCGTGCTCTTCTCCTCCCATCCTTATCTCCTCCCCTCCTTATCCCTTCACCCTACAAACTCGACCTGATTTCCACGGCTGGATGGGAACCCTGTCGCCGCCATAAATTCCAGGAAAGGGGTGCCCAAGGGGGAAGGAGGAAGCCAGAGACGAGACAGAGAGAGAGAGAGAGGAGAGAGAGAGGAGAGAGAGAGAGAAGAAGAAAGAGAGAGAGATAGAAGAGATAGCCATTGTCGCCTCTAGCCACAGCCTCCACCGTCACCTTTCTCGCTTGCCCCGGAGCATCATGGCCGTCGTCACTCTCGTCGGTAGGTTTCCGCAATAGCCCCCACTTCCCCTCCTTCTTTCTGCTACAAGTGCACTGGTTGGCCTTTGTGCCATGGCCGTGCATGAGCAAGTGGTCGTCGGCTGGCCTTTGTGCCGTGTTCGTGCTATGCAGTTGGGCGCCGGCCTGCCTTTGAGCCGTATTCGTGCTATGCAGGTGTTGGCCGGCTGGTGGTGTGCCGCATTCGTGCAGAGCAGGTGTGATTTGGCCGGTCGTGGCTTCGTGCCTGTGTCCGTGCGTGTGTTGACACCAGCCGGCCTTTGTGCCGTGGCCGCACAAATAGGCTCTTTGTTCTGGTCATTACTGCTGTGAGGTTTTTCTTTTTTGGATTTGGGCGTTGACTGCTCTTTTGCTTTCTATGGTGGGATCCCGGTCGGCCACTTGTGCCGTCACCTGCTCAGATTTGTACTAGTGTTTCTTTTGCTCTGTGATGTGCCGGCCGACCCTTTTGGCCATGTCTGTGCAGTGGTGGTGCTTTGGCCAGTGGTTCATTGTTCTGTGATGGAGTCCTGGCCGGCATCGTGTCATGTCTGTGGAGATGGAGGTGTGCCCTGATCTTTGTGTTCTGTCTGGCTGTTCTTTGTGTCGGGATGAATCCGACCGATGCCTTGTCACTGTGGCCTTGGACATGGTTTGTGCTTTGCTCTGGTGGCCGGCTACTTTCTGTAACCCGGCCGGTGCTTTGTTCCCGCGACCATGATGGTGGAGATGTGTTGGCCGGCTGTTTGTTTCTTGAGGTTTGGATGGAATCCACCTGGCGCTTGACGTTGTGGCCATGCTAAGGGCAAGTTCTCCGGCTGGCTTCATGCCGTTACTGTCGTGGTGTTTTAGTTGGTATCTGTTTTGATTTAGCGTTGGTTGCTCCTTTTGCCGCGGAGGCATGTTCGTGCTCGGCTTGATTGCCCCTCTGACGGGGCTGTTAGGTGTTGTCACCGGCCGGGAGTTAGTGCCGCTGGCTGGGAGCTCGAGGGCCACCGTGCAGCATCCAGATGTTGTTGAAGAGAGCCTGCTCCACACACCTTTCTTTTGTCTTGGTTGGCTTGGTGATCTGTGGTTCACCATGTTCCGGAGCCTGGCTGTCAGCCCTTTTGATCTTTGTTATCAGTATGTATGGATGTGTTTATGTGCTTGGCCAGCTGTTAGCAAACTCGAGGCCCTGGTGGTGCCCTTCTGGTGTTGACCTTAGGAGTAATGTCTGTCCATAGGCATTGATAAAAGGGGTTGAGATGTTCACTTAGGGGCTGTGATGCTTGCGGGATTTATGCTACTTTTATGGTACTTAAGCTTGTGAGATATTCGTGATTGCCTCTCAGATGTACAGATTCCTGAGACCCTTGCTGGATGATCTCTAGTGCTTGTGGGCTATGTAGTTGCCCCTCTGATGTCTCTTACTCCGATGTTTTCTCCTGTGATGGTTCGAGTATTGGCTAATGATATGTTTGAGGATCGCTATTTGTTGTTGTTCTAGGACTAAGGCCAGCCTTTTGCTAGCATCGTGCTTGTTGTGGTGCCTCTTGCCGGTCGGCTAGGGATGTTGCTGAGCTTTTGTTAGCATCGTGGGTGCCATTCTGTTGTGCTGTGGTTTCAGCTGCCCTGTTGTTAATAGTGTTTTCCCGATTCCAGTTGAGCTCAGACCCTCCTTCCTGGTCTAGTGCTGGGTTGCCCTCCCTCCTATCTTTGGGAATTGATGGATTGCTGTATGTCTTGTTACCTTAAGGTCATGATACTTGTACAGTCGGTGATCACCGTTGGGATGTACTGGTGTTTAGGCCACTTCTAGTTAGTCTTGTGATTTGGTGATGGCATTGATGGGCATTTGGTTTTTGGATATTGCCTCTCTGTTATGTGGTTGTTTGAGGATATGTTCTGGGGGCTTCCCTATTGTTTGCATGCTCACGACTATTGGTTTGCTCTTAGCCATTGCTGTACCAATCTCGAGTCCATTTGGGTTGGTGGCTGGGTTGTTCTGTGATGCCCCTTGTGGACCTGGCGCCCTTTGAGACCCCCTCATGCTATTCTGTATGGTTATGGTTACCTTTGTGGCTTGCTGAAGCTTGTGCCCCTTGTGGCATGATGTCCTTTGAGACTCACCTGTTGCTATTCAATATGGTTATGGTTGCCTTTGTGGCTTGCTGAAGCTTGCCCTAGTGTTGCCTAATAAGATGGTTGCCATTGTGGTTCATGGTGATTACCCTGACCATTCTGGTCTTGCCTTCGAGGCTCTGTGGCTATGGGTTGAGGTTAGAGGTCGTAGACATGAGTTTAGGTGCTGCCCAGTTCGCTGGGCTCTCGTTAGGTTGTAGCTGGTGGGCTGCTAGGCGTCTAGACTCTCTCTTCCTCTGCTCTCTTGTAGTACCTAAGGCTAAGGCCAATGATGAGGGGCTATAGATTCTGAGGCCTACGTGGCCAATGATGATCCAGGATCTCTAAACAGCCCATAAAGCTCATGCTAGACTGTTTGTCTCATCTTTTCCTTTTAATTATTTTTCTAACGCTTACTTTGATCTGTTTTGATGTGTGTGCCTATAGCCTTGCAGACTCGAAAATGATTGACGACGACCAGTGAAGCAGCTTAATCGGAGGTCGTCCGGGAAACCAGGGATCTTGCCATGAACAGTGATTAAAAGGTTATATGAACTTATAAATAGGATAACATATATGCACACATTTGTGCACTAGACTCACATCAGGTTATGCTATATAAAAAGCAAAGATAAATGACTATAGTCGCATATTTATATTCTACTCATGTTTTATGTTATTAAAATAGTTAAATGCAAGCATGGAGAGCAAAAACAAACATTTTACTGACTAGTAATTCACTAAATATTTAGGAAGTTTATGTAGCAAAATGTCGAACTACTATGTAATGCTATATATATGCCGTTGCTCTTATATGCTCGTCATCGAGTTTTAGCTATAAAGGAATTTGTTAAATTTTGTCTTTATGTACTCATAATTGACATGATAAGCTCTAACGTAGCATTTCTAGCTTGTTTGGTTTATGCCCCCACTTTTCCTAACAAAAATTTGGCTAGCAAATAATTTTGTCAAAGTTTATCTTCCTAATATTTGGTCAAAAAATGAGCAAGAAAATGTATATGAAATAAGCAAGCATGCATGTAACTGCCAAAAATTGGGTAACCATTGGCAACAAACCAAATGAATGACTATATTTACCACTTGGTATTAAGGTCCCTCTGTTGCTGATTGGGTTGTGCTTGTGTTGATTTTCTGACTCCTAATGCTCCATGCATGTCTTCTCCGTTGCTATGAGATAATGTCTTGGTTTTTCTGTTATAGTAGAATTAATTACCATCCGGCTTCTTAAACTTTTTGGTGGTATAAAATAGTAAATCAAAAAGCTCAATAATATGTATGTTTTATTCTTTTTTATCATGCTTGTGTACCTTTGTGATGGTTCATGTGTTGCAAAGTGTACTTCAAATGATTTTGGGTGTGTCCTAATGTACAGTGTCTGGCTCAATATGAGTTCAGGTAGTGATTAGCCTTTTTTTAATTATATGAAAGTCATCAAACATTTTGTGCAATGTATGACTGAAAAAACCATTTAGTTATTATCTTCAGTGCTAAATTGGTCTGCAAAGAACATTTTTGTGTGGTGTGATCGATCTAAAATAGTCCATTTCAAAGGCCTTCTAGGTCACTGTGCAATGATATATGGATTGCACGAAGTATCAGACTATGTATGACATGAATCCTGACAAGATTTTCTGCTAAAGTTGGGAATAGGTAGCTGTTGATTAAAAGAGGCTTAAACCAAAAAATGGCATGTAATGTTCCCAAAATCAAACCTTACATCTTGCCACAGGTTAAAGACTCTCTGCAAGCATTTGGTTTGAGTCTCTGAGACAATACAGATATCCACTAATCGTTTTTTCCAGATACAATTGTCGGTTCACATCTCTTCTAATTCATCTATATGAGAAGCAAATTGTTATGTGAAGGATTCAATATCTCGACATAAGCCAGGTCAAGAGGGCCGTTACAACAACAAACTACAGACAAACAAATGAATCGCTTCACGATAAAGAGAGACATGTAACATAAACCAATTAGGATCACAAAAGATCATGCTATAAGTATTAATATTCTACTAGGATGAGTATTCCAGCCACTAGAAAAAAATATGAGTGCTCCTAATCTTAATACAAGTCCTCTATTTGTACCGACAAAGAATTGTTGGAAGGCTATATAATTCAAGGGGGTGAGGTCATAGCAGCCCAATTCAAGCGAACGAAATTTCTGTAGCATTAGATCCTTATATAGGACAAGAGTCTGAGGGTAGGCTCGGGAAGGTTGTGAGATAGGGATAGTCACATGTACTCTTTTGAGGGTGTGTTTAAAGAATTTGGGGATTGATTTAAAAAATCTTGTTATCTTTGTAGTTGCTTCATCACTGATAATGGATTTTCTCTCTGAGTTTGTCTACATTACTCTTGGTCTTACTGTGCAAGCTTGTGCTATATCTCAAGGTACCAGATTCATATCCAGTGCTGCTGCACGTAAGAAAGGTATAAAAACATAACTAGTGTTAATATCCAAGTTGCAGAGTACCTCCCAATTGCTGTGTCTGTTCCTCGCAAATAAAGAAATGGTTGTGTTTGTTGTGAAGCCGGCCCCATGAGGGGGAGGCCGAGCTGAGCCCGGTGTGACAAGGGGTGAGGCCCACCGGGCACCCCTAATTCCGTGTTTCATCCAGTGTGGGTTATTTACCAAACTTATTCTCTAAGTAGGGGGCATCTCAACTTCTATATATGAAAGGAGTTCTCTCATTGTATAACGAACATCAAGAGAAGGAATACAGAAGAAGAGCTCCACCCTATATCGTGTGTCTTTGTATCCTTGATTGGATATGTGATTGTTCATCGGGAGAGATGGAGAGGGAGAAGTTCTAACCGTTGGCAATGTTGTTCTATAACACGTTATCAGCAGCTTGCTCTACCTCACCATCGTTGTTGATGCTCTCGAAAACACCATAATCATCGTCTACTTCGTCTATGTTGACTATGTTGCTAGCGGATCATATCTATAACTCTACAATGATTTCGATCCACACGGCATCGAGCTACTCCCTGCATCGCGCAATCTACCTACATCGATACCTACAATATAACCCTAGATCGTGTCTTGTTGATTGTCTGTTCCGATGTTGCATCAAGACCTTTTTTTTAGTAGATTTGTTTCCTCCACAAAATAAGTACATACGGTTGGCACAAAGGCCACTGTCACAGCAATCAGCACACAGGCCGAGAAACAAAAAAGGTAGCTATCATATCGGCCATCCCTCCTCACCACAGGTGATCCACACATCGTCATCATAGCAACCACACCGGCGGTTGCCACCCAATGGTGCGCGCAGCACTGCATGCCGTTGGCTTCACGCGCCACCACCGGCGGCTGACACCATCCATGCCAGCGTCTTCCACCGTCGGCATTGACTTCGCAAAGCCATGTCGTTGTCTGCCGCCGTGCTAACCCATGTGGCCCACCAACCACTCGTGCATGCTGCCGCATCGGCGCGCCGCCTGCACAAGGTTGTGTCTCCTCCTTCACATAGCCGCCCCGTTGTTGTCGTTGTCACATGCCTTGCTGTATCGGGATGCTGACCACCACGTGGGAACGAGCGGCAATGACAGCGGCGGCTAAGGTTAGAGTTAACCTAGCACACCACCACTTTGTGCCGAGAAGGCCTTTGGGCCAGGGATCGATAGGCCATGGCTGGCCTAGAGGAATTGGGCTGGCCCAATTTAAGTTAAATTGAGGGAAGGAAAATTCGAAAGAAAAAGAAAAACACATTTTTGGGCCATACTGAACCCATCCCATTTGGGATGTTTAACGGGCTGACCCATCTAGAATTGGGCTAAAATTGCGGAAATTCGGTAAATATAAAAAAATTAGAAATTTTTTAGGTAGGCACTGGATTTTTAGAAATTATGCGGTAGTCCTTGAAAATTTTAGAATACACCCTAAAATTTCTAAAAATTATTATTTTATGAATTTTTTCAAATAAATAGTTGGGGAACTTGAAATTTTGCGAGGATTATGGTTTTATGGTTTGATTGCAATATAAACCTGCTGTTTTTTAATTTTTGAAGTGCTTTGAATAGTTGCATTATTCTTAACAACATTTAAATCTATCATTTAATGTTGTTACACCTTTAATCATATAAACATGGTTTTAGATATATAAGCTACTGAAGGGATCAGTGACATCCTAATGGGGGTGAATTAGGATACTTATAACTATTTTGGCTAAAAAAACAATACAAGATAAACATATATCAATTTCTTTCCAAATGAGCTCTAGGTTTATCTAGTGTGTCTACTCTACCGATCAAAGTATTTGTAACCTATTTAAGAAGGTAAATTGTAAGAATGCAAATACGGAAATGTAAATAAGGTAGAGAGAGCAAACTCGGCATCAGGGATTTTTTTTCCGTGGTATCGATGACATGAATGTCACCCCTAGTTCACGTTGGAGCTCTACAAAGGATATACTCACGGTCGGCACCCGGTCATGGCTCTTGAGCCACCAAATCACAAAGACAAGGCCTCCACCCAGATGAGCTACCAAACCACCAAGGCAAGGTCTCACCACTAGCCTCTCTTCCAGTTCCTTGCCGCTGTGATTATTTTGGAGCTTGAGCCACCAAGAAAAGGGTCTCCGCGTCCTCGCACAATCACCTTGCCACCGCTCCACACCAAGTCGGAGGGTCAACAAGCTTGCTGGCGAGTCACCAAGACTCCAAGGTTCTGGCGTACCACTTGGTATAAGGTTGGATCACTCCTTGATCTACTCTCTAGGCAGCAATCACTTAGAAACACTCTCTCTAAGCCTATAAGCACTAATCACTTAGTAATCTTGTGCTTAATCACCTTGGATAATCACATTAAGCACTTTGGTGACTTGGATGTCTTCTCAGTTGTACATGAACTTCTCTAGACTCCAGCAGCACACCACTCCTTCAAATGACTGAGTGGACGGGTATTTATAGCCTCAAACCAGCGCACTAGCCATTAACCCAACGTCTCAGAAAAGTTGTTAACACTGGATGATCCAGTGAGAATAATAGTGCTAACACCAGATCATTCGGTGAGTACACTCTCACAAACTAGCCGTTGAAACCCCATTCAAGCCTCTATGAACACCAGACACACCGGTGTATACTTCATCTTCATCACTAGACTATCTGATGAGTTATCCTGAGCCATCAAAGTATTTCCTTCTTCTCTATGTAAATTGCTCGGATGTAAGCATCCGATGCACATCACTTCATCACTGGACTATCCGGTGAGTTGATTTCAGCCAACCGAGCCAATGCAACCATCTCTAGAAATAATGCTTCAGTGTGCATAGCCTTCATCACCGGATCATTCGATGCGTTGATCTTCGTTCTGCCTATTTGCACTGTTCATTGTCCGATGTGTGTAACACATTGATCACCGGACCATCCGGTGCTTTGATGTTCAACTTCAATGCTGCAACCTTCTCTGGACAAAATGTTCCAATGTGTATCTTCTCTGATCACCAGAACTTCCGGTGAGGTCTTTAGACTTCTCTCCCCTTTGACAAATATGCTCCGGTGAGTTTAACACCCAGAGCACCGGACCATCCGATGAGATAAATCTTCCTGGGACTTCTCCAATTCAGTCCAACTTTGTCCCAGTTGTGGTGATTTCTTCATGTATTGCATCCATGAGACCTACTAACATATAATCTTGACAAACATGTTAGTCACATTGACTATGTTGTCATTAATCACTAAAATCACAATCATAGCCTAATGGGGCCAATTTTGCTACAACTATCTTGATCATGCAATATTAAATTAGTACTCAAGGGAGCCTCATATTTATTTTGCCTAGCATTATTTGATTTTTTTTTGGGATAAGTAATGGTACTTACTACAGAAAATTATATCATGACACCATTAATTCTTGAGAAATGCTAGGATGCTTATGAGAATATGCATGTATTACTTTCCACTACTTTTGTCATTTTATTAAATGTTTACCTGCAGTAAAGGTATATGCACATTATTTGATATCTCACATATATTATTGATCTCATGAAGATAGAGTTCACTGAGCTTGCCCCGAATGGCAACAACTACCTATCCTATTCCATAGATGCTCAGCTTATCCTCAAGGGTAGAAAACTCCTGAAGACTATTAAACCCAAGGATCAATAAGGATGTTGATGCCACTTGTTGGAACAATTTCCATCTACAGTAGCCGAAGGGGTTCGATCAAGGTAAAGAGAGGAGAGTGGAGATGGGAGGAATCAACCTACTTTGCCCTTGACTCTTGGATCCTTTATATAGGTGGGGAAGGGAAGGTAAATCTCCCTCTCCAGCCCTTGGTGGGGTACAAATATTACAAGGAGACCTTTAGGTCTTTATATGGGTTGCTTATTACATGGGCTTCTTTCTAAGCCTGGATGATTCCCCTAACAGTAGCCCCTCAGCTGTAAGCTTTGATGGACAGCGGGGCAAACATCTACAGCTACGAAAAGGTCCAGGTTTATTGTTGATATGTGTGCCTCGCTAAAAACTCCATCCTAAAAACCTAGTGGGAAAAAAGGACATGGAGAAAAGAGCACGTACATCACACAGACTTTTCTTTACATGATTGCTAGAGCTAAATACACTCTTATAACTACACTTGATCCTGCTCAGCGAAGGCTGAATACTTCGATGCTTTCCGAAGGTACTTCTTCCTCCATAGCCGAAGTCGAAGGTATATCTTCACCATGCTTAGCGAAGGGGTCTTTGGTGAAGTGCTCAACAAAGTCTATTGCTTAGGCTTTGGTAGGTGCGACTACAGTTGTTGCCATGGCTCGTCCAAGTCAATGATATCTTCGTGTTTCCACTCACATGCACCGGCCAAATTCTTGGGACCCGGATGAGATTTTAACCCGAGTTCCCTTCATATCCCCTCTCAGCTGGTGTTAGTGAGTGGTGAAGGATACCACGTGGTTGTCGTAGTTGAGTCAGCGTGGGCAAAGTCGTCGTTGTTGAAGCCCCTCTGGTTGACATCAAAGTTGACGAAGGCAAAGCCGTCTGCTGAAGCCCCTCTGTCAATGTTGAAGTTGATGATGGTGAAGCTATCTGTTGAAGCCCCTCTATCAATGTTGAAGTCGACGAAGGCAAAGCCGTCATGGCCGAAGCCCCTATGTCAAAGCCAAAGTCGACGAAGGTGAAGCCGTCATGGCTGAAGGTGATGATGACTCCACCCTGAGTCAATGCCAAAGTCGAAGGCGACAACAACCCCCTCTATGTCAATGTCGAAGTTGAATGTAACGAAGACTGACTAGAGCTTTGTCGACATAGCCAAAACCGAAAGTGAGGATGACTCTCTATGAGTCGAAGGCGATGAAGACTTTGACTAGAGCTTTGTCAATGTAGCTGAAACCAAAGGCGAGGATGACTCACTGTGAGTCGATGCCGAAGAAATGATGGGAAATTGATGTCAAAATGAGACAAGCATATTTATGCATCAATGTTACTAGAGATATTATTTGCAAGTGCTTTGTTTCTTGCTGAGTATTTTATACTCATCCTTGCCTTCGGTCTTAAACACAGGATTTGAAGGTCATGATCAAGACACCGACAATTCGGAATATGTATGGGATATGTAACCATGTAAATTATGGCTAATAGTATCATGCTTACTATTTTGTTTACATCAAAATAAGTTGTAGAAGCATAAATGTAACCAAGTAAATTATGACTTCTCATATAAATAAAGCTTCCGCTAGTTACTCTGTAAACCACTTATGCTATATGTAAGTTTTATTTTGCCTTAACATGATTATGGGTTTTTTAATCTATAATTATGTGGCGGCTGTTGTATGGGCCCATGTTCAGTCTCAGTTTTTCCTTTCTCATACTATTAAGGGGGTTGAGGATAGTAGTTTGACCTAGTTGGATCTAAAGAGTTAGTTGTGATGCACACTAGTCAAATCTAGCACTAGGTAGCTCAAAGGAGGCCCAAGAAAGAAAGGATCGAAGACGGATCAGAACTTGGAGTGAAATAGAGAAGTACAGTTTTTCTGTGAACAATGGATGATCTGATGGTAACACCAGAAGAGAACAGTGAATCACCAGAATATTTATATAGAGATCAATTTTTTAGTGGAAAATTGAAGGATGTTCATCGGATGATCCGATTACTAACACCGAAAAATGCACAATGGATCACAAGAAGGTTTATACAGAGAGAAATGTTTCAATGGGAAATTGAATTATGTTCATTGGATGATCTGATGATCAACACTGGAAGATGAACATGATGTCACTAGAGGATATTTCCAGAGAAGGATCTTTTTGAGAAATGGTGAAGTTATAAACATAAAAATGCTAATATATACATCGAAGAATACATCGGAAGAATGTTCCAGAGAACAATAATTCTATGGAAAAATGAAGTTATACACACCGAAAGTTCTGATGTGTACAACAGAGAAATCACTAGGGTATTTTTGCAAAGGCTATCGGTGGCAAAGGTTAAAGGTGATATACACATCAGATGTTCTGGTGTTGATGTTTGAACATCACCGTATCATCCGATGAGTAGGATCATATAATAATGGCTAGTTTGTGAGCTTTGTTGAATTATGATCATCGATTGTTTCGATGATGGAAATGGATGCATCAACAAATCATTCAGTAAGTGCAATTTTTCTAGGTGGTTGGACAACAACTAGTTTTTTGCCTTTGGGCTATAAATACTCCCCACTCAGTCTATTTCGATACACTTAGCTGGCGGTTGAGCTCAATGGAATACTTGGAGAGTCAATAGAAATAATATGCACTTGAGTGATTCCAATCCCCTTAATTACAAGATTAAGAACATCATTAGTACTAGGAGAGTAGCTAGTGTGCATCCAATCATCTGCTTGTCTTAGATTAGGTCAAGTGAGGTTCTTAGCTTATTACACCTAGTGATTGGTGTCACCTAGATGGCTTGGTGGCATTTGGTCTTGAGGAGCTTCATGGTGGAGTGATTGTTGAAGCCCTAAGATGATCATGTACCGGTTCGGAGTCCACTAATCTAGAGTAGAGAAGGACTACCACTAGAGAGTGCATGGTTCCTTGCATTGGATCAATAGGAAGCTATGCCCACTAGCTCCTTGATACCTTGAGAAAAAATTGAGTATCCCTATCCCTTCTCTTTACTTTGAGCAATTTAATTCTAGCATTTAATTTCCGTATTTATATTTTACAATTTCCTTTACGAGGATTGTCTTGCTAGAATAGGGACAGTATTTGATTGAGCTTACATTTTTATCACCTAGAAACTAGTGCACATTTAGGTTAAGGTTGATACTTTCCTTGCAATAGTTTTTAGAGGTAGAAAAAATTTAGAACTCAGTTCAACCCCCCTCTTGGGCATCTTGATCCTATAGACATGTCGTGAATTACCTAACTATTATCTATAAAGATAATCTGGCTTGTGTTGCACAAATACAAACATGATATATGAAGTCGAATATCACAAAGCATATTTCACAAAAACTATCATTTAGCCATGAACTATACAAGAAAGAAGAAATCATGGTGACTCATATCAAGTCTTGTGACAATCTAGCATATTTGTTCACTAAGTCTTTACCGTTGCCTACTTTCGAAAGGATTGTATGTTGCAACACCATAAATTTTTAATTTTTGCAATAGTTTAAAATTTTGTTAGAATTAAATAGAGTTATAATTTTTGTTCAAATAGAAAGAAATTAATTTCTAAATTTAAATTGCCATAGGTTATATTTATGTTTGTTGCATTCATGTTGTCATAGTTGCAATAGGTTTTTATGCGTGAATAATATTTGCAAAAGAACACTAGAAGGCGTTCGTTTAAAATCTCTTTTCAAAATGGCTCAAAAATAAAATGAAAAGCAATTTCCTATATACTAAAACTTTTCAGGCTAAATCCCTACTCAAATCTGGCACAAACGTCATTCTCTCCCCCTCTCCTTCTCTCCTTTTGGCCTGGCCTGGACCACCCTCCCCCTCCTTCTCTCAGGCTGAGCCCGCCCAGCCAGGCCAGCCTGTCTTGCGCCCGAGCTGCCTCCCTCCCGCCGCCACTCACCGACGCATGGGCTGGCTCAAGCCCGAGCCACCCCACTCGAGCCAGCTCCTTCCTTCTACCTCCCACCTGGCTTGATCCCCTTCATCAGCCGCCCACCATGATTTCCGTGCCTCCCCGCACCCTCTCCTCCCCCCAAAACGGTCGGAATCAATGCCATAACCCTCAATCAAATGTCCCTACCCATTCCCCCTTGTTCATCCCTCTCTAATGCCAATTCAAAGCGAAAAACTTCCGGCCATTAAGGTCATTAATGCCGCTGGATTTCTCTCCGCTCCCCGACTGCTCCACTCGCCCTCTCACCTTTTTAAGTCGCCCATTACCACCGCAGCGAGGTTCCACACCCCCACACCCTCTCACACCCTTTTTCCTTGCTTCAATCAACATCGGCCCTGTCGTCTCCTTCAACTCCAGTGAGTTGCTCCGCCACATCTTTTCTCTGCCGATGAGCCCTCTTTGACCAAGCAGATCCCCTCTTCTTGTGCACAGGTGCTCAGGGATCCCATAGCACTGATCTTCAGTCTCTTCGCTGCAGAAAGCCACCCATACCGAGCTCGAGCTCCATCGGTCACCTCTCGCCGTCGCCGGCAATTCACCGCCCCACTTCACCATCGAGGACCCCGCGGTGAGATTCCCCGTGTCCTCCTCTCTCTTTTTCGCATCTCCCCATCCCCATCGGAGCTTAGACGCGCATTTTTACATGACTCCAATGATGCTCTGGCCGTGTGCCACTGTCGGTCGACCGACGTCCCTGTGCAGCGCCGCCGGCTGAGTTCAAAATCTCCTGATTGATCTTTGGCCGTCCGTTCTATGATGTGCAGTTAGGATTAGAAGGTTGCATACCCTTTCGTTCCGCTGAGTCACCACCTTCATAATCCAAGTCAGCATCCTAGGTGGCACCACATGGTGCTAGATCACCTGCCATCTCAACCAACCGAGCCTAGTCAACCTCGATTTTGCACATAAACCCTTAGAAATCATTTTATTTATGTTTAAGCCCTCTAGTTTTTGAATCTAAGCCCCTAGCCTTTTTCTAGTCCTATCCTTTTTGCAGAAGACACCATAGAATTTTTTGTTATTAGGTTTAGGTCCTATCTTTTTATAGAAAAACCCCCTGGACCTTTTATAAATAAGTTTTAGCCCCTGTTTTTCTTTAGTTTAGCCCCTGTAGTTTAATTTATTTTCAAATAAGCTCTTTTACCTTCAAAACCTTATATCTTTTTGCTCGTAGCTCCAATTTGGATGATTTACGTGTTCGAATTCTTGTAGCGTCGTGTAGAATCCTTTTATAGGGTTTTTGCTTAGTTTTAGTACTATTTGGTGTACTATTCTTAGTAGTTTTTCTTGTATGTTTTTCCGGTGTGCCGATTAGGAAGTGAGCAATTCGTGCACCTGCAAGACCAAACTTTTGAAGACTTTAAGCAACCCTAAGCTGAAGGCAAGTTCTTTTCTTGAACATCTTGCTCCTATTTTAGGTTTTATATGTAGTTATTTATCCATCTTTGCATGCTTGTCTGAAATAAAAGCCTATGATTAGGGTTTACTAGATTTTATATGGTTATCCTTGTCACCATTGATGAGTCATGGGAAATGAAGGGTAGATATGCTAGTTGCTATTATGGTTGGGGTAAATGTTAAACTTGACTAATGATTATGCAACAAGAATCGGGTATGATAATTTTGTAGCAACATGGTATACGGATCCTAACAGGATGGTTGTGTGATGATGGTATGAAAATACACATGTGTGGAAAATGCACAGTTGGTTTGTGGTAGTTCCTGTGTGGGATCCTAAGGACCGGTTCTTTAAGAATGTAACCTGGCTAAACAACGCAACCACGAGGCTTTTATGGGTACGGCCTGGCCAATTAATTAGGCACTCCTCCGGTTCTGTGAGCACCAATGGATGGTTGAGTGGCATAAGAGGGGCTTCTGCAGTGATGGAATCACTGTTAGTGGTGAAACCTCAGTGAGTACTTACGGGTCGGCGGGAGCTTTGTAACGTACTTGTAGTGATCTTTCGGCGCACACCTCGGAAGTGTGTAAGGTACCGACATGACCAAGGAGGTTGAGTTGAGCTAGGCGTAGCAAGGGGTGGGGCCCATCTGGTGCCCCCTCTTCCGTGTCTCTCCCGATGTGGGATCTTTACCAAACTTGTCCCCCAAATATGGGCATCATCCACCCCTGTATATATGAAGGGAGTTATCCCATTGTATAATGAATAACAAGAAAAGGAATAAAGAAGGGAGATACACCATATATCATGTGTCCTTGATTGGATCTGTGATTGTGTTGTGTTCATCGGGAGAGCCGGAGAGGGAGGTCCTAACCGTAGGCAACATGTTCTATGACAGTGTTCCCTACAATAAACATGCCCTTGATGCAGCGAACCAGAATAGCAGTTACCGAAACATGTGTCATTGTGAGCTCATAAGAGCACCTCCAGCAAACTAGCCAAATCTCACCCTCCATATCTTCATTTGGCTATCCTTTAAAAAATCTCTCTTTATATATTTCTGCACACTCTAGCAAACTAGCCAAATACCGCTCTCCATATCTTAGTTACCTATATTTTATTCATAGCAGCTAGTTTTTTCAAACGACTATTTTTTCTTTGCAACGATTATAATTTCAATGGTTAAAATTCCAACCCTAACTAGCATATCATCAAACAAGTAAAGTGCAAGCAGTAGCAGCACACACTAAACACTAAAATTTCTCATACTTAGGATTGTCAATATTTTTATAAATTAGTACATTAGTTTAGATTAATATTTATGAATTTTCCTTGATTTTGGGGATTAAATTTATGCCCACAAAATACAAGCAAAGTACAAAACCAATCAAATTTGAGGAATTTTCATTTAAATTTTGTAAGAGATTTTTAGTTGGAAGTAGTTAAAATGGGTTCTCTGTTATTTATTCTATTAATATAAAAATTGGCATGATTTTAAGAGATTTATAAAGTTATTTTTTAAATTTATGAAAGAAGAGAGAAATAATAGAGTTTTGAAGCAAAATGCAAGCTCCTCACCTGCCGGAACGGGGAGTCCAACCACGGAACAGACGCGGGGTAGTTGGAGCTTGGGATAGCGAGGCAAGACTGCCCGCTACCTTTTCCGAGCCACTCTCGTGCGATGGCGATGCTTTTGGTGACGCCGTTGGACCTTTGTTTTCTCGAGTTGCTGCCAAATCTGGCGATGGCGAGCAGGAAAGCATAGCTGCTGGAGATGCTTTAAGTAGCAAGTGCCTCAATAATGTACGAATGGATTGGTAACACCATGACAAATTTGACAGCCAACCCCAGCAAAAGGATACGAATGATACCCAAAGCTCTTCCCAACTTATGTGTCTCAGTAGCATGCACATGAAACAACATGACTGATGACTAGAACAAGACAAAAGGAGACTCGCCGATCGCTTCAAAGTTTCTCTAATCAGAGATTCATCACACCCTGGACCCTGGTAGAGTGGTAGGGCAGAATGGAAGAAATAAGCAGAACGCGTTGTCGCAGCGCAAATTCTACAGAACAACTGCGCATTTCGTCGAAAACCCGGCGCAAACCAGCGGCGTCAACAGATCTTACGAGCTTCAGAAATTACACAAATAACAGGTACTCGATCTACACTCTACTGTACAAGTCCGGCAAACACAACTCGCCTGAGCAGTAGTAGTGCAGGACACGGGTATGGCACAATTTACACCGATGACAACACTAGACTGATTAGGCTCAGGAGCTAGATCAGATGTTGCCCCACTTGTAGCGCCGGAAGAGGTCCTCGGTCTGCGCGTTCCGGAAGGCACTGCAGCCGATGACGTAGACGAAGATGAGCGCTACGGTGGCGACGAGCAGGATCACGTTGGCCTTGCGCCACTGCTCGCGCAGGCCCCCTAGCACGCCAGCCTTGCAGGAGCCGCAGCCGTAGCAGAGCTGGCCCTGGTCGTTGCTCCACGCCGCGCAGTCTGGGTCCGCCGCTGGGTTCGCCGGGCTCGTCCACACCGTCGGGCTCACGTACGCGTACCCGCACACTGTAGGCGGCTTGCAGCACCCGGACTGCACAGCACAGGCGAGCAGTTAAAACACTTGCACTGCAGCACGCATATGTGCAGAACTGCAGATGAGCTGACGAGCACATTGATTGAAGTACTGAAACCATCCTTGCAGAACGCAGTAAGTGCAGTTAACTAGCCATGAACCAAACAAACGAAAACTGGTAAAGAACAAAACACAGAGGTTTCCTACAGGACAGAACTGCAGAAGATTCTTAAGAAAATCAGTAGCTACATCTACATGCTTCCATGCGCCGGGCCACAAGGCACATGTATGCTCTGGCACCTAGAGCATGATGAGAACATTTACAGATCACCCCTCCCCCCAAGGAGTGATCGCAATCATCTTCCCCATCTATGAAAGTGTTTGCATTGTAGATTTGTCGTACCAAAATCGTACTGTATCATGGATGGACCCACTTGCACGACGATGCAGTGGACTGATGCAAGGCCTGTGACTGTGGAGGATATTTTAAGTCCACTTTCTTCTTTAGACCCCACAAGATTGTTCCTTGATTCCTCTTGCCCCAGTGCTACTCGAACCTGCCAGCCACTTTCTACCAATAGAAAGTAGAAATGAAACTACCAGCCACTTTACACTGGACTCCGCACACATTGTTCATCTTGGACTGAAACTAATCACATTGTTCATCAAGTAACCAATGTACTCCTACAAGCTTATCGAAGTGCTAAACCAATGCACAATCAATGGAGTATTTCAATTACCTGGATGGGCGAGAGGTGCGACATGTAGAACTGCTCGGGCGTGATGAACGACGCGCTGTCCATGGCAAGCTTCCTGCACGTGTGCGACGCGGCGATGCAGGCCCTGATCCCCTCCCACTGCCGGGGGTCGCCGGTGACGTACCTGCGCAGCCAACTGGAGTACCCGTCCAGGCGGTAATCCTCGTACGCGCGGCCGGGGGCCGGGTACCCACCCGAGCCGTGCGCGACGGCGAAGGCGAAGACGAGGAGGGCCAGGAGCAGCGTGATGAGCGCGGCCATGGCGAAGAGGTAGCAGGCCAGGAGGCCCTTCCGGTTCCAGTACGCGCCCGCGAAGCCGGCCAGCGCGACGAGGAGGAGGAGCGCGCCCAGGATGGCGACGGGCCAGCGGGCCAGGCGGGCGCAGTCCTCGCCCTGTTTGGAGGCAAGCCAGATGCCCGTGGCGGCGACGGGGATGGTGCACAGGAGGATCAGGAAGTTGAGGCACGCCGTGATGTTGTTGCTCACCGCCATGGCCGCCACGGGATCGGTTGGAGGTCGCGCGCGTCGGCGGCTGCGGCTGCGGCTGCGAGGGAGTGTGAGCTAGTGAGCCTGAGACTCTGAGTTGGGTTTCGTTTGTCTTGGTTTCTTTCGTGACGAAAGCTCGCTGCTTTGCAGGTGGGGAAAGGTGCTTTGCTTGTGGAAGATGGTAGCCGCCTGCACCTGCAGTGAGGACGGGTTTTGTGCCACGGTAATCGGATCGCCAAATCGACAAGCATTGTTTAGTTCTGGCGCAGGATAGATATCTACTCAGGATCAGCACAACACGGATCAGTCGATACGATATTCAACATGTTCCTGGCCTCTTCAGTAAATACTTTAAAATTTTGTTTCTTATAATATTATTATAGTATAATCTAATATTATTATAATATTTTATATTTTTTTTATCTTAACAGTTACATATCTTCTATTACTTTTTATCTTACTTAAGTCTCATAGTCATCTTCTGTGAATATATAGTACTTTTTTCTCTCTGCAATACTATAGCCGTCAAAACAAACTTCACTAGAGCTCTTTTGCAGGCTATCCAATGTGGATGTCAGTCTGGGGTCGCATAGTGACTCCACTGGAGTTGGCCTCAGCACGCAAGCTGGAGGTGGTTCTTTCACGTGTTCCAACCCATGTGGGAAATCTGCCCAAATATAATTTTGTATATCTTTGTGTACACATGATTTATATTGATGGTCCATATCTTCTACCTAATACTAATTTATCCGTTTGATTCTCTTAACTATATTGTAATTTTTTTCAGATTTCTTTTCACTGCATATGATGAATAGAGATTTATATTAGTATCCATTTACAACCGTCAGATCAAAATTCAACGGATTAGAACATACGCTACAATAAATGATGAACAGTAGAAAAGAGATACTACAGTAAACAAATAAATGTTCCTGCAGTAATTCACTATATTGTCACTGCATATCACTGTTGTGATGGCTACTGTCCTTTGCATGATCTTCACTACTGCGGAGGATTCGGGTCCTCCATAGATGAGCGTGTGCCGCGTCGTCTAGCATTATCGCTTATGTCATCTTCAGCAGATACTCTGAAAATTTATCTCATACAATACTATTATAGCATCTTCTAATATTATTACATCATTCTCTGTTTTTCATCTCCAGGAGCTACCATATTTCCTATCTTTCATTACTCTTATCATTTTTTTACCTACAATTATCCTTTTGTAAACAGTGATGTAGACAGGAGAGGGAATCCAAAAATTTAGAGTACAACATTCTCTCCCCATAGCACTATAGTACATTCTCTCTCCACAGCACTGTAGTAGCACTAGAAAACGACTCTACTCGAGCGTTCTTTAGGCGCACATAGGCCTCATCGGTACTGTAGCACTCAAAAAAATGTCTCTGTTGTAGATGGCTTTATGCCTACGCCCTTGGCTAACGTAGTTGGGCGCACAGCAGTAGGGCCCACTCGCGGATGGCAGCCACAACAGATGATGCCCCCACCACAGCGGGAGACGAGGCCCAGAAGCTGCTGGCACCACATTCGGCCCAATGGGTCATAGGCATGTGTGGCATGACGCTGGGATGCATTACAGGCTATAGATCTGCAAAATAAATAGACTCCTGATGGCAAGATTTGCAGAATAGGCGCCTACCGCCTCTGTTCAAAGGGTGGTAAGGATGGCCATGGTGGCAAAGCGACGCCCTTACCGCCCTCTCAGAGGGCGGGTGGGGCTAACCGTCCTCTCAGAGGGTGGGTAGGGAGTAACCGCCCTCTGAGAGGGTGGGTAGACCCAGATTTGGTGAAATTACGTGTGTACAGCTCAATCTGAAAAATAGTGCACATTCGTTTGGTGAAAAATATTTGAAATTGATATGTTGCAAATTTTGGATCAAAATGGTCAAAAAGTGGCCAATACGACATCATGGAGTAGTGATATTTTAGAAATTGTGGATTGTTGTAAATTTGTCGATATTTGTTTATGTATTTGATGTAAAATTATAACAATAATTTTTTAGTGATGTATTGTTGGGAGGATACAGAATCTAATTTTGTGAATAAATTATAGATGTGAAGTACTCTTAGCATATTATCCGGCACGGAGGTTACAAACGGCGATAAACAGTACATGGGACATACGGTGGCAAACATTACATGGGACCCTAACCACGAAGACACAATGACAAAAAATGGTGGCATGTATGGTACGTATAAAGACCTACCTAATAGCGTGCCGCTGCTAATCCTAACATGCCTTAGGGAGTGAAAACATGCCGGGTTATATTAGATGCTCTTTACTGAGTGCACCTAGGATATTTGCTCTTTCTCAGGGCATCAGGACCAGTTGCCTTAGTGCGACGGGCCCTCTCCCACTTCCTTGCCTTCACAGCTTCACGGGCTTTGAGCCGCGGTATGGTCATGCGCTACCTTCCTCATGCGTTCCTCTTCCTGCCGCTTCAGCCGTAGTTCCTCCTGCTGTTACTCGTACTCCCGGCGTGCGTAAGCTTCCCTTCTCCACCGCATGCTCATGTCGACCCATAACTTCTGGTCTTCATTTTGCTCAATGTTGAGCCATTCAATAAAGTCACAAATAGGTGGAGGAGACTGGACAAATAACAAGATGAGAGACTAGTAAAATAGTGCGTGAAATCGGGAACAAGATGTGGAAAGTACCACATGACTGATCTATGTCGCTATACCGGTGGGTACTCGTACGGTCCATATTGAGGCTTGTCGTATTGGTAGTTGGCACACATGAAGAAGCGTAGGCCATAAGTGTAGGAGATTTTCTAGTACTCGCGAAGCCTACAAAGGTCACTACAGAAACACATCAGTAGTTTGACCCCCTGGGGGATGAAAATCCCCCAATATTTCTTGGGTGGGCTTGGTGGAGCTGAGGAAGACATTGTAGTTGAGAGAGCTGAGAAATGAGTGGCGTATTCATGATTGAAAGTGGGGTTATTTATGGTGGCGAAGGGCAGGTGCGTGGAGTGAGTGTATGGGCTTGGCGGGGGGCTGGAGCATTGTATTCCCTGTTCAAGAACGGAAAAATTGTGGCATTGATGCTGGGCAGAGTTTCCATGTATCAAGATACATGTGTTGTCATTTAATTTATGGTTAAATCTCTCCCGTGTGGTCATTTCTTGTCTACAGCCTGTGCCAGGACAGAGGTGTTGTCATTTCATGGTTAAAGTTGAGTCGTGCGGTCACTTCATGTCTACAGATTACGTTAGGACAGAGGTGTTGTCATTTCAAAGTTAAAGCTAAATCGTGTGGTCACTTCGTGTCTAAAGCTAGACTCCTGACAGAGGTTTTGAGTGGTCACTTCGTGTATAAGTAGCTTTGTAAGAAATGCTTTTCTAGGTCTGTCGTGAATGGTTCATACAAAGCCAAGGACAATAGAAAGTAGCGAGTGGTCACGTTGGATTAAGAAATGCAACTAGTGTGCGGTCATGTTGGAATAAGAAATGTAGCTATGACATGGTATGTAGACCATAAAGAGTAGACACGTTTGAATATGTAAGAATAGTTCGCTAATCGAAGATGCATCATGAAACAGACATGTACGTTACAAAAGCAAAGGTACAATCCTACTGCTGTATCCCCCACTGCCGTCGGCCGGTCCCACCATCATGGTCCCAGAGCCGCTGCCTCTGGTTCGCCCTCACGTGCCCCCTAGAGTAGGTCAGGGCATCAGGTGGACCAACCTGCCTAGTAGACCTAGTAGGGATCAAAGGTGTCGAGGCCTCCTTTGGGTGTGTTGTGTCCGAAGTGGAGCATTGGGTAGCTGGGACTGCGCGACAACATTGTAGTTCGTTGTGTCCCCGAAGAAGTCCCTCACGAGGTCGAACGGGGGGTCTAGCCCAGGCTCATCCTCCTGACTCAGGTATGACGACTGCGAAGGTTCCGCCGTCATCCATGTGTACTGACTGGAGGGGCTTACGAATAGATGAATTTATTAGATACGGAAAATGTGGAATGAAAGTATTTGTATAAAATGCAATATTGTACCTGTGTGGTATGCAGGTGCAGCAGTAGATGGCCAGGTGTGCGTGAGGTAGTAAGGGGCGAACGGTGGAGGTGCGACCGGTCGAGGTGCAGCTGAAGACGGACCGGCCTCATCACCATAGTAACCTGCGGAAAATATTAGATATACTATTGAATATATTGAATATAGTAATGTAGTGTCGTCCATTACCTGAGAGGCCTGCAAGTGGTGAGGGTATCAGCATGGGCTTGGTCTAGGTGGCAGCGTCGAGATGTGTGTAGGTGCATATAATATTTGTTTGAAATTAATGCATCAGTAACAAAAAGAATATCTCTAAACACCGTGAGTATGCAATATCCATCCCTATTGTGTTCGAGCATGTAGGGCGTTGTCCAGGTGGCTGTGTGGGTGCCGGTCCTGGTGGACGGTGTTGCACATCAGACCTCCTGGATGACTCTACGTGGACCCCACTTGACCTGGCAGGAGCACTGGTGATGTCTGCGATGGATCGGCAAGAGGTAAGCTTCAGAGCCCGCGCGGTCGTGTCGAAAACCCGCTTGACAAACCCCGCTACACCCGCCGCACTGAGCTGCACCCCTTGCCTGAGGCGGTCCGTGGTTCCAACCGTGTCCCTATGGATATCATAAATGATATCGGCCTGTGGAAATAAACAAAAAATGAGAATTTCAGTTTATAGTCATTTTATGGGATTATATGATAAATAAATGAGATGTTAATTACACATAAATGCATCGTCCTCGTCTCAATGGCCCGAGTCAGCCTCCGTAGTCGACGCGACATGGTGCCGGAGAGTCTCTGGGGTGTAGGTGACCCGTGTACGTATATGTGGCACGTACCACCGTAGGTAATCCTCGAAGCTCGACTCGTCGAACGGACGAGCCTCCTCCACAACCTCCTCAAAGGCATGGGACCATGCTGAGATGTACGGTGCCAAGCGATTTGCTCAGAGGTTGCCACCCAGCTGTCCCTTTCATGTTCACCTGCAAGTCAACCACATTAAATAGACTATCAATGAGACGAATGCTATGGATTATTTACTTCATTTTAGTTACTTGTGGACATGGCCTAGAATCATGCGAACGTTGACAAGGGGGAAAGTCTGGAAGCGTCCGAATTGCCTCATGACGCGGTGGGGTGAGTACTCATCGACGTAGATGTCGAAGATGAGTGGCTTCTTTGTAAGCCAGTACTCCTCGTCACGGCTACACAACGGAGATAGATCCAAAGACGCACGGGCTTGGATGAAGAAATAGTTGTAGGGGGTCCAGACCATGTCGTCTGGACGAAGACGGTCGAACTACGACCTAAAAAGCTCGTACGTGCTATGGGCCTGCTCATGAGCCCAATGCGGCTGTGGAGAAACATAGTAAGAATCCAGAACAAAAATATGTGACAAGTAAAGCATTAAAATATTGCGTATGTACTCGACGTCGACACCACAGCAAGGCCATGGTGGGCCCGTTCTCCTCGGGCTCGCCATACCATTCCTCAGGGTACAGGGACTGGTCCACAATAGGCTGGCCTATCGTGAACCACTCGTAAGACCACAACTACAGCAGTAGTGGGCACCCAACAAATGTGGATAGTGGCTCCTTCTTCGTGCATGCGTCGCACAACACCCGATACGTCGCAGCAAGGACAGCACAGGCCCAGCTCAACCGTGAGACATCATCAGGTTCTGCATCTGCTATCCACCTCCCGTACAGAACAAGGGTCCTCGACACTAGATAGCCTTGGATGCCTGTGAACATAACCCAGCCAAACTACCAAAGCAGGCAGGCTTCCAAGTGCCTCGAGACCGAGTACAAGCCAGCCTTTGGGTGCATGTATGTAAGCTACAAGTAATGCAAATGATGCTGAGTAAAATATCTGAAAAATCGTAAAGTAATTGGGAAGATAAATTGGAAGGTACCGGGAACTGTAGGATCCACTTCTTCGTGGGCCCTCGCGGATCCGACAAGAACTCAAGCACGTAGGCGGGTGCATCATCAGTCCGCTGAACATGGGAGAACCGCTGATGCATGACGTTCATCTAGTCTGGATCTATGTCGATGACTCCAACGGTAGCTTTGGAGCAAGGTAAGCCTAACAGGTAGGCTACGTCCTGCAATGTTAGAGCCATCTCGTCATAGGGGAGGTGGAAAGTATGGGTCTCAGGCCTCCATCGGTCAACCAGTGCAGCAATCAGTGAACGGTAGAAATAGAATCGTCTTGTCGCTGCCTTAGGGTTCTCTGTCGCTCAGGCCTCCACCAAATGACATAGCGGTAGGAGTCCAGATGCTACCAACCTGCACCATTGGGAATTGAACGTGAATGTGGGGCATGCAATAAAAAAAAAATTTGGCACATACATAGCTAATTAGCGACATACGGTGCTTCCAACGATTGTCGATCGTAGGTAGCTCCCCAGGGCCACGAGGTCGAAAAACCCCTAACTCCGTCTGGTGAATTGCAGACAAGAAGCTGTTGTGCTTCTTGTCCACTGCAGGGTCAAGAAGCTCGGGGGTCAGTGGGTGCGCCATATCTGAATTGAAACAAAATATACATGAATGTATTACAACATGTAGACAAGAAGAATATATATTGAAACCAAATATATATTGCAACTACATATACATGAATAATATATACAGTATATTACGTGAAAATATACACATAGTTACGTGAACAACATATAACATACACGTACAAAAAGTTACATGAATATATTGCAACATGTAGGTACACAATCAGGTACAAATATAAGGTCCAAATGCAACGTAGATAACTAAGGCTAATATCTTACAAATATAACAGCGAGATACGTTAAATGCATTCACACTTAACCACGGTCATGCTCCCACCTACACAACAAGTATATTTTTCGAACAGTACTTGTATGTGTGACATGTTTTATTGCACTTGCTGCATCACTTCACCCTTGGACCAACCTCGAATTCATCCATATTGTTTTGAATCTGGCGAGTTTGTTGATGTCCCGGTATGTTCTTCATCCTTTCGAAGTCTGGCACATAGATTCGTGAGGGACTTGAATTACTTGTAAATGTATTAACAATGTTATAGCCATACAGCTCATGGTTTCATATGTTAAGTATCTGATCCTTCATAAATTAGAAACATATTATCTGGGAAGCATATTGTACTCCGCACATGTAGCTATGCCGTGTGTACACGGCCTGTGTAGCAATTGTGGCTTCTAGCACATACAGATGCATGTTCCAATCCTAAGCACGTACTCTTGCACATGGCTCACGTCTGTCACCCCTACGACCCTTATCACGGCACAGGACACTGAACCTGTGCTCTGCAGTTCCCACCTGATTGGCGCGGTGCATATGTGCCTTCTTTGTGGCCTTCTCCATGTACTCACATAGCATTGATCCATACAGCATACTGTTATCTTCCATTACCTTCGAAGCAGCTGCGTAGCGATCAATAAAATATCTGCAAGTCCTATGCATAATACTTTCTACAATTCCAATAAGTGAGAGGGACCTCATACCCTGCATGACCCAGTTATAGACTTCAGCAAGATTAGTTGTCATTATCCTATACCTTGCCCCACCATTGTCCTACATCAAAATCAATTTTTTTGGCTCATTTTGTATCCACTACGAAAAGTTCCTGATAGCTGACCCTGACCTCCTTACTATCTGAGGAGTATCTATTGGGAGATGTCCAAGAGCAATCAGTTCATCACCTGTAGCTGCTAGCTCAGCTGTCTGCTTCATGGTTAGTTCATGTAGTCTTGCCCATAGGGTATTGAACTTTCTTTGTTGGTTCTAGCTGCACAATTTCTTGAAAAGCTTCATCGAGTCCTTATTTTTGAATTGTCTGTAAAAGTTTGCACCCATATGTCGCATGCACCACCTATTCTTCAAGTCGGGCCACTTTGCTGTAACACGCCGTCGAACACTCCCATATTGCATATCTAGCAAAGCGCAACAACCCCGCATGTCTATGATGAATCAAACAAATATCTGGCCTTTCCAGAACAATAGCATGCTTCACCCACTCAAGGAACCAATGCCGGCTATCCCTTTTCTCACTCTCCACGAAGGCAAATCCCAGTGGCAGGACTTGGTTGTTCCCGTCGACCCCAATTGCAGACAATATCTGTTCTTTATAGTTCCCAGTAAGGAACGTCCCGTCCAAGCAAATGATGGGTCGACAATGCCTAAATGCTTTGATGGTTGCCGCAAATGCAAAGAAAGAACCCTGCAATACTCGCTTCCCGCTGTACTTCACATCTGTCGAGGGGTAATGCTTGATGTCATAGTAACTTCTAGGGTTTCTTGCACATATTGTGGCTAATTGACGCGGTAGATTGTGATATGAATCTTCATATGTCCCAAACCTCATCTCAATAGCCTTTTGTTTCGCCCTCTATGCCTTGGCGTAGTTTATTGTATACTGGAATATTTCCTCTATAGAACAAATTATTGATCGTGGCTCATACTTCAGGTTGTCCACAATCTCCCCATACATAACATTAGCAACAAAAGCAGATGACAGATTTCGGTGGAAGAACTCTATTTCCTCAATGTGACAATTATACTCCCTGACTATTAAGCACTCCTAGTAGTCAACCCACTTCCCTCTGAATGCGTGCACCCACCAAGGACAATATGGCACCAAACACTTGACGTCGTACTCCCTTTTACTCGACTTCACAACCTTGAACTGCATCCGAAGAGACAGCGACCAGAATTTAACTGCATCAATAACATACTCCTTACTAGGGTACATAACACCTTGGGACACCTCGTTCTCATGATATTCCCACGGTGTCTGATGAGCCTCACTAACCACTAGCTTCAAAAATTCCTGATTTCTCCACTTTGCAGGAACAGGAGCATTTCCCTTCTCGTCGGATGAATCCTCATCAGCAATGGCTTCCTCCAGCTCTTGATCCTCATCTCCATCTCTTCAATTATGCTAGGGATGTGCTCTCCCTCATCGGCTACACCCTTCGGTTGCATCTCACGCATATCCCCAACATCTTGCTTGTCCCCAACATTTGCCGGGTCTGATTCATCTACCACTGTCTGACTTGTTCTTGTTACTGTTTCCGCAGAGTTTATCTGTTGGATCCTTCTAGTACGTCTCAGCTAATAAAACTAGAGGGAGACCACAGTCACATGATATATCTACATACTATCTTCAAGTAGATGTCGCATTGATCGGGACGAGCTCCCCAAAGTAGCTCTGATTAGCACGGCTTAGCACAGCTCTCAGCTTAAGATCATGTTGTTGGGGATCTAGTTGAAAATGACGCATCAGCCACTTGCACACGCCCACTATGGTCCTCTCATTGGCTCTACTAAGTCCCTTAACGACATGCTGAAACCCAGAGAAATTTACACCGCTAGGACCATAACTAATTTGACCTTCACCATAATATATCTAAAAATATAATTTATCTGACATCCCTAAAAACATCTGAAAATATATCCCATGTTAATACAGGAACACTATATTTCTGATTATCAAAACTCTAACAAAATTACCGACACCGATGATCGCCTAACAATAGGTTTCTTTAATATTGCCCCTAAGCAAACTAACCAAATTAAACTAATTAACCCTTTGTCTATTTAATAAAGTTTCTAATTAGCTATAATTATTACTTACATCATTATTCTGTAAAATCTAGATATTCAAAACTACCATACTATAAATACTACTATGTATCTGATGGCTATCTTTCCATATCGTGATTAATATTTACAATATACTATAAAATATAATATTTTCTACATTTCTAAACCCTAGGTCGTATCTAATATAGCTATTGTTATACCGCTAAACCCTAGATCTAGTGGTACTTTAATTACTAATAAAAACATAAGTATAAAAAAATAACCTGAAAACACGATCCAAAATCTGCAGATCAAAAACAGTAGGGCTTCGGCGTGCCGCCTCCCTTTCCTCTCCTCATCTCGTCTCCTCTCCCCTCCTCTTCTCTCTTCTTCCTTTCTCTTTTTCAGATTAAAATGAGTATTTTTCCTCATTGTTGCGGTTTATATAGAAGAGGGGGGCGGGGGAGGCCCCCTAACCACCCCTAAAAGGGCGGCAAGGAGCCTAATTGCTTTCTTAGAGGGCGGCAAGGGTGACGACCGCGGGGTTACTCCCTACCCGCCCTCTAAGAGGGTGGTTAGCCCCATCCATCATCTGAGAGTGCGGTAAGAAGTGGCATTGCCACCGTGGCCATCCTTACCGCCCTCTAAAAGGACTGATAGATATCTATTTCTATAAATCTTGTCATAAAAATCTATTTATTTAAATATTTAATAGAAAAATATAAAAATAAAAAACTCTCGTGCAGGACCGCCATACGGGGTTATATGGCCTTGCTCCACATGCCTCTTCATCTATTCTTTATGGGCTTATTTTCTCTCGGTACTACTAAGTATATTTCTTGGCTTCGGGTGGTTTCTGTTTCTCAAAATCAAAAACTGAAACAAATAATTTATTTTTATACTTATGTCTATAATTTCTGAGAAATAAAACTAGTCTTTACTAAGTATACATGCACTTAGAAGCTAGAAGAAATCACCTATTGTAGAAGCCTGAACAAACATATAATAGTGTTGTTGTTTACCCTTATCTTTTGGAGGCCTTCTTGTTCTTTTGTGGATCTCTTCAATCTGGGCCCAAAATTAACGGGCTGCTCTACCAGCGCTGCCGGAGCCCAACGCCATCGTCGACACGTCGATCCATCCGCCGTACCGATCGGTTTTTTCTAGCAAGTCGCACCACCGAGAAATCAACTGCGTGGTCCAATCATTTAAGAATCCAGTGTATTCATCCCATTCATGTTGATCACGGCCAAACTGATTTGATAAGGGCTCATGTGCTGTGGTGGATTCAACACTCTGAATGTACCTGTTTTTTATGATAATGTGCAGCATTCCTGTATTTGGAAAACATAGTGTAACCAACTGAACCCAAATTTCTCGATAACTTTGTTTGCATTCCCAGTTTTCTAGAGTGATTTTGCGCCGATGTGTATCAATTTTCATGGTTGTTTTAAGGTATAGCTAAATTGCAAAATTGTTGGACTGTCAGTTATAGCAGTAATATGTAGTCTCTCCTTGCGCATCAGATTGAACATGTGCTTAGGGATAGAGGGTTCAGTGGAGGGGTTAGATCGATGAGTGATGCAGGAGAATGACAGGCTTTGTGAAGAGCTTTGATTTTGATCATAGACAAGCTTTTGACAGTTAGAGCAACAGAACTTTCCAAAGTCAACTTCTCGTTCCTTTTACTATCTTTAACCTTAGACCTAGCATTGACCGATGCTGTTGTCAACACCCAGCACTTTTTATGTTTCACGGCGTCATTTTGCCACGGTCAAGTTCGGGGATGGCAGTTTTTGTTATGCTACGCAGTTTTCAGATATCTGGAGCCTATCTTCCCTTTCGTCATCAGGTATCCAAACACTTGAAGAAGATGTAACCATACACTGAGCTTTGATTGGTGACAAGGACACAAAAAGGGTTACTGAAATCTTGTCCTGAATTTTGGGCAATCTTATCTGACAAGATGACTGCTCGGCGTTCAACACAAACTTCGACATCGGGGCAGGGATGTGAATGAAGAGCTTGAGAATTCTTCCATCGTTAGTAGATAGTATTGATGCGTGAGGCAAGCTGCTAGCAAGCCGGTGCAGTTGCATGAAGCATATGCCTTATCCAAGATCAACACTTTCATATGTTTATATTCTATTATTCTTTGCCTACCCCTATCCTTTTGTTTGGGCATGTTGATTGTTGAAGGACTAACAAAAGGTGACTAGAGGAGGGTTAAATAGGAGCCTCACTAATTTCTTAGATGGTGTATCCTAAGTTTTCACCCAACGCACCTCTCTTCTAGATGACCAAGATCACATACTAACCCTAGGAATCAAGTTAGGAAGATCTCGAGACAATGCGGAAGCAACACAAAAGAGGAATGGATAAAAGCAGCAGAACTACTGAAGGAAAGCTATGAGCTACTAAGACAAAAGTTCAGACATACCGACTAAGATTCAGTATTGCTATTTGAGATGAGTAGTACAGAACTATAGTATACAAATATTCTATATGTATATGAGTCCCCTAGGGTTTCCCTGTCATAACTGTATCCGGGAAAGGAGTCCCTGCATGTAAGGAAACTACCTGCAGGTTCCAGAATATCCCTTAAAGGAGGAAGTTTATCCTTAGGTTTAAGGTCTAAGGATGACAGAATTCTACTCGAAGAGTCTAGATATATATATATATATATATATATATATATATATATATATATATATATATATATATATATATATATATATATATATATATATATATATATATATATATGGAGCCAGGGGTCCCTGCGCGGGGAGATCAATTTCAGTTTCGAATATCAATACAAGACAAACAAGACGTATGGCTATTATCCTGAGGGAGGCCTAAACCTTTATAAATCTCTATGTTTTGGAGTAGGGTTCAGCTATGGGAAGCATCCCCCATCCTTCATATAAATTCGTAAGATTAGCGGTTCACCAATCGTCGACAGCTGGCACCGTCCGTGGGGATCATGACCAAAGATGTCGATTCTTCGCCGCCCAAGGTACAAAATTGTACTTTGATGTATTGCTAATGCTCAATAGCTCGGGGGCTAGGGCAACCCTCCTCTCCCCAAGCAGAGAATGTCTGCTAAATGTTTTGCAGATTGACTTTCCAGTCATGAACAACATGGCCGAGTACAAAGGCTTGCTCGCCAATCTTCGAGTAGCTCCTGCACTCAGCATCCACTGCCTCTTTATGAATTGAGATTCATAGCTTGCCAGTCTTGCCCGACTAACCACCTCACGATCTCCAGGACAACCGAGATCTTTACAGAAAGACTCTCAAAATCAACTGATGGCATAGCCAAAGAAGTGGTGGTCTATGTGACCTATAACCAACTCAGGGGCTCACTAGGAATCGACGCCCCAAAAGGAGTCGAGGGGGAACTCGTGGCTCCACTCAAATATGAGTATGCATGGATGGATCAAATCCACAAGTTTCTTCAGGATCAAGTCATACCTGAGGATGAGGCACTATTAGAGAAAATTTTCTGTCGATCCAAGATGTATACCTTGGTGGACAGTGTCCTCTATCGAAGAGGCACCAACGAAGTGCTCATGAAGTGCATCTATCGAAAGCATGGTAGAGAACCACTCGAAGAAATCTATGGAGGGGGTGTACAAAGCTCACTCTTCCTTCTGAACCCTGATCGGAAAGGCTTTCATACAAGGTTTCTATTGGCCTACAGTTCTCCATGATGTGAGCGAGATGGTAAAACAAATGCACCAAGTGCAAGTTCCACAGAAGGCGTGTCCATCAACCTGCTCAAGCTCTACAGACGATCCCCTTGTCGTGGCCTTTCCCAACTTGGGGTCTAGATATATTAGGGTCCCTTCCTGGCAGCGCCCGAGGGCTTCAAGTTCCTTTTCATCTCCTTCGGTATCTCTACCAAGAGAGGACTCAAGTGCTGATATGATCAAATGAATATCAAATCCCTCCGAATTTACTACGACCAAGACGTTAGATAATGAACCCTCCAAGCCTGGAACCTGGTTCTACCACCTGTTTGGAGCCAAGCAACAAGCTATCCTCGAAGTGGGAGGGTTCCTACATGGTGGTTGAGTCTACTCATCCTGGGCCCCTTAGCAATGGAGGATGGATGAGTCTTCAATAGTTCTTGAAACGTGGACCAACTCCAAAAGTCTTATGTGTAAGTACTAAGAGTAAGTTTACACTAGTAAATGTTCATATTTCCTGTAAGGTTGCTTGAATCTCTTTGTGTTCTTTTTTATCTTCCCTAAACTAAACATCTGGCACCCGTAAGACAAGTACACCGGCGGTAAGCCGCAATACAGGTACCTTTACCTATCGCGCACACTCGGATAAGCCCGGACAAGGTCACACGGGAATTGACTTTAGGAAACAAGAGTTTCTATGACTAGAGGGGAAGTATGAGCATACAATTCTTTTTTCTTACTCCAGTCAGCTAATTTATAATGGCCGATCGGTAGTTTTTTTTTATCTTTGACTACATATCTGAGTTTTCTTCCCAGATAACTAGTCAGGGCTAGATGAATACAATACACCAAGAGCAAACGACAACATATTATGCTTGTGCCACATGGACTTCCTTCGTGTGGATACGATGTTCTAAGTTGCAAACTCACGGGATGTGACAAAGGCTCCTTATCACGTCCTCGAGTGCATGGGGGCTATGATGCCTCCCACTCATGTTAGACCTAGGGCTGACCCGATTAAGCTCCCCGATTAGTAACAAAGTCATCCTACCGTAGCCGGAGGAGGAAGAGAGTAGCACTAAGCATGTTAGGTTGTCGGTATTTCCTCGATATCGAGTTCCGAAGAAGTTCCACTGCTTTTATTTACATTCTTTTTTTGTTTTTTACTAACAAAAGAATAAGTTTCTACTTACAAGCACATGATATAGAAGAAAGCCTAAGCGGACTCGACGATTCTCCGACTAGCCACCGTGGCAGTTCCAAGTGCTACTCAGAGCTATGATCTTCTGTGCCAGGGTCCCATCACATTTCCTATTTGGGATCTCTTCTGATGCATGTGGGGGATTTTGGTACAAAATACCAGGAGAGCTGGCGCACTACACCAACAAATGCACTCAGTTTCCAAATGACATCATGATCTTTTGCTAGAAAAGGAGGAAAGATGCTTTCACCACCACGCAAAATCTCTGATGCAATGGTTCAACTTTTGAAAAACCCACCAGATAGAGAGCTAGATTTTCCCCAACCTTCTCAAAATCCCGAGAAGTTGGGATGATGCTTATCGGTTGACCCAGATTTCCTACTCAGACAAGGTTCCTACCCGAAGGCTCACAAAGCTACCTGGAGAAGGCCTAATATCTCGACTAGATGACTTGATAACAACCAAGAACCCGAATAGACGTGCATCCTACCTGGAAGCCCGAGTTATCACTCGGAGAGGCAACCTGTCGAGATGTCTTTCTCGACTGGGCTAAGATTCTTGATCTGTCATAGCCTCATTTCATGTACTGATATGGGGCTCGACGATGAGTAGTATAGAACTACCGTGTACAAATATCCTAAACCTATATGAATACCCTAGGGTTTCCTAAATTCTTGGAGGAAAGGAGTCCCTGGATGTAAGGAAATTGCCCACAGGTTCTAGAATATCTCTTAAATGAGGAAGTTTATCCCTAGATTTAAGGATGATAGAATCCTACTCGGAGAGGAGTCCATATGCTACATGGCAACCCCTATATATATATGTATATATATACACACACACACACACACACACACACACACACACACACACACACACACACACACACACACACACACACACACACACACACACACACACACACACACACACACACACACACACACACACACACATATATATATATATATGTATGTATATGTATGTATGAATGCATGCATGTATGTATATATATAGGGGACCGTGCGGAAGGGAGATGTATTGAAGCCTATAGAAGTTTCAAGCTCTTGAGCCTTCTGTACTTCCCATCTTCATCAATAATTTGCCGATACTACTAGCAAGGAGCACTCGACTAGGTTTAGATCTATATAGGCTTGCCAAGACCCCATTTGTAAACAGTCTCGAAGATCAATACAAGACAAATATGACGTAGGGCTATTATCGCGAGGGAGGTCTGAACTTATATAAATCTCTATGTTTTGATGTACGATTCGGCTACAAGATGCATCCCCCATCCTTCATACAAATTCATAAGATCGACGATTCACCAATCATCGATACTATTTATCTCTCAGTAGATGCTCAAAAGAAAACTCAGACTGTCAGTAGTTGAAAACCCAAAGAAGAGTTACCGAAGGAACTCTTGAGAACTACTGAGTAAAGACTTCTGACATACTAAATGAGATTCAGCAAGGCTATGGATATCCTCAGTAGTTACACAGTCAGTCAGTACCTCAAAAATACAATGCTCAGACTATCAGTAGTTGAAACCCAAGGAAGAGTTCCTGAAGGAACACTTGTGAACTACCGATTAAAGAATTCAGACAAAATGAATGAGATTCAGTAAGGCTATAGATATCTTCAGTAGTTACATAATCAGTCAGTACCTCAGAAATATATTTAGTAATTCAGAGCAAACTACAAAAGAGAACTGCTGAAAAATAGAACTACTGAACGATTCCAGGCAGACTACTGAACAAAGTCAACCTGAAAAATAGCCCTCAAACTTTTTGTAAAAATCTCCAGATCAATTCAAATGAAGTCCAAAACTCACAAAACTTGGTGGGAAGATAGATATGACCATAGTGAACCATTTCCAATAGAAATCGAACCAAGAACGCAAGAAAGTTTGGAACTTTTTCGAAAACTTGGAGAAGGGGAAGGAAAAACAACAAAACCGAGAAAAGTGGATTTTAATGAGCTCGTGAGAGATCTTGATACCAAGTCTTTTGGAAATGTTCTCACATGTCATAGCTCTCAGAAACACCACAAATCTGTCCCCAAAACCTTAGATTTGAAGTAAAACGAAATGTCCCCCCAAAACACCAAAAACAGGCAAAATTGGGCAATTCCTTCAAATCCTTCACATGAGCTCATAGGATTCCATTCAGATCATACCAAGATCAATCCCTACATCCTTGCTCAATAAAAGAACTCATCAAAAACATGAAATCCGAGAAAAACAAGTAAAGTTGCAAGGGAGCCAATAGAAAAGTAATCTAGAAAGGGAGGCACAAGAGATTTGGAGCAAGCTCTTCCATTAATATGAGAGAAATTACAGCCAAAAGATAGAGGCCAACACCCTCCCTCTATTGTTTTGTTATATAAGATTTCTCTCAAACTCTCATGTCTTCCTCTCTTTTCTCTCTTCACGTCCTCTCCTATCTCTAGGACTCTCTCCAAACTGATCTCTAAAGCTCTCTAAAAGCTCAAGAGGCCTCCACAACTAGCCATATATATATATATATATAGGCCATCTTGTAACATTTCTCAAAATGCACCTCTTCTCCAATACACCCTACTTGCCATCGAGGGTATTTTTATCCAAACATTTCTCCTTCGCCCGAACGTCATTAGGCCCTTCATGACTTAGTTTCGTCTCAACACAAGCTTCGCGATGGTGCCACGTGCACCTCCATTCTTTCCATGGTTTTGAGGCCAAACCGTGAAGCCGCCTTGCACTCTTCTCAAAGTGTGACTTCCCATCGCTTACATCCTCAGCAAGTCTTTCGATGTCGATGTGTGTCACATCGTCCTATGATCATAATCGCCAGCAAATCTTTCCCACTCCTGCTCCTCGGGCTGCCTTATCACTTGCACCAACATCCTACTCATTTTGACTTGGTCAACACACCGTCTTTATCAACCATCTGGTGCTTCTTGACCTCTCTATGTGTACGGTGTAGATCACCTATGATTTCACCTGGTATCTCAGTCGTCCGGCCCTAAGAATCCCCTCTTAGCCTCGATCCTCCTCGCCATTGACTGCCATGTTGACTCCATTGACCCATACATCGTGAGACAAGAAACATACTTCTACCTCCACAAATAACTTTCAACTTCTCCACTAACTCCGGTTAGCATAATATAATCTCCAATGCATTGCAAGAAGTAACCATGTTTATGTGATCCCAAAAGCCCACAAATTCAACCTCCAAATCCGAAGTAAATATTGAGCACAACCCACCACACTACCGAATACAGCAGAGTAGACTACTGAACATAAGTCAATTACTCATCACAACTACTGAACCATGGCAGATTACTGAACATATGCCACATGGTTCTTCACATGTGCTTCTGTATTAAATAATGGCTGCAGTTGTTGAATCCTGTGGGATGGGATAAAAGGTCTTAGGCATTGAAATTTGTCGCCAGAGCATTCTAAAGCAGATCATAATCTATTGCGTAGAAAATGATCTGTTGTCCATATTGTATTGAGTATATGGTGCTTTATTTGCTACACATCAAGCAAGATTTCTATGGCTGGATTGGGTTGGGGTCGTCAGGTCAGTGTTGTAGCTGTTACGGCACCTGGGACCTGGAAGTACATCCTTTTTCCTTGTAAGAGGAGGTTAGCAGAACAGTGTACAAGAGGGTGACATCAAGGAAGGAGGAAAGAGGAATAAACTTATAGCTTGCACGCAGCGAGGTAGCATTCTGGCAAGCAAAAAGTTTTCCCCTTTGGGCTGATTGGGCAATAAAGGAAAGGTGATTTCGCCTCACTGAGTGATTACATTAAGCTGTATGTGGCAGCTCAAACCCTTATGCTAGTTGTATATTAATTAAACATGCCTTTCTTTTGTTTTCACAATGTATAAATATGTTGCATTGAGTTCTCTTGGTAAATGTTGCTATATTTTTAATTTGATATTTTAGTGAGGAGCTGAATTTATAGTGAATTTTGATAAGGTCTGCAGTTTTCTACCTTTTCTTTTGGTTCCTGCATTTTATATATATGGTTATATGATGTGTACCTGTCTTGAAGAATCGTTCTGAATCTGAACTCCTCCTGGCCCTAAGAACTAGAGATGATAAACATATTAGATTTGGATTGGGTCACCGCGGTTGTAAGCCGCATGATTCGCTGTAGGTGTCATCGATGGAAGGCACATAAAACAGTATTTGCATCAATATGGATGGTGACATTTTATAGCTGCATCTTGGTTACTACTTTTCACCACCACTTTCTGCGTGTTTGGCATCTTGCAGTGAGAAAGTATGGAAAGAGAGAAACATCAGATTATATTCTATTCTTCAGATAAAATGAAGAATCTGAAAATTTCATGCTTTCCGGATCTTTTTATTTGTTTGTTAGTGTTGGTCTATTGTAGGCTTCTACTTCTTTTTTTGGCTACTTGAGGTTGATATTTTTTGGACCCTTCGACCTTTTCTGCCTTTCTTCAGTCTTCTTGATAGTCCATTGGACACTGCATCTAGGCACCTTGCACCATGCTGTAGGCGGATATGAACAAGAGAAAAGAAAGAATATATCCTTTTGATCATTTTGTTTTCCTTTGGTAGAACATGCGCTACTTGGATAGATAAATTTGGACAGTCCTTTGGTAGAACAGTTTGAAGAATTATGTTATAACGTGTACAAGGTCAAAAGTTTATAAGTTATTTCCCAGTTACCTAGATCAGTGTTCCCTGTTACCTAGATCGGTGGCCAACTAAGGATGATAAAATATAGAGTGAATTGTAAAAAACTATAAATATTGTGCCATTTATAACACAAAACTAAAACTAGTGTGACTAGTAACACAAAATAAGTATTATACACTAATTTCACATAAAAATCCGATTTAATTGAGTTCATCCAAAAAGTGATCTTATATTTCTCCAAAAATCCTAGAAATTTTTGTACATGTTCAATAATTCATGTGAAACCCATTTTCATTGGATTCACCTAAAAAAGACTGTATAGAGTTGAAAATAAAATTCTCCAAAAAAGGCTACTTTTATAAAGCATAATAATTCTTAAGGCCTCAAATAAAATTCCAAAAATCTAGAAAAAATCATTAATATTCTTCTTATATAATGGAATAATTTTTAAAATTATTTCTAGTCCAGGTTATATGGTGAAAAAGTGAGTTCATTTATAAGTATATAAATTGAACTCACTTTTTCAACATATAACTTAGGACTGCAAATAATTTTAGAAATTAGTTCATCACATAAAAAGAATATTAGTGAAATTTTCCATATTTTTGGGATTTTATTTGAGACCCTAAAAATTGTTAGGAGTTATAAAAGTAATTTTTTTAGAATTTTAGTTTAAATTCTACATAGGCTTTTTGGCGAATCCAATTAAAATAGGTTGAACATGAATTATAGAATACGTACAAATTGTTTAGGATTTTTGGAGAAACATAAGACTATTTTTTAGATAAATCTAATTAAAATTAGGTTTTGTGTGAAATTAGTACACAATACTTATGTAGTTTTGTGCATTTCACAAAGGATGATATGATTGAATTGAAATTGTTGTCAAGACTCGACCAAGGTCATCAAGGTTAGTTGGTATTTGGTAGATATATGCAAGATGCTTTCACATAAATAAACAAAAGCAGACTGAGAGTCAGTACAGTGTGCTGTTGTAGGGTATCTGCCAGCTCTCTTATTCTGTTTGTTAATGGAGAAAATTCCCTTTATGCTATTGAATCTTATACCGATCTCTTATATATATGACATCAAAAATTTATTCCTTTCAGCGTCACTATTTTAGTTTTGTGTTCTCCTTCTTGCCATTCTCGTCAAATATTTGTTATTAACTAATATGCAAAATGACATCTATACCCATGTCTTTTTATTCTTCCTCCCCATCACCGGCACATGCTAGCACGGTGATGCCCGGTGGTGGCGGAGGCTTGCACCTATGCCACTAGCACGATGCGGGAAACTCTTTTGGGGTACATGTTGATGATGGCAGCGACCGGAAGCATCTAGGTGGTGAGGAGAAGCTACGCGGCGGCTCGGTCTCTGGCACAAAGAGCGAAAGAGAACACAGGGAGTGAGGGATATGGGCCGGTGAGCTTAAGTGCGGCTCATGGAAGCTCACCGTGTTTCGGGATTAGATGGGAACAACATGGTTTGCTCGATCAGGGAAAAAATTATCGCTGATAGAGATGCTGATAAACCCGATTTTCCCGTTTACCGGTGGGGCCCGATTTTTTTTTATACCAACCAAAATTTTTGGATTTTTTGAATTGTCACCGGCTCACACCGCGCCTACAATTTCAGCCCGGCCCACAACACGCCTCCACTCCACTCTCCACCAACCCTAGCTCTCTCAATCCCCAATTCCCCAATCTCCAGTTCTCCACCCGGCTCTGTTAGACCGGCCGCCGGTGCCGCCGGTGCCGCCGCTCAGCTTTTGCCTTGGTTGCCTGGCCGCCGGCCATCAATCCGTCATCCTCGTCCCATTCGCGAGCTCGCAGGCGGCTTGCCGGCTTCTGCGGCGCGTGCGGCGCGCCGTGCGTGGTCGAGGCCGAGCGCCCCTGCGCCCGACGCCCGAGCGGCGAGCGAAGGTGAGCTCTGGGCGAGTCGGCGCCGAGCTAGCGCCGCTGCGAGTGGGACGGCGACCGGCGCGCGGCGGTGACTACGAGCAAGACGGCGACTCGGCGCTGCTGGCGAGACGGCAAGCTCGGGCGGGGCGGCACTGGTGGCGACTGGCGAGACGGCGAGTAGGCAGGGCGGGCGTGGGGCTGCGCTGCTCACTACTCAGCGGCCAGCGCTCAGCGCTCTCTTCTCAGTGCAACAGCACCTAACGCTCTCTGCTCAGCGCCAAGCCCGTGCACCGGTGACATGCTGTCTGGTCTCTGCTCACTGCTGAGCTCCTCTGCTCTCTCCTGTGCGTTGCTCTGCTGCACTCGGCCGTCAGAGGAGTCTCTAGTGTGTTGCGATGGTCATAGAAGGTGAGGGAGGGATGGATCAAGGCAAGGGTGCCGTCGACGCATCATCCACCAGTGGCGCTGCTGGTAGGAGGATGGCAATAGACAACGTTGTTGAGGTGGTCACTCAAGGAGGTAGTAACCTGTTATTAGCACTTGCAATGTATTGATTGTATTCATGAACAACAAGCACTTAAATATGTTTTGGCTCATTGATCATTTGATGGATATAAGGATGACAAAGGTAGAAAGATATAACCATTCACATTTGTTTGGTAACTATGTTCCTATTTTATGTGCATATCATCATATTTGTTAGTGGCTATATTATCTCTTTTATGTGCATATCATCATATTTGTTAGCGGCTATATTATCTTTTACACATATGTTCCTATTCTTGTATGGTACTGTAGGGAGACGAGTGAAATTAATGGAAACCATTGAGAACCCTTGGAGCCATGGTGAGCCTCTTGTCAATGGCTTTAGCTGTAATTATTGCCCTGCTCGCATTAAGGGTGGAGGTGTGAGCCGTCTCAGGGAGCATTTGGGTGGATTGTCTGGGAATGTGGTGTCCTGCAAAAATGTGCCTCTTAATGTTAAGGCATTAATGACGGATGAAGTGGCAATCCGGAGAGTAAGGAGGAAACGAAACAAGGACCTTCGTCTCTATGTTGAAAAGGAGGTTATGCAAGCAAACAGAGATTTTGGTACTTTTGGTAGGGCAAGAATTCCTCCTGATGAAGCTGGGCAGATTGAGATGGCGGTGGGAGAGTCATTGAGGGAACATGCCAACACTTCGCCTTTTGGTAAGACTACTGGAAGTGGGTCTGCTAGTTGTTCAGCTAATCAACAAAGTACACTTGACAGGTAAAGGCTTGTATAATTGAGAAATTGATGTTGAATGCAATAGTACTAGTGTATTTACTTTTGTTTTTTTTGCATGATTGTACAGGTTCTACCGAAGTCAAAGTGTTTCACAAGCTCCCTTTGACATAGATTTGGCACGCAGTAGGGCACAAGCGCAGCCTCAGGTGGACATTATGCTCATGGGGGATGGCAAAGAGAAGCTTGGGAAAGCTTTGGCCAAGTGGTTTCATGCCAATGATATTCCAGGATGGAAAGCAGTCTGTCCATACTTTCGATCATCTATTAAATTAGCCCAACAACCTGGAAAAGGACTGCACATTCCTAATGGAAGAGAAATTGATGGCCCATTTTTCGATATGAACTATGAAGACATGGAGGCTCACATGGCTGAATTCAAGGATGAATGGGATGACTATGGAGTTACCATCATGTGTGATTCATGGACAGGTATATACTTGTATAATTGAGGAAATAAAATTGAATGCAATTGTATTTATGCACTTTTGTTTTTTTGCATGATTGTACAGGTCCTACCATGATGTGCATTATTAATTTTATGATCTTTTGCAATAGACGTATGTTTTTCCACAAGTCTATAAATGCAACTGGTTCTATCCAGAATGTAGATTTTATTTATGATTGCCTTAGAGAGGTGGTTGTTGAGGAGATTGGGGCTAAGGTTGTTGTTCAGATTGTCACAGATAATGGCTCCAACTACAAGAAAGCATGTCGGCAGCTCATTGCTCAGTATTCACATATTACTTGGCAGCCATGTGCAGCTCATACTATCAATTTGATGTTGAAGGACATAGGACGTTTTCCAGAGGTCACGAAAGTCGTGGACAGTGCAAAGTGAATTTGTAGATTCTTTTATAACCATAACAGGTAAATACTTGTATACTTGAGAAATTGGTGTTGAATACAATTGTACTTGTGTGTTTACTTTGGTTTTTCGTTTTTAGGCTGCATGCTATGATGAGGGAGCAGATTGGTGGAGAGTTAGTTCGGTGGAATGCCACCAGGTTTGGTACAGTTTTCATCTTCCTTGAAAGTTTTCTGGGACAGGCAAGATAAGTTTAAAGTATGGATGGTGTCTGATGAGTGGACCAACAGTACGTGGAGGGATGAAGAGGACCATGAATTCACATATGATTATTTGACAAATAGAAGATGGTGGAGTGACATGGAATTGGTGTTGAAAGCTGTCACACCAATATACTCTGTACTTCGCTTTGCTGATCAGCAGAAAAGTGCATCTATATCTGGATTCCTTCCAAAGATGTTGAAAGTCATAGATGACATACGTGCTACATTAAGCAATAAGGAAGATCTCCATGATAGGATAATGGAAGTAATCAACACAAGACTTCGATATCTTCTCAATGAAACGCTCATGGCTGCAGGTAAGGTCTAAAATAAAATTTATTCATGCATTATATTGGTCAAAGCTACAATATTGCTCAACTTGAATATTGCTGAAGTTGTTTCTTTTTCTAGCTGCTGCACTTGATCCCGAAGCATTATATAGGTCAAAGCTTGTGAAAAAATCATCTTCCAGACACACCGTCACACTAGCCCTCAAGAAGATTGCAAGCTCATCTTCGAAGGCATCTATTGCAATTGATCAATTTGCTTTCGATGATCAGCACTTAATGGTCGTATGAGTGCAGGTTTTGTTTCGTTTGCAGCTTTTTAATGGTGTCATTGCAAGTTTTTTTTATTACTTCTCTTGTTGTGATAATTGTTTGTCATTTATTGTAGCTGATTGGTGGGATTCATATGGAGGAGAGCACAAAGAACTACAAAAGCTTGCACGGCGTATTGTTTCACTATGCATGTCCTCCAGTGGGTGTGAGCGAAACTGGAGCACATTTGCTATGGTTCATACCAAGTTGAGAAATCGGTTGGGTTACGATAAGCTCCATAAGTTGGTTTATGTCCACTACAATTTGAAGTTGCGCATCCAACATTTCGAAACTGACATGCAAAGCCTCCAAGAAATGCAAGGCTCTAAAGAAAGGGAGTCCGATCCTTGTAGCATCATGATGGATGTTGCCATGTATGATGAAGGCAATCCAATCATGGATTGGTTGTGCAACTCTAGGAGTGAGTCTGTGCCTATTCTTGATGAATATGTTGACAACGAGCCTGAATCCCAAGCCCAAGTAGATTTCTTACAGAAGAGTTAGGAATGGATGAAGAAGAAGTGGCCATATTTAAGAGGAAGCTTGATTTTGGTAAAAAGGGTGGTAAGAAGAAAGGGAAGGTAGGATTGGAGGAAGATGAAGAAGGTATTGCGGACGGTTTTGAGTCGGATTCTTCACAAGGTATCCCAACTTATGCTGAATCAGGGGATAACAGTTCAAATGATGATGTAGGTTGTGGTACAAATGATAACTCAATTGCATATGTCACATTTAAATTCAAATTGATACCTATGTTACTTATATTTAAATTTGTAGGTGCTACACGTGAGCAACCAATCCCTATCCGTCCAAGATCAACAAGGCAAAAGAAACTCTCTATCAAGGGCCTCTATCTTAAAAAGGTTTGACAAACCTCTTGCCCTCGTATCTACACATTGAATTTCTATTTTCTTTTGAATCGTTTCCTTCCAAATTTGAGTATATGTCACTATTTGTAGTGATCCAAGCCACCAAGGAGTATGGACGAAGTTAGTGATCAGCTCTGAGTATGTCACCATGTTGTCCTTTTGGTTTATGTGCTTGTAATATGTGGGACTATGGAGTAATGGCTGATTTAGTGAGAAGATATTGAGCCTATGTGGTCCTGTTTTGGTTTATATGCTTGTAATATTTGAGACTACGAACTGATATTTATGCTGTGCATTTTTGTTCAAACTTGTAATATTTGGGACTGCGCAAGTGTCACTTGCAATCCACAGACTATGGATTGATGCTAATGTTTCCTACTTTTTTCCAAACATATTGTATTTGAGACTATGTCAGTTGTTATGTTTAAATCTATCTAATGGACTATGCATGTGGAAGTACATGATCTTATATGATGTTTTGTGCACTTATCAAATGTAACATATTGAATGTGTGATATGGAAGTGTGATATTATCTCATTTATATATTATTAAGCGTTATTTTCTATGTCAAATAGTTTGGATACAATATATGTGATTTTTTAGAAAAATTGAGCCATTTCTTTCAAATTTTGTCCAAAAAATTTTGTCTATTGCCGATAGAATAAATCCGATAATCCTGTTTACCGCTAACCTCCGATATTTTTTTTTATCGATAAGTTTTTCCTTGTGCTCGATCAGTGGTGAGGAGCTTCGCGATAGTGGGGAAAACGGCGTGAAGGCCCTGTCCATTCACAGATCCACACCAAGAAGTGGTTGAGATGATGCACAAGGATGAGGATGAAGCCATGGATGGAAGCAATAATAGAGGCTGGGCTCACCATGCGTCATGAATTCGACGGTGAGGCAGAATTTGTCGTGGCTGTCGGCATGGGCGAAGACGACCTTGCGCGCGGCCCACACGATGGGAGGGGAAGAATTGGCAGTGGGATTACATTGGATGTAAGAGGTCCCGGTGGTTCTTCCGCGAGCTTCAAGTGGCAGAGCGACGGTGGAAAGGAGTTCGGCGAATGGATTTGTTGCTACAACAGCTGCTCGGTTAGGGAATGGGAGACAGATGATGTGAGAGAAGAAATGTTCAGGGGCACTTTGGCCATTTTTCAATAAAACTAACATGCAACTAGCTCTAACATTGACTTGGAGTAACGAAATCCACATTAATGGCATATAGAGGAACAAAAAATTAAAGTAGTGGCATTGAAGGGAACACTAAATTTTTGATGGCATATAGGAATCGGTATAAAATTCAATGGCATACAGGGAATTTTGCCGGCAGACAACCGAAGCTTCCTGTTCATGCAATTTATATCACTGCTATGTGATCAGCCGAAGATGTGGCCCAGTTATTGGCAGTGGTAGTAGTTCACTGCATATTTCATGATCACGCTCAATATCTTCAGATTTTACATGTCAATTGCATCCTTAAGGTTTTAATTATGTAGTCTGTAAAGCTGTTAAGGCAAAGATTAGCTTCATCACACCTTTGGAACCTATTGCTATGTCCAAACGCCATCTGGTATGCGCAATGTTGGGGTCACCTTCGCAAGGTTAGTGAGCAAGGTCCTTCACACTGAGCTGGACCGTAATGTGGCCACGTATGTGGATGACTTCGTGGTCTAGAGCCTATGCGAAGGGGACCATGGACTTGACCTAAAGGAAACATTTGCCAATCTGTGGAGGGCAAGTCTGTGGTTGAATCCAGAGAAGTGCATTTTCGGCATTTGCTTGGGCCAACTACTGAGATGTTTGGTGTCTCGAGAGGCATTGAGGTAAACCCAGGGAAGATACAAGCCATCGTCGATATGAAGCTGCCAAGGTCCATCAAGGGCATGCAACGCCTAATTGGACGAGTGACCTCACTAAATCGCTTCATCGTCCAATTTGCGGAGAAGAGCATGCCATTTCTCTGGGTCCTCCCAGGGTCAAACATGATGAGCAGCAGGCAGCCTTCGAAGCTCTGAAGAGCCACCTGTCGAGGCTGACCACTATGGCCAACCCGGGGCCTAGTATTGAACTGTTGTTATATGTGGCTGCATTGCCCACAACAGTGAGTGCCTTTTTGGTTCAGGAGTAGAAAAGCGAAGGGAGCCTTTGGCAGGTACCGGTCTATTTTGTCTCTAAGGCACTTACCAGTGGGAAGGAAAGGTACTATGAAGGGCCTAGAAATTTCTTAACTTCACGTTGCTTAATTAATTTGTGAGAAAAATGGCACTGTTAGAAGATCTCAAATTTAAGTTTTTCAAAAGAAAGCCTTATATTTATTTTTGGCAATTTCAGTACTTGTATTACTTTTTTCTAAAAACAAATCTGATGGTCTGTTTATGATTGATGATGGGCTAATTAAACTCTCAAACAGGCAGGCTGATGAGTGATCATATAGGCATGGATATGTGCTTCTTGATCAAGCAAGAGACTTAGACTTTTGGTTGCCTAACTCATGACCTCAAGCTGTCAAACAACATCTGTCACTTGAGTTGTCAATCCGAAGAAGTCGATGTGTCTCTCACAATCCTATCCAACCAACTGCCCAAGCCCTGAATTAACAGTTTGATCCATACTTGGATACAAAGAGCAGCACATATTGGATTTTAATCAATTGTTGAATTGAATCAGTAGCATTGCTGTTCAATAACTTCACGAGAATTTCTCATTGCAAATATTTCTTACAAGAATGTGAATGCCAGTTTTGAAAATTGTTTTAGTATATATTTAGATCTCCATAGTGTGTAGATATGCTTACCTTTTCTGTTATTGCTTGAGGTTAGGGACATGATATATTGGATATGACTTCCATTTTTATGTAGGGGAAAGAAAGGATGCACATCATATCCACATCATGCACATATTTGTGGCCCCATGCGGCCATGCCTCTGGATGGCTGGCTTGCATTTCAAGCGTTCATTTCGCTACTTTCAGCGGCCGGTTCATCAATTCATTCATATCTTTAGCCTAATTTCAGGTTACTTCCTCTCTTTTTTTTAGCACCGGATCCCCTGCTCCGGTGGAGACCTTTTAATGGGGTGCAAACCTGAGGTTAGAACCCCAGATCGGTGAAGACATGCCCTTGCGTCTTACCGGTGAGCCACGTTCTCTTGGGCAATCCTTTAGCTGTTTTCTTTCAGAACGGTTATCCTTCATATCTTGAGCCTAATTTTCTACATCATGCATGAAAGAAACATAGGGTAAACATGAGAAAAAAGTATGGTTCTATGTGATGATCAGCTGATTATCTGTACAGGCACTGTCACTATGGATGGATTAGCTGAGATCCAACCACAATGCAAACATACACAGGTGACAAGTTATGAGTACGAGTTGTTGGCCTAGGCGCATACGGCCAAACTGCGAGATCTCATGGTTGTCACTTGCTATGCTGGTATTGGCTGTCTTTGTGTCCTAGCCAATTTCCAAACAAGGCAGCTTGGAAGTTGTAACCCCACATGAAACCAGCTTGGCTGCACATGAAAGTATTGTGTTGACCGTTGAGAGATGCATGAGGGAATTACAAGAGAAAAATGGTTCATGCACATGGTATTGCTTCCACAATATTAGATACGGCATGTGCTGTTACTGCTGTACATCTGATGAGCATTCCACATTTTTGGAGAAAATGTTTATCGATTCCCACTTACACAATATTTCATCCAAACTTGACGCGGCATGTGCTGTAAATCTCCTGAGTATAAGGTTCTCTTGTATCCACATACTCGATACTTGATCCAATCTTGAATAGGTAGCACATGACACCTCTATTAGGTATTTCTCATTTTTGTTGGCGCAGTTTATATTTACATATGAATCATGTATATATAATATCCAATCCAGATAGTTTAAGAATTTCTCGTTATTGTAGCTAACTATTTTTGGTTCCCACATGAATGACATTGGATCCAGTCTTGCACTCTTGCTACAACACATGCCCACATCTCCCATGTACGTCTTTCTCATTTTTAGGTAACATTATTTTCTGTTTTCGCCTTTTGTGTGATACTCTATCAGTGTAGATTGGATTAGCGACAAATGCGACATGCTGAGCACCTCAAAAAAAGAAAATGGTTATGTACATGATATCTAAAGACATGATGGCTCAATATAATGGTGATTGTTTCTCGTTGTTATATAAGAGAGACAATTTGGGTTGTTTTTTTATTGGCTTAGGAGTTTTTATTGGCTCCGTATTCATTTTTCTTTAAAAGAAAAGTAACATATATAGTCATTAGCTACAACATGTATATATATGATTGTAACACCCCAATTTTCCCATTGGGCTGGCCCATCCTTTCCCCATGCGCCCCTCGTTCTTGGGCTGACGCGAGCCTACCTCCCCCCTCCCTCTTCCTCTCACTGATGCACTGGGGCCGCTTGTCATCCCTGTCGTCGTGCCATAACTGCTCACCCGAAACCACTAGCACACATCGCTCCCCACGTCTCGGTGTGCGCATGCCCTCCCCGCAACCACCCTACGACCCTCTCACGCCTATAAAGACCGCCTCGACCTCGCCACCCTCCCTTTTCCCCTCAACCCCGCTACCTCCGAGCTCACCACCGTCATTGCCTCCCCCGAATCTCCGTCGCGCTTTGTCCACCGTGTTCGAGCCCTCCCCAAGACGACCTTGAGCCCGCCGTCAGCTTCGCAGGAGCACAAGGAGGCTTCGCGACCCTCGGATTCATCTCTCCATCTCCACACGACCGTTCCCGTCGAGCTCCAACCCCGCCGCCACCATCTCGTCGTCGCCCACTGTCTCCAATCTCTCTCCGGCATGCGCGACCACCAAGGTGAGATCCCCGTGCGGCCCTCTTCATTTTCTGCCACTCACCATAGAGCCTAGTGCACCGCAGTGTGGTAACACATTTTTCCAGCAAGCTCCGGCCATGGTGGCGGTGGCACCGCCTCGCTCCAGTCACCGCCGGTTGCCATCACCACCCTCAATTGCCCTAGCCATCGGATCTGTAGTGTGAGGCCACGATTAGACCCAGGGCGTACCTCTTCGCTAACCAATAGGACCACACTATTTGTCCACTTTGATGACTAGGTTTATATGATCCATGTCAGCGCACACGTGGCATCCACATGTCCACCACCTCAGCTGCCACGTAGGTGCTACATAAGCCTATTTTACATAGTCATCGTTCCTTTTTATTTAAAATCCTTTATTCTGTTTATGACATGCTCATGCAATAATTCGGTTTTCTAGTAAAAAAATTCATTTATTCTTCAAAATTATGTCTTTTTACAGTTTAACCCCTAGACTTTTTGTTTTCAAAAAAGGCACATATTAGCTCCTATTATTTTATATTTAGCCCCTTGCAGTTATATTTATTTACATATATGCCTTGAACTTTTACATTTTACAAATAAGCTCCTAAAATTTTACCTTTTTATATATAAGTCCTTGGAATTTTATAAATAAGCCCCTAGACCTTCCTATTTTTACTAAATAGCCCTTGGCTCTTTTTAAAAAGACCCCTGTAACTTCGAACATTTATAACTTTTTTTATAGCTCTATTTTAGATGATTCTTACACTCACACAATTGTAGTGATGAGTACGTTCTGTTAGTAGGCTTTTATAGAGATTTGCTACTGTTTGATGTACTATTCTAAGATGTTTGTGCTTGCTTGTTTTGATTATCGTAGTTGAATTAGGAGGTGAATAGTATGAGAACCTATAGGATCAGACCTTTGAGGAGTTTGAGCAACCCACTGCTGAAGGCAAGTGTCCTTGATCACATTGACCCCATTGTAGGAAAGTGTGTCGTTTACTTTTAGTGCATGCTTGTCAATATGAATCCCATGGCTAGGGTTTACTAGATTTTTCCATGATTATCCTTGTCACCTGTGTTGTAGTTTGGGTGTCGTGGGTAGAAATGCTTAGTCATGCTATCGAGTTGGGTGGCTTAAATGTTAATCTGTTTAATGGTCTATAACTTGAATTGGTTTGGTAATTTTTGTAGCAACATGGATACCTAGGGACTTGGGCAAGTGGACCGCAGGTGGTTGTGATGTTATGGTTATCTCTAGTTGACCTGTGGATGTGCTCCAAGAGGTATCAGTTATTCTGGTATTGATCATGGTTAGTTTACCCCTATGGTTAGTGGTAGTCTTGCCCAAGTTGATGGCTAAGGACCAGTTCATGGACATGTAACTCGGCACTTCAGCGGAACAACGAGATTTATATGGGTACGGCCTGGCAAAGTACTTAGATGTTCTCCCAGTACTACATGGGCCATATGGTGGTGTAGGGTGTAGAAGGGGCATGTGTGAACTTCCATGGAAGGAGCCTGTGTGGACTTCCCTTTTACCTACAGGCACAAGAGGGGGCCTCTGGGGTGGTGTGAGATCATGTGATGAAAAATTAGTTTGAATAATAAAATTGGTATATCAAAGTGATTTAGGATAATGTTCATAAGTTGCTAAGATGCTGCTTAGATATGCTTATACGCTGGTGATGCAATATACTTGTTTGATTCATGTGCATGTATTGCTCAAAGGCGAACGTGGTCGATGACGGATTGGCGAACTAGGCTCAGGGAGGAACTGAGGTTCGGTGACTAGGTTTAGGAGGAACTGAGATCATGGTGATCGAGGATGTTATGCGAGATGTTTGAGCTAAGAGAATAATGCATATGGAGATAAGGTTTCGCAATGGATGTAGGAGGTGATCTGATCGTGAGAGGATGTGAAGACTAATTCGTGTATGAGTCAGAGCAGGCATGAGGGAGTCATGTGGTGGCTGGACTTGAGACAAGAGTTAGTGTCAGAGATAGAGTCTGAGTTGGCTACGTACATGCATGTATGCATGGGAGATGTTGCATGCATGATTAGGCGAGAGTTGTTGGCTAATTAGATTAATTAGCAAAAGTTGCTTGTCCTCTTGTGATTAGAGGAGGATAGAAACCAGGTTAAATATGACTTGGAGTTTTAGTTTGATTTGGTCACATTTGTGCGTGTGTCTATCAAGTAAATAAAGAGGTCTGTTGTATTGGATAGACAATACAGTAGACAAAAATAGAGAAACTGTAGAGAGGGTTGTTTTGGGATTTCGTGAAAATTCTTGTTGGATGCTTTGAAGAGGCATCTTATAAACTCATCTATGCAATAAAAATCAAGTTTCGTAAGTTTATGAGTTGCTGATTCAGAATTTTTCTCTGTTCTATATTCTGTATTCTTGGTTTTGGTTTTCGGTTAATTTTATATTTTTAGCGAGTTTCATCTTGTTTTCATCCATCTAAAACCTTGCTAGAATATCTAGTGTTTGATATGAGAAAATTTCGAGTGGCTTTCATTTGATCTCGAGTTACTTTTTGGTCAACTCGACTAGGTTTTAATCTACTCAATTCTAGTTGATATAGTTTGCTTTGACTAGGCATAATTCTGGATGCACATATCCCATTGACTTGATTATTGTTGGAATTGTTTCGTATTTGGATATAGTTTATGCTGTCAAAATTTGAGGGCAATCAGACCAACGAATTTTGCTCTACATTATTTTTATTAGAGCGTGTACAATATAATTTGAGTGGAATACCGAGTCTAATTTGATTTTCAATTTAGGTGAGTTAATCTTTGAATTTTGTTTCCGCAATAATTCACCCCCTCTAGTTGGGTATTTTGAGCATATTATATCCTACAATTGGTATCATAGCCTTAATCCTTTCTAATTGATTTTAATTGGTAATTAAAAATATGGCTTCAGATAGGTATTCCACAAAACCTTATGTTTTCGATGGAGTTGATTTTTAGTTCTAGAAAGCGAAGATGGAGGCCTACATCTAAGCATAGGGATTTGAAATTTAGGAAAAGGTCTACAAATCATATGTGGTTCCAGAGAATAATGAAGTGATGGTACAGAATATGTCAACCGTTGAGCCAAATAGCAAAGCAAGGAACTTGATCATCCAAGCCTTGGGAAGGAGTAACTTCGATCGAGTGATACATCTCAAATCAATGTACGAGGTATGGAAAGCACTCTGTGATTACCATGAAGGTTCATCTATCATTAAAGAGGTACATCAAGATTTATATAAGAAAGAACGCATGAAATTTGAGATGAAACACGGTGAGTCTCTTGATGGGAAGAATGCTAATAAATCAATTGCTTTAGTCTCTCAACCTTGTATGTCTCTATTGAATCTTCTTCATCAAGCTTTTCTTTGTCTTCTATATCTTCACTAAATGATTATCAGCTTAAGTTGATTCCTGAAGAAGATTTATGTGACACCATGGTTTCTAGAATTTGCAACTTATTAAAAAATTTCAAGATTATTGAATAGCTTTGCTAGTAGAATAGGTTTAAAACCTATTTTCATGAATAATCTATCAATATAGGTTATTATTTTTTGTGCATTGCATGCTAAGTGTTGCTAGGAGCCAGGTAAATGCATTAGAGTTCTTTTTATTTTTCTTTCTCTTTGGTGTTTTAAGTGAAAAAGGTTTTTACAAAACTCAATAGTGAATAAGTTAAGGACCTTAATGGATGGGGATTCAAAATCCTTGAATTCATCATTTATTCAATTCTTGATCATACCTGATCCTTCTCGAGTTTAATTCAAATCTTATCCAAATCCTTGTTGAAAGTCAATCTTTTCTTTTCCTCAAATCCTATCCAAATCCAAATTTAAATTCAAACCTTGTTCAAATTTCTCTACAAATGTTTCTATTCTAAAACCCTAGATATGCCTAAAGTGTCATTGAAATCCTACCAAAGCTCAAGCTCTTCGGCAGCACACAAGTCCTCTAGAAGCCCTACCAAAAGGATCCACGAAATCTGTAAATATTCACAGAGTCCTGGATAGCCTCATCTTCTCATATTTCAGTGTATGAAACTGTCAAAAATGCAAATATTGACAATACCAAAGTTGTAGGTCTTGTTGAGGGCTTCAATTTATATCTATGGAAGTCCCCTTTTGGATAAAGGACCAAGGAGTTATGGCCCCCAAAATCAGTACTGAACAGATGTGTCTGAGTTCAAATAGTTTATCTTGTAACACATTTTTGGAAATCAATGACATTTTTAGAAGTTCCAATCAATACCAAAGTTGTAAATCTTTTTGAGTACTATAAGATAGAGTCTAGAAACGTCCAATTTTAAGTCTAGGCGGTGGAGATATTGTCCTCAGAATTGAGGGCTGTGAAAAAGGAAATCATAACCGACTCAAACTTAAACCCGAGTCGTGTCCGGCTTGGACTCCACCTCGGCCAGCCGCCCTCAGCCCTATAAATAGGAGTTGCACGTCCTCACCCGTCCCTATTCCATACCCCAAGCCCTAGTCTCCGCTGCTTCCATGCTCGTAACTCGCCATTCACCGGTGCTACCGCCGCTTGTGATGTGCTATGTCGGTGTCTCTATGAATTCTCCTTCCTCAACCATCGAAGCAAGGTGAGGACCCCTCCTTCTCCTCCCTTACTCCTGTTTTACCATCATACTAAGTCCCTAGCCAAGCCCTAGTTGCGGCCAAAGCCTAATTTGTTCTACCACGGTCATCACTGCTGTGGACAGCCGCGTGGCCACCGATTGGCATTTGTGTTCCCAGCTGACCAGAGGTTGAATCAGCATACCCTTTGTCCAGCACGTGTCCCAAGATGTTATCCATGCCCTCACCAACCAGATAGGCTATTAGAGTGCCAATACCACCGGGAACACGATCTTCGTGCCTGCTACCCTAGTCTGGACACGTTCTGCGCGTGCACCAGATTTGCTTCCCTATCAATCCAAAAGCCATATGGATGTGTCATCCGCGTCACAGTGTGTCTCATGGAGTCTTCTATGTGACTCTATGAGTACTTCACCGGTTGTGCAGTGACACGACTAAAACATGGTTGCTAACCGCACGCAGGCGTCACCCATCTTATCTCCGCTGATTGTTCTTCCTCTCACGGGATGATCTGCCCAAACCCATGTTATGGCATTGTGTTCTTGGGAAATATGAATGTCTTTGTTTAGATGATTTCTCAAATTTCATTGCCAACCTCTGGGAACGCATGTATATTCATTGTTGCATCTAGACACGGCCATGGTTGAACTTGAGAGCAGTCGTCGCTGTTTTGTCGCTACCTCAGAGTATCCCTTTCAAAACCAACCATAATACTGAGTTAGCCTTTCTGCATTCTACACCATGCTTCCCTCGTTTCGCTGAAACATCACCAAAGCCCAATGTCGATGTCAGCGGCCACGTGCCCGATCGCCATCTCCGACAAAACCCGAGCTGTCACCTCTATGCAGAGTCACCGCTAGTATACTTAACCCAGAAGTGCAATCTCTGGCCATTTGATCCATCATGGGTTCGAGACTGGATCTCAATGTATCCCGTCTTTAATCGAAGTTGATATTTGCATGGTATGCCGTCAAGTCAGCACTATATCTTTCTCCTTAACCTAGTCAGCAAAGTCTGGTCTTCCCTACACTTCTTGAACCTTGTGCAATGATGTTGTCAAGCCTGACACAATGATTACGCAATAAAGTCTTTTCCCATAGGATGTTAATTCCGGTAAACCAGCCTTTCCTTTTTAGCCTAATTCATTTCTCGAAAGCCCTCACTCTCTTTCACCTTAACTCTGATTTAGGCGACTCTTGCGTCTAATTTTTTCTAAAATCATAAATTATCTGACCATAGTGTTTTTAAAGTGTTTTGATGATGTTTGGTATGTTGTTCTTAGTGTTTCCATTGTGTTGTTTGTCAGTAGTTCCTATGATTAGTTGATAGCTTTCTCGAATCGTTCAAGGAACTTCAAAATCAAGGCTTTGACAACACTGAGCACTATTGGGTAAAAGGCAAGTGTACTTCTTGATCATCTTGAACCTATGTTTTAAATTGTTTTGTTTTACAAAATTGCATGCAGTATCAACTTGATGAGTAGTCACCTATGTTAGGGTTTAACTAGATATTTCCTTATCATTCCTTGAAGCCTAAGTGGTTTATGGGTAGGTGTCTAGTGTGGGTAGAAGTGCTTAGCCATGTTGTCGAAAATGATGGGAATTGTCTTATTCTTGATAAATAAACATATGCAACTATGATAATGAACTTGAGGTAGCAACATGGAACCTTAGGCCTTGAGCAAAGGGGTATTTATAGTATGTCATGATTATGTTGTTGATTTAGTGGTTATTGAAGTAACCTAAGTAAGAACCGGTTCGTAGAGCGACAACCGAAGAAGTTCCGTACGATCACGAGACCGATATGGGTAGGCTTAGCTGATTACTTAGAGTTTTTTCAGTACTATGTGGGCCAGTTGGAGGCACTGTATACTGAAGGTTGTGTACCTTAGGAATAGCAAGGCACAAGAGGGGGCATCTGGGTTGGAAGAGAATTTCGTAAACCCTAGCAGTGAAATCTGGAGTGATGGTGACACATACTGGGATGATTCTTTGTAAAGGCTTCATAGTGATCTCCTGGCAACACACCTTAGGCAGTGTGTATAGTGCTTGGTCGGCACTATACCATAGAGACTTCCATCACCTACTTGCAGGTGATGAAATCACGACTCATGAGAAAGTTGTATAACCTCTGCAGAGTGTAAATCTGATATATCAGTCATGCTCACGGTCATGAGAGACTTGGTTCCTCACATGATTAGTTAGTTGTGGTTATGGTTATGGAATGGTTATAGTTACAGTCTGGTGATATGATATAGTTATGGTTTGCAAGGTGGGTAGTCTTGAGTGATATTTATTGGGTCGTTTAGGTTACATTCACTTAATAATTGCTTCATGCTTTCGAGTGGAGGTTCTCAAAGATGCTATGAATGTGGTGATCTCAACCATATTCGTTTCAATTGTCCTAAGCTTGCAGTTAAAGCATCAAAGGAGGAGAAGGAGAAAAAGAAGCATCCTTTCAATGACAAAAAGAAAATGAGCTTTCTCAACAGTAAGGTTGTGCATCAAGTTCTTTCAGCGCTCGAACAAGTCAACTTAAGTGACATTGATTCAGAGAGCGACACGGATGACACAACATCCAAAAGCAAGATATTGTGTGATTTCACTACTACAAGACGCGGCTTTTGTAACATATTCTTGTAACACATTAAAAAATGTGTTGCTGCGAAATACTACAGTAACGCGTCATATGTGTTACAAAGTTAGCCAGTAACACATACTCCATCAAGTGCTAACGTGTCACACAAAAACGTTCTATAGGAACACAAATATATGCAGTAACACGTCTTATCTTATCAACTACTATATACTAAAATGCATGAAATCCCTGAATTCTCATGCCAGCTACTGTAAGCACTGTAGCAGTGGCCCTGTGTATGTACATGTATATATACGTATATATGTATATACGTATATGTATATGTATATACGGTATATATATACGTATACATATATATGTAATTGTTTTTAGAAAATCCTAGAAAAATGTCGAAATTAGTATTAGTTATATAAATAAATCAGCTAAAAAACTAAAATGCAAAGAAAAATATCTAAAACTCAAAAAAATATGAAATAATTTTTTTTAGTTAGTATTACTTCCACCTACATGTTAAAACTATGTGCATGCATAAAAGTACTATTGTTTTCTCTATAATTAATTGAATGTGTTTAACATTAATAATTTCATAAATAAATATTGAAATGTACAAATTTGTGGACTAATTTTTTTAGTCTTCTTTTGTCATGCTTAAAATAAAAACGAGCGCGTAGCAATCAGACTATATATATATATATATACCGTGGCTTTCTCAGTTTGTGATTGATCCACGTGTCGCGACCTGGATAGCTGAATCCGGCGTTAACAGATCCGACGCGATTTTCGTCTGTCGGATCTCTACCATGCAACGTTCTCCCCTCCTTCCTTTCCTCTCCGTTGCTCGAACTCTCTGGATCCCACCCCACCGCCTCCACCTTCCGTCCACCTCTCCTCTTCCGACGTCGCGTCCTGCTCCTCGCTCAGGCCGCTGGCCTCCGCATCTCCCAACGGCAGTGCCCGTCGCCACCTTCCCCGGCGCAGCACCCCATCTCTCCCCCGCGAGCCACCCCTCGCTCCTCCTTACATCGTGCTCGGCGCCGCCGGCCGATGTGCACTGCGCTGGCCGCATTTTACAGCCTTACGCCTCCACAAGAGAAGGGCCGGAGCCGCCCTGCGCGGTCCAGGAGGGAGCGGCCAGGACCGGGCAGATCTGACCCCCTCTGCCCCCGCCACTCTACCAAATCATTCCGCCTTCCCTCGGCACTCCACAAGATTGAGAAGGTGAGGACGATTCCTATTTGGATCATTTCTCACCTCAAAATACTCTCCAATTTGGATCATTTCTCACCTCAAAATACTCTCCAATTTGGATCATTTCTTTTCTTTGTTCTGAGTGAAAGTAAGTCAGATGATAGGCAGCTCTACATAAGTACTCCGACCAAGACGCTGCAGCTGAGAACGGACTCTGCTAACGACCGAGTGGCTTGGATTGAAGCCCTGGTATCTGCCCGAGCTAGATCTTCTCCTAATGGGGGTTTATTAGACCAGAATGATGCATCATTTTCTACAGTGAGGCTAAGGAATTGTTTGCACGTAGAAGGCCTTGGTGAGGAAGCTCGACCCAGACTCTGAATAGATTGTCCATTTAGAATTCTCTCAGTATTATGCACAGATGAAATAACACTGTGAAGAATATTTGAGCTTTCTCGGCAGTCTTTGACGACAGCATGAGGTAACTTTCTAGCAAGATATGCCCACTGGTTTTAGTAAAGTCATGTTACCCCCACTCTTTTCATAATCTATCAACTGTTGGATTAATGTGGACTGCAAAAGGATCTTGATGCCTAATTTACCACTTTAAAGTTTCGTTTAAATTTCTATGTTGCCCCCTCACCCTTTGGTACTTATGGTGCCATTTCCTAACTACACAAACTAATGGTAGATCCATTTAGAATGGTAGATCCCCGCGTTCCTTGAATGGTATCACATGTCTAGCAAAAAAAAAAGGGAACTACTTTCAAGTTTCTATCTGTGCAAGATATCTACTGACTTATTATTAAGCAGTATACAGACCCTTTGATTTCTATTAAGGATCTTCAGTAACACATCTATATTTATTTTCTTTTGGCCATGGTCTCATCGTAGAACATATATTTATGCCCTATCAACCAACTTGAAACTGACTGCTGTGGAAATCTATCTTGTACACATTCACCTTGTTGACTATGTCACAATTTATCTTTATGGCTTCATGCTGATATACTGTTTTTCAGGCACTTAATGCAGATGATACTGCTAATGTCAAAAAGCCTCATCTGCACTTGATGAAACCTGAGTATTCCTACTCTGAACCTGGAAAATGTAGTGGTGCTTGATTTTTTTTACTTCTCTGCTTTCCTTTATTGGTTATGCTTGCTTTATTATCCCTTTTTCGTTCATGATGCATATTTTCCCCCTATACTATCCTGCCAAAATGCCATGTGCCATATGTTTCAGCTGAGCATAAATGCTGAATAACATGTGCGCTTAAAATTAAAATTAACTCCGTCTCCAAAATATGCATGGTCGCTGCTCTTTGTTTTTTTCTGATTTGTTTTGTCAAGGTTTTCTTTTCCCATAAGCTTTAATATGTGTGCTTACTGTTAACTTTTCATCAGAGAGGAGCAACATAGAATCTTCTGATGATGTTGGGCGACAAGAGTTAGATGAATTTTCAGATGAAGATGACTAGCATTTCTATGATACAAGGCAAAGTTTCAGTGATTCAGCTGCAAGTCCTGAATGAAAAAAAATCAAATTCTGGCAACTTAAAGATCCTATGCGATGACGACAAATTTGTAGAACCAAGGGCTGGTATGGGAAATAGTGGGTGTTTATCGCTGTCTTCAAAACGCTGCACAAAGTTACCGGAGCCAGCTGAGAAGGAAAAGGGTGTTAGTCTTTGGTTAATGCTATGGATGCTGTGGAATTATGCCAACAACACCCATATTTATTGTTTTGACGGATGTTATGATCATAATCATGGTGATGTGTGTTATCATGCAACATGCTATTTTTTATTATTTTCTATATATATGTTCATGGTTTGAATGTTATGATAATCATGGTGATTTGTGTTATCGTGTATCATTGTTACATTTTCTCTATCATTGATGAAACAATGGTGTAACCAATTATCACATTACCGTGTTGCTATAATTATAGAATGATGTTACTAATTGTGTTGCTATAGTGAGTGAAAGGTGTTACTACGTGTTGCCAATCATCAAGAACTGTGTTGCAATATTTCAAAAATATGTTACTAGATGTGTGATTACAACTAATAAAAGATTTTACAAATGATGTTACTATAGTTATGAAAAATATGTTACTACTGCCTATAATAATATATATCATACATGTTACTATAGCTTAGTTGTAACACCTTTTATTATGTATAGTAATAACTATTATGTATGAGAATAGATCCTACCATAGTAACATAGGAAACAAGGACACATATCAAATATGTTACTACAAACCTCAGTAACACATTTATTGATATATATAGTAGCACATATGTGTGTTACTATATCCCTATCCTGACGTAGTGTTTGACTGGGTTGTGTCCCATGGCTAGCAACAAAGAAAGCTGCACTGAAGATGAACTTGAGAACGATTTAAATGAGGCATTACCAACTTATGATAATATATCTAATGATGTTGTTCGTCTTAGTACACTCTTAAAGAAACGTAACAGGAAAATTAAGAAATATGATGTTTTAATTGAATCACTTAATTTGAAATTGCAAGACTTAAGACTCTAATTCTTCATGATGATTCTTGCAAGTCATGTGACTTAATTTATTCTGAGATCACTTCTCTTAAAGATGTTCATGCTTCTACTCTTGAGAAACTCAGAGAAGAAATTGAGAAGAATGAGAAACTTCTGTGTTGAATTACAAACTTGTTAAAAATGCTAGTATTCCAACGTCTGATTTGCTCATTTCAACTTTGTGTTCTAATTGCACAATTCTTGAATTAAAGTTGCATGATGCTAATGCTATAGCTCCTCAGATAGCTAATAACATGATTACTCATGAGGTTCTTTCATGCTCAATTGTTGCAAACAAAAGAAACCTATGAATGTTACTTGTGATAAGTGCACAACTCTTTCTAAGCAGGTTGATTACCTAAAAGTAACTTTACAACATTTTTCTAAGGAAAAGAAAATTTTGAACCTAATTTTCGATTCATCTAAGTCAAGCACATATATACAATATTTGGGTTTTGATCCCTATGCTCATTCTAAGATAAATGCACCCACTATTGTTAGAGCTATTGGTAGTGGCAATTTTTGAAATATTTGCTGAATTTGAACCTAAGAAGGTTGTTTTTAAATCTGCTGGATTTTTATTTTCTACAATGAATGCAAATGTTTTTTTTCTTCTAAATGCACACATCGGGTTAAGTAAACTTACACTCATTGTGGTAGAGATGGACATTTAGTAGATTTTTGCTTTAGAATAGCTAAACAACAAAGGAAAGAAAAGTTTAAAGCCATGTCTAATTTTTGAAAGGCACAAGTTATGCCTTATGAGTTTGTGGCACCTCACTTTGTGCCTCTGGTGAAAGAGTCATCACCTTTCGGTGCTCGTGTAACTCGTCATGAGTCTACTCGGTCTTCTCGAGTTGAGATTGCTCGGGCTGCTAGTGCTTCTCGAGTTGAATCTACTCAAGCTTCTTGAGTTGAGTCTACTCAGGTTACTTGTATTTTGCTTACTCACATTTCTATTCGAGTTACTCAGTACTGGATCCCTAAATACTTTATTACTAACCCTAGTACTGAGACCTCAACATTTTCTATTGCTTTGTAGGCTTCTCGAGCAAGAAAGAAGAACATTTGACTAGTCGATTCTGGATGCTCATGCCACATGTTCGGTGATAAGAATTGGTTCTCCTCTATTGCACATGCATCTCGTGCTGAAAGTGTTACTTTTGGAGATGCTTCTTCTACATCTTTTGTTGCAAAAAGTACAGTGCAGGTAAATAATAAATTTATGTTCAAGGATATTGCTCTAGTTGAGAACTTAAAATTTAACTTACTTTCTATCTCACAAATGATTGATGAAGACCTTGAGGTATACTTTAAGAAAAATGAATGCAAAGTATTAGATGCTTCAGGTGATCTAGTTTTTAGAATCTCATATTTTTTAAGAGTTTTTGAAGCTAGTTTTGATGCATCACCTTTTTCTAAGCTTAGATGTCTTGTTTCTAATGTTTCTAAAGATTTATTCTTTTGGCATAGTAGACTTGGTCATATTGGTCTAGATTATCTCACTCGAGTTAGTTGTTTAGATCTTATTTGTGGCTTGCCTAAGCTTAAGGGTGATAGCGAGTTATTTTGCTCTTCTTGTAGATATGGTAAAATACATTCAGGTTCATATCCACCTATTATCATGGTTATGACAAATGCGCTAGGTCAACTTTTACACCTTGATACTGTTGGACCTCCTAGAGTTCAATCTTTTAGAGATAAATGGTATGTGCTTGTTATTGTTGATGATCACTCTAGATATTTTTGGGTTAACTTTATCGCGTCTAAGGATGAAGCTTTTGGTTAATTTAGAAGTTTAGTTCTTAGATTGTTTGTTGATCACCTAGGATCCTTGCGAACGATTAGAAGTGAAAATGGAACTGAATTTAAGAATTCTATTTTTTGTCACTTTTGTGTTGAAAAAGGAATTGATCAATTTTCATCACTTAGAGTACCTCAATAAAATGGTGTAATTGAAAAGAAAAATAGAACTTTGGTTGAGATGGCTAGAACTATGTTAGATGAATTTTCTACTCTAGAAAATTTTGGGCTAAAGCTATATCTACTGCTTGTTATGTTTCAAACCGTGTTTTCTCGAGATCTAAATCAGCTAAAACTTCATATGAGCCGCGGTTTGGACATAGGCCTAATGTATCTCTCTTTAGAGTTTTTAGCTGTAAGTGTTTTGTGCTGGAATCTAGAATTTTGGATAAGTTTAAGTCCAGATCAACTGATGGTATTTTTTTGATATCCCGCTCATACCCGTGGCTATCGTGTGCTTGTTTTGGAGACTAACAAATTTATTGAAACATGTGCTTTTGATGAGGCTAGTTCTTGAACTAGACCAAATGATATAGGTATAGATACACATATTCAGAGGGAGTCTAAGAGCATTTTTGTGGATGACGAGGAGGAGGATGAGGATGAGACTTTAATTCCAATTACACAATCAAGTGTAGATCCCTTGGCACCTTCAACTACATCAGCTACAGTTGAACATTCTCAAGCTACTACATCATCTGTACATGTTGAAGGAGAAGAAGATATTGCTTCTGGAGTCAATGTTCCTTTACACATTCAGCGGAGTCATTCACTTGATCAAATAATTTGAGATTTGCATGAACGAGTCACACGGTACAGGTTTATTGATTCTAATTCTCATACTAATCCAGCTTTTGTTGCTTCTTTTGAACCCAAAGATGTTTCACATGAATTAACTAACGAATCTTGTATCAATACCATGCATGAGAAACATCAAAATTTTGAACACAACAAAGTCTGAAAGCTAGTCGCACCTTCTCCGGGTCAAACCCTTATCGGTACTATATGTATTTTCAAAAATAAACAAAGTGAGGATGGTGTTGTTGTTAGAAATAAAGCTAGACTTGTAGCTCAGTGTTTTACATAGGTGGCTAGATTTTGAGAAACTTTTGCTTTAGTTGCTAGACTAGAAGTCATTAGAATTTTTTTAGATTTTGCTACATCTAAAGGCTTTAGATTATATCAAATGAATGTTAAAAGTGCTTCTCTGAATGACTATATTAATGAAGAGATTTATATTAAGGAACCACCTAGTTTTGAAAATCCTAAATATCCAGATCATGTATATAAGCTATCTAAAGCTTTGTATGATTTAGAACAAGCTCCTAGAGCATGGTACGATAAGTTAAAAACTTTCTTACTTGAAAAGGGTTTTGTAATGGGAAAATGGACAAGATGTAGTTTGTGCTTAAGCATGGTAATGATCAACTATTTATTCATATTTATGCAGATGATATCATATTTGGTTGTTCTTCTCATGCTTTGGTGTCTTAGTTTTCAGAAACGATGAGCAAGGAATTTGAGATGAGTATGATAGGTGAACTAACGTACTTTTTGGGTATTCAAGTAAAACAAACCAAAGAAGATATTTTGTTCATCAAGGTAAGAATACACGAGACCTACTACGACGTTTTCAGATGGAAAACATCAAGTCGATCATGGCACCCATTAGAGCGACAACGACACTTGATCCTGATGAAGATGGTGAGCCAGTTGATCAAAAAGAATATAGAAGTATGATTGGATCCCTTTTGTATCTCACCACTTCAAGACCAGACATACAATTTGTTATATGTTTGTGTGCACGATTTCAAGCTTCTCCACGTGCTTCTCATCGACAAGTTGTCAAACAGATTTTTAGGTATCTTCATGGCACTCAGATTTTGGCATTTGACTTTCTACTTCTTCATTTATTGTCTTAAGAGTTTTTTCTGATGTTAATTTTAGAGGTTATAGAATTGATAGAAAAAGTACAAATGATACATATCAGTTCTTGGGTAAGTCTCTTGTTGCATGGTTATCTAGGAAGCAGTCATCTGTTGCACAATCTACTGGTGAATCTGAATATGTAGCTGCTGCTAGTTGTTGTTCACAAAATCTTCGGATAGTTGCTACACTTAAAGATTATAGGTTTAATTTATACAGTGTTCCACTTTTATGTGATAACACTAGTGCTATAAGTATTGCTAAAAACCCTGTGCAACATTCTCGGACTAAACACGTTGACATCAGATGTCATTTTCTTAGAGACAATGTTGAAAAAAGGGAATATTGAACTTCTCCATGTGGATATTGAACACCAATTGGTAGATATTTTCATAAAACCTTTGGATTCTTCTCGTTTTATTTTTCTTTGGGAAGAACTTGGTGTTATTCATCCAATGTGATTGTTTTGAGGGGGAGTTCTTATATCTTGGAGCTTATCGGAGTTTAAAAATGAGAAAATAATGAAATATGATAAGCATCATATCTAATACATATGTGACTTTTAAAGCTAATGCTTATGCTACATGTGAGTTTTTGCACCTTCATATCTATATATGTAGGATGTAGATTTTGTCATGACTTTCTAAATTGAATGAAAACTTGAATTAAATCTTATCATGGTTAGACTCTCTTGATTGCTTTAATCTTTGATAAAAATGCAATATGTGAAAGACTCAAAGAAATAAAAAAGAGTTGAATAATAGTTGATAGGAAAAAGATCAAAGAAGTATGTACTTTCGCACTTCTTCTTTACGAGACTACTTATCATTGCACTTTGATATGAACTTGGAAGAAATCGTGTATGACGTAACCATTGTCTTAAGCTTCTGATTATCTTTTTGACATAGGCTTGGTATGGTTGGATAAAATAAGGATGATGGTGCAAATAATTCATTGCAAAAGAATATGAGACGTTCTTGACTACATAATTGGTATCTTGATACAAGTGATTTTAATCAAAACAATGACATAATTTATGTATTCATGGTTTTGATAGTATATAAATTGAGGATTCAGGTAGTTGAGATTGCGATACCATGTCTTGCAAATAAATCATTAATTATACTAGATAAGTTATGCTCACACTATATTTTTGCATGTGTAGACGGGTTGATGTCGATATTTTTGACAGTGTGGCTTGGTCGAGTATATGTTATATATATGGCTAATCTACGATGCTCGTTATGACAAAAACAACAAAATTTGATTTTCTCTTTTGAATTTTTGATGAAATCATTGCCAAAGGGGGAGAGAGTTGCTTATTTCGAGATAAATTATTTTTGTTTCTTCCCAAAGGGAGAGATTTTCTGTGATGGAATTTTTTTTGGTCTTTTGGTTTCACTTTGCATTTGATTTTAAAATAAAATCATGTATGTTAAGAGGTTGCCAATGTTCACATGAGGTTGCCAATATTTTCATCAAGGGGGAGATTCTGAGATCATGTGATGAAAAATTGGTATGGCCTGGCAAAGTAATTAAATGTTCTCCCAGTACTATATGGGCCATATGGTGGTGCAGGGTGTAGAAGGGGCATGTGTGGACTTCCATGGAAGGAGCCTGTGTGGACTTCCCTTTTACCTATAGGCACAAGAGGGGGCCTCTGGGGTGTTGTGAGATCATGTGATGAAAATTTAGTTTGAATGATGAAATTGGCAGTGCAAAGTAAATTAGCATAATGACATTAGGATAATGTTCATAAGTTGCTAAGATGATGCTTAGATATGCTTATACGCTGGTGATGCAATATACTCATGTGGGTAGTGTTGTGTGAACTGATCTTGAGTCAAGTCAGGAAGGACTTGTGCTCATACTCGTTTAATTTATATGCAGGTGTTGCTCGAAGGTGAACATAGTCGATGACAGATCAGCGAACTAGGTTTAGGGAGGAACTGAGGTTCGATGACTAGGTTAAGGAGAAACTGAGGTTATGGTGATCGAGGATGTTATGCGGGACGTTCGAGCTGAGAGAACAATGCTTATGGAGATAAGGTTTCGTGATGGATGCAGGAGGCGATCTGATCGTGAGAGGACGTGAAGACTAATTTATGTTTGAGTCTGAGCAGGCATGAGGGAGTCATGTGGTGGCTAGACTTAAGACAAGAGTTAATGTTAGAGACGGACTCTGAGTTGGTTACGTACATGCATGTATGCATAGGAGATGTTACATGCATGATTATGTGAGAGTTGTTGGCTAATTAGCTTAATTTATGCAAGTTGTTTGTCCTCTTATGATTAAAAGAGGATAGAGACTAGGTTGAAAATGAATTGAGTTGTAGTTTGATTCGGTCACATTTGTGTGTGTGGCTATCTAATAAATAGAGAGTTCTGTTATATTATGTAGACAACACAGCAGAAATAATAAAGAAACCGTGGATAGGGTTTTTTTTAAGGATATCGTGAACACTCTAGTTGGATGCTTTGGAGAGGCATCTTGTAAACTCATCTATGCAATGAAAATCAAGTTTCGTAAGTTAATGAGTTGATGATTCAGAATTTTCTCTCTGTTCTATATTCTGTGTGCTTGGTTTTGGTTTTCGATTAATTTCATATTTTTAGCGAGTTTCATCTTGTTTTAATGCATCCAAAACCTTGCTATAATATCTAGTGTTTGATCTGAGAAAATTTTGAGTGGCTTTTGTTTGATCTTGAGTAGCTTTTTGGTCAATTCGACTAGGTTTTAATCTACTCAATTCTGGTTGATACAATCTGCTTTGACTAGGCATAATTCTTGATCCACATATCCGATTGACTCGATACATTTTGGAATAGTTTAATATTTGAATATAGTTTATGCTGTCCAAATTTGAGAGCAGTCAAACCAACGGATGTTTCTCTGCTTTGTTTTTATTAGAGCGTGTACAATCTGTTTTGAGTGAAATACCGAGTTTAAATTGATTTTTTATTTGGGTGAGTTAATCTTTGAATTTTGTTTCTGCAATCATTCATGCCCCCCTCTGATTGGGTATTTTGCACATATTCGATCCTACAGGTGGAGTTTGCTCCCCTTATATACGACGATGGAACTTTAGTGGGCAAATGCATGCTGGGAGATGCTTCTGAAAGGCCTTGTAGTGAGACCCTGGCTCCACACCCTAGAAGTGTGAAGCAACACAGGAATCATGACTTGTGAGTAAAGTATGTAACCTCTACAAAGTGTAAAACTGATATATCAGTTGTGCCCACGATCAAGAACGAGCTTGAACTTCTTCATGATTAGTGGAGGATCATGGTTGATTAGTTTTGATAGTCGGGTGGTGAGAACCTGATGATGAGTTGGTAACCAGGTAGTGGGATGTCTTGAGAGTCTTGTAGTTGGATAGAATCCGATGAGCTGTTTCACTTAATGTTAGTGTTATCACACATTGTAAATAGGATGTTGTAACTTTCTTTGAGTCCTAGGTAATTATGACAGATACAGTAAACCTAAGTCAAGCCTTTCTTATCATAAGCTCTTGTATCATATTTTCCTACACTTGTTGAATACTTTATGTACTTACCCTCCTACTTCTCCCTTTTTCGATCAACTGTTGTTTAGATGTTGGAGATGAGGTGGAGTTCTTTGACAATGACGACTTTGAACCGGATGCTCCCTACTAGGTTGGCGCTCCACTGAACAACGCTTATAGATTATGGAAGACCGCCTTCGCTGAATGTCTAGTTTAGTGTATCTTTTCTTTAGACGTACATATCCTTATGTAACAAAGATTTATCGTTTTACTTATGGTACTGTAATGATTCACTAATGAAGTCAGCACATATATAGAAACTTGATACTAAGTAGACATGTGGAATGCACCTAGTTATCCCTTTAAAACCGACTATGACAATGATGAAGTCAGAGTACTTCGAATTTTTGTTGTGGTTGTGATAGACCCCAACCTTTTTTATCTATTGTTATATCATCAACCTAATCTGGTCCCATTTCCATTTCTAGATTTTGGGGTGTGATTGTGTGATGCATGGGCACATCTTATTGGTTCATCTTTTATTATTTTATATGGATAACTACACCAAGTCGAGGACACACTACTACAGAAAGTGGCTTTGCTGCCGGTTCTAAAGTGGCCTTCACTGCCAATTTTGGAGTCGATAGTGGGCAACGGGCAATGAAGGAGTTATCACTACCGACTGAAGCCTTCAGCTGATAGTGATAATCGGTTATCACTGTCGGTTGAAGACTTCAGCTGGCAGTGATAGTTGGCCCCGATTCAACATTTTTGGGACAAAAAGAGAAAAAATAATTTTTTTGTGACCGACCAGTCACTGCTCACCCGCCCTTGATCAGTCATTGCTCACTGACTTTTTCTATTGTGTGAGTTCTAGGACTCGAACTCACGCTCTCACCTCAGAAGCTCCGCGCGCGTGACCCCTCTAACCATCTCACCTCTCATTCGTCCTTGAGTACAATAGCAAAATCAATCCTTTTGACCTCTTCTGATTAAATGTTTGAACGGCTATTTGGACATCTAAATAATTTTAAATGAAAAAGTTATCAACCACAAAGTTATAGATCTCGTCGAGTTCTACAATGTTCATGTAAAGTTTGTCTCTATCCAATTATATATGAAAAAGTTATGAATTTTTTAAAATGAGCTTTCAGCGACCATGGCTAAACATTGTTAAGATTATTTGGGTATTTAAATGATCTCAAATTAAAAAAAAAATCAACTACAAAGTTGTAGATCCCGTCGAGAGATACAATTTTCATGTAAAGTTTTCCTCATCCAACTTCGTATAAAAAAGTTATAAATTTGTTAAGATAAACTATCATCTATTATCACTATCGGTTCATAACATGAGCCGACAGTGATACGGATTATCACTGTCGATTCATAACTTGAGCCGGCAGTGATACTTGATAAACTATCGTTACCAGTCTGTGGCTAAAATCGATAGTGATAGTTCACATACCACTGTCGATCGATGATTTCATCCGACAATGAAGCATCACTGCCGGCTCAAGCCTTCAGCCAGCAGTGATGCTTTTTATCACTATCGGTTTATAAAACTATATTGGTTTATTCTTTATGCACGGTTTTTAAACTGACAGTGATGTCCTATTATTATCGTCCTATTAGATATCGACAGTAATGTACCGAAATATATAGCCGGTTCTGTGGTAGTGACAGTATTGTCATGATCCACTGCCCCTAATAATACAGCTTTCTTTGTATCTGAATTTTCCTCTAACGAATATAATGCAGTTGCCATGTCGTCTCGTTGTCTCTGTTTTCTTCTGACGAGAAACTCCGTCTCATTATCTAATGGTTGGCGACGCACTTAAATGTTTACTTTTACTTATCCATGGAACGATAGCATCGCAACTCGCAAATACATAATTTATGTATCAGTCGTTGATACGAATCCATCTCAAATTACTATGAGGAGATCCTCTGGTATATGTTTCTGAGAAGAGGCAACAGAGTTGCGCACAAATAGTTATTACGTGATACATTTCCCTTCTAGAAAAGAAATAGTCTGATCACACAGTCACATGTGGACACTTATAAGTGTCCACTGTTGCTAGTGTTTTATGTTTTGAAGACAACTCTGTTGCACCGTTGCAAACTTGCGACTAAAAAACTCAGCCACATGGAGAAAATGTCCCTTGCCTTTTTCGTAAGAGAGGAGAGTGCTAAACCCTTTAGAGAGGTAGGTTTTTTTACCCGTAAATTTGGATGTACAGGTAAACAAGATTTATCAGATATACCGAATAAAATTCAAATAAATTTAAATAAAATTTAAATAAAATTCAAATAGAATACCGATAAATATGGTAAATTTTTTCTAATGGGGACCACCAATAGACCCAATAAATCGGATTGATCATCAGTTTTCAGTCAAAATTTTCTCCTGCCTGTGAGCACTTAGGTGGATGACCTCTCAACCGGAGATTCTGCCTCTTGCAACCTACAATTTATGCCTATTGCAAAACCATGTATTCATTTTATTAGCTGCCTATCTAGTAACAGAATTGATCTTTTTGTTAGGTTAAGGATGGCAATTTCTCTGTCGGATTGAGTCGGGTCCCCACAGGTTTTAGACCCGATAGGAGCGGGTTCGAGTGAAAAATAGCCCCGTGAGACCATCGGATCAAGGTCCTGACCCGACCTAGGTCTGGGTTTACATATATTTTTTCACTCGTGGGTGTCACCCGAAACCCAAAACCTGTCTGTCGCTCACTCAGTCCACTCCCGTGACCCCGTCCGCCCGTCCGCGCTCGTGACCCCTTCGGCCCATCCATCCACGCCTCCGCAGGGAACGACCTGCCTGCCCAGCATCCGAGCTCCCTTCCCCAACTGTCGGCCGCCCTCGCCCTTCGTAGCTCCACACCCTTCCACGACCACCCGTGCCGTCCTCCGCCCTCCCACTGGTCGGATTTCAGGTTGCCTTGTCGAGTTTCTGTCCCCGTCGGGGCCAGAGGTAGAAGTGGTTTTACACCTGGTATTGATTTCAGATTTTAAATCGGATCCGTTCCAACAAAACCTGACAGGTCAGACCCATTGTCATCCCTGTATTTGGTTGTTGCATGCTGATGTGCTAATGCAATGCTGTACTGGTCAGGCCATTGAGTGTTTCGTTTTGATTGGATGGCATGTCCTGCAATGGAATTTATGGCATCTACTAATTGCTCCTCTTCTTTTCCCTAACCTCCTAGCTTAGCATTGTTGTCGGTGCAGTACTTGTGGGTGTGGCTAGTAATGATCTGTCGAGAGCCTTTGGTTGGTGAGAGATCTTGTTCAGGTCATGACGATATTATATAGAATCTAAGCTTTTGGATCATTGATGCAAATTGAGATCGATTTCAGGACGATCAGTGGCGCTGGCACGCCCTCTTATAGTACTGAAGCAATAACACTCGCAACGGGAAGGCCGAAAGGATAGTCTTAACCACTACAGTATGGGTGGTGGCAGGTAATCACGTTTAGCCACATGAACTTAGGTTTTATTTGATTCAGCTTTTTCTACTTAGAAATAGAAAATCGAATTAAACAGTTAGTTTCTGTAAATAGCTTCTGAAAAGCAAAAGCTGTTATTATTACTAAAAACCAGAAGGTGGTCTGGAGGACTTTTGTAACTTCTGAGAAATATTGTTCCAAGAGGTATTATATATTTCCTCCGCATAAAAGTTAATTCAAAAATAACTTTTCAACTACAGATTTTAAAAGCAGTTTTTAAAAAACCTAACTCTAACCAAACATGCCCTTAGTCTTGTAACATTCATCCGATCCATTTGATAGTGAAATACTCTTGTGAATGTAAACAAATCTTACCACCTAAACCTATAAAAGATAAAAAGACTTGGGAGAAAAAAAGGGAAAACTTCAAGATAAATTAGAGTGGTCACAATTGTTGGTGGATGTGTTAATCGATCTAACGAATTATAACAACCTAGATAAATTAGAGTTGTTACAATTGTAAACAGACACAGCTATAATTTCCAGCCATTTGTATTGAATTGTATGGCAAATACAATTGCATTTTTAGTTGTAGGCCTTTAAGAGATATATGATGTTTAGATCTTTTCGAGGGCTTCGGATAATTATTTAAAAGTACAGAAGATACGGAGCCAGCCAACACGTACTAAAATGAAAAGTACGTGCCCACAAGGTAATTATCACGCTCTCGTACTTTTGTAGCCTTACATATCTGTAGGTGATCAAGAAATTGTTGTAGTATTGTGACTCAAATCCTACTCGGACTAGAATTCTTGAGAGACGCTATTACAATTTATAATTCTAGGAGATGGTGGATACCAAATCCTACAAGGAGTAGGACTCCTACTTGCAAGAGGAACGCTTTAGAGGATACTATATAAATAAAGGGTTGGAGGCCATAGGAGATATCAAATCAATTCAAGCTAACACAAGATCTTATCTAAGGCTAGTAGGGATATTTAGGAGCGTTTAAAAGTATTAGGCCAGGTATTTCTTTAGCAGTAGATTCTTGTATAGGGCAAAAATCCGAATATCCTAAAGGGTCCAGGCTTGTGAGAGCGACAAGTCACTTGTACACTTTTGGAGCTGTGATTAAAGAATTTGCAGTCAGCTTTACAAAAATCTTGTCCTCTTGTCGTGGTTGATTCAACGCCGTTATTTAGGTTCTTCTACGAGATTTATCTACATCATTTTTGATACTGTGTGCGCTTGTGCCATACTCGCAATATCATATCTGAATCCGGGAGCTGCTATGCATAATCAAGGATATTAGAGTCTAACCAATGGTATCAGATCCAAGGGCAGATTGATCTGATTTTGTGTGAGGCAAAGAGTTATGGGCACAAAATCAAGATGATGTCAGCGATGTGGAATAAAGTAGAGAAATTTAATGGCAAAGAGAATTTTAGCATGTGGCAAAGCATGGTAAAGGATGTGCTTGTCCAATAGGGATTAATTGATGCTCTTGAGTGGTGCAAACCGGAGAAGACATCTGCTGACGAGTGAAAGCTGATGGAGTAGAAGGCTACCAATACAATCCGTCTATGTCTCTCTGACAAGGTAAAGTACTTAGTAATCAAGGAGAATTCACCGAAGAAATTATGGGAGATCTTCAAAGAATTGTATACAGTGAATTGTAGAGGAAGGCACACTATTTGTTGACCATCTAAACATCTTCAACAAGCTTGTCACGTAGCGGATTAGTATGGATGAGAAAATTGAGGAGAATGATAAGATCATCATACTGGTTCATCTCTACCACCATCATGGGAGCAATTGGTGATGAATATTCTCATTGAAAAAACCACTCTCAACTTCAACCAGGTAGTTGCATGTCTATTGGAGGAGTCCTTGAAGAAGCCATAGGATTTTTCATCGTTGGGTGATCAAGCATTGGTTGTTTTAGGTGGTTCGAGCAAATGTAGGAATCATTGGAAGAAGAAATGTAAGATCAAGTACAGAACATGCTATCTATTTGATGAGGAGGGTCACATGATAAAGGATTGTCAAGTTTGAAGACGATGAGAGGTGTATGCTCAATGGTGCGGGAGGAGGATAGTACGAACGTACTTATCATCCGTCAACCAGGTATTGTTCTTGAGTGGATATTAGATCTAGGTAGTTTCTTCCATATATGTTCAGTGAGGGAGATGTTTGACAAATGATCTCTATGCCCGACGAATGGAATTATTCACTCAGTGGATTGCAAGGAGTATGTAGTCACTAAGGTGGGAACAACTACATTGGAAATGCATAATGGAGCACATCACACACTGACGGGAGTTTGGTATCCCAGGCTTGAAGAAAAATCTAATATATGTGAGGTTGCTAAAACTCCAAGGTTGTGAGCTATCACTTCAAGGTGGAGTCATGCAAGTTACTTGCAAAAGGCAAGTAATCATGAAGAGTATCTGGATCAATAGAGGATATCGATTGATAGGAAATCTTAAAGGTAGTGCAACCAATGAAAAATTTGGTAAAAATCCTGATCAGGAGAAGGAAGCCGTTTTGTTAATGGAAAGTACTTAAATCATAGCTGCAGTTATATGCAAGGCTGCAAAGGCAGTTGCAAAATCTAACAGTGGTAGAAGCGAAGCTACGAGCTATTGGAACAAGACTTGGTAGACCCCTCTTAATATTATGGCATTTATTCTATCAATCCGGTCACATCTCTTCTCAAAGCACCATTGATCGGTAAAAGAAAATGCCCTATATTTTATACCTTTGCCTTGAGCTAGCCGTCCCTTTGGACATGACAAACACATCATCCAAGTCCTGATGCTTCTTTTAAGCTTATCATCATCAACTTTTCACTTATGCTTGATGACGATGTTCATCCTCATTTCCCATCTCGATCCTCTCTTGATCTTCCAGAAGCTTGATGAAGTTCACTTGATTGCTTCCCATGCACTAAGCATGGAAGATTTTTCTTTTCACATTATTTTCATCTGGTTCACCATCGAGGTATGAACCACAAGCATCAAGCACACAAGTTGTCCACTAAACTTGTCTTGATCTTGCTCTTCCTACTCGGCACATTGAATGTCTCAATTCAATATTTACCTTCATATGGAACATAACCTCAACTTACTCTCAAGCACATAGTACATAGGTTAGCCCATAAAACTCAATTGATAATTCTATACCTTTAGTTACATGATCTACACAAGTAACTTTGATCTTCACGCTTATTGTTAATATTCTTAAGACAATCCTCAAACTCGGAGGTCTCTTCCTCTCTAGCTTCTTCTTAATCACATGAGCATCACTTAGAGCTCAATGACCTCGATGCACATCTTTTGATCTCATGGCATTCCTCAACGAATCCATACTTTATCACTTAGGCATGTCCTATAGAACAACCTCCTAACTATTCTCAACATAATTGTTAGTCCATAAGTATTGTCATTAATTATCAAAACCACATTTAGGTGCTAGATGCACGTTCAATCTCCCCCATTTTGGTAACTGATGACAATCTCAATAAATGGTTATATTTGGAAAATGAAGTTCTTAGTATACATCTGATTCGAAGATACATTGTATATTAAGATCAAGTTTTGGTAGCATTAAACACCACTAAGTTGTTTGAGATTACCAAAACTCTAGCATCAAAGACCACTAAGATTTTGATGTTACTAGAACTAAGCATATGTATATCGCAAACTCTCCCAAAATTTATGCATTTGTGAATGAATATTGAATATCATTGCATATATTGTCTATCTCAAATTTTGGACGGAGTTTTCTTTATATATGACAACCATAAAAACATTCTTATGCATATCACAAATAAATATGCATGCGATTTAACCATGCAACACATACATGCATAAGCCTTTCCTCCTTAAAGACATAACATTCAAAACTCCCCCATTAGCAAAGCCCCTCTTGCAAATATAACATCTACAAATTGTTTGTTGATTGACATCAATGCAAAAGTATAAGAATTTTAGAGAACTTTCTCAAAAACAAATGCTCCCCAAAGCTCATTAGTCATATCCCACGAAGGAATCATCAAAAGCTAATACACCACCACTTATAGTACGAGCTCCCCAAAAAATTGTGCATTTCTTATAAATTGAGTGAAATCAAATATACTTATCTAATTACAAATAATTTAAAGAGACCACACTGTTCAATGGACTCAAGGGGTGTAAAGAGATGCTAATTGAAAATCCAAGGCATGGCAATTGAAACATATGCCAATTGAAAGAAATTCAATTGGAAGAAAGTTAAGCATGAGTTCGAAAAAAATATCCAAAACACAAGTGAGATGGACTATGCTCAAATTGAATATAGCAAAATTGTTGACATTATAACGAGTATTTCATTTTTATCACAAAGTGTCAACATCTTATGAGCTTATATCTTCAATAAGGCCATTCATAGTGGACCAAGATGTTCAACACAACCCAACTTAGAAAGCAAAAGTTGAGATGTTTCTAACAAAAGCTAATAAACCTCAAGCAAAAGGATAAATTTTGCAATTTTCATCAATATTGCATATAAGAGCAACTAAAGAATTTGATATGAATTCTTGCATATTTGGGATTGGATGAATCATAAATATGGTTATAGAGTTCCCATAAAAATATGCTACTTCAAGTTGCTAATATTTGTAATAAGGAAGTTTTTAGGCACTTGCAAAAAAACAAATTTTCGCAAGTTACTTTCATGCTATGATGCAACTTACACAAGATTGAATCTTCGACTTTGAATGCATGAATTAAGAACAAGTTACCTAAACGTATTTTATTGATGTAGTAGATTTTTGCTCATCCTTGTTTGGCTTCACTTTGACATAATCCTTCTTTACGATTCTAATGAAATTAAAGTTGAAGGAGAAGATCTTTATGAATACCAATTGAAAGAAGAAGACCTTCTTTGTGATTTCCAATTGAAATGGTCTTTCTTTTGAAAAGACTATGTCAATGAATTAGCCTAGCATCCATTACATCTCCATTGCACCTAAAACTTATTAAGTACAATTTGGTCCCCGAAATCATTGGGTCCATAAAAGTTAGAAAAACCTCAACACATAGAGTAAACTCTATCATAAACGGTGCATATGAATATAAATTAGATACCAATTGAAGTCAATATGCACATTTAGCCATTACGAGCTTTTAAGAGAGGCTTACTCTATATGTTAGATCAAAGGAAGCAAACATGCTATAGATATTAAATTTAAATAAGCCGCCACATGATAACACTTCCGTTAGCATTTGCAGCACGGCCAGTATAGGACCTTCGACATAGGACACTCTTTGTCGGCTTGCAGAACCAGCCTCGGCCTTAAGGCTTCAACATGCCGAGGGTGCTAATGTTTGATGGTGAGTCAAATCCAAAGGAGTTCGTTATGAATTTTGAGGCAGCAGTTGAATCCGCTAGGGGAGATGACACAACACTAGCGAAGGCCTTTATTTTGGCAGTCAAGGGGATAGCGAGGTCGTGGTACTCCGGTTTGCCTCTAAGATCCATTTACTCATGGGAGCAATTGCGTAATTCCCTTTATAGTAATTTCCAAGGCAATCGAGCAGAGAAAGTTATCGCCGATGACCTCTTTGCAGTCAGACAATAGCCAACAGAGACACTGCAGAACTATATGTGTCGCTTTGTGCATGTTCGCTGCTAGGCGAAGGGCTTGAGCAAAGATACCATCATCGATGCCGCTATCCAGGGCATTAGAGGAGGACTTTTTATAGGAAAGCTTACACGCAAGAGGTCGAAGAGTGTGCAGGGGCTCTTCAACAAGATGGAGGAGTATTCAAGGTCTGAGATGGACCATCTTCGACGGAAGAATGAGCTGGCAGTGTTTAAAATGTCGAAGTCAAACTCAAGCAGAGACCTAAACGGTGGCTAGTCGAGGGAAAAGCCGAAGCGTGTGAAGAAAACAGTAGCATTCAAGTACACATAAAAAAAAAAGAAGTCAACAAAATAGACTTTGGACCACATGAGGTCATGCAAGAGGTCATCGAAACACAAGGTGGGGGAGTTCGACGCATTCGAAGTGGCAGAGGTCGTGGAGGATGAGGTGGTCAGGGCAGATGGGCTCCACGGGATTAAGTGCATTATACTGTGAGTTGCATGGTGAAGGTGCCGGTCATAAGACTAAGTAGTACCTACAAGTTATAGCCATGAAAGAAAACTTAAGGAAGCAGACCTTCGATCCTACAAGATTCATGCATCACGCCACACATTTTAGGCATGACGATGCATTGGAATCCAATCAGAGCTACGGCCTAAACCCCTCGGCATTTGTTACTTAGTGGTGACCGATGGCTGTGGCACAACAATATGTTCATACACCTTCGGCTCCACTAGACCAGACCCTTGGTCGGTCAACAGCTTCTCAAACAGCACTCCCACCCCCTCCGCCAAGCCCAGCAATCGAAGCCCCCCCCCCCCAGAATCTCGCAGATTCGTGAACACAGTAGCCTAGGGATTCAATGTTGTGCTGGCAATCACTGGAGGATCCAGTCAAGAAACTAAATCAAAGAGACAGTAAAAAGAGTATGAGCGAAGGGTTAACCATATTGGTGTAGGCCTTACTTATGTCCATTCGAAGTGGTCTCATGTGTCGATCACCTTCTCATAGGAAGACATAAGGGTTCTAAATTACCTGCATACGAATGCCTTCATCATCACAACAAATATTTTAGGTGACGAAGTGCACAGAATCCTCATAGATGCTGGGAATTCGGCAGACATCATTTTGGCAAAGGGAAAAGCAATTAACACTTTGGGAAAAATAGAGATCCTGGTTTCTTTTGGCAAAGGGTCTAAATTTCAGACGGAAGATATAACCTTTAATGTGGTTGATATAACTTATCCTTATAATGCAATTTTCGGACGGTGAATCCTAAACAAATTCGGAGCAATTCCACACCATGTTTACTTGTGCATGAAAATGCCCGATCCCGAAGGTGTCATAGTAGTATTTGGAGATCAACAAGTGGCATGTAGGATTGAAGAGGGAAATAGTCCAGGCAGCTGAAATGTTCATGCAGTGGTAGAGCCTCCGATGAAACCTAAGGAGTGCGAAGAACAGCTACAGACACAACAAGTGACGAAGGCTACACTCGAAGGCCAGACCAAGAAGGTGTTGCTATATCAAGACAGGCCAGACAGAGCAGTTGTCATTGGAACTAAGATGATAGAGGAGGCCGAGCAAAGGATGATACAGTTCCTTCGCAACAATGAAGATGTCTTCGCTTGGTCGCCGAAGGATTTGGAAGGAATAAATAGAGAAATCATCTAGCATACTCTAAATGTGGACCCAAATGCGAAGCCAAAGAAGCAATAGCTTTCAAAGGAGAGGGAAGACACAATGAAAGTTGAGGTGCAGAAGCTGCTTGACACCAGTGTAGTACGTGAAGCGTTGAATTCTAAGTGGCTGGCCAACCCGGTGCAAGTAAAGAAAGTAATGGAAAATGGAGAATGTGTGTAGATTTCATAGACCTCAATAGAGCATGTCCGAAGGATGACTTCCCTTTGCCACGTATTGATCAGTTAGCGGACTTCGCTACTGGCTGTGAAATGTTGAGCTTCCTTGATGCATATTCTAGGTACCATTAGGTTTGGATGTTGAAGGATGATGAGAAAAAAACAAGTTTCAAAACCTCCTTCAGCATATATTGTTTTTTAAGGATGGCCTTTGTTCTTCGGAATACTGGTGCCACCTTCGCTAGACTTGCCCAAATAGTGATGAAGTCGTAGTTGGGCTGATATGTCTTTGCGTATGTTGATGACGTAGTAGTCAAAAGCATTAGGGAAGACAAACACCGTGATGACCTTCGGGAAACCTTTGATAATCTGCAAAGTGCAGGGCTAAAGTTAAACCTAGAAAAATCTGCATTTGGTGTGCGATCCGGAAGATTGCTGGGCTTCTTGGTGTCAAAAAGGGGCACCGAAGTAGATCCCTATAAAATACAAGCAATACTTGACATGAGGCCTCTCCAGAGTAAGAGAAAAGCGCAACGCTTAGCTGAAAGATTAGCAGCTCTAAGCTGATTTAGTGCCAGATCCACCGAGCAAAGCCTCCCTTTCTTCAAAAACATTAAGGGCTCTAACCCTTTGAAGTGGGGTGTGGAGCAGCAGGATGCCTTTGATGAGTTAAAGAAATACTTGATGAAGCTCACAACTCTAACCAGCCCAGATCTGAGGGCTGGATTGTTGTTGTACACAGCGGTATCTCCTTCAGCAGTAAGTGTTGTACTTGTGTAAGAATGCAAGTAAATGACAAGTCGCAGCAATTTCTGATATACTATGTTTCAGAAGCCTTGGTAGGCCCAAAGAGGTTCTATTCTGAGATGGAGAAAATGGCTTATGCGATGGTGATGGCATCGCAGAAGCTTTGCCATTATTTCACAACTCACAAGATAACAGTACCTACCTCCTTACCCCTTCACGACATGTTTGAAAATCGCGAAGCCATAGGAAGAATTGGAAAATGGGCCACAGAGATTGCACCATTTACATTGTCCTTCGTCACAAGAACGGTGATAAAATCCCAGGCTTTACTGGAGTTTTTGGCAGAGTGGACGTCGCAGGCCAAATGGCCAGAGGAAATCCCTTTAGACCCAGTATGGATAGTGTATTATGACGGAGCCTAGGGGGCTTCGAGTGCTGGCACGGTAACAGTTGTATCTTCACCCTCAGGCGTGAAGCTATGATACGCCGCCAGGCTTGATTTTTGATCAACAAACAACGTCGCAAAATACAAAGCAGTTCTCCTTGGGCTTCATAAGGCAAGGATGCTTAGGGCCCAAAGGGTACTGGTCAAGGCAGATTCTAAGGTGGTTGCAAGTCAGATTGACAAGACATTCTAGGTGAAGGAGCCAGAGCTAGTTAAGTATATGGAAATAGTGGGAATCATATCAAGAAATGACAACTTTCTTGGGGTTCACAATCAAAAGCATATCAAGAAATGAGAACTTTGAGGCCTACGACCTCACCAAGGCTATGACGCAACATCTATCAATCCCGCTGGATGTATTTTATTAGAACTTGAAGGTGCCAACTGCCGAGGCCCCACCGCATGCAACACATAGTGTCACTGTTATTGAGAGCAAAGATTGGTGCTCCCCTATAATGGCCTACCTTCGGGGTCACTACGAGCCAGAAGATCATGTGGAGGCAAAGCGTATGGTGCAAAGAGCCAGAAACTATAAAATTGTGGGGCCTAATTTGTAAAAGATGGGAGTTTATGCACCAATGCTTCGGTGCATATCCCAAGCAGGGGGCAAGAATTGCTGAGACAAATACACAAAGGACTGTGTGGCTCACATATCGGCACTCGAGCACTTGTCGGGAAAGCATTCAGATAAGGGTTATTTTGGCCGAAGGCCATCTCTGATGCGGAGTCTATAGTTCGAAGCTGCATGAAGTGCCAATATTCGGCCAAGGGCTCGAACTGGCCTTCGACAGAGACACAACTTATTCCATCGGTCTAGCCCTTAATGCGATGGGGGATTGACATCATTGGACAGGTACCAACTGCCCCAGGAAATTTGCGCTATGCTGTCATCGCAGTAGAGTACTTCTCCAAATGGATGGAGGCAATGCCGTTGGTGAACATAACATCAAGAAATGTACAGAAGTTATTATGGAAAAACATCATTTGCTACTTCGGCGTCCCTCGCGAAGTGACGGTTGATAATGGCACACAATTTGACAGCGAAGGGTTCAAGCAATTCTGTGAAGACATGGGAATCAAAGTCCAGTTCGCGTCAGTGTATCACCCATAGTCGAATGAAGCTGTGGAGAGGGTGAATGGCATCGTCCTAACTGGTGTTGCAAGGCATCTACAAGGCCTGCTAAAAGGAAAATGGTTCAAAGAATTACTGAAGGTCTTATGGTCAGTAAGGACAATAGCAATGAGACCAACAGGGTCCACGCTATTTCGTTTTCTCTTCAGAGAAGAGGCAATGACCCCAAAAGAATGTAAATTAAATCATTTAGAGTCACGGCTGAGTCAGCTCATAGTGAAGACTTAATATACAAGGATGCACTAGAGGAGATTAGAATGCAGGCAGTCAAAAGCTTGACAAAATATCAAGAAGGAACTAAAAGATGGAGGGACAAGAAAATATCCCCAAAGGAGTTCATTCCTGGAGACCTGGCACTGCGAAGGCTCCCAAATGCTTCAACTTTGGGAAAGTTGCAAAGCAAGTGGGATGGACCTTTCTTTGTAAAAAGTTTGGTTAGGCCTAGGTCCTATCACCTAGCTACTGTCGAAGGGGAAGAGCTTCTGTGCACTTGGAATGCGGATAACCTTCGCAAATTTTATGTGTAGTGAAGATCAAAGGGGTCCCTTCGTATTAATGGGCGAAGCACCTATGGAAGTTTTAGATTTATGTAATTTTAAATTCTACATTTCAATCCAAACAATGTGCAGGTATTGTACTCTTTTCCTCATATGAGAAACCCTTCGTCAGGGTGTGATGTTTTTAATGAGACAGCAACCTTTGTAAACCCTGTTTAATATATATGTAGTCACCCCAAGAAAGTTAGTACATCTAGAATCTATGCATAATTCATCGTCGAAGTGATACAGGCCTTCAGTAGAAGGAAGCACACCAATCAATGAGAAGATGCGGGCCGAAGCCTCGCCATAAAAGGCGAGGTATGGAATGTCTAAGACGTCTTACCTTTTGACTTAAGACGGGTGCAAATCCGCATGTAGTGAAAATGGCCCTATTAGATCATGATTGTGATTTTGGTGATTAATGGCAACATAGTCATTCAGACTAACATATTTGTCAAGAATATATGTTAAGTCTCATGAATGCAATACATCAAGAAGCCACCACAGTCGGGATAAAGTTTGATTGAATTGGAGAAGTCCTAGGAGAATTAAACTCACTGAAAGGTCCGGTGCAGAGGAGTTTACACTCACCAGAGCATTATACACAGAGGCTAATAGAATCACCGGATAGTCCAATGATATGTGTGTTGAACTCACTGGAGTATTTCTAACAAAGGGGGAGTAGGCTGATGACCTCATCAGATAGTCCGGTGATCTGCACTGGATAACACCGAAGAATTTCTTGCAGAGAAGAATGCAAGTGCAGAAAACTAAAGATTAACCCATCGGAAGGTCTGGTACTTGGTTTGTGCACACCGGAGTATGACACCAGAGCATTTCTTGCAGAGGTGACTATAATTGCTGAAGAATGAAGTTTAACTCACTGGATAGTCCGATGATCATAGAGATAGTTGCACCAAAGCATTTCTAGGGAAAAGAAGAGAATATTCAACTCACCAGATGATCCAGTGTGAATAGAATTAACACCGGATAAATGCACCAGCACATTTCTTGCAGAGGCGACTGTAATTGCTGAAGAATGAAGTTTAACTCACTGGATAGTCCGATGATCATAGAGATAGTTGCACCGAAGCATTTCTAGGGAAAAGAAGAGAATATTCAACTCACCAGATGATCTAGTGTGAATAGAATGAACACCGGATAAATGCACCAGAGCATTTTACACAGAGAGGCTAGAAAGGCTCGGATGGCTCAAGAAAACTCACCGGAAGGTCCGGTGATGGATTTGAAGGCACACCAGACTGTTCGATGTTCACAGAGGCTGTAAGTGGAGTTCCAATGGCTAGCTTCTGAGTTTGTACTCACCGGATGATTCAGTGTTAGTACTACTGTTCTCATCGGATCATCCGGTGTTAACAGCTTTTCTGAACCGTTGGGAAATGGCTAGTTGACGGATTTGAGGCTATAAATACCCCTCCACTTAGTCATTTGACGTGTGGAATGCTACTGGAGTCTAGAGGAAGCTCATACACACTTGAGAAGACATCCAAGCCACCAAAGTACTTAAAGTGATCATCCAAAGCGATTAAGCACAAGATTAGAGAGTTCTTAGTGCTTATAGACCTAGAGTAAGTTGTAGCTAGGTGTTGTAGCTTGAAGAAGGGATCAAGGAGTGATCCTAATTTGTACGAGTGTTATATTGGTGCCTTGGAGTCTTGGTGACTCAACGGCATCTTGGGCCTTGGTGGCTCAAGCTTGTTGACCCTCCGACTTAGTGTGGAGCAGTGGCAAGACACATGAACGGGGACGCGGAGACCCTTGCCTTGGTGGCTCAAGCTCCAAAGTGATCACAATGGCAAGTGACCAAAAGAGAGGCTAATGGTGAAACCTTGCCTTGGTGGCTTGGTGGCTTATCGTGCTTGAAACCTTATCTTGGTGACTTGGTATCTCAAGAGCCGTGACTGGATGAGACTTAGCGGCTGGGAGCATATACTTTGTAAATCTCCAACGTGGATTAGGGGTACCATTCATGCCATAAATACCACGGGATAAAAATCCCTTGTGTCGAGTTTGTCTCTCTACCTTATTTACGTTTCCGAATTTACATACTTGCAATTTACCTTGTTAGAGTAGGTTGCAATCCTCTTGAGTGGTAGAGTAGACACATTAGATAAACCTAGAGCATATTTAGATAGAAATTGATATAGGTTTATCTTGTGAAGTTTTTAGAGCCAATTTTTTTAGGTTTCTAAGTTTTCTAATTTATCCCCCCCACCTCTTAGGACGTCACTGTTCCTCATAATTGGTATCAGAGCCTCATGCTCTTGATAGGCTTAACATCCTATAGTTGTAACGTCCAGGGTTAGGATGGATACCCATAGTTCTCCACTTTTTGTGGTACAAATTTCCCCTATAGAAAATTTCTAATGTCTTGTTATTTGCAAGCCAATGGTTTAGATGTTTGAAGAGTCATCGAGGAAGAGATGAGACCCCACATCACCAACAAGAAGAGGCAATTAGATGCATTGGCGAAGAGTATTCTTTTATCATCTTTAAATGTTGATGCATTTAGTCATGTTTATTCTCTCACCAATGGATATGATATTTGGAATTGTCTCATTGAAATATATGAAGGCACAAAGGATGTACGCAATGAGAAATACCATGTGCTTGTTACTAAGCTCAATGGCATTAAACAACTACCCCATGAAAATTCTAATGACATATACTCGTGTTTGAATATTCTTGTTAATGAGATAAATGGGCTAGGTTTGGCGCAAATTGACGATAATCAAGTGGTGAGAAGAATACTTCAAGCTCTTCTTTTAAAGTACAAGTTGATAGTCTCCATTATCTATAACAACAATGACATCAAGAAGATGACTCCAAGTCAAGTGCTCGGTAAGATCACCGCCCATGAGATGACCATGAGCATAGGGGTTGAAGCTTCTTCCTCATCCGACACCAAGAATCTTGCTTTCACAAGCAATCAAGCACCATGCCCACACATGAAGGCGAAGATGAGGAGACAAGAGCAAGAGTGAAACTCAAGCAAAGATGATGAAGATGAGATGAGGATGAAGAGAGCAATGAAGATGATGAGCAAAACACATCAAGTGATGAAGAAATGGGTCCCGAAGTCGTCAAGTTCATCTCTCAACATGAAGGCGAAGATGAGGAGACAAGAGCAAGGGTCAAGCTCAAGCGAAGATGATGAAGATGAGATGAGGATGAAGAGAGCAATGAAAATGATGAGCAAAACACATAAAGTGATGAAGAAATGGGTCCCAAAGTCGTCAAGCTCATCTCTCAAGTGGAGAAGAACATCATGAAGAACAATACCAATATTGATCACCGAATCTCCATGAAAGACTTGGTCAAAAAAATTGATCACATCAAGAAGGAGAAGAAAATCAAGAGCAAGAGGGAGACGAGGGGAAGAGTCAAAGAATTTGCTAGCATGGGAAGATGGGTGAATGAAGATGAAAATTCAAGCTCAAGTGATGAGAGCTTCGCCACCCACTCCTCCAACAGAAGCTCTTCCTCAAGGTCGTCATCGTGCAAGCCATCATCACACAAGTGTCTTATGGCCAAAGGTATGGAAAGCAATGTAAATGACGAAGAATCCGATGAGGATTCTCCCACCTATGATGAACTCCTTTATTTGATCAATAAGCAACAAAGGACCCTTAAGAAATAATCTAAAGAACTTAAGAAATTCAATGCCCTCAATGACATTCATGCTTCCTTTGTTTCTGATTATGAACAATTATTGAGAAAATTCAATTTGCTAAACAAGGAGCATGATGAGCTTAACGCAAAATTTGAGTGCATTGAATCTCAATCTAAGACCCCTTTGGAGCAATCTACCTCTCTATTTAATTTTAATCCTAAGGTAGATTATTGCACTTCTTGTGATAATTTAATTGATATATCATGCTCACCCCTTTTCAATAAAATATGTGTTGAGAATGTTCTTTTAGAACCCATCTAATGAACTCATTGCGCAAGAAAATAATGAGCTCAAGCAAGAAGTTGAAAAACTCAAGAAGTACTTGGCAAGATTAAAGGGCAAGAACCATATCCAACCTACTCAAGATAACCGTGGAACTATGGTGAAAAATCTTGCTAAGGGGTCCACTGTAACATGCTTCAAATATCATCAAGAAGGCCACAAGTCCTTCCAATGCAAGCAAGTAAAGAAGGAGACCAAGGAGAAAAAAAAAGCAATGAACAAGTCCTTCCAATGCAAGCAAGTAAAGAAGGAGACCAAGGAGAACAAAAAAGCAATGAACCTTTCCAACAAGACCTCCAACTTCTACACCATGCCTAACTACAAGATCAAGACCAAGAGCAACCACTACAAACTCAAGAAAAAGAATAATAGCAAGGTGGTTACACATATGATTGGGAAAAAGTATTGGGGATTCAACCAACCTATTTGGCTACCCAAGGAAGTCATCACCAAGATGAAGGTGCCCCAATTGGTTTGGGTTCCAAAGAAGACTTGAAGCTCAAGGCAGCTATGGGGATTTAGAGACTTGGCTCACAAAATGAAGTGAAAGTTTAAGCAAAGAAGTCAAGTGTATAAGATTGGGCACTTTGATGAAGATCATGATCATCATATACCCAAATCCCCATCCAAATGTAAAAAAGGTAATGGTAGCTAGACTTTTGTTCATGCATTTCTTTTTGCATCTAGCGCATTTGCCTTGTCTAGGATAGAATGTGCATATTTAAATTTATTACAATACCTAGTTTTCATATGACAGGTTGCTTGTGTTTATCTCTAACCCATGAGCGACCTACATGGTTTATTAGTTGTAGATCCCTTACATGGCACTAGTTTCACAATTGGTATATTTTATGTGTCATGAACCAATCTATAGGGTACCCTTCCCATTGTTATTAATAACAAGTTCATATGTCTCGCAAGTATTCAACACTTGTATGTACATATTTAGATGGAGTATATCCTATGGATTGTGATTTTGAGACTAACATGTATTGCTAGATGTATCTTTTATAGTCGCATGGAGAAATCAACACGTTCCCGGAGGTATGCAATGCTTAAATGCTTCAGTTGGTATCATTATCAATTCATTTCTACATTGAAGCTGCCTCCATGTATGATATGACTTAAACTTCCTACCTCTACTTATTATCTAGAAGTGCATATATTGCTACATTCCTACAAGTGGTATTCACAAGTGGGTCTCATTATATGTCTACACATATAAAGGGGGAGTTTAGGTTATATCATATGAGTTTCATGAATTATGATCCTTGTATGTCTTTTTCAATTGATATTAATGCCTCATATCCTTACAATTGGTATATCTTTTCAATTGGTATCATTTCATTGCATCATGATTTATCAAGCTCTCTCCTATGTGCTCTAACACTCTTCCTCGAGTTCAACATATCTTTGTAGCCCTTTTTGAGATTGTTGACAAAAGGAGAGAAGTTTGATGACCAAAGCAAGAAGCAAGATACAAGATGTCTAGAAATACCAAAGTTGATAAATGGGGAGAAGAAGAGGATACAAGAAGCAACATTAGGCACCTAGGTTAACAAAAGGGAGAAGCTCTTGCATAGGTCTATCAAGGGAGATAGTGACAATGGAGAAAGGGGAAGCCACAACAAACGGAGGCTAAATGGTAAGAGCATGCATCCAAGCAATGTGGTAAGGCTTTCTGCTCTTTACGATTGGTATCATTTATTATTTGCCACTTGCTTTAGTTGTGTTGTCATCAATCACCAGAAGGAGGGAGATTGTAGTGAAAATGGCCCTATTAGGATATGATTGTGATTTTAGTGATTAATGACAACATAGTTATTGGAACTAACATGTTTGTCGAGAATATATGTTAGTAGGTCTCATGGATGCAATACATCAACAAGCTACGATAGCCGAGACAAAGTTTAATTGAATTGGAAAAGTCCAAGGAGAATTTACCTCACCGAAGCATTGTGCACAGAGGCTAATAGCCTCACCGAATAGTCCAGTGCTCTATGTGTTGAATTCACTGGAGTATTTCTAACAAAAGCGGAGAAGGCTGATGACCTCACCAGATAGTTCGGTGATCTGCACTGGGTAACATCGGAGCATTTGTTGTAGAGAAGAATGCGAGTGCAGAAAACTGAAGATCAACCCACCGGAAGGTCTGGTACTTGATTTGTGCACACCGGAGTATGAAACCACAGCATTTCTTGCAGAGGCGACTGCAATAGCTGAAGAATGAAGATCAACTCACCAAATAGTCCGATGATCACAGAGATAGTTGCACCAGAGTATTTCTAGGGAAAAGAAGAGAATATTCAACTCACTGGATGATCTAGTGTGAATAGAATGAACACCGGATGAATTCATTGGAGTATTTTACACAGAGAGGCTAGAAAGGCTCGGATAGCTTAAGATAACTCACCGAAAGGTCTGGTGATGGATTTGAAGGCACACCAGAGTGTCTAGTGTTCACAGAGGTTGTGAGTGGAGTTCTAATGGCTAGCTTCATAGTTTGTACTCACCAGATGATCTGGTGTTAGTATTATTATTCTCACCAGATCATCCAGTGTTAACCGCTTTTTTGAGTCATTGGGAAAATGGCTAGTTGGCAGGTTCGAGGCTATAAATACCCCTCCACTTAGTCATTTGAGGTGTGGCATGCTAGTAGAGTCTAGAGAAAGCTCATACACACTTGAGAAGACATCTAAGCCACCAAAGTGCTTAAAGTGATCATCCAAGGTTATTAAGCACAAGATTAGAGAGTGTTTAGTGCTTATAGGCCTAGAGTAAGTTGTAGCTAGTTGCTGCAGCTTGAAGAAGGGATCAAGGAGTGATTCTAGCTTATACCAAGTGGTACATCAGTGCCATGGAGTCTTGGTGACTCGCTGGCATCTTGGGCCTTAGTAGCTTCAGTTTGTTGACCCTCTGACTTGGTGTGGAGCGGCAGCAAGACACGTGTATAGGGACACAAAGAACCTTGGCTTGGTGGCTCAAGCTCCGAAGTGATCACGGCGGCAAGTGACCGGATGTGAGGCTAGTGGTGAAACCTTGCCTTGGTGGCTTGGTGGCTTATCGTGCTTGAGACCTTATCTTGGTCACTTGGTAGCTCAAGAGCCATGATCGGAAGAGACTTTGCCACTAGAAGTATATCCTTTGTGGAGCTCCAAAGTGGATTAGGGGTGACATTCATGACATCGATATCACGGGATAAAAATCCCTTGTGCCGAGTTTGTCTATGTACCTTATTTACATTTTCGTATTTACGTACTTGCAATTTACCATGCTAAAGTAGGTTGTAATCCTCTTGAGCAGTAGAGTAGACACACTAGATAAACCTAGAGTACATTTAGATAGAAATTGATATGGGTTTATCTTGTGAAGTTTTTGGAACCAATTTATTTTAGGTTTCTAAGTATCCTAATTCATCCCCCCCCCCCTCTTTAGGATGTGACCGTTCCTCACACGCGGTAAAGTCTAGAGCATATAAATTATTTCCTAGTTGTCTTTATTTTAAATCAGATATCATTTGGCAACATTTTTGCTCTTGTGGTTAGATAATTGTTATTCAGTTACACTCCTGCATATCTATTTAACGCATGCAAAAGCCGAAGTGCTACCCGACCTCAGAAAGAAGGCGACGCACCTCTCGACTAAAAGTCGGGGGTTAAGAGGGCCCGCCCCCGTGCCGAAGGCAAAAGAGACCTTCAAAAACAAAAGTCGAAGTGTTGCTCAACCTCAGAAAGAAGGTGGCGCATGCACCTCTCGACTAAAATTCGAGGGCTAAGAGTGCATGCCCCGCAGTGAAGGCAAAAGAGACATTCGGAAACAAAAACTGAAGTGATGCCCGACTCAGAAAGAAGGCGGCGCACCTCTCGACTAAGTCGGGGGCTAAGAGTGACTGCCCCTGCACCGAAGGAAAAAAGACCTCCAAAAATAAAAGCTGAAGTGTTGCCCGACCTCAGAAAGAAGGTGGCACACCTCTCAACTAAAACTCAGAGGCTAAGAGTGTTTGGCCCCGCAGCGAAGGCAAAAGGGACCTTCGAATACAAAAGCCCAAGTGCTACCCAACCTCAAAGAAGGAGAGTCACCTCTCGACTAAAAGTCAAGGCCTAAGAGTGTCTGCCCCCGCACCAAAGGCAAAAGAGACCTTCGGAAACAAAAGTCAAAGTACTACTCCACCTTAAAACAAAGGCATTGCAACGATTCAAATAGAAGTAAAAGGTAGGGTCCAAAAATGCCTGCCTTTGATCCCGAAACCTAGTCAAAGTCTTCGAAATAAAATAAAACTTCGGCGAAGTGAAAGTCAAAGCCTGGTCAACCCTCACCAGAAAATGCACCTGTGCATTTCCATTTTATAATAATTACAGAGGAAACCCCAAGTGGGGGGATACATTATCAATGGTAAATTGGCCGTAGATATTAGGCCTTCGAAAGCAAGTACACGGGAAAATGAAAAATAAATTTGTCAAGGCAACGCTCGACAGTATAATCATCACAAAACGATGCTTCATGCATGTTGCTGCCAAAGGTCCCTACGGCTTAAAAGGCAGGGGTGTGGTATTTTCTCAGTCGACGCTTCACGCACGCTGCCGCTGAAGGTCCTTACGGCTCAAAAGTCAGAGGGAGACGGTGTTTTCTCGGTTGACGCTTCATGCACGTTGCTGCAAAAGGTCCCTACGGCTTAAAAGTCAAGGGGTGGAATTTTCTCAGTTGAAACTTTGCACGATGCTAACGAAGGTCCCTATAGCTTAAAAGTCGAGGGGAACGGCATTGCTTCCGATCAGAATCTAGAGTGTGGGGTGCAATAAGGCTCTTTTGAACACATGGCCTATAGACAAAGACTCATCGAGCCTATATAACAAAGAATAATAAGTTTATTCAGTGAATACATTGATGCCATCATCTACAAAGTCTTTATACAATCAGTTGTGACCAAATTGGAAAGCAATGCTCTGACTGGCATGAAAGGGCTAAGTCAAATCTAGCGGAGATCCAACCTAGCTACTCGAAGAGGTGCTAGATGAGGTTATGGGGAAAGCACTTTGATCTTCGACATGTTGCATTATTTGTGAAAAATTAGGCCTTCAACGATAGAAAAATTGAAAATGCCTAGGTGGAGGTTCGTAAGTGTCCTCTGGTCAGGTTTCGATTCGACGAATATATGCAGAGGCACGAAGTCTTCGCGCTCAATCCTACGGGTTTCCCGTTTAACCCTTCTAATCTCTAAGACCTAAGGGCAAAAAGAATCACAAAATGCTCTAGACTTGGCCTTACTCACGGCATACGCCCTAGCCTTTGATCTCTAGTACTTTTCAAATTCGATGGCTAGATGGTAGCGGTGGAAGGAATCCCAACAAGCCCAAGTCACAAAAAAATTATCATGCATCATAGTGATGGGAAAAGTATCTTTGGCTATCTGCGCAGTGTTCAAAGGGAGGACCTACGCAGGAAGCAAAGGTAGTCAAAACATTAACAAGAAATAAAATTGTATATCTTACAATAGGTAATCGAACATTCTAAGTTCAAAATGGCACATAGCTCATTCCTCAGACCTGCTCTCTGTCTTCGGCCGCCTTGGTGGTGCTACCAATATTTTGCGAAGCAGTAGCCTGCAAGGCTAGTGGGGCAGATGCTCCAACAGAAGAGGAGCCACCCTTTGCCTTTGCCTACAGATAGAACGATCCATAAATATGCAGGTAGGTGAAAAAAATCTTGACGGCATAGCTAAGAAGCTTACTCATTGATGGTTGATTTCCGCTTCTCGGGGGGCCAGTTCATGACCGTGTTTGCACCAATAATTGGTGGTGAATGATCGTGCGATGGCCTTTGACACCTTTGTCACGGTCGTAGTCGACATGTCCGAAGGATAGCGAAACGTTTATTTTTGAAGCTCCATGTGATGATCGCAGCCAGTGATGTCAATTAATTGGACTAAACTTCTGGCTGAGACCATGGCACAAAAGTCACCTTATAGCTGAGCTACGGGTAGTAGGTTGCTGCTGGTATCGATGATCCATCCTAGAAGCCCACCTAGCTCGACATCATTAAGCGTTGGAGGCACTACCGAAGCACCGATTTTCTCAAAAGTCTTGCTAATAGCTTCGCTAGCTGAGATGGCCTTAGGCTCCAGGACCTCTAACACCCTAACGGCACCATTAGACAACTGCTTCGCCTCCTCTAATTCTTCACGCAGCCATTGGGCTTTAACTCTTTCAACATTGTAGAGGCTTGAAGTTTTGACATGTTAGCTTCAGACATCATTAGATTCTTGTGAAGAACAATTACCTCTTCTACGCTTTGTTTACCCGAACGAAGGGTGCTCACCTCTTTTTTGACCTATTATGAGTGCAGAACAACCTCCTTCGTATGCTGCAGATAATCCCTCTTCTGGGCATCAGCTTTCTCCACCAGTGCTTGATACAGAGCCTTTTCTGCCTCTGAATTTTTTGTGCGAGCCTCGGCATGCTCCGCATGTTTGTGCTAAGTGTGCGAGAGAAGCATAACCTATCATAGCACAGTAGTATGAGAACGGGTATACGAAGAACGGCCAAATAACAATACAAAATACCTTTGCGATCACCACGTCGGAGGCGTCGATAAGTTCAGAAGCAGGCTTCCGCGCCAACGGAATCTCAAGCTCAGGAAGAAATAAGCTATCAAATATTTTCTTTACGTCTTTCACCTCCCCAGAATTTGGCTCAAATGAAGTAAGCTTCAGGGCTTCGGTGTTGATTGCCTTAGCATCAAGTAAGCCACTGTGGGACATGAGGCCCTTGTCACCACGGTGAGGCGAAGGTGGTGAAGCACTCTCCTCTTCAATATCTGTGGCTCTAGGGCCTTTAGAGGAGCTGGGCTTAGAGGAAGAGCTAGAGGATGACTCAACTCTAGCTACTTCGGCATCTTTTGTTCCTTCGAGTGTCTCGGCTCCCCGCTCCACTGATTCAGCAACAACGTGCGGATTCGATGACTCATCCTCGTCGTCATTGAGTATGAGCGTGGTAAGGACCACTTGCGTAAAAGCACCAGGCTTCAGTAAAGCGGTGGGAAATTCTTGTTTACCCTTCGGAGGTGCCTATCAAAGGGACACAGCACAAATGGATTCTGAGCCTTCGGGGACCTTTTCATTGCCCAAGTCATCGAAGGACGTTTGATGAAGTCTCTTCAGGGCAGGATTTTTCTTTTTTCTACCTCATTGCGATGAAGGGTTTTCGTTTTTCCTCTTTTTCTGACTTTAGCAACAGATGCTTTGCCAGTCTTGGCATTCGGGGAGCGCTCATCTTCGGCTTAACCCGATGAGGATGAAGGCAACTTCGGCCTATCCTTGTAAACAAGACCTCATAGATCAAAAATCCGATTGAGCCGGTGCCCAAGAGCCTAGTCGGGGCAAAGTTGAGCCTCGCCTTGGGTGAATTTCCCCAGGAGAAGCATAGCTCTGGTCTCCATTTCACCCACTTTCAAGTCTGTCCTGAAGCACATAATGTAAGGAAAAGACAAAAAGCTGAAGCACACTTAAGAAACAGGATAACAAAAATACATGTGAAACCTCTAAAATCAGGCCGGGGATGACAGAGTCTCTCCAGCCCTTTATCACCGAAGGTTGGGATGGACCAGCCTTCGCTGAGGGGCCACACCCCGGACACCATGAAGTATTCTATGAGGTCACCCGTGCTCAGGTGCTTTGCACACCTGGTGAAGGCTTCGAATGCCACCCTCTGGGAGTCATTCAGTTGTACATCTAGGCTCAGTTCCCCTTAACCCCTTCGCACTTGGACCCAAGATACCTTTTTTGGTCTACCTTATGGTAGAACCACCATTGTGTCCAATCCTTCGACCACTTGTTTTTATAGGCCAGGACAGGCGTCGCAAGTCCGGCATGGTAAGTGAAGTTCACACAGTAGTAGTGAGCCTCATTTTGCACGCTGGACGTGAAAATTGGCTTTGGCTGGTGGTGGAATTTGTGGGCTGCAACAAAAGCCCTGGCTAAGGCCTTTGCTCCATCTGAACATGCTGCCCAAGCAAAGAGACTGAGCCAAATGATGGCATTCAACGTTAGCTATGGAGGTAGACTTTGAACAGTTTCAGAACTTTCGGCACCATCTCATCGCAGGGGAGACGAAGCTATGCTCAGAAGTAGTCCACAAAAACGATGGCTTTGTCATCTTCAGGCATCGGAGTTTCCGGATCTGTTGGAAGTCTGACCTTTAAAACATCGCTGATCAGGCCTTCCTTGATTAGTACGGCTATGACTTTTTCATCAACCTTGGATCGCTCGATCCAGTACATCTTCGGGCGACTGGATTTTCTTTTCGGAGCCATGGGATCTCTTAGGGCTTCAGAAAGAGATGTGAGAGACTTCATACGAGAGTAAGTGATTCAATGAGTGCACAGTAAACAAGTTAATCGTTGGGCAGTATATATAGTGGTAAAATAAAAGGCTAATGGTAGTCAAGAAGACGCGCGTTGGAAATTGAGTCGTTGCACAAATGATGGTTAATAATGATCCAACAATAACTGCCATTTGTGAATCCTAAACATCGCGTAGGGACAAAATCATCAACCTAGTAAAATTAGAACAGTCAGATGACTAGAGGGGGCTATCTACTAAAAGGCATGATGAGTCATAGGAGGTCATCGATGGGCTGAAGAGGGCGGTGTTCGGTCATACCATCTGATTCTCGGGTTCAGCCCATCAAAGAAGAATCTTACTCATGAGGGGCTGCTATTGGGGAATGGCCTCACGAGTCCCCTTCGGAATGTGAGTCAAAGTCCTCTAATGGATACAGATTACCAATGAAGTTTACAGTTGTTATTTTAGGATAATGCTTACTGCCGAAGAGACCCTTTGGATAAATGATGAAGGCAGCACTAGGCCTTCGGACCAATCGAAGGCCTACCCACGTCACCCTCAGGAAATCCCCCAAAGGGAGCACCGAAGCTGTCACCACAGGCAGAGTCTCTGAGGGACCTTCAGAGATCAACCAAAGGCTGATTCACGATGCCGTGCCGAAGCCGATCGAGGGTGCACCGAAGGTCCCATGTGCGATAGATTTTAGGGGTCAGGCTGAAGGGGTGACGTTCATCAGTATCCAAGGATGGTGAAGGATGAAATTGTAAAAATGCCAATATACTTAGGAATATACTGAACTACCCCCGACTATGCTGGGAATATAGCAGTTAGAAGAGAAATGATGTAAATTGTTACATGGAGTGGTTGAGTGCGGGCTATAAATTGGTCATCACTGTACCTGAAATGATAGTTGACAGTAATGATATTGCACAGCTTTCCATAAGTGCATGTTACCGTGACAAGCCTTCGGCTCCCTCTAAAGGGCCGAAGGCCCACCCTTGTGTTCGGTAAACAAGTTTCCAACAAAATACAGGTAAGATCAAATGAGAGTCTGGCGGTCAGACCACTGGAAGCAGAGGACTCAGAAATCTCTCTGAATAACTCTAGCGGTCGGACCAGTATCCTGATGGTCAGACCGCTGGAAGCAGAAATTCCATAATTTTTGAGAGAATTTGAGTTATGATTTTGTTTTTAAAAACAATTCTAATGAGATTATTTTTGACAACTCCATTAGCAACTTAAATCAAACATAACCATTGATGGAGTGTCTCAATTTGAAATTTTGCATCAACTTGCCATGCTAATGAGAATAGCATATAGAAATATGAGCATGTAAATCAAGATGTGATGCTAGATAAGCAAAAGGCATAAACTCTTATTCATGCATAGATACAAAACCTACACATGCAATGGGCTAGAAACCTTCACTAGTTTCTTGGACCATTGGATATTCTAATTTTTCAATTGGATGTTCCGATATGTGAAAAGTTCCAAAAAATCATATTTGACTATGTATCTATCACAAAGATATGAATTTTAAGAACACTTATCACAAAAAAAAACATTGTGATAGAGTGTAACCTATGGATTGACATCGGATAGATGATAATAGTTTTTTCTCCACATAACTTGGCTCTTTTGACAATATGATAAATCTTCAAATAATTTAGCTAAGTCTCCAATGCCCTCCTTTCCACCTTGAGGACATGATGAAGATAAATATACCTTCATGCGACATGTATAGCATATTTTGCCGCCAAACCTTTTCACTTGAGGCTTGTCGCCTTGATGATCATTTGATTGGACCCTTATCATATATGCTCTTGAGATGATCCTTGAGTTCCTTAATTCCCTCTACAAGATTAATTTCACAACTAAAACTAGAGGAGGCATTTTTGTTAGAGCAACAAGGAGTAATCGGTAATTCATCATTGGATATAAATTTTGCATCAAATAAATTTCTAGGACTAGCACATGTTATATCTATGTTATGCAAATAAGGTTTGCTATTGTTCATACGAGGTTTATATGATTTTACCATTGTGAGAATTACCTTATAAGCTATTTATATCTTGGTATGACAAGCTACAAGACTTCCATGAGTGTACGAAAGCTCATCATGATTTTTTTTAGTTCCACACTTGCTAGTTAGCTTCTCAAGTTGAGCTCTTAGCTTAATATTTTATTTCTCTAAAGAAGCTACATAAGAAATAGAGTTAGAAGCACAAGCATTATCAATAGGAGAATTAGTGAATTTGTCCTTAGATATAGAAATAAAATTAGAACATGGCATATCTAAATTCACTAGAGACATAGCATCTAATTTGTTAGTTAAAGATACATTTTTAATCATAAGATCCCCATAAAGATTGGGTAAAGAATTATGGGATTCAACTAGAAACACATTTGAGTGTTTTGAACCGAAACAAATAAGCTCCAAAAGCTAAATCATAACATGATGCATAAGAAAGCAACAAACTATAATATTATGCACAACTTAACAATGTAACCTACTCAATGCTAGATATTAAACACTTCAATGTAAATACTTGTTACCGAGATGACATTGGTTCATAATGTAGAAAGTGCATCCTCACACTTACTCTATTTTGGCATAAGGTATGAAATTTCTTCTTCATAAATGAGTCAAGCCTTCGATGCCTTTAAGTACCTATTAAATAATTGAAGTACTTTGTGGTACCCAAACTATGTTGGGTCCTTCAATGTTATTCACAAGAGATTTAGCCACCCAAATGATATTTGCATGAAGTTTATGTGAACAACCTTGGCAATTATGGTACCATTTTCTAGACTTTCTAAGAAAATAATGACCATTGAAAAGAATAGGCGTAGGAGTGTTACCGTTTGGGAAACTTTTACGAATATGCCCTTTCTCTCAGTAATTATAACAAGTCATATTTTTCCTTGTAGTCACATTGCCTTCCTTCTTGCCAATTGGCCTCTTTGATATCTTTGGCTTCTCATCAAGCTTGCAAGCACAACTTGAGGCAAAGTGTCCTATTTTCTTGGAATTGAAGCACAAGATGTGAGCGAGACATTTCTTTTCTTTCTTCTTGCGCACCTTCTCTGTATCTTGATAATTCTTTTGATATCTGTTATTTTGTCTTGTTCAGTTGTTCTCCTTGATGAGGACATCACTCCCTCGGATACATACAATGATCCTCCATTGAACTTTCAAGGTCCAATCACAAGGGCTCGCGCACGACAATTAAATTTAGAGGTGAGCTCGTTCCTAAGCAACTCTTTATATAATTTTGAGAATAGATTACTACCTAATGATTATATGTTGCTTAGGAATCATGGAGAGGACAAAGAGACACATAGAGGAAGGCTTGGAGGCGTGGAGGAGCAGCTAGGACGTCCAACAACAGCAGGAGGTCCAGTCCAACTTGAGTCCGAATCAGCCTCGACCTCCAGGACCAGCGAGCAGTAAAACGGACGCCCAGAACGCATCCGGACTCCGTTTTCGACGATTCACATATGGTTGGAAAGATAATTTCATAAGGAAACCAATGGCGTTGGTTTGAGGTCCAAATTCCTTCTGAGTAAACGGGAAACGTCGAAACAAGTCAGCGTCCAGAATCTGTCCCGGTGCTGCGTCACCGTTTTTGGTCCGTTGGGCCATGTATCGTGTTGGAGTCCATTAGGGACGCGTCCAGGGGTCCTTGGCCGACCCTAATCCTTTATATACAGTAGCCGCCGCCCTAATTAGGGTTGGATTTTGCTTAGATTATTCTGTCAAGAACAGTTTCGCCGTTTCGTCGGTTTGTGAGACCCCAACTCGTGAGATTAATCATTCATCTGCAATTTGGTTGCATTCTTCCTTGTTCTTGCTTGTGTTCTTCGATTCGCAGGCAAGGATTTTAGCCTTCTTGGCGAGGTCAACCGTGCAACGCCGGTTGATAACCAGAGGAGACGTGGTGCTGCGATTGCGGGGTTTCGGATCGTGTTGTTCGGAAGCCGGATCGACTTGTGTCTCGTTTCCACCAAATCGAGAGTTACCAGAACCTTTCGGAAGATCAGGAACCTTTGTTTATATTACTCCTTTTCCTTGGTGTGGAAACCAAGTCCACTCTTATCATGTATACTTCTTTGCTAATTCAAAATATCACCAAGAGAAGTCCTTGAATTATAGCATCCTTCTAGTTTCTTCTTTAATTTCTTGATCTCCTCATTTAGCTTTTTGTTCTCTACAAGGTTAGTATCAACAAGCATAGAGGAAAAACTAGCATCTGAGCTACAAGGCATATCTATCAATTCATCACAAGAAGTGGACATATCAACCTTAGATACAATTCATGAACTAGATACACATAACATGCAATCAATTAACTCACATGATATGCCTATGTCCACTTTGGCATTTTTGGATATATTGGCAATAAGAGAATCGAGAGCTTCTTTGATCTTCTCATGAGTTTCACTAAGAATATCATGAGACAATTTTAGCTTCTCATGAGATTCCTTAAGCTCCTCATGAGACAACTTTAACTCCTCACATAAGTAATCCACCATTCTCCTAGGCACATAAGATAAAGTGCATGTTCTGAGGGGTTGGTGAAGCTTTAAAGGTTGCACATAGACACTTTCTTCTTGTTCCTCATCACTTTCTTCTCCATGATCTCTTGATCCGGAAGCCACATCTTTGCCCTTCCCTCTATTAGCTGCCTTTGTGTTGGGTAATGGGCAGGCTACGCTAGCCTAAAACAAAAAAATCACTGTATTCACCCAGAAAACCATGCTAGTAGGGGATCATAGATCATTACTGCTCGACGCACGGTGCAACGGAGGAAGAGTTGAAGTAGACCAATCCAACGTCGTGCGTGTCAAACTCCTCGAGCAGCTTCTCGATCAGATCCACGACTAGTCTTGCACAAGTGATCACGCTCCCTGACCAACTCCGAGCAGGTGGTCGTGCTCCTCCACCAGTTCCTCAACCAACTCCCGATCAGGTCTGTCGCGTCCTCGACCAGTTTTGAGTGGTCGTGTCGTGCTGTCCGACCAGATTCGAGTGGTCGCGTTGTGCTCTGCGATCAGATGAGCAGGTACGTCAACCAGTTCATCACAGTCGACAACCACTCCTGAACAAGTCGTGATCAACTCGCCGAGAAGATCAGTGCCACAATTGCAGCAGTGCCTCTACGGTATCCACACGTACTAGGCAGAAATGCCAAGCGCGGTGTGCTAGCACTGCACGCGCGGCTAGGGTTTTGGGAGATCGTGTAGAAGGTTGCGGCTAGGGTTTTGGAGTGGCTCAACCTTAGCACGCCCTACACACGCCTCTCCTTATATAGAGCTCACCAATGGGCTCCCACGTTGGAATCCCTTTAGGACTCTAACTTCTCATGGATCACAATCCAATCAAAACCCATATATGAATCCAATTCTCATGTTTTGTTCCAACCGTTTAAGTGTGTGACTCGTTAGGTTCATGTACAAACGGCTATGACTCGAAAATCCTTTCCAAACCGAAATCAATAGCGATCCCTAGCAAGACATGTTGACTCCTGAGTATACACAAAAGATCATATCAGCTGAACCTTGATATACACATGCACCAATCCCTTCGCCTCACAATACCAGTCAAGCTCAAGGTGAGATACGTGCCACCCTTATGATAGCTTGACTATTCACTCGATCAAGTAGTGGATTCATCATGACTAACTCTTTAATCATATTGGCATGGCCATGCACTTTCTCGATCCAACTATCTTGAGGGGCCCAGAGATATCTCTCCCATTATCAAGGAGGGGCAAATTCCATCTTAATCACTCACACCCCGCGATATGTTTCGTGACAAATTCGAAAACTACCTTTATGACTACCTAGTTACGGAATAGCATTTGGCAGTCTCAAAGTATGCCACTACATATTCTGGGAATCAATAACGATCTCAGGTCTAAGGATCCTATGGGTACACCATTTCAGATAACAACTGATGGCACATCATAAATAACAATCCTAGCAGTATCTCAAGGTGGGTCTATCCAACATCATGCTCTCTAACATAAATGTCCACATTATTAACTTGATATCTCTATACCTATGATCCATAAAACATGATTATCAATCAATACATGTGTTGGTCTTATGTATGATCACAATGATATATGACCAAGGATTGACTAAGAACAACATCATGATATAAACAAAGAGTTTCATGAATAAGTCACATACTTGCCAATCAATGTAAAAGGTAGTCATTCTTGGAATAACATATTATTTAAAAGTACATTAACATAGACATGTGATATAATCATCATTATGATTGCCTCTGGGGCATATCACCTTCACTTTGTTCTCCTTGGAGGCAAGGTAGTGCCAAGAGCCACATTAGCAGTTTGAGCCGGTTCTCCAATCCAAATCCTGCACGACGGGACCGGCACCCTTTTAGTAGCCTTGTGGACACACCCATGGCCACTGCCGCTGCCACTGCCACTCCCATTTCCACCAGATTCAGTTGGCTATGGAGGAGCGTCGCTTTGAGCATATGGATCAAATCGAGCTTCTGTCCTTCTTTACAAGTTTGAGAGTCAAACTTATCACGGCCCATCTTGATATACTCTGAGATAGATATGAAGAGAATGCTTGAGATACAAGAAGGATTGCACAAGATTTAAATTGATGAACATAGCTCAGATGAACCAGACTGTACAACCCAAAGTATCCAGGCCAACCCGGATACTCCAGGTAGCCCGACTCCGAGGGAAAAAATATGGGATTTGGGTGATTTGGCCAAAGCATTTCCAAACCATTGAAATTCAAGACTCTAGGAAGGATATAGATCATCTTTACCAAAGGAAATCAACTCTAGGGAAAGACATTGAGAGATCGGAAAAAGAAGGTCTTTAGGGTTACCTTTAGGTCAACTGATGATCCTGCAGATGATCTGGAGGGAGGTTCGTATAATCTGACCAAAGAAGAAGCTCAAAAGATGAAGGACTTGAAAAAATCCCCAATGGAATCTCTAAGTCACCGCAGGGGAGAACACCACGGTCAAAGGATGAAGGAAGAGGTAAAAATATGAAGTGAAGGGGTAACACTTCGAGTTGGGGAAAAAGACTGACTTACCTGGAGTATCCGGGTGGATCTGGAGACTCTGGGTTGGAGTAAAACTCTGAACCAAATGGGTCTTCCCGGAGGGGAACCAGGATCCTCCGGGTTGAGTGACAGAATCTAGAGTATCTGGGTGAGTTGCTAGGACCCGGAGTCTCCGGGTTAAGCCGGAGACTCTGGGTCCTGTCAACTTGATATATCTGGCTAGGGAGCTGAGGATCTCCAGAATCTAAATACTCCAGGCTAGGCTGGACTATCCTGGTTCTGTAGCTGACAGAACAGATTTTTGAGCTGACATTTGACGAGGGTTTAAAAGAGACTCGATAGTTGGACATATAAGACATTTTTACCACTTGTGATCAGTCAACAAACAACAATACATAGCAATAATCACAAGTAGCAAAATACGATCATAAGATCTAAGAATCAAATATTTTCAAAAAAAGCACTCAAAAGAATTTTTCGCAAACCTCTAGCTATTAAAGCTACAAAGCTAAAACAATCAATTGCATGCAATATACGTTGCAAGAATCTAGGATATTTAGCTCACTTCTCAACTCACAAAACCTTTGCTCATCTAGAGGCTTGGTGAGGATATCGGCTAGTTATTTTTTGGTTTTCACATGGCGAATATCGATATCCCCTTTGGTTGAGTGGTCTCTCAAAAAATGATGACGGATGTCAATGTGTTTGGTTCTTGAGTGTTGTACGGGATTGTTGGCTATTTTGATGGCACTCTCATTGTCACACAAAAGTGGGACTTTGATCATGTTGTAGTCATAGTCTCTCAAGGCTTGCCTCATCCAAAGTAGTTGTGTGCAACAAACGCCCACGGCAACATACTCGGCTTCAGCGGTGGATAGAGCTATGGAATTTTGTTTCCTTGATGACCAAGACACCAAGGACCTACCCAACAATTGGCAAGTCCCAGATGTGCTCTTCCTATCCACTTTGCAACCGACATAATCAGAATCCGAATAGCCGATGAGTTCAAAGGATGAACCTTTAGGATACCATAGGCCAAGGTAAGGAGTATGAACCAAATATCTAAGAATTCTCTTAACAGCCACTAAACGGCACTCTTTTGGAGCGGCTTGAAATCTTGCACATATGCACACACTAAGCATAATATCGGGTCTAGATGCACAAAGATAAAGTAAAGATCCTATCATGAAGCGATATACTTTTTGATCCACGGTCTTCCAATCTTTGTTGAGGTCGAGATGTCCATTGGCTTGCATGGGAGTTTTGATAGGCTTCGCATTCTCCATGTCAAACTTATTGAGCATATCTTTGATGTACTTGGTTTGATATATGAAGGTCCCTTCCTTGAGTTGTTTGATTTGAAATCCTAGAAAGAACTTTAACTCTCTCATCATTGACATTTCAAACCTCTTGGTCATAATCCTACTAAACTCTTCACAAAATAATTTGTTAGTAGAACCAAATATAATATTATTGACATATATTTGGCAAACAAATAAATTAATATCAATATTTTTAGCCAAAAAAGTAGAATCGGATTTGCCTATTTCAAAGCCTTTCTTGATAAGAAAATCCCTAAGGCATTCATACCATGCTCTAGGTGCTTCCTTAAGCCCATAGAGAGTCATATGGAGTTTATACACATGATGAGAATACTTAGAATCTTCAAACTCGGGTGATTGCTCCATAAATACCAATTCAGAAATTGGTCCATTAAGAAAAGCGCTCATCACGTCCATTTGATATAATTTGAAATCATGGTGAGTAGCATAGGCAAGTAATATACAAATTACCTCAAACCTAGCTACGGGAGCATAAGTCTCACCAAAATCCAGACCTTCTATTTGCGTGAAGCCTTGAGCAACCAACCTTGCCTTGTTTCTCGTCACGATCCCGTTCTCATCTTGTTTGTTGCGAAGACCCATTTGGTGTCAATCACATTTTGATTTGATCTCTCCACCAATGACCAAACTTCATTTCTTTTGAAGTTGTTGACCTCTTCTTGCATGGCCACCACCCAATCCGGATCACCAAGTGCATCTTCCACTTTCAATGGTTCCAAGTAGGAAACAAAATAGTAATATTCATAAAAATTTACAATTCTAGAACAAGTGGTTACCCCCTCTTGTATATCACCGAGGATGTTGTCAACTGGGTGATCTCTTTGGATACTTTAATGGACTCTTAGATGTGACACTTGGGATTAGGGTTGAATGTCATCCACTTCATAATTATTAAGCAATTTGTTGGAGTCATCATTAGCTTGGTCTTGATCTTAACTTGATGTAGGTGGCTCCACTTGAGTTGATGAAGATGGATGAACTTGATCATTATTGGCTACTTGTCGCTCTTGGGGCTCTTGGGGCTCTTGAGGCTTGATTTCACCTATTGTCATCTTCTTAATTGTTTCGCTTGGAATTTCTTCATCACCTAAAACATTAAGATCATCTTGCTCCACTTGGGAGCCATTAGATTCATCAAGTGTTACATCATGTGTGATTTCAACACAACCGGTGGTTTTGTTAAAAATACGGTAGGCGTAGGCATTTGATCCATAACAAGCAAGAAATCTTCATGTATTTAAAGAGCAAACTTAGAGTTTTTTGCCTTCTTATTTAGAATAAAGCATCTACTACCAAAAACTCTAAAGTATGAAATATTTGCTTGTTATTGGTTAGAAGCTCATAAGCGGTCTTCTTCAAGATCTTGTGGAGATACAACCGGTTGATGGCATGGCATGCGGTGTTGATGGTCTCCGCCCAAAATTGATCCGAGACCTTGTACTCATCAAGCATGGTCCTTGTCGACTCTATGAGAGTCGTATTCTTCCTCTCAACAACCTCATTTTGTTGAGGGGAGTAGGGTGCCGAGAACTCGTGCTTGATCCCTTCTTCATCAAGAAATTCTTCAATTTGAGTATTTTTGAATTTTCTTCCACTGTCCCTTCTCACCCTTTTGATCTTCATATCGAATTCATTTTGAGCTCTTCTAACAAATTTCTTGAATATGCCTTGTGTTTCACTCTTATCATGCAAAAAGAATACCCATGTGAAATGAGAATAGTCATTAACAATAACCAAACTATATTTATTACCATCAATGCTTATGTAGGCGATTGGTCCAAACAAATCCATGTGAAGAAGCTTCAATGGCCTTGTGGTCATCATCACATTCTTGGCGGGGTAAGGAGCTCCAACTTGCTTGCCCGCTTGATATGCACTACAAATTCTATCTTTCTCAAAAGAAATGTTTGTTGGTCCTAGAATGTGCTCCCGTTTAGAAGTTTAGACAAATTTCTCATGCTAACATGTGCTAGTCGGCGGTGCCATAGTCAACCCATGCTAGACTTAGCAATCAAGCAAGTCTTAGACATCACTTCATCCGTTAAAAAATCAACAAGATAAAGTTTGCCCTTCAATCGACCGGTGAAAGCTATTGAGGAGTCTTCCCTTCTAGAGACGGTCACACCCTCATTAGTAAAAAGACAATTGTGGCCTATTTCACAAAGTTGTAATACGGACAATAAATTGTAGCTAAGAGATTTAACTAACAAGACATTTGAGATAGAATGATCATTGGAAATAGCAATTTTACCTAGACCAATTACCTCTTCTTTTCCATCATCTCCAAAGACAATATTTTCATATTGTCCTCCATTTTCTTCAAATGAGGAAAATATGCTCTTCTCTCCGGTCATATGATTGATACATCCACTATCAAGAACCCAACTTGATTCACCGAAGGAATATGCCTAAAAAACAAGTTAAGCTCTTATTTTAGGTACCCAATTTTGTTTGGGTCCTCTCATGTTAGTCACAAGCACTTTTGGCACCCACACACTCCTTTTGACAACTCGATCCTTTGTATGGGCACCAACATAAAGCAACCACTTTACCATAGTGTTTCCTCTTCAAAACATAAGATGCATAAAAGGTTGATTGAGGTGCATGGCCTTTGGTTTGCTTGACTTGTGTTGTGTAAGCATGTGGTTTTCGATTTTCCTTGACAAACTTAAGTCATTCCTTGCAATTTATCATCACACGCTCATTTTGCTAACTTGTATGCATGTCAAAATCAAGAACTCTCTTTTTACTTGTTATCTTTGGCCTCAATAGTCGTGTATAGTGCATATTTTGATTTATATGTTTTGATGCACCCATACTTAACCAAGGTGTTTAGCCTCTTTTTTTTTTGCAATACTTGCAAAGATTGAACATTAGTAGCACAAGTATTTATATCAATATTGCAACAACGAGAGCAACCATTACTAGTGGAAGCACTAGAGAGTAAGGTTGCATCACTAGAGGTGGGAGTGCTATTCTTAAGAGCATCAAATTGCACTTCAAGAGTTTTATGAGATTCATCCACAAATTTGAAATTTTCTTGAAGTGTAACATTCCTACTCTCAAGACTAGCAATGGATTCATTGGACAAGCTTAATTACTTGGTCAACTCCTCAACCTTCTCCCTCTCTTTAGCAAGGAGCTCCTCAAGTTCAAGGTCTCTCTCCTTTTCAAGATGAGCAAGTCATCTTGCTTCTCGAGAATCTCATCTTGACTCTCTATTGTTTCCATTAGTTCTTTCATTTTAGACATGGTATTTTTACTAAGATCTTTAAGCATACTTTCACAACCACTATCACTATCTAGGAGCTTGGATTGTAATTTTACCTTACGTCCTTTAGCCATGAGACACTTGGGAGTGTCATCATCGCTCATGTCACCAAAAAGTGACTTTGTCGATGTAGATGAGCGAATGGCGATGGTGGCATCTCCTTCATCATCAGAGTCAGAGTTAGAATCCCACTTTTCGCCGATGTGGGCTTGACCCGAGTATTTTTTCTTGTGGGTCTTGTACTTGTCCTTCTTGAAAAGCTTGTTCTTCTTTTCTTCTACTTGCTATAACCACCCTTCTTCATGAATTTTTTGAACTTTCTCATAAAGAAGGCTATTTCTTCATCTTCTGAGCTCTCATCTTCACCCGAGCTTGATTCTTCAACTTGCTTACTCTTGCTTACCTTGAATGCTACTTCTTTGTTTTTGAGGTGAAGCTTTGCTTGACAAGATTCTTGATTTCATTTGCTTCCTCCTCCATGATCTCATGAGCAAGGATTCTTCTGAGCACATCGCTTGGTGTGAGCCTCTTGTAATATCTTCTTTCTCGGATAAGAGTCACAAAGGTGAGGTTTCTTGGTGCAAAAGCTCTTAGCGATCTTCTCATCACCTTGTGATCATTTAGCTCTTCACTTTCAAGCCCTCTAATTTTGTTCACCAACACTATCATGCGATCATACATTGTTTCAGGGGTTTCATCATTATCCATCATAAATCTTCCCAATTTACCCTCAAGTAACTCTATCTTGAACTCTCTCGCACTTGCGGTGCCTTCATGTGCGACTTGGAGTGTGTCCCATATTGTTTGACCTCCTCAAGCCCGTCCACCTTATTGAACTCCTTGGGGCTCAAGATGCCAAGCAATACACTTACGGCTTGTGCATTGCGGTGGATGCTTTGCTCTTGTTCGAGAGTGAGCTCTTTATCTTCATTCGGCAAATCACAACCTGTGCAAACAATCTTCCAAATACTTAGATGAAGAGAAATTAAATGTATTTTTATTTTGTGTCTCCAAGCGGCATAATGTGTACCGTCAAAATATGATGCATGCCTGGATGGCACGAATATATAAGAATTAGATGCAATTAATTTGTCATAATTGAACTCAATTGCTACTCCCTTCCCTTTATCGTTGCCCGATGTCGAAATGTCATCCTTCAGACTTCCCGCACCTTTCGGACTCTTTTCCCCGGATGCCGACATCTTCCAATCCTACAAGCGGTGAAGCCTTCAAGTAGGTTAGGCTCTGATACCGATTGAATGTATAAGATGTCGTCTAGAAAGGGGTGAATAGGAGTTTCCTAAAATTTAAAACTTCGTAGCAGATTAAACTGTCCAAATAAGCCGGGTCAACCCGGATACTCCGAGTCTGGAGGTTCCGGGTTCTGCCCGGATAGTCCGGATGGAATAGGAAATCGAAGCCTATGAAATTCTAAGTAAATCTACTTGATGTCACGTGTTACCACAGGTTCCTAAGGATGTATGGAAGCTTTTCAAAGGATCACCTACAGCTAAAAACACACAATCACGTAGATTGGGGCAAATCACCCAAAACAACTAGAACAACAAAGAAATCAAATGAGACAAGAATTTGTTTCCCGAAGTTCGGATCAAACGATCCTACATCTCTGTTGAGGTGCTCACAAAGAGTTGGGTCTCTCTCAACTCTTATCCTCATCGAGCGACCACGAAGATCGAGCTTAGGGCTTACTCAACTTTTCTCTTTCCTTACGGAGGCGAGGATGACCTTCACAAAATTCCTGAGGTACTCCACAAGCTTAGGTGCTCACCGGGTGACGCCTAGCCATCGAGGAGCTTTAAGCTCCAAGAGTAAAGAACGCGAGTTGACGGCTTGATGAAGACCTCAAGTGCTCAAATAATGGAATTTTGCTCACTAGCACTCAATCACACTTTTCCAATCCCAACTCTCAAACCCTTGCAAGATTTAATGCACTAGAGGAGTGGGAGGGCTCCAAAGAAGCTTTTAAGACTTTTGTGTCGAGTTGGTTCAGCAGCAAATGAAGGAGGGGGGTGAGGGGGTATTTAAATCCAGCCCCCAAAAACTAGCCATTACAGTACATTTTGTACTGACCCGAAGTATCCAGGTCAACCTGGAGACTCTAGGTGAAACCTTTAGGCTCTAACTGAGACTCGCTGTCGGAGTATAGTCTGGAGACTCCGGTCACCCTGAGTATCCGGGCCAACCCGGAGACTCCGAGTTGAACTCCAACCACAAACCGAGAACACCCTGCCAGAGCACTGTCCGGAGACTCCGGTCACCCGGAGTATCCAGGCCAACCCAGAGACTCTGGGTTGAACTCCAACCATAAACCAAGAACCCCCTACCGGAGCATTGTCCGGAGGCTCCGGTCACCTAGAGTATCTGGGTCAGCTCAGAATATCCGGGTCCCGACATAACTTTTAAATCATCAGGTGTTCATGGGGTGATATGTCTCTTATCTTTGGTCTAAAAGAGTTATTTGAGCACTGAGACAACTTCAAGTTAATCTAAACGCATCCCCTCTTGATAGTACGGCGCATCTATACTCAAATTCAAAAATAAAATAAATTTAAATCTATTGAGTAACTATATGCCGTTTCTCTTTTCTTTTTGAGGCAAGCTAACATTATTTTACTTCTTCAATGGGACTAATACCCGTCTAAAACCTCATTAAACTCATTACTCTATTAATCGTGTATCGTCAATTATCCAAAACCTACATAGGGGCCTAGATGCACTTTCAACCATTTCTGCGCCTCCTCCATATATGTCCCCATCGGCGAGCGATGGTCACCGTGGTTGCGTCGTGGCCGCGCCACCTCCAGATCAGTCATCGTAGTCACCATGGCCGCGTCGTGGAGGTGGAGGAGCCGAGGAGGTGGCGTCAGGGTGCGGGCGTGAGGTGTCGGGGCGGTGGAGCTCGGCGCCTAGACCTATCAGCGTGGAGGAGCTCCCGCACGGGGGAGGTGGAGATGGGAGGGGGCGACGGCAAGAGATGGAAGGAGGGAGCTGGAACGAACTATGAACACCAGCGATTGGTGGCGCAGTGGCTCCGGTGATGGCATCGGCGGGAGGGAGACAAGACCACGGGAGGCAAAGCGGAGGAGGGAGGAGACGGGATTCTCACCGTGCTCTGCTCTAATATATTTTTGGGTTTCAAGTGGTTCCGCAGGTGAAAAATTAGACCTAAATCCAAATCCAATTCGAGTCGGAGTCCCAACCTGATAACCTCACATAGCCAATTTTTCATCCAAACTTGACTCCGCCGAGTCTAAAACCCGCATAGACCTAATCCGGTGGGACAGTTGCCCTCCTTAGTTTCACATGGCGAGCCTAGCTCTATTCAAGGCTGCAAAAGGCCTCGTGCCGTTGCATATGTTCGCCTATCACATCATGTGGCGTGAGGAGTCATGTCAACACACACGGCTGGATCGGATGCATTTCGGTTGGGGATTTTTGTAACGATTTGCATGCAATTCGTTGGACATGTACTTTCACCTTTTTCTTCTTGGAAAGCTCAGTTTCACGTTTGCGAAAGGTCATGGTGCTAGTTAAGAGTTGTTACATTTTTAAGAGGCACTGCTTTTGTTGTTCATGAGTGGGGCTGGTTTGAGTGACGCACCAGCTGACCCATGCCTCCAAAAGCTACTGGCGTTAGGGCCATCGGATGGTGAAATGGACGGCGTAGATTTAGTTAACTAAAATATTTATCATCGTAGCGCTAACCCAGCAGGTAAACAACTGAAGCTAGGCCAATTAGACTGGATTCATAATATGCTACACAGGTATTTGAAATAAGTGTAGCGCAAAGTAAATTATACACTAGCTCCATATGCACTTATATGTTGGTTTGAATATTTGTCCATTTCAAAATCATTAAAAAATTATAGGAAAAATCATAGATAGATAAGGACATGTCGGAACACGTGGAACAAGAAAAAATCAATTAAAAAGTATGATTATAGGTACATTGTGCAGAAAAGATAACAGTTCGTTTTCACTTTTCGCAATTCAAATTTGTCTTTTTAGTACAATGTTCACATGATATTATATTACGATTTTTTTTTCAAGTGTACATATTCTAACATGTTCTACATCTACGAAGTCCTTCGAGAATATTTCCAAATACAAAAGTGCACAGAATGCACAAAATCCACTTCCGCGCAAACATGAACATTTCAGGATTTAAGGCTTGAACAAGCAACGTCACAACCACGGTTCACCTTACCGACCGGAGCTCGGTAAATTCGCGGTTACCGCGGTAACCGGTCGAAAATTAAAAAATTCGGACAAAATTGATTTAGCAAAATTTGAGATTTGGAAAAAATCACGATTTTAGCCGTTCGGTAACCGATCGGTTACCGAGTGGTTTTTGCGATTTATCGAGAAGTTTTCTCGAATTTTTCGTATTGTCGGTAACCGCTCGGTTTTTTGGTAACTGCTCAGTTTTCTCGATTTATCGAGCAGTTTTCTCGATTTTCAGTGAAGTTCAAAAAAAATTCAAAAATTATCTCAATCTTGTAAAATCAATAAATAATTTATTTGAGCTTAAAATCAAGTGAAACAAATTTTGTTGGTTTCCTGGTAACATGATCTACATGATAAAAGTATTTATACTCATAAAAATTTCAAAAATTTCTATGAGAAATTGTATTTGTTAAACCAAGTTAAATGTATAGTTTACTTTTTGCTAATCCAAAAATCATGAAACTAATTTTGTTAGTCTTCTTACATGATCCTATGTCTTTTAAAAATACATGAACTCATGAATTAGTTATTATAACATGCATGATTGTGTAAATGTGTTGCGACTAGATTAATTCATAACTGACCCATCACACCTCAAAAATTAGTGAAACCACTTTTATTAGTTTATTTATACTATGATTTACGTAGAAAAAATAATAGTAGATATGAAAAAGTTAATTACAGTGTTGTTTCTTAACATATTCACTTTATACTTGTGAACTTTGTAAAAATCATAGAGAAATTAATAAAACTCTAAATAAAGTGAAATCAATTTTAAAGATCCTCTTAAGATACGTTTTACACAAGAAAAATATGTTTTTACATGTTAAACTTTTCCTTAATATGAGTTAATAACTGAGCCGCACGCTTCAATTTTTTTCCTTTTTTTCAAACTTACTCCCTATATAATATGATGCAAACTACATTATTTCTGAAAATAAATTTCACAGAATGTCTTAGAATTATGTCTAGTTTTTTAAGATTTTTATTGAAATTTTTATTTTTTATTTTTTCGAATTTTTTAATTTAAATTCGATTATCGTTCAATTTCTGAAACTGAACCGGACTGAGAAAGTCAGTTATCACAGTTTTTCTCGGTTACCGTCGATTTTTTAATCCTGATCACAACTCACAGCAGAGCTGTACGTGCAGGATTTAGAGTTCAGACTACCAGAGTCGACACCGTTTCCTCTCCGATGCCGTGTTGCATCCTTCCCAAATTCCAACGGCAATTCAGCATCCTTTCCAGCTTTTCTCACCATCTTCAACTTGTTGGAACAGACATCCAGGACAAGTAGGCGCCTGCAAACGTACATGGTTGTACCAAGTCGTACCTCCAAAGTGTCAGGGTTCCCTCGTATCAACGCTGTTATTCTTTTTTTAAAAAAAAAATTGACCACTAGTAATCTTTGATGCCTTCCTGGCATGCTTTCTAGAAAAAGCTGCCGCCAGAAAGTGAGGAAAACCACTTCAGACTATCAGATGGATTCGCAGAACTGTCATGAACAATGTACATGTGGCATGTAATTGGGATGATCCTTGATTTTGGGGGTCAACAAGTTGGGATGATATGTCACACACTATTTTTTTATGAAAAGAAAATCTAGCTAAGAGGAGCTTGATTGTTCTCCAACAAATTAATGTAACTTTTTTTTGCTATTTTAAAGTTTGATTTTTCTTCAATCTATGCCACATTTTATGTCCATTAGGATCTTCCTAGGGATTTGAAGGTTGTTTGGTTGGATGTTTGTGTCTATGAAACCCTTATTTTACGAGAGCATATTGTGAACCTTAGCAACAGGTCCCCGACCCTCATCTTGATTCAATCCCTACTCATCACTTTTTTTTATGACATCATATCCACTTCCTCATATGGCAAACCGAGCTCATCCCTATCGAGGCGTCCAATCAGAGAACCTCGTTCACTTTCACTTCCACTTCCTCCTTTTTTTTTAACGGCACTTCCCCAACTTTCACGGCCTTCTGGGAGGTCAGGGCGTGCGAGACGAGAGCTCGAACTCCCGCGCAGTTTGACTCCTCCCTGGAGTCTTACCATCGGGCTCCATGCCCATCCGTCACCTCCTTCCTCCTCCCTATCCCAACTATTGACCTATGCGCTACCAGACGCCCTGTAGCATCACATTGTTGTTGCTCCTGCAAGCAAGGGGATCATCAAGCGTCACCATTGCTTGTTGCACTAGCAGCCACCACTAGCGCCGACGTGAGGCTCGTCCAGGTGTTTGTTCTTCCTCCATCTCCACGGTTATCTTCTCCAAATCTCCTCACCCCCCCTCTCCCAAAAACTAAAATTGGCTAGAGGAGCTACATCTGTGTGATTTTTTGTTCCAATGTTTTAGCTCAAAGTTCCCATTTACATGAGTTTAAAGTTGATTCATGTTGGTTCAAAGTTGAATATATGATTTTAAAGTTTGAACTTAAAAGATAAAAAATTCTAGTTTAAATTCAAAGTTCAAAATCTCGTGTTCAAAGCTATGGGGATTTTGAGTTCAAAGTTCTTAGGAACTTGAGTTCTAAGTTTAAATCCTACGTTAAGACTTTCGAAATTTTTACTTCAAATTTAAAAAATGAGCCACTCAACTTTCATGTTACATGGGAAGGGGGAGCGAGGTGTGAGCCCTAGACTGTGAAAGCACTTGTCACTGCATGCTACGAGAAGAGAAAGCGTAGTGTTGTAGATTGTCTATTGAGTTTATTTCTAATGTGTGCTCAAGGAATAGACACCTCTTTGGGCTATGGGATGAAAAATGTGGCATATGCCAAAAAAATAAAACACCTTACAAATATATCACCTTACGAACGGCCATTTCCTTTATTATTTAAGTCATGTTTGTTTCCTTCTTCCAATTCTGCTGCTATCAAAAGTCACAACAAACAAGTTTCTAGAGAAGTAATTTATAGAGAAAACAGAAGCCTGCTTCTTAGGAAAATAAACTAAAACTGAGAAACTCTTATAAAACTGAGAAACTCGCTAAGAGATGTTTTTTTTAGAAACTATGTACAAAGAAGTCAAAATTTTATTATAAAAGCCAACATTCTATTTTCAAAAACGGTTTTTTTGACAAATCAAAAACATAACTTCTCAAAAAAATCCAAAAACAAAAATTAAACAAACAAACCCTTAGCCTTTCCCCATGTTGCGCACAACCAAAGCCTACTGTGGAGGCCTACTGCCTACTCTGCTTCTGCCTTCCGCTTCACATCTCACCATTCCACCGCTGCGTCACTCTTCTTGTGACCTCGTCCAACTCTTAAACACAACTGGTAATCCAAAAGGGAGGGGGAAAGATCAAAAGCGCAGCAGGTAAAAGAACCAGTAATGAATCCGGAACAAAGAACGCATTCCCACTCATCAGCAGAGCACACATATAAGCTCACCACCACCCCTTTCCACCCTCCCCCACTCTCTTTCTTCCTCCTCCTGTCCACCGCCATTGCCTCTCCAAGAACAGAGAGAAAGCGACAGAGCTGGGCCGCCCCAGGCCGTCCTAGCTAGGCGGCGCCACCATGTACGGCGGCGTGCTCATCCTTTCTCTGCTTGTGGCGGCGGCCATCGTCTCCTCGCCGGCCAATGCCGCCGTGTCATACGACCACAAGGCCGTGGTCATCAACGGGCAGCGCCGCATCCTCATGTCCGGCTCCATCCACTACCCGCGCAGCACCCCGGAGATGTGGCCGGACCTGATCCAGAAGGCCAAGGACGGCGGCCTGGACGTGATCCAGACCTACGTGTTCTGGAACGGGCACGAGCCTGTGAAGGGGCAGTACTACTTCGGCGACCGCTACGACCTGGTCCGGTTCGTGAAGCTGGTGAAGCAGGCCGGCCTCTACGTCCACCTCCGCATCGGCCCCTACGTCTGCGCAGAGTGGAACTTCGGGTGCGTAATTCATGGCTTCATGCAACAAGTTCTAGTAATCTTGCATTCTTGCCCTGCATTCTTGCTTGTTTGCTTCTCGATTCCTTAGCTTGTTTTGGTGCCTGGATGATGCAGAGGCTTCCCTGTGTGGCTCAAGTATGTCCCCGGCATTAGCTTCCGGACTGACAATGGCCCGTTCAAGGTACGGACAAGGGCGACAGCGAAGCATAACGTATCACTTCAACGATGATTGGCTGGACGCAATGTTTACTGGATTTCTTTGTATAACTAAGTTCATTTCTGAATATATTCTTCTCAGGCGGCGATGCAGACGTTCGTGGAGAAGATCGTGTCGATGATGAAGTCGGAGGGGCTGTTCGAGTGGCAGGGCGGCCCCATCATCCTCGCCCAGGTGACGATCGTGAACGACTCCTGCAACGAACCGACCATTACAATGCGTCTTGGCTCTGCAACAGCATAACGTGACGGTTGTGAACTCATTGATGCGATGCGGCGCGTGCAGGTGGAGAACGAGTACGGGCCGATGGAGTCGGTGATGGGCAGCGGCGCGAAGCCGTACGCGAACTGGGCCGCCAAGATGGCCGTCGGCACCGGCGCCGGCGTGCCGTGGGCGATGTGCAAGCAGGACGATGCCCCCGACCCCGTGGTAACTACAACAACCACTCCACCTCTTTCCAGCTAGCCAGGCTGCCAACTTCGCTTGTTGCTGCCAAGCAATTATGCGTGTCCCCGTCCATGCTACTTCCATTCTTGTTTTTTCTTTGATAGATTCTTTAATTTCTACTGTACTTGCTCTTACGTACGTCGACCGTTGCCTTGCACCATGATCATGGCGGCAGATCAACACCTGCAACGGATTCTACTGCGACTACTTCACCCCGAACTCGAACAGCAAGCCGACCATGTGGACAGAAGCCTGGAGCGGCTGGTAATTACCAATTACTAGCTTTACTGACGGATCAGATGCCAAATAACTGCAGTGAATTTCTTGGCACGTTGAGACATTCACAGTCCAGCTAAGGTCGCCGTGAAATGCGTTCAGGTTCACGGCGTTCGGCGGCGCGGTGCCGCACCGGCCGGTGGAGGACCTGGCGTTCGCCGTGGCCCGCTTCATTCAGAAGGGCGGCTCCTTCGTCAACTACTACATGGTGAGTCGTCAGTGACAGTGAGAGAGGCTGGACCGAGCTACAGCTAAGCTCAGCCACCACATGGGTCACACACTCACAATCTAATCACATGAATTTTTGTGCGTAGTATGATGTTTTCATGTGCTTGATCTTCAGTACCACGGTGGCACCAATTTCGACCGGACTGCTGGTGGTCCGTTCATCGCCACGAGCTATGACTACGATGCGCCTATCGATGAATACGGTGTGCTGCTGTCCGAATATCAGTTTCAGTTTGACACCCAAGAGGAAGAAAAATTGTTCAAACTGTTGCAGTAAGAGTTTTGAATGTGCTTTTTGATCGTTTGAAACTGAAACCATGGCATTTGTTTCAGGTTTGCTCAGGCAGCCGAAATGGGGTCACCTGAGGGACCTGCACAAGGCCATCAAGCAGGCCGAGCCGGCGCTCGTCTCCGGCGATCCCACGATCCAGTCGATCGGGAACTACGAGAAGGTCGAAATCCTGTCACAGCCCTACGACAAAATATCCGGCAATTAAAACGTAACGAGTTCAGAGTTGTTCATGAAAGTGTGGTCAATGGAACTCTGCTTCAGGCGTACGTGTTCAAGTCGAGCACCGGAGCCTGCGCCGCGTTCCTGTCGAACTACCACACCAGCTCAACCGCGCGGGTCGTGTTCAACGGGCGCCGCTACGACCTCCCGGCCTGGTCCATCAGCGTCCTGCCGGACTGCAAGACCGCCGTGTTCAACACCGCGACGGTGAAGGAGCCGTCGTCGCCGGCGAGGATGAACCCCGTGGGCGGGTTCTCGTGGCAGTCGTACAGCGAGGCGACCAACGCGCTGGACGGCAGCGCCTTCACCAAGGACGGCCTGGTGGAGCAGCTCAGCATGACGTGGGACAAGTCCGACTACCTGTGGTACACCACCTAGTGAGTGACTCGCCGACCCTCCACCAGCTGCATTCGTTTCCGAAACCGTTTGGTGTCTGCATTCTGATCTCTGAAGGTTACCTCTGACCTGTTTGATGCAGTGTCAACATCGACTCGAACGAGCAGTTCCTGAAGTCCGGGCAGTGGCCGCAGCTCACCATCTACTCTGCAGGCCACTCCATGCAGGTGTTCGTCAACGGGCAATCATACGGTACTGACTGAATCTTCGTTTTTTCTAGTTAAAAAAGACATTTTGTGCTTGATGAAATAAGGATTGCGGAATTTAGTTGATCAATCCGTCGTGTTCGTGTCGCAGGCGCGGTTTATGGCGGCTACGACAGCCCGAAGCTGACGTACAGTGGGCATGTCAAGATGTGGCAGGGCAGCAACAAGATCTCCATCCTGAGTGCAGCTGTTGGCCTCCCTGTAAGCTGACCAGAAATTCAGAATTGCACTCTTCCCGTTGAGGTCAGACTATGAGTAAGCCTGAAATATATACAACCTCTTGTGGTTATCCTGCAGAACCAAGGCACGCATTTCGAGACGTGGAACGTCGGCGTGCTCGGGCCGGTGACGCTGTCCGGCCTGAACGAGGGGAAGAGGGACCTCGGCAACCAGAAATGGACATACCAGGTAAACTCCACATCTGCTCAGCTGCTAACTTCCACATTGTTACCTGCACCACGAATCACATTGATCTCGCCGTCCGGTGTCGCTCGCAGATCGGCCTGCGAGGCGAGTCGCTGGGTGTGCACTCCGTCGCCGGGAGCTCGTCCGTCGAGTGGGGCAGCGCGGCCGGGAAGCAGCCACTGACATGGCACAAGGTCAGTGTCCTAGGTAGTAACACCTGCACTGCCTTGGTTTACCGAAGCTTGCAGTTCTGAACTGTTGCTGAACTCTTGTGACTGTGATCATCAGGCCTACTTCAACGCGCCGGCCGGTAACGATCCGGTGGCCCTGGACATGGGCAGCATGGGGAAGGGCCAGATCTGGGTGAACGGGCATCACATCGGCCGGTACTGGTCATACAAGGCCTCCGGCAACTGCGCCGGCTGCAGCTACGCCGGGACATACAGCGAGACCAAGTGCCTGAGCAACTGCGGCGACATCTCACAAAGATGGTAAACCAATTCTCACTCGCTCTTGCCAGTCTCGCACATTTACTTCTGAACAGTGGCTAAACAACAGGATTAGCATTGTGCAACAGTGAAATGATATTGTGAATTCTGTTGAGCTGCTCGATAGAGCCTGAGCTTCTCTTTTGCGAAATCCAGGTACCATGTCCCGCGGTCATGGTTGAACCCGAGCCGGAACCTGCTGGTGGTGCTGGAGGAGTTCGGCGGCGACTTGTCCGGCGTCACATTGATGACGAGAACAACATGAGAGAGGAGGAACAAGGGAAGAACAAAAGGAGATCAAAATGTGAATAATTCACAGGGAAGAGAAGGAAGCGTACACACCAATTATTTCTAGCTCATATCTATACACACGCCATAGATACGGATACAATCGGTGCTCATTATTAAATACATAGTATTTATTTCTTTTTTCAACAAGAAAGTTTATTCTAATATCAAGAGCTTATGTGTTGTTATGGGTAGAGATGAGAGATATATAAACAATTCGATTATTTCTATTAAGAATATTGAGATTGATAGGTTAATTGTTACCTCTAAGTCTCTTAATAATAATATCAGCAAGATACTTAGTAACAGAACTTCTGAGTCAAATATGCATGAAGATGAGAAAGATATGGATGTCGGTCACATATGCTGTGGTTTAACTGAAATCCTCAATGAAGAGGATTTTAATCAAATATGTTATGATCTTAATGCTATCCCGAGAAGAAAAATGTCTTGTTCCAGAGGTAGGGATAAACGCCCGCCTAAGAAACCAAATACGCCATCTAAAATTAATCTCTAATGAAATGGATCTTTTAGAATAGCAGAGGTCTAGAGGACTTGGCTAAACACAACTATATTTCGGACGTAGTGAAGGAAAGACAGTTGGATTTTGTAGCTCTTATGGAAACAGGAAGAAGCACATACTCTGATTCGCTTCTAAAACACCTATGCGGTGGCTTAAATTTTCTATTACACATTATGCTGCACCATGGTAGGTCTGGAGGAATTATCCTTGGTGTAAATATGGCAGTTTTCCATATTAGGTCAATTGTAGAAGGGGATTATTATATAAAATTCCTTCTTAAGAAAAGACGGCTTTATGTGGGTATTATATGATGGTTATGGGCCTATCCAAGACAAATATAAAGCAACTTACTTAACTGAAATGGCCAATGTGTGTAGCAAAGAAGAGAATCCGATACTAATGGGGGGAGACTTAAATATTATGAGAAAACCCGAGAATAAAAGTAGTGGATCCTTTGATTACATATGATCTCGATTGTTCAATGATGTTATTGAAACATTAGACTTTCGAGAACTAGAGTTATCTAGATGTCAATATGCCTGGGCAAATGAAAGAGATCCACCAACGTTTGAGAAACTAGATAGAGTTCTGATGAGTACAGAGTGGGAATTAAAATACCCCAAGGCATCGGTTCAGGCTTTGGATAGGTCAAGATCCGACCACACCCCTCTGTAAATCGACATTGACTCATCTTCCTCTTGTGGTAAACAACCTTTATTCAAATTCGAATTAGGTTGGCTTATCCGCGATGGACTCTATGATATGGTTGCCAACATATGGCAAAAGAAGCAGCAAGGCACTAATGCTATGCACAAATGGCAAAATAAAATGTGTGCCTTGCGATGATATTTAAGGAGCTGAGCTAAGCATGTTAGCGGAATGAACCAGAAAGAAAAGAAGATGCTAATATCCAAAATTGATACCTTGGAAAAAAAAGTTGAACATACACCTTTATCAACATATGAAATTGGATTCATGCATTACCTCAATGAGAGGTTGGCTCATCTCTTAAGAGAGGAAGGACTTAAATGGTACCAAAGAGCCAAAGTAAAGGATTTAATAGAATGAGATAATAATACTAAATATTTTCAACTAGTATCCAATGGAATACATAGGAAAAAACAAATATACAAGCTGGAACAAGAAGAATGTACGATATTTGGGGAGACTCAACTTAAGAAGTATATCACCAAACACTACAAATGGCTCTTTGGACCTCCTGAGATAAACATCTCTCTCAATAGATGAGGCACATCGTGATGACATTGCTCAAGTGAGCACACAAGAAAATGAATTCTTGATAGCTCTTTTTACAAAGGATGAAGCTCAACAGGCTATTTTCCAAATGAAACATAGCAAAGCCTCTGGGGCTTATGGTTTTCCCGTTGAATTTTATCAAGTATTTTGGGAGGTAATCAAGGTCGATTTAATGGCCTTGTTTGCTTATTTCCATCATGGTTTCTTACCGCTATTCAGTCTTAACTTTAGAGTAATTACATTACTTCCAAAATTAGACACTGCCTCAAAAATACAGGAATATTGTCCAATATGTTTGCTTAATGTTAGCTTCAAAATATTTACTGAAGTTGACACTAACAAGATAAGTAGGGTGGAAGAACGTGTGATCCGTCCAACACAGACTACATTCATACCTAATCGAAATATTATGGAAGGAGTTATAATCCTACACGAGACCATCCATGAGTTGCATAAGAAATATTTAAATGGAATAATATTGAAGATTAACTTTGAGAAGGCCTATGATAAGTCAAATGGCCATTTTTGCAACAGACTCTAAGAATGAAGGGATTTTCAGATAAGTGGTACCAATGGATCTAAAATTTTGTATCTGGCGAGAGTGTAGGTATCAATATCAATGATGACATTGGACCTTAGTTTCAAACCCACAAAGGTTTACGACAAGGAGACCTCTTTCTCCCATCCTCTTTAATATTGTGACAGATATGTTGGTAATTATGATAGACAGAGCCAAAGAGGATGGACAGATCTCAAGAATTGTATCACATTTGGTGGATGACGGGTTGTCAATCCTGCAATATGCGGATGACACCATCATCTTCATGGGACACAACTTGGATCAAGGCCGCAATATGAAGCTTATGTTCTGTGTTTTTGAACAACTATTTGAACTTAAGATCAACTTTCACAAAAGTGAAATATTTTATTATGGAAGAGAAATGGAGATGGAAGATCAGTATACACAGCTATTTGGATGTGATATTGGATCATATCCTTTCAGATATCTTGTCATTCCCATGCACCATCGAAAGCTTCGTAGTAGTGATTGGAGAAAGGTTGAGAAAGATTTGAGCAACGACTGAGTAGTTAGAAGGGTAAACACTTATCAGCGGGAGGCCGATTAGTATTGATTAATTCAGTTCTCTCTAATCCGTCAATGTTCATAATATCTTTCCTTAAAATTCCATGAGGCATTCTAAAATAACTAGATTATTTACGATCCAAGTTCTTTTGGCAATACGATAGTAACAAAAGAAAATATATACTTGCAAAGTGGAAAATCTTATGTCAACCTAGAGATCAAGGAGGGTTAGAAATTCTGGACCTTTCAATCCAAAATAAATACCTTCTTAGTAAATAGCTATTTAAGCTTCTGAGAGAAGATGGAATATGGCAATAGTTGCTCAAAAGCAAATACCTTGGGTAAAGCCCTCACAGTGGGGATTCACATTTCTGGAATGGACTAATGAAAATCAAACAAGAATTTCTTAAAGGGGTCACATTCAATATAAAGGATGGCATACAGATAAGATTTTGAGAAGATAGGTGGCTAGGTAATACATCTCTTAGCAAACAACATCCGTCACTCTTTGGTATTGTGAGGCATAGAAATGCTACAGTGGCGGAGGTGATGATTACTATACCGCTCAATATATTATTCCGCAGACCAATTATTGGAGACAGATTAACAACATGACATAATTTAGAGCTCAAGCTAGTTAACATACAATTGACAGAGGAAAAAAATACTTTTAGATGGAACCTTGATAAAAACGGATATTTTACTATCTAGTCAATGTTGTAGGCATATGGCAAACAGAGACATTTTTTTTCTCCAATAATTTTTTGGGGCATTAAGACTTTCTTTGAAGATAAAGATTTTCATATGGTATGTAGGACGAGGAGTCATATTGACTAAAGATAATTTAGCAAAATGTCACTGGAATGAGGATATTAAATGTAGCTTTTGTAATCAAAATGAAAACATACATCACTTGTTCTTTAGTTGTCATTTTGCTAAATTAATTTGGCGTGTTATTAAAATTAACCTTGGGATTGACACACCAAGAAACATCAATCATATGCTGGATGAATTGGTTAGAGCTGTTGGGCAAATTAATAAGAATAAGATATTTATCGGTATAGCAGCCTTATGTTGGGCTATTTGGCTATGTTGTAATGAGATTACGTTTGAGAAAAACCAATTACAACTTTTATGCAGACACTTTTCAGAGCACATACTGACTAAGGCACTGGAGTCTGTTGGAGAAGTAGGAGAACAGGGGTGTCATCTACAAGGCGTGCCAAATTTTGGAGATCGTGACAATGGATATTTTTGTCAAGAATGAATGACGCTTTAGTAATAGATTTGTTGGTAGTTGATTGGTTTTTATGGAGTTTTTAACTAGAACTATATTTTAATCCTATTCAGAACGTTTAAAGTTTACAACGTTTTGTAATAAAAAATCAAGCTGTATACACCAGATAATACATAGGCTAGAAATTCTTTTCCATTATTAAAAAAATATTTGAGCGGCCGTCGGCGTGGTTTGCAGGAACTGCAGCTTCGGTACGGCCGGCCGGTATACAGTCGCTGCCGTATTATTTATTCTGAGCCGTTCATGATTTTGCTCTGCGGTCTGCACGAATCTCAAGATCCACTCATAATTCTTATGATAAATTTACAGCATTGAGTTGTAAATGGGTTGTTTATTTTATGGTACACTGGTATAAGAGGAAATGATTATTCTTTCCCCCTATATTTCTTACTCCCTTTTTTTCTGGATGTTTCTTTCTCCCCTTCGAATTATGCATATGATGATTTTTTTTTTCTTTCAAAAAGCACATGATGAGATTTCGAAACCAAAAAATGTTGATACAAAATAACGAAAGAGTTAAGCTTTATGGTTGTGCTATATGTAGAAAAACATGTTGCCAAAAGCTGTTGCTAAGTCATTTAGGGTCTGTTTGTTTTAGCTAGAGATTCTGAAAAGCAGCTTATAAAAGCTGGATTGTGAAAAGCTGGATTGTGAAAAGCTTTTAGACTGTAGATTCTAAAAAAATTTAATGGACAGTTTAGTAAAATGGACTTTCACAATCTATCAAAAGCTGAGGAAAACCAGCTTCTCAGATTCTCACAATCCAACCAGCAGATTTTAAAAAGCTATAACCAAAAGTTACCTGTTTATTTCAGCTTCGGATTATAAAAGCTGAAAGTCAGAATTCGAAGCTGAAACAAACAGGGCCTTAGGAGTACTGGTCTAACTTAAGTCAGAGAAAATTCAGCCATGATATTTTGCAGGGTTTTTCCTCAGGAGCATCCTCTTTGTGCTAGAAATTAGCTTCACAAATATCTACAGAAGACGAAAGAGAGTTTGATCCACGAACAGAAAAAGAGTGAAGAACCAGCGGACCACTCAACTCAATTCACCTGGTCATGGACCATCTGCACTCTGCAGTACTAAATATCCTCTTGGGCTCATACAGTCATACAGCTCACTGGAGTTTGGACCAAAGATCCGTAGGTACTGCCCTGATCCCACATTCTGGTAGTGCTCGTAGATTTTGGATTACTCTATAAAAGTACAGTCCCTGAACTCAAAACGGCCAATTTACAACTTCTTTTCGACGAAATTGGTCCCAGTTTCAAAATTTCAAACCGGAGATGTTCAGAAGAATTATAGTTAAAAAGCAAACAAGGAGCAAACGAGGATGAGCTGAACAACGGTTAAGGAAATCAAGAGCAAAGAGAATAACCACTGGCAACTGCTCAGCTCGTGCTCGCTCAATCTAGTGTCACTGATATATCAGCTCTTGTTGTAAAAGAGAGTCCGGACTGGTCCTATCAGAATTCAGGAAAGGCTGCAATTAGCCAACATGTTGTGTGTGTGATCTAGATTGGGAGTTGGTGACCAGTTCCTGTCTTCATCCAACCACCATGCAACGGCGTGCATTATGTATTCAGTTTGTATGCATGAACATGTATGCATTTGCATGGCCTTACAATTAGGAGGGTCGGTCGGTCGACGAGACATCTCATCACTCGCATGCGAAATGCGATGCCGATGGCCCGTCTACATCAACAATTCTGGTTATCTGGTAGTTGGTGCACACACAAAGGAAAGTCATTCGTTGAGTTCTTTGTTGTCGCACGTACGCGCCTTTGCTTTTAATCATGGGAGCCGATGCCGATTCGTTAGGTCGGGATTGCTAGTTCGACCATAAAAAACTATTTTTGAGATATTTTGGTGTCTTTTCGTATGCGATTTATATGATAAATTGTTGGAGCAGGTTCTACGGTTTTCAGGTCACATGTGAAAATAATTTTTTATAGACGATTACTTACAACAATTATCTTTGAAAATATGATGATTATCATAGATAATTATTTATGTGAACTGTTTGTGTAAAATATAATTTTCATATATAGTTCCGGATGTGAATTGCCTCTAAAAATAGAATGATTATTACATGTGGTTTTTTATGTGAACTGTTTATGTAAAAGGTTATTTCTAGAGACGGTTCTTTATATGAATCTACTCTGAAAATGAGATGATTTACACAGGCGGTTCACATGCCTCTGGTAATAGATGACAGTTTATTTTAAAAAAATCATAATTTTTTCATACGAAGTTGGATGAGGACACACTTTATATTAAAATTGTAGCACTCGACGAGATCTATAAATTTATAGTTGAAAACTTTTTTATTTGAGATTATTTAAATGTTTAAAAATTATTTAAAGTTTCAGACAGAAGAGATACAATATATTGTATATGCTATTAGTATCACTAATACTTTTGTTGTGGTATGGTAAGAACCTGTCGCGCGAGCTGAAATGTTTCGGGTTCAAGTGTCATGAACCGCATGTGCGCGTATTTCACGCGAAAAATTACGTGACTTGTGACTTGCGATGGCACGGCCGTGAGGGTGCCTAGTCGAGCCAAAAAATCAATTTTTTCGAAAAAAACGTTAATTCGGAGACTGATTACCAGAGACGGTCCGCTTAAAAAATCGCCTATAAAAACCTATTATCAAAAATGGTTCCTTATGTGAATCATCTCTATAATAAATTTTCACAAGCGATCTCTTTTACAACTGTAGAAATTATCTATAGAAATGGATTACCACCAATCCCTAAAAATTATTTTTTTAGTGTTCTAGCGTTGATTTTGGTTGGATTAACTTAAGGGAAGTCTCTGGACTCTGCAATTTTAGTTGTTTGCAAATACTTGTCACTTTATGTTTCCCCATGCATATTTTTTTCATACTTTCCCAAAATGCCCCTACTGAACCTTCCTCACATCCTTACCTCGTTATGTCTGCATGAGATATTATTGAGGGGCATTTTGATCATTTTGCATTCAAACTATGATGTCGTGGTATGTGTATTGAGTCAAAATTATCAATTATTTAAAAATAGAGGGAGTATTTCAGAGCAATTCTCTGTGATACTTTTAATTATCTTCTCCCTCTAGACGCATGAGACGGTAATGACGCATAGGTCTATTCAGCAATAGCGATGCTGATATGGCATACGGGAACGAGAACCTCTTACATACATGCAAGCCCAACTTACGACCCACTAATGAAGTGCATGAAGCGGCCCACGCACGGACGCAGGAAGAAGCCACTCCGCCCACAGCGTGGGAAAGCAACGACCCATGTTTGTTTTCTTCTCTTTTTTTTTTTCTTCTTCTCATTCTTGTGATTAATTCATTACATTTTTGTTTTTGTGTATTCAACATTTTGAAAGACCAAATTCAATATTTTGAAAAAATAAGTATTTCAACATTTTATGTGAAAATGCTGAAATCTACATTCAAAATATCGAAATATTACAATCAAAATGTTGATTTTAAAAAATAAAATAAAAATATAGAGATATGTCCATATTGGATCTTTTTTTGTTGCATTAATTCCAAAACACAATGGTTCAAACGAAATTGAAAGAGAAAAATTCACTTGAAGTTTGAAACTCAATATAGATTCCAACCCCCTCTTCAAACAGGCTGGTGACAGTCCTCGCCTCCCCCGCCGCCTTCTCCGGCTACTGCCCAAGCTCGCATCCTCCGGAGACCGCGCTCCTCCTCTCCCCGGCGCCCACGCTCCCCGGCGCCTCCGCTCCCCCGGCCGCCATCCTCTTCCGGACCCTCCCGCCCTTCCTCCAGTCCCAGGAGCTCTCCTTCCTCTCCTCCGCCGGCCACCTCGACCCGCGCCTCCTCCGCTCCCTCGCCGCCCGCGTCCTCTCCGCCCAGTCCGGCCGGCACGGCCTCTTGGCCCGCCGCGGCGCACGCCACCTGCTCGATGGATTGCTCGAGGAGGAAGGCATCAGTGGTGTTGCCTCCGAGGAGTTTCTTGATGGGTTCCAGGAGCCGCCACCGTGGCTCAAGGAAGCGGCGGCGCGGGCGCGTCCTGTCCTTCCGTGGCTCCCTGTGGACTGCTGGAGCGCAATGACTAGTGGGGCCCGTGGTGGTGGTGGGGATGGTTTGGACGTGCTTGGGTTGGACACGTTGGTGCTGGAGCAAGACGAGGATTTTGAGATGCAGGAGGCTTGGTGCCCTCTGCCTCCTCCGGCTCCTCCGCTTGATAATTCGGTTGTGCAGAAAGCGCTGGCTCTGCAAAAGGAGATTGTGACGGTGGAGTCGGTCTTGGGGGCCCAGCGGGTGGCCAAGGATTTGCAGGATTTTTGTGTCGATTCTGGGAACACCGAGGCGGCTCTTAGCTTTGTGCTGCCGTGGGAAGCTGATGATGACACTCTGAGGGTTCTGCTTTCCAATCTAGTGCTTGAGGAAGATGGAGTGCACGGAAAAGGGCCAGCGCACTTGTGATGTGTTCTGTTTTCCTAACAAAGTTACTCGGGCTTCAAAGATCAGCTTCTTCGGATCTTCTTTCCGCAGCGTTGGATCTCTGCAAACGCCACCCAGCTTCAGCACTGGAGGCTGTCCTCTTTCCACTGGTTCTTAGAAAGGGAGGGCTTAATGTTCCCCAGTGTATATGTGCTCACACGGATTGTCAAGGATTGCATGCATCCACTGCATGTTACTGCCTTCTGCCATAGGCTTCTTTCAGGGGAGGAGCGAGAGCGGAGACCAATTTGTATGGCTCAGCATCATGAGAAGATTGATAGTCATTTGTTCTGGACGGAATCTCTCTTCACACTATTTTACAGCATTCTCAATCAGGATATTTGCTTGACACCAAGCACCATCGAGGAGCTAGTTTCTGTGATTGATGAGAGGGCATCGGAGTTCTCAAGGTCGCTAAAATTTGGAAACTTTTTTCTGTGCTTTGTGTCCAAGTGTTGGCATGAATGTAAGATTCAGAGGGTTTTGCTTGAGAGTGCTGCGGAGAGAACCACCACGTTCCTGACTAAAGCTATATTGGCAAAACTGCGACCTGCAAGTTGAAATGCTGCTTGTGAGACTACATTTCTGGTCAGGTCAGCTGAAATTTGTATTTTCTTAAAGGATTGTTTGATTTGGTAGAAGTACTCCTACTCATAGTCACTGCTTTAATATCCAACTTCTAAAAATATATAGCGCATAGAAAAGCTAGTTTTCTGATTATTGTGAAAATCTTAATGCACTACATTCATAATATATATATATCTGACTTGATAATATTGACATGAAATATTGGAGTATGAAGTGAAAAAAGAACATATTAATTATATGTAAACTGAAACTTGTGTGTTTAATCCATTTCCATCCAAGCATCTTGCTTTTCAATCATACATATTAATGCTACGTTGACGTCTCTCCCCGAGTCGACTTTTTTTTTCGTTTCAAACACAAGTGTGTGACATTAAATGTTAGATGATAAAATTGGTATGCTCGTATACTATTGTTTTTTGAGAAGTGAATGAGAGAATTAAATACTTGATCTATTATCCTTGTATTTGACATTTAACTGTTTTGAGTCATATTGCACATGGCACATCATAAGTAGCATGACCTCCAAGAATGTGTTCGCATAGCTTTACTGCTTTGGGATGACTTAAGTTGTATGATTGTAATAATAACATATTAGCATAGCAAGCTCCCACTAAATGTTCTGAAGCGTTGTCCGATCTCGAGGGTGAACTTTTGCTGTGAAAATGTTATCACCCAGATGTTCTGAAGCGTTGTGCTGTACTCTCTTATCTGTCAGCTGGTCCTTCCAGCTTTGTTTTTTGGTTTTGTTTTGTTTCGTGTTTCGTTTTCGTTTCGTTGTCGAAACTTCTTATTAGCTTTCAATAAAAGCCGAGTAATATCCCGTCTAAAAAAAGCTCCCACTAAATTTGTTCTCCTTCAATTGTTCATCATCAGCTGTGTTATGTTATATGTGAGTTGCAGAAGAAATTCACATGTTATAGTACCTTACATTAGATACATGTAGAACAAGCAGTTTATTCCTCAACTGGTAAATACTGACACTGATGGTAGTACATATTTCTTATGAAGAGCACTCAACTACATATAAAGAGGTTTACACACTGATGCATTGTTCCTGTACCACAATATGACTTCTTTGCTCCACGGTTTTGTATTTGAGTCACTTGAATATCGCCTTTGTTGCTTGGAACCTTGATACCTTATCAGTGAACTTGGTAGTGGAATAGAAATTAAGGTAGTCTTGGAAACGATATTGGCTAGGATATGTAAGCTTTGGAGCTGGGCAGATTATCGCATCTGCACCAGGGTTGTAGAATGCTGCAACAGATAGGCGGCTCCCATTCTTATTGGGAAGTACCCGATGGCAAATGCTCTTATATATTCCATTGCTCATAACTTCAATCTGATCTCCAAGGTTTACGAAAATTCTATTGCCTTCAGTTGGTGGTATTGGGACCCACTTACCATCTTTCATGAATTCCAAACCTGGGACCAAGTCATCTTGAAATAGAAGTATTATCCCCCCAGCATCACTGTGTTCCCTGAGGCCCATCACAAGCTCTGGATGACTGCACCTGGGGTACTTTGCCACCTTTATGCCTACGGAAGGTTTAGAAAATGCCTTCGTCAAGGCATCCTTGTCCAGCCCAAGATTTTCGCTCATAACTTCTGCTAGCTGTTCTGCCAATTTGACTACTTCTTCAGCATAGTCGAAAACTGTTGTACTGCACAGTTCATTGCATCATGTTAGTTTGCCTTGCAAACATCAGATTTATAAATTTACTGCACATGACCACTAGGTTTTACTGCTATTTAATTTGCAAACTCACCGAAGCAGCTCAGGAATATCATGACTGTTTGATTTTGGCTGATGATGATACATCAAACTGCATTCCCAATCAACATTTGTTACAACTTTCTCATAACCTAGGGTTTTTGACATCTCTGAATTGTAGAAGTTCTTCGCCATCTTTTGCTCATAATGTTTGTTCACCAGTTCCTTCATTTTGTGCATGAGGTCCTCATTGACCCCGTGGTTCTCAAGCTGCCATACAGTTTATCATGCAAGATGTTAGAAAATAGAATGTAATTCTCTTCATCAAGATAATGATCTTATATTTTGTTACTTACCCAAAAGAAGCCCCATTGCACACAGGCATCGTGGAGAAGCGACAGTGTCTCTGATCTCTTCTCGCCATACAGCTCATCCATTTTTATCACTGGAATTTCCATTCCTTGAAACACTGGAGTATAGCAGTCTAACCAAATGTGTTACTTGCTCAAGTTGGTACGTTACAACTACAGCAGGCTAGGTATTTATTGTGGCCTAGATAGGAATGTTGGGAATATCCTTTTCCAGATTTCAAAACATGATGATGTTTGAATGGGAAGGAAACCTTGCTTTGTTATGAGGCGTATGTAGAATCATGTCCAAATACATGCCACTATTCCTTGTGATTTAGCTAAGATAGCTTATGTGGTATCCTTCAAAACTCGTCAACATGGTTGACCTATGAGCAAAGCATGATCCCTATTTGTTTATTCTGTTTTACTTCAATAAAAAATGAATGATAATGTTGGCCATCTTATTGATATAACTAGTTGCCTGTAAGATTCACTCTCTTTGGATCAGTTCAGCCACCCCGAATCCTGGCAACGATGTTACCACGGCACAATTGGGAGGAGTAAAATCTCAGCTTTGAAATCTCATTCAGGTCAGAATAATCATGGCACTGAGTTTTGACTTTGTGATTCAATGCATGCAGACCTATATGCAGAGTCAGTTGCAAAATAGTTGAATTCAATGTCAGACCATTCATTACATTTCGTATGCCGATGCAAGCCTAGATTTTCTCAGAGATTTGCTGGATCATGTTTGCAATTTTTTAAAAGGCACCTGCTAGTTGTCTGCTGAATAATATTTAATATGACAGTACATCTGTTCATTCTAACGCAACCGAGTGTCATTGGGCAGTTCTTTCCTGATTCACTTGTCGATGGGTTGTAGCATGATTGTAGGGTTAGCCTCTGAAGTTGATCTACTTCTGGAAAGTCTAGTGGCTGTTTTTCCTCACCTCAGGTCAAGCCTATGGTTTGCCTTCACCATCGCCAGCTTGGAAGTTGCCCTAGTTTGATGAAACGGCTGTGAAATCGCATAAATTGTTTGCCTTCCTCAAAACTTTATCGATCACTTTTTCCGAATTTCTTTAAGTTGCCTCCAGACGTGGCTTCAGTGAGGTGCCCTGGAATGTTGCCAGTGTTAATAGTTAGCGTTATGGGTGAGTAGTTTGATGAAAGAAACTCGGCAAACAGGAATATAAGGGGTGAAATCTGAGGTGTTGTTTGTTCACAACGTTTCAGTTTCGACAGAATAAACCCAAGCCCAGTGATCCGAGATCGCCAACTTACTACCAGCGAAACAAACTGCATCTGAATTCCAAACATGATTTTTCTGCTGATTTCTCTTGAGGTACATCGCCAACCTACTCCCAGCAAAATAAGATGCATCTGAAGTATTCTCGTAGAACAAAAAGATGCATCTGAAGTCCGAACATGAGCTCACGTGCATGACTCAGCTGGTAGACGCTCTATCCCATGTTGGGTGAAAAAGAGGCCTGTTTCAAGTCACTACATACGTGTATATGGATTATGGATGATCGATGACTCGATGCGGCCACATCCTGCATCGGTCTCAGCTGGACACTCGTCGATTTTAGTTGAGGTTGCCGGATCCCACTGCGCCTCTTGCGTTGGATGACAGAGCCGGCAAATCTCAAGGAATATATATATATTGAAGAATACATGTCTGTTTGAAAAAATTACATGTGTAGGCTATCATCGTCAATTCAACGGAGGGAACAAGATCCCGGCACTCAGTGCATTTAATAACCGGAGAGAGGAACATCTCATATGTTCAGTGTGCAAAAACTTGGTCTTGCCCGCTGAACGGGCGAGACGTTCGTCTCGTCCAGTCAATGAGCGACATCTTTATTAATATATAGCAGAATAGACATATATATATATATATAATTGTTTTTCTAATATAACTTTTGTATATGACAATTTGAAAAATATTACACATTCATTCGGCAAAAAATACTAGTTATGTAAATAATTGTCCAAATGGCACCATGGAGTGATTCATTCTATCCTTAATTTTAGTTCGATGTCATTCTGTCGATATTTCTTTATTTAGTTGATGTAAAAGGGTGTGAGTTAATTTTATTTAGTTGATGTAAGAGGGTGTGAGTTAATTTTTTCGGTGAAGTAACATCGAATAAAATATAATTTGTTGAGCAATAGTAGTTGTAAAGCACAATTATCATATAATCTGACACGGGGGTTACATATACTGATAAATATTACATGGGATATGAGTTTATCGTCGCTGCGCAAATGGATCCTAATCATAAAAAGATGGCGACAACAAACGTTTGCATGTATGGTACACGTAAAGACTAACCTAATAGTATGTCGCTGCTAAACCTAAAATGTCTTAGAGAATGAAAATAGATCGGGTTACAATATATGCTTTCTACTGAGTGCATCTAGGATATTTACCCTTTCACAGGGCATCAGGGCCCTACGCCTTAGCGTGACGGGCCCTCTCTTACTTCCTTTTCCTCTCTGCTTCGCGTGCCTCAACCGCGGCACGCTCCTTCGCTGCCTTCCTCATGCGCTCCTTCTCCTGACGTTTGAGCCGTAGTTTCTCCTGCTGTTGCTCGTACTCCCAGTATTCGTAAGCTTACCTCCTCCACCGTATGCTCATGTCGACCCACTTGGTACAAGCTAGGATCACTCCTTGATCCCTTCTTCAAGCTGCAACACCTAGCTACAACTCACTCTAGGCCTATAAGTACTAAACATTCTCTAATCTTATACTTAATTATCTTGGATGATCATTTTAAGCACTTTGATAGCTTGGATGTCTTCTCAAGTATATATGGGTTTCTCTAGACTGTCACCCCTTCAAATGGCCGAGTGGATGAGTATTTATAGCCTAAAACCCACCAATTAGCCATTGCTCCAACGGCTCAAAAAAACTATGAACACCGAATGATCTGGTGATAACAGTAACACAAGCACCGGACCATCCGGTGTGTACAACAGTAGAAATTAGCCGTTGAAACCCACTCAAACTCATTTGTGAACACCAGATAATCCGGTGATGACTCACTGAACACCGGACACATACACCTGATCATCCTAAGTGCATATGTTCATTTTGGAGCCATCTAGAAAAAATAGTCCGGTATGATCATTTTGTGACCACCAAAAAATCTGGTGTGCATTAGACTCTGCTCCAAATTTTCTGTGAATACCGGACTATTTTTCTTTGTGAGCACTGGACTATCCAATGTTAGCACCGGACTATTTTTGTTGTGAGCACTGGACTATCCGGTGAGGCAAATTTCAGCAGAACAATAATATATATTTTGGACATAACGTTTCGCTCCGAACTCCGATTTTGATGATCTTCGGCTCTATAGAAAGCTTGCGAAGAGCTCTACATGATTGTATAGAAAATCATCCCATTTGATCACAGAAAAATTCATGGAATAAGTCCAATTCATTCCTCTCTTTGTCTCAGCTTTTCTGTGCAAAATGCTCCAGTACAATAATCTGGTGTTTACAATCCATGCACCGGACCATCCGGTGAGTTAAACTTCAATATTCATTGGATGCAACCTTCTTTGAAAGAAATGCTCCAGTGTAATAATCCGACGTCTACACTTCGATCACCAGACTATCCGGTGAGTCCTTCAGCCTTCTCCCCCTTTGTTAGAAACACTCCGGCAAGTTCAACACGCAGAGCACCGTACCATTCGGTGTTACACTTAATCTTTTCTTGGACACGTGTCCCAAAGAAAAGTTATGGTGTTACTCAGTGCTGATTACCGGACCATCTGGTGAGGCTAATGGTCTATGGACAAAATACTATGGTGTGTACAATTCCACTGCGTCGGACCATCTAGTGAGAACAAATTCTCTAGGACTTCTCTAATTCAATCAAACTTTGTTCCGACTGTGGTGATTTCTTCATGTATTGCATCCATAAGACCTATTAAAGCATATACTTGACAAACATGTTAATCTCATTGACTATGTTGTCATTAATCACCAAAATCACATATATGCTCTAAGATGTTCCGCTACAATCTCCCTAAGGGCATGTTCACTACACCTGTGAAAGATGAAAAAGTTGTGGCATTGACGTTTGGCAGAGATTCGCTATGAAAGTTGTTGCTTTATGTGGTCATTTCATTCTGCAAAAGTTCAGGAATGAGTTATTGTTGCCTCTCAAGGGAATGGTGGTTCAACTAGTGCAGACCATTGAGTTTGTTACCGCCAATGTATTCCACGTAAGGCATTAATGTGTCGTATGCTACGTGTATCGTACTATCGTTGTTGCAATTTATGAGGGTGTTGTCAATTCAGTATGACTAGAAGTAATGTATCCTGAATGTAGTAGTGGTAGGGTTCATAATGCGAATGATTTTGATGTGGAAAGTTGCAAGGCAATGATTAATTGCCTAACAAGATGGCACCCTACCCTGGCCCCTACCTTTGGCACGCTTTCGCCTACGTGCTGACGCTAGTTTTTATCTTAATGTAGTGTAGGCTTCAGAAACTATACTGTTGTCAGTGGTACCCCTAATAGGCCGATATAGTCTAGCGAATAGACTTTTCAGTGCTATCCCTAATAGCCGATGCAGTCTAGGCAATATGATTTTCAGTACTGCCACATCTATCCACTACCGCCGGGACTTCTTGTATATAAACAAAACCCAATCGATTCTCTATTCACACATCTCCTGACCTTGAATTGAATCGAGACAATGGCTTATCCTCATCCTCCCGATGGTCCCATCGATCCACCGCCTCCACACCCCCATTTAGACGTCTATGGTAGAGATTACTATGGAAATCACAATGCTCTTCCTTGCTCTTTTTGGCCGCCATGTCGGCATGGAGATGACGTTGTAGTCTAAGTTTATGAGTATTTCGGTGATGCAGATCGTCGATTCTTCCGTTGTCCACATTTCAGAGTATGAACAAATAATACTCACTTTCTTTCCTATTATCTTAACACCATTACTTATCGCATCTATCACTTTTTCTAGACAGATGATTGTGGGTTCCAGTACCGGATTGACCCATGGATAGAACCACACATTCAAGAATACATTCATCATCTTCATGTTGTCATCGAGGGACTACATGAACAATTGCACCAAGAGAGAGCCAGAAACGTCATAAGATGTTATATCCCTCCTCGCATGGCGGATTGGAGGAACAACTGGGAGTAATATCGATGTGTTCTAGCTGTCGGCAAATGATTTGATTTCGTATTTGACTTGTACTCTTTTTCATTCACTAGGCATGTTAGGTGAAGCACCGATACACCACTAGGGGCATCGTATATGCCATCGTTCATTCGATCGATATGTTTATTATGATTGTTATGGAATGGTCATTGTACGAGTCAATGGTCCGAATAGAATCACAAAACAAAAGCATGGTACATGAAAGCTATTATGACAGTAATAATAACATAGTAGTACGAAGAAAGATAATAACATAACACCATGAAACTAACAATGATATAGCTTCCTACAGGTTATGTCCCCTCCTAGTGATGAGGCCCTTGGCCGCATCCGTCCTAGGGACCTTGCGCCTCCTCGCTCTCACCTTGTTAGCTAAGTATGTCTGGTGGTCTAGTGGAACAATCAACCGCTCAGGCCGTCCAGCGAGTGATGGAGTGACATATTCGCGCTGAGAGGGTTGTGTCCCTAGGAGTGGCACAACAGGTAGCTGCGACACACCGAGCTCGTCGCTCTGTCCGAAGATGAAGTCATACCCAGGGACTTGAGTAACGTTCCTGCTAAGCAGCTCCATGTAGCTATCTTACGCCTCTACATCTCGGAGATCGTCGATCTCTGCACATGGAACAATGAAGAAAACAAGTTAGCATCGATAAGCAGTGACATACGTAACAATTTGTTTTGCATGAAGCGAGTGTTGTACCTGAGCTAGGGACGCGAGAACTCGAAATGTCTGGGTCCGCGGAGGAAGGGTATGTCGCCCCGCTTGTGGTGTAGAAGCGGTCACCACCACTGGTGAAGAGTGGCCTAGACGTTGTGACGCCATAGCGGGGGTCACTAGCGCTGGAGAATGAAAGCTGAGGCAACATGCCACTGTACTGGGGGTGACCAACCCCGCTGAAGGACTATCTCGTCGTAGTAGGGGTCGAAGAGGAAGTCAGGGTCGAAGACGTCCTCGACGGGTTTGGCAATGAAGGCCGGTCATTCCGGTGGGTGCGGTGGCTCGGTTAAGGTTGTAGATGGGTGTGCCGAGATATGAGTCGACGCTTGTGGTCCCATCGTAACATTCGAGGACGAACTGCAACTCATCGATCGGAAGACCCTGGCCACATTCCGGATAATCCAACCAAACGCCGGGCTCATCTCGGCCCTAGGGACCTCGCCGCTACTATTGAGCTGCAGCTTCGACGCACGTGCCTCGACCTCAATCTGGTGCATTATGTCCCTCTACAAAAGAAAGCTTCATTTAATTACATAATTTCTTTACAATCTGCTGTATTAAATGAGGACTCGCGTAGTGTTATTCGTACCTCAAGAGAACGCATCAGGTCCATGTGTGTCGAGTACGTGTCGCGCATATTTGTCATGTGTCGTGGAAGCTCGACCAGTGTGTACATGACCTGGATCCACGTTTGAGGCATGTACCACGAGAGGTACTCTGTGTATGCCTCCTCAGAGTGTGGCCGATCCTCGTCCACGACATGCTCAACAGCTTGGTCCCATTCGTCAACCCACCGCTGCACATGCGACGCAAACGCGCTCGTGGAATGAGCCCCCCTCTGCGTCAACATGCAAAAACATATATACGTGAAAACATGTGTAGAAGTGGGTTGTACGAAAATGGAATTACAACGTTACACATCTGTGTATGTTGATAGGCACCAACCTAGTCACATGTAGTGGGAACGCCTGGAACTTCCTAAACTACCGCATCACATGATGCGGTGAGTGCTCCTTGATGTAGATGTCGAAGATGAGGGAGCAAGTCATGAGCCAATACTCACGATCATGTAAGCAGAGCACCGAAAGTCCTAGTGGAGCGCGTCAATGTACATCGACCTCTGTGTACGGCCTCTAGCGGACACAGTCCGCCATCAACTCATCGAACTGGTGAACAAAGTCTAGGTACCTGTGGTATGTTTGCACGCTAGACCAACTTTGTTGCGCAATCAAACTATGTTAGAGAAACAAAAAGGAAGTAATGAACATATATACATAGGTAGCATGGCACTTACCCTACGTTTACACCATAAGGACCCCATAGTCGGGCCGCCGACGCTGTCCATAGCAAACTAGTACACGGTATGGTCGACTACGGGTCTACCGATGGTGATGCGCTCATACGACCACATCTGAAGCAGCAGGGAACACCCAGTGAGGATCGCATTGATGTCGGTCTTCGTGCAGCTGTCGCATAGACCATGGTACATCGCAGCCATCACAACTGATGCCCAGCTATACTGTAGGAAATCCCCCAGGTCGGCGTCCACAATCTCTCTAGTGTAGGGGGTCATGCTCCTCGAGATTGTGTTTCCGTGGGTCTCGTTGAACATGACCCACCTGAACAACCTCAGGAGATACGCCTCCAGGTGGTGGGAGATGTTCTCATCGCCAGCCTGTGGGTGGATGTTGTCTGCTTGTAAAAAAGAAACAAGTACCAATATCTTCATCCGTTAGTAATGTAAAGGAGATGAGAATACAGTACAAGACATACGTATAACAAACTGAACTAGAAAGGTGTTTGTCAGGCTGTGATTCTTGGTCACTGAAAAAGGCTTGAACAGGGCTACGCCGTCCCTCCATTCAACAACGGAGAAGCGGGCCAGCATCTCATCATGACAGCCCACGCCCACATCCCTAGCCCCAACAGCTACACATGTGCAAGGCAGGCCCATCAGGAGAGAGACGTCCTCGAGCGTGGGTACACTATTTGAGATAACAATTGATGGCACATCATAAATAACAATCCCAGTAGTATCTCAAGGTAGGTCTATCCAACATCATATTCTCTAACATAAATGTCCATATTATTGACCTGGTATATCTATACCTATGATCCATGAAACGTGATCATCAATTAATACATGTGCTGATTTTATGTATCATCACAATGATATGCAACCAGGGATCGACTAAAAATAACATCATGATATAAACAAAGAGTTTCATGAACAAGTCACATACTTGCCAATCAATGTAAATGATAATCATTCTTGAAATAACACATTATTCGGTAGTACATGAACATAGACATATGATACAATCATCCTCTATGATTGCCTCTAGGGCATATCACCTTCACCGACTGGTCCGGATGGGCCGGACCCTTCCCACGATCACTTCTTCCGAGCCGGGTCTCACCGCTAGACACGCCACATACGACAACAACAGTCGTGGCCTGCCTCTGGTGCTTCATCCCGCCCATCTCTGCCTCGGATGACTCGGCTGCCAAGCTGGCATGTGAACCTTTGAAAGGAGGAGGCAGCCGTGCCCAGAGAGGGCTCGCAAGGATCGCAGAGGCCGCGGCACCAGAAACCTCACATCCTCACTTCCCAGCGACCCTAGGCTCTGTTGGATCTGGCTACGCTGGAGCCACTACCCCGAAGTGGAAACATATGCAGTTGTATCGCTCCCAGCTCCCAACCATATCCATATGCCAATCCCGCTCCGCGGTAGTAGGCGGGCCTAAGAACTCCATGATGACTCCAATCGCTCGCTCAGGCAGAATGCAATCCTCTTAAAGAAAAAGATGTGTCACCTCTGTGAAGTCAAAGCTATACAATGAGGAAGACTCACCCAAACTAATGGTGGGCCCAGAGTACACGTTCGACTCGTGCAAAGACATGCTCCTAGTCCGCTTGAAGGGGCCAAAGACATAGCATCGTGAACTCCACCATGAGATCACGCATGCTCATCCTCCGGGCCACCCTCTGGAGCAGCACCAATCGTGAAGTGAGCTGGGCATCGGAGATCTTCTCCACCGGGGTCTGAACATACTCAATGTCCTGATTCGTAGAATGGAGGGGGGACCCGATGCCTACATCATAGTAGAACCACTGCTTCGACCACCTGGAGTACCACCAGTTGCTGATGGCCTTCGCTGGAAACGCATGGTGATATTCTGGCTAGAGCTAGAAGTTCATGTTGCTAAAGCTTAGGGCCTTCGTGACTCCATCCTCTGTCCGGGTCTTCAGGTGGCAACTCGCCTCATGGATGAAGGGAAAAAGTTCCACTCTCCCTTTGCATCCCTCCGCCCGCACGGCCCATTCAAAGATAGCCAGGCGGGCAATCGCGTTGATTGCGAGTTGTGGTAGTTCTACATAAAAAAGGCAGAGCACCCGCTCGAGAAGTGGCACTGCTGGGAAGCCGAGGCCACATCGAAAAAGCCTCGAACACCATGGTCTCATGGCTATGAGGCTCCAGAACCATTTCATCCCATGGTGCCTGGGCGACAGAATTAGAGGGGATCTTTCCCACCTCGACCATCCGGTCGAGCTCGACCTCGCTGATGGTGGATTCCCCTAGCGCGGTGGTCTACCGAGGATACTTTCTACTAGCGTGGTGTAGCTCCACACCCAGCGGTGGCTCGAATAGCTACGGTGGAATCATCGCCGCTTGAGTATCCGCCGCATCACGCACATTAACGGTCCCACCCTGAGCACCGGAGCTAACCATGATGGTCCCTGGAAGGCGACGAGAAGCATTGGAGGACGGTGGAAGATGGGAGTGCTATGGCCATCCATGCGCATCAACTAAAGCAGATGCAGATGGAAGTAGAGACAAGCATCATTCAGCATCGTGTGCCCTACCGCATAGCGATCTTTGAAACACTTGTAAGTTCATTGAAGTATGAACTCTATAATCCCCACTAGCGGCAACCTCCTCACACCTTTCATCACCTAGTTGTAAACCTCTACTAAATTTGTGGTCATAATATCGTATGTAACCCTGTTTGTGTCATAAAGAAGAGCTCACTTTTGCTTCAACTTACTCTCAATCCACTCGATAAATGACCTAGTAGATGACCCAGTCCTCCACGTGATGCTACCTTCATTGTCCATTGGTAGGGACTCAAGAGGTACTAGCTCATCTGCTGGTCCGCTTATGGGCCTCCCTGCACGCTCATGTGTTTGCTTCTTCATTAGCTCATACAGTGTCTTCCAAAGAGCATCAAACTTCCGCTGATTGTTTTGACTCACGGCCTCTTAAACATGTTCATAAGGTTCTTGTTCTTTATAAGGTGGAAGAAGTTTGCACCTAAATGCCTCATGCACCACCTACTCTGTAGATCTAGCCACATAGGTCCAATCAAGCCATCGTCTGTTCTATTTTGCAAAACCTTAATTACCACGAGCATCATAGCATGCCGGTCATGTATAAGGCGCACGTTCAAGAGAGCACCAACAATTATCATCCTCACCTGGTACAAGAACTAATATCAACCGCTGGTGTTCTCACTCTCCACAAATGCATTGGCCAACAGTAGAACTTGGTTGTTCCGATCAACCCCAATAGCATACATGATCTATCCCGTGTACTTGCTGGTAAGAAAAGTGCCATAGATGTACAGGATAGGCCAAAAATGCCTGAAAGCTTCGATACATATTCCTAATGTGAAGAAAGATCGCTTCAGGACGTATTTTCCAGGTTTGAACAACAATTAGTACTTACCAATGTCGTAATACGTCCTGGAGTTCCTTTGTGCAATGGTCTGCAGCAAATGTGAAAGTTTGTCATATGACACTTTGTAGGTCCCGAACCTCATCTCAGTTGCCTTCCTCTTCACCATCCATGCCTTGTTGTAGCTGATAGTGTACTTGTAGTCCTCCTCAATTTACTTGATTATAGACCCTAGTTCGTAGTTCAGATTTTTCAAAATCTAGGTGTACATCATATTGACAACAAAGGCTGAGGTGGTGTTCCTGTGGCTGGGCTCAAGTTCATCCATCATGCAAGTGTAGTCGATTACAATCAACACCTTCCAATAGTCAACTCACTTCCCCTTAAAGTCGTGCACCCATCACGGGTAACCTGCCTTCACGCACTTGACATCATATTACTTCTTGCTTGACTTCACAACATAAAACTGTCGTTGAAGTGATGTCATCCATTGAGTCACTGCATCCTTCATAGCCTGACTGGTAGGATACCTAGCACCCTGGGCCACCTCATTCTGCGTATACTGTTAGGCCACCTGATTCCCCTTATTCACCACAAGATTGTTGAAGTTGGGATTGTTCCAGTCTGTAGGAACATGAGCATCATTCTCATCATCCAAGATATCATTCTCAGGGGATTCGTCAGCTTGAAGATCATCTCACTCCATCTATTCAATTAGAGAAGGGATTCATTCCACCTTGTCTGCCTCATCGGTCAGTTTAGTCGGATACTTCGATGAATTTGCATCATCCTCATACTCTTCCTCATCACCCTCCTCCTCCGCGTACCCCCACCCTGCATCCCCCCCACTGTCTCCTTATTCTTCCATTGCAAAAGCAACATAGGAGTCCAACCTCTGTGCACAACATCCTGCAGGTATCTCGTCCATACTAAATCTTCCCAGAGCGGGTACACCTCCCAGTATACACCATCTCTCACTCGGTTACCCACAATGCTAACGGTCATCTCTTGAACCTTCGTGTCTATTTTGAAATCCCGCATATACCAGGCGTACAAATGTCAGACACTTTTGTGCATAGGTCTTGAGATACCCTTATCCATTGAGTGAAATACGGACAATACTACCCCTTCTGAACCATATAATATTTTACTGTCGCCATAAAAAATCCTAAACTGCCACATATCCGACATACCTGACAACCATTGATAAAAACACTAACATTATTGCGAATAGAAATAATTATGTAAAACTACATCTACAATGCAACAAAATATTCCCAGATCGCTACAACAAACACCTCTAAATCATACATCTATCAAACCAGTTATGACTACACTATGTCCAAATCATACATCTATTACCTAACATATGTTAAAGACTACATCTAATTGCTAAAAATACATATAAAAAGGATCTAATCACTAAACTATATCTAACCCTAATTCTAAAACTAGATCTACATCTAACCTACGTCCAGTGGCTATCCTACCAGGTTTGTAAAAAAATTTTAGGTCTAGCATCTAACCTATGTCAAAACCTAGCACTAGTAGCTATCCTACCGAGTTTGTAAAAAATCAGAGAATAAAAGTGTACCTCTTGACTCTAGCAGGCTTTGACACACAATTCCCTCTCTCCTCTCATCTCGGTTGTGTTGGTATGAAATGAGCAACTGGCGTCAGCAGGACTGGTATGGTCAGATTAAATACCCAAAAGATCTTGGCCATTCAACAGGCGAGAACTTTTAGGTGGGTTTGCCCGGTGTCGCAGCCATAGAGGTCTCGCCCGTTTAGCAGCGAAACTAAGTTCTCACCCACTGAACGGACAAGATGTTCCTCTCTCCGGTTATTAAATACACTGAGCGCCGGGGCCCACAAGTTCTCGCCCGTTCAATGGGCGAGATCTTGTTCTCGCCCATTGAACGGGCGACGGTAGCCTTACACATGCAATTTTTTTCAAACGGGCATGTCTCGGCGTCTAGTGTGGCATAGCAAAGCTACTTCAGTGAAGGTGAAACTAGCAGCGTGTGGGAAGCAACCGCATATTCGCCCGAGGTGACCATCCAGCCCGAGCTGCTACAAGGCTGCTCATACAGAATCGCGTGCGGGGGCCGATCACTCACCCCGTCTCCACGCAAGCCGGTCAGATGATGCCCATCGCCAAATGGGACCTCCTCTATGCAGGCCGTGCTAAGTTTAGCTTTGAAGTGGTGCGGCCGTTAGGGCCATGTAGATCGACGTCTAAATGCAAGTAAATACTTAATAGGTAGTTTTAGATCACCATTTAATTTATTTTGTTTCTAAACTTTATTAGGTGGAGAGTGAATCTTTATTTCATTTTTTAGGATTTTAAGTTGACTCAATAACTCAGAAAATGCAAAAATTACTTCCCTACCAGCATCCCTCCGGTCGGACAGCCCAACAGGCCCCGAAATATGGCCCAATAACCAAAAAAGATCACAGCCCACAGAGCCAGTTAATACTTTTACTTTTTTTCAAATCTCAATTATTAGTTCACTTTTGTTTATTTCAGTGTTTTTAAGACACACTATTCAGCATTTTGTAAAAACCAATTCAATATTTTGAATACTTTGTTTCAATATTCTCATATAAAATTCTGAACTAGATCAAAATGTTGACATAGTGTCATAAAAATGTTGATTTTCTAAAAATAAGAAAAATATATTCATAGTTGTGAGGAGCGGTGACATCCTAAGGGGGGTGAATTAGGACAATTAGAAACTAATAGCTCCAAAAACTTCACATGATAAATCTATCTCAGTTTCTATCTAAATATGCTCTAGGTTTATCTAGTGTGTCTACTTTACCGCTTAAAAGTATTGCAACCTACTCTAGTAAGGTAAATTACAATAAAGTAAATGCAAAACGTAAATAAGGTCGAGAGACCAACTCGGCACAAGTGATTTTTATCCTGTGGCATCGATGGCATGAATGTCATCCCTAGTGCACGTTGGAGCTCTACCAAGTATATGCTCTCGGTCGACACCTGGTCATGACTCTTGAGCCACTAAAGCAATACCTCAAGTCGGATGAGCTACCAAGCCACCAAGACAATGTCTCACCACTAGCCTCTCTTTTGGTCACTTGCCATCGAGATCACTTCAGAGCTTGTGCCACCAAGGCAAGAGCCTATGTGTCCCCGTATATGTGTCTTGCTGCTGTTCCACACTAAGTCAAAGGGTCAACAAGCTTGATCCACCAAAACCCAAGATGCCGGCAAGTCACCAAGACTCCAAGGTGCCGACGTACCTCTCGGTACAAGCTAGGATCACTCCTTGATCCACTCTCTAGGCAGCCATCACCTAGCAACACTCTCTTTAGGCATATAAGCACTAATCACACACTAATCTTATGCTTAATTACCTTGGATGATCACTTTAAGCACTTTGGTAGTTTGGATGTCTTCTCAAGTGTGTATGAGCTTGCTCTAGACTCCAACAGCATGCCACACCTTCAAATGACTGAGTGGAGGGGTATTTATAGTCTTAAATCCACCAACTAGCCGTTTTCCTAACGGCTCAGAAAAGTTGTTAGCACTGGATGATCCGGTGAGAATAGTAATACTAATACCGGATCATCATGTGAGTACAACCCCATAAACTAGCCATTGGAACTCCACTTAATACCTATGTGAACACTAGACACTCTGGTGTACCTTCAAATCCATCACTAGACCTTCCGGTGAGTTATCTTAAGCCATCTGAGCCTTTACAGCCTCTCTGTGTAAAATTCTCCGGTGCATTCATCCTCAGAGCACCAGACCTTCAAGTGGATTATTCTTCATTCTTCAACACTTATAGTCACCTGTGCAAAAAATACTCTGGTGCACTCATCCTTAGAGCACTAGACCTTCCGATGGGTTGTTCTTCATTCTTCAACACTTGCAGTCATCTCTGTCAGAAATACTCTGGTGCTATAATTCAGTGTGCACAAACTAAGCATGGGACCATCCGATAGGTTGATCTTCAGTCTTCTGCACTCGTATTCTTCTCCGCAGGAAATACTCCGGTGTTACCCAGTGCAGATCACCAGACTATCCAATGAGGTCCCTAGCCTTCTCCCCCTTATTAGAAATACTCCGGTGAGTTCAACACATAGAGCACCCGACCATCTTGTGAAGTCATCAGTCTTCACTTTGCCTCTGGACAAAATACTTCGGTGAGGTAAATCTTCCTGTGACTTTTTCAATTCATTCAAACTTTATCCCGGTTGCAGTGGCTTCTTGATGTATTGCATCTCTGAGACCTACTAACATATATTCTTGACAAACATGTTAGTTTCAATGACTATGTTGTCATTAATCACCAAAATCATAATAATGGCCTAATTGGGTCATTTTCGCTATAATCTCCCCTTTAAGTGGCAAATAATAAATGATACCAATCGTATAGAGCACAAAGCCTTACCACATTGCTTAGATGCATGTTCTTACCATTTAGTCCCCCTTTGTTGTGGCTCCCCTTTCTGTATTGTCACTATCTCTCTTGATCGACCCATGCAAGAACTTCTCCCCTTTGTCAACCTAGGTTCTCATGTTGCTTATTGTATCTTCTTCTTCTCCCCTTTTGTAAACTTCGGTATTCCTAGACATCTTGTATCTTGCTTCTTGCTTTGGTCATCAAACTTCTCCCCCTTTGTCAATAATTTTAAAAAGGGCTACAAACATATGTTGAACTCGAGAAAAAGCGTTAGAGCATATGGGAGAGTGCTTCATAAATCATGATTCAATTAAATAATACCAATTGAAAAGATATACCAATTGTAAAGATATTAGACATTGATATCAATTAAAAAAGACAAATAAGGATCATAATTCATAAAACTCATATGATATAACCTAAACTTCCCCTTCATGTGTGTTTACATATAATGAGACCCACTTGTGAATACCACTTGTAGGAATGTAACAATATATGCACTTCTAGACAATAAGTAGAGGTAGAAAGTTTAAGTCATATCATGCATGGAGGTAGCTTAACTGTAGAAATGAATTGACAATGATACTAATTAAAGTTTTTAAGCATTGCATAACTTCGGTGATATGTTCATAGCTCGATGAGACTACAAAAGATACATCTAGCAACACATGTTAATCTCAAAATCACAACCTATAGGATATATTCCCCCTAAATGTGTGCATACAAGTATTGAATACTTGCGAGACATATGCACTTGTTATTAATAACAATGAAAGAATACCCTATAGATTGTTTCATGGCACATAAAAGATACCAATTGTGAAACTAGTGCTATGAAAGAAACTTACAACTAATAAACTATGTAGGTTTCTCATAAGAAAGAGAGAAACACAAGCAATCTACCATATGAAAACTTACACTAGTCATTGTAATAAATTGAAATAAGCACATGCAATCCTAGACAAGACAAATAAATTCATCAATTTAGAGAATTTAGCATATAGTACATTTACCTTATTTACCTTTGGGTGGGGATTTAGGTATATGATAATCATGATCTTTATCAATACACCCAATCTTTTGTACTTGACTTCCTCGATTGAATCTTCACTTCATCTTGTGAGCCAAGTCTCCAAATCCCCATAGCCGCATTGGGGCTTCAAGTCTTCTTTGGAACCCAAACCAATTGGGACCCTTTCATGATGATGATGACTTCCCTGGGTACCAAAATGGGTTGGTTTCACCCTCAATTATTTCTCCTAATCATGTGTGTAACCACCTTGCCATTGTTCTTCTTCTTGAGATCATAGTGGTTGATTTTAGTCTTGATCTTATTATGGCCTTGGTGTAGATATTGGAGGTCTTGTATGAGAGGTTCATGATCTTTTTCTTCTCTTTGATCTCCTTTTTTTTTACTTGCTTGCATTGGAAGGACTTGCGGTCTTCTTGATGACATTTGAAGTATGTCACGGTGAACCCCCTCCGCAAGCCTCTTCACCATGGTAGCATGGTTACCTTGAGTAGGTTGGACATGGTTCTTGCTCTTTAATCTTGCTAAGTTTTTCTTGAGCTTTTCTATTTCTTACTTGAGCTCATCATTTTCTTATACAATGAGTTCATTAGATGGTTCTACAAGAACATTCTCAACACATATCTCATTACAAAAGGGTGAGCTAGATAAACTAATTAAATCATTACAAGAAGTGCAAGTATCTATCTTAGGATTGAAATTAAATAGAGAGGAGATTGCATCAAAGGAACCTTAGGTTGAGATTCAATGCACTCAAATTTTGCCTTAAACTCTTAATGTTCCTTATTTAGCAAATTAAATTTGCTCAATAATTGCTCATAATTAGAAACAAAGGTAGCATGAATGTCATTGAGGGCATTGAATTTCTTAAGTTTTTTAGATTATTTTGAAGGGCCCTTTGTTGTTCATTGATCAAATGAAGGAGTTCATCATAGGAGGAAGAATTCTCATCGAAATCATCATCACTTACATCATTATCCTTACATTTGGCTATAAGGCACTTGTGTGATAACTTTCGCAATGACAACTTGCGTCATGATAACCTTGAGGAAGAGTTTCTCTTAGAGGAGTGGGTGGAGAAACTCTCATAACTTGAGCTCGAATCATCATCTTCACTCACCCATTTTCCCATACTTGCAAATACTTTGTCTCTTCCCCTTGTCTCCCTCTTGCTCTTAGTCTTTGTCGGTGAATCAGGAACCAGGGATCCCCGAATCCCGAGGCCAGGCCAGCAATCCACCACGTGGCACCTTCCCGCGGGGTTCATCTCCGCGAGGTACGAAAAGACTAAGTCTCAGAAGAGAGCACTCGGGGCCACAAGCAGTGGTCCCCGAGTACCCGGGTTCCCCGATGATCTGCGAAGACCAAGTGACCGGGAAGAGAGTGCTCAGGAGGTGAACAGTGACCCCGAGCACCTAGGTCCCCCGACGACCAGAAGAGCCGAGTACCGGGAAGGGTGTGCCTAGGGCTGCGACCAGTGGCCCCCGGGCACCCGAGTACCCCGAGAACCCAAGGAAGGTAGTTCCGGGAGAGAGTGCTCGGAGCTGCGAACAGCGGCCCCCGAGCACTCGGTTCTCCGAGGATCTGAACAGTCAATTCCGGGAGAGAGTGCTCTGGGCCATGAATAGTGGCCCCCGAGCACTCGGTTCCCCGAGGACCAAGAGAGGGCGTTTCCGGGAGAGAGTGCTCGGGAAGGTGAACAGTGACCCCCGAGCACTCGGTTCCCCGACGCACCAAGAAGTCCTCCATCGGTGGCCCCCACAGGGGTCCAGCGGTGAGGTGTCAGCCTGTGAAAGGCCCAATGCCGCATTTAAGAGCGCGTGTGGCATGTCACCTCCAACTGCTCCTGCCACGCTCGATGTCAGTCCCTGCCACATTCTGGCAGAAGGGCGTGGGGACATTTAATGCACGGGTCCCATCCCGCGTCATCCGGCGCGCCTCGGGATAGCTTCACGAGGCCCGAGGCGCCCCGTCTGCCGCCCTGCTGTGGCAGGCGTACAAGACCGAACGGGCACGCCGGGCCGCTCTGCGGCTGCCCGGTGGGCCCTCTCCACAGCGCCCGTTGCCAGCGCCATTATGACGACCAAATACCGGGCGAGGGGCGCGTTTTCAACCCCCCGTCACTTCGCGCAGAGGCCATGATGACTGCCTTTCCATTTATGGCGTCTTGGAACTCGTGCCCTCCCTTTTGGGGCACGCTACCGCCGGCAGGTATTTAAGGGAGCCGGCGGGCACGGACAAAGATAGCGAACAGAAGAACCCCGAATATGAGTGAATCCAGAGAAGAACAGAGGAACGCTCGAACTCTCAGACACTTGCTCAAAGATCGAAGAACATCTTCGTACAAGCATAGAAGCTGAGACCACCGAAGAACAAAGAGCCCAACGCTCTAGGATAGACAAACATTCTTGTAACCAGCAACATTCCTGAGAGACATTCTCAGGGCATTTATAGCATCCATACAGGAGTAGGGTATTACGCTCAGTGCGGCCTGAACCTGTCTAAAAATCCCTCCAGTGCATTTACTGCATCCTGCATTAGATCATTCCCCACCACCTACGATTGCATTTATATCCATTTATTTCTCCCGCAAACATATTCAGAATCATCCCCCCGGCCGAATCTCAAAAAGGGTCCCTCAGGATCCCTGCGATAGGAGTTAACCCTCCGACAGTCTTGTTCTACTTCTTGATGTGATCAATAGTTTTGACCAAGTCTTTCATGGAGATTCGATGATAATCTTGGTATTGATCTTTTTGATGTTTTTCTCCACTTGAAAAATGAGCTTGACGAGTTCGGGGTCCATTTCTTTATTACTTGATGTGCATTGCTCATCATCTTCATCTTCATCTCTATCATCTTCTCATGAGATTGACTCTTGCTCTTGCCTTATCATCCTCTCCTTTATATGTGGGCATGGTACTTGCTTGCTTGTGAGAGCAAGGTTCTTGGCGTCGGATAAGGAAGATGCTTCCACCCCCATGTTCATGATCATCTCATAGACGGTGATCTTGCCGAGCACTTGACTTGGAGTCATCTTCTTGATGTCGTTGTTGTCGTAGAAAATGGAGACTATCAACTTGTACTTCGGAAGAAGAGTTTGAAGTATTTTTCTCACCACTTGATCATCATCAATTTGAGTCAAACCTAAACTATTGATCTCATTGGTAAGAATATACAAACGTGAGTATATGTCATTAGCACTTTCATGGGCAAATTATTTAATGCTATTAAACTTAGTAACAAGCACATGATATTTCTCATTGCGCACATCCTTTGTGCCTTCATGTATTTCAATGTGACTAATCCAAATATTATGTTCATTGGTGATAGAATAAACACGACTAAATACATCAACATTTAAAGATGATAAAAGAATATTCTTCGCTAATGCATCTAATTACCTCTCCTTATTGGTGATGCGGGGTATCATTCCTTCATCGATGACCCTCCAAACATCTAAACTTTTAGCTTGCAAATAACAAGTCATTAGAATTTTTCAACGGGGGAAATTAGTGCCGTCGAAATGTGGAGCGCTATGAGTATCCATCCCAACTCCGGACGTCACAAATCTAGGATGTTAAGCCTATCAAGAGCACGAGGCTCTTATACTAATTGTGAGGAATGGTGACGTCCTAAGAGGGGGGGGGGGTGAGAAACTAATAGCTCCAAAAACTTTACAAGATAAACCTATCTCAATTTCTATCTAAATATGCTCTAGATTTATCTAGTGTGTCTACTTTACCGCTCAAGAGGATTGGAACCTACTCTAGCAAGGTTAATTATAGGAAAATAAATGCGAAAACGTAGATAGACAAACTTGGAATAAGGGATTTTTATCACGTGGTATCGATAGCATGAATGCCACCTCTAGTCCACATTAGAGCTCCACTAAGGATATGCTCTCGGTTGGCATCCGATCATGAATCTTGAGCCACCAAGCCACTAAGCCAAGACCTCAAGTCGGATGAGCCACTAAGGCAATGTCTCACCACTAGCCTCTCTTCAGGTCACTTGGCGCCGTAATCACATCGAAGCTTGAGCCATCAAGGTAAGGGTCTCTACGTCCCCGTACACATGTCTTGCCGTCGCTCCACACCAAGTTGGAGGGTCAACAAGCTTGAGCTACCATGGCCCAAGATGCCACTAAGTCACCAAGACTCCAAGATACCAGCATGCCTCTCGGTACAAGCTAGGATCACTCCTTGATCCACTCTCTAGGCAGTCACCACCTAGCAACACTCTCTCTAGGCCTATAAGTACTAATCACACTCTCTCTAGGCCTACAAGCACTGATCACTTTAAAAACTTTGGTGGCTTGGGTATCTTTTCAAGTGTGTATGAGCTTCCTAGACTCCAGCAGCATGCCACACCTTCAAATGACTAAGTGGAAGGGTATTTATAGGATCAAATCCGCAAACTAACCATTTTCCCAACGGATCAGAAAAACTGTTAACACAAGATGATCCAATGAGAAAAGTAGTACTGACACCGGATCATTCGGTGAGTACAAACTTAGAAACTTGCCGTTAAAACTCCACTCAATGCCTATGTGAACACAGAACACTACGTTGTACCTTCAAATCTATCACCGGACCTTCAGGTGAGTTATCTTAGTCATCTGAGCCTTTATAGCTTCTCTGTGTAAAATGCTCCGATGTATTCATTTTCAGAGCACTGGACCTTGTGGTGGGTTGTTCTTCATTCTTCAACAATTGCAGTCGCCTCCGCAAGAAATACTCCGGTGCATTCATTCTCAAAGCACCGGACCTTCCGGTGGGTTAATCTTCATTTTTCAATACTTGCAGTCGCTTCTGTAAGAAATGGTATGGTGCTATAATCCGGTGTGCACAAACCAAGCACCGGACCATCCGGTGGGTTGATCTTCAATCTTCTCTACTTGTATTCTTCTCTGTAGGAAATACTCCGATGTTACCTAGTGCAATCACCGGATTATCCGGTGAGTTCCTCAACCTTCTCCCCCTTAGTCAGAAATACTCCGGTGAGTTCAACAAATAGAACACCGGACCATCCAGTGAAGTCATCAACCTTCAATTTGCCTCTAGACAAAATACTCTGGTGAGTTCAAACTCCTCTGCATCGGACCATCTAGTGAGGCAAATTGAGAAACCAAGTTGAAATGTCCCTTGATTTACTTGTGATGAGTGATTGACATTGTCATTTATTTAGTTTGATGATCTTAAGTTTTGCATGAGCTTTGATGTGATTTGAATTGATTTGAGATTTTATTTGAGCATATTGATTATGGACTAATTGGAATTGGAGTTGGAGATATGTGTTTGCTTGTCTCATGGTGTGCAGGTGATGGATACAACTTGGCGGTCAACGGCGGGATGATCGGGGCCAAGCGAAGTGCTTAGTGCTAGACTATCAAGGAGGCCAGGCGGAGTCAAGAGTGATCCTAGCTGAACATGTGGAGCTCAAGCAAAGAATTGAAGGCGGATGGAGACGGCTAGTTGACAAAGTTAAGCGAAGGGGATGCCGGTGCAAGTGACAAGGTAGCCCAAGGGATCGGGAGTGGGAGAGAATTGCTGGTGGTCAGGATCGCATGACGGAGTACATGCGTCAATATCGAAGCGCTTGTTTAAGGTGTAAGCAAGGAGGTGAGTCACGCTTTAAGAAGCGTGCAGTTGGTTTCACGGTTTGGCCTCAAAACCGTGGTAGGACTAGAGGAGTATGTGGCACCATCGCAAAGCTTGTGTCGATACGAAGCTAAGTCATGAAGGCGTCGCGGCCGTCCGATGAATGAAGAAGAAAATGGATCAAAATGCCCTCAGTGGTAGATAGAGTGTAATACAAGAAATGGATATTTTAGGGAAAAGCTAGGAAACTTAGGGATCAAGTTTTCTATGCCTATAAATAGAGGGGTAGGGTTATGGAAGAGTTTGAACCAACCACTTGAGCCCCCTTGTGCCACCCATTTGAGAGCCTTAGAGTTAGGGTTTTAGAGGAGAGAATGATGAGTGCTTAGCCTATGCAATAAGTGAGTGTTTTGAGAGATAAATCTTTGTAATTCGTCTAAAATAGGGCTGACCTATTTGAGTAATGAAGTTTATATTTTTTGCATATACTTGAATTCCCTTCCTTCTATTTCCCTCTATTGGTTCCCTTGCAAGTGTGCAAGTTTTTCGGTTTTCGGTTTTCATTTTCGTTTTGGTTTTTGGGCTGACATTTCAGCACCTTGTGAGATCATTCTTCTTGTTGTTAGAGGCATAAAAACTCACATACGAGTATATGCTCATGGGTCTTGAGTACCCTTGCCTCTAGATCATCAACTTGGAGAGATTCTTTACCCGGTGATCTTTTCTTTGAGCTGCAGATTTTCACCTTTGCATGGTTATTTTTCTTGATGCTAGTGGCTTAAACACTCACATACTCATGTATTTGAGTGGGTCTTGAGTCCCCTTGCCACTAGACTATCATCTTTGAGTATAACCTTATCTGGTGTCCATCTTCTCTAGTTTCTTTGAAAGTTGCTAGTTTTTATGCACAAAGACACATGGAATGGTCTTGAATGGAACCTATGGTTCATATTCCATTCGTGGAGTCATGTTGCTATAGAACTAGTCTTCTTGCTTTGTCTCTCTGATTCTTTTGCTTCCACTTGAGCGTTTCGATGTGCGTTGGGTGAGAAATAGGAAAATACTATCTATTTCGAAAGAAATTTGTTGAGGTGACTATTCACCCCCCTCTAGTCGCCATTCTCGTTCCTACACAAATCTTTCCGAAACTTTTCCAATTCAATCAAACTTTGTCCCGGCTGCGGTGACTTTTTGATGTATTGCATCTATGAGACCTACTAACATTTATTCTTGACAAACATGTTGTCCCAATGACTATATTATCATTAATCACTAAAATCACAATTATAACCTAATAGGATCATTTTCGCTATAATAATGGACCTCATTTTGTTACATTAATTTTAAATAATACTATGATAGTAACGGATTTGAAAATGAACTTACAGTTTGAGCGAAAAATACATTCAAACACATAAGATTCAAACTAAATAACCACCCACCCATCCCACCTCTGACCATGGGTCGACATGTTTCCCCTAGCCTACACCCGATGCCCGCTCCAACCTAGGGCTATCAACAAGCTGAGCTCAAGCGAGCTTGACCTGTCAGGCTCTAGCTGAGCTCGAGCGAGCCTATGATGACGATCGAGCTTGGGGATGGGCTTGAGCTTGGCTTGAGTCATGCCCGATTAGGCTCGAGTTCGATTCGCATAAGCTTGATAACAGAAGAATTCTCGAGTAGGTCTTATCGTCTTGGTTGGTTGTTGTGACATGGTTATCTAAATAGGCTTAGGATGACCCCTCCTTTTTGGCCTTGAAGATAGATAAGAATAGTTAAAGTCGTATAAACTAGGTTGGGTAATAAACTTAAATAAAAATCACATTACTCATTAATTAGGATCTTGTTGAGTTCGAGCTCATGAGGCTCGCGAGTCTTAGCTCAGATTTAAATTTTATTTGTTTTAAGATCGAACTAAAACAAGTCAAACTCAAATAGCTGGTGTCAAGCTTTTCTGACCGCCTTACTCCAACCCGCTCCGTACCACACCCATCTGTGGATCGCAACCCTTGATTAGTGGGCGTGTGAATCTCAAACCATGCTACTGCTCCATGTAGCGTGCGCTACCTATAGAAAATCCATCACCGCATGCCCCATGATTTGTTGGCCGAGCGGCCCGACCCACAGCGTGAGGTCGTGGTTGAACTGAGAGTTTTTTTTATATATTTTTTAACATAAAAAATTATTTAAATGTATCCCGAATGAAAAGATTTACAAAAATAGATGCCTACCGCCCTCTCATGGAACGGTTAGGCCCTTACCACCCCTGAGAGGGCAGTAAGCAGTCGGCCTGTAGCTTACCGCCCTCTCATAGGTTCTCAGGGGGCATAAGCAGTCTGTCCGCAACTTACCACCCTCTTGTAGGGCAGGGAGTCCTTACAGCCTTTGAAGGGGCGGTAAGCCCCCCGTGAATGAACAGTATCGCAGTGAACAGTACTCCGGATTTCAATTTCTCTCCTCTTTTATCTGTCTAAAATAGTGATGTTCTGTTGCTACAAAAATCCTAAAACTTTTTGTACGTGTTCCATAATCCATGCGCAACCCATTTTAATTGAATTTACCCAAAAATCATCTGTAGAATTTAAACTAAAATTCTCCAAAAAAATCTACTTTTATAACTTATAACAATTGTTAGTGCTCAAATAAATTTCTAAAAATCTGGTAAAATTCACTAATATTCTTCTTATGTGATGTGATAATTTCTAAAATTATTTTCAGCACTAGGTTTATATATATTTGAATTCAAATTAAGTTAAAAGAAGAATATCATATGAAATTATAAAAAATACATATAAATGGTGCATTACAAAGGAACTCACTTTTTTACCACATAATATAGGGCTGAAAAATAATTTTAGAAATTATCACATTACATAAGAAGAATATTAGTGAATTTTACCAGATTTTTAGAAATTTATTTGAGGCACTAACAATTGTTAGAAGTTATAAAAGTAGGTTTTTTTGGAGAATTTTAGTTTAAATTCTACTCATGATTTTTGGGTAAATTCAATTAAAATGGGTTGCACATGGATTATAGAACCAGTACAAAAAGTTTTAGGATTTTTTATAACAGAACATCACTATTTTGGACGGAGAAATTGAAATTTAGAGTACTGTTCACTGCGTACTGTTCATGCACGGGGGCTGCCCTACCCCCCCCGGTAAGCTGCGGTAAGCTACTGATCGACTACTTACTGCTCTCCCAGAGTCTAACCATTTTATAAGAGGACGGTAGGCATCTATGTTATAAATTTTTTTATTTGAGATATATTTAAATAATTTTTTATGTTAAAAAATGTAAAAATATAGAAAGCTCGTTGTACTGAAGCGCAGCAGCCCGGGCTGCAGAGAAGAGAACGGGGACTTCCTCCCGGCCCAGGTACCGACCAGCAGTGTGCCCGAAATGGACCACAAAGCATCTTTTGGGCCGTTGCAGTGAATCTAATAAGCATTTCTATAAAGAAAATATTATGTCCTCTCAAAAAAAAAATTTATGTAACAAATGAAATTTTTAATGAAGTTTCAAGAAACATGCTAGGGTGCAGACGTGCAGTGCAGAACAGCACAACAACCGCAAATTGAGAGAAGCCCATCATACCGAGTCTATGGATTCGAAGGAAACAGATCAATTGTTGTTCATCTAGAATCTCTAGCTTAACACTCAGATACCTGTAAACCTTCTATTGACCATAGCTTATATGTTTTATCCTTTTTAAAACGGATTGTGAGGTCCCGTGTTCACGCCACAGGGGTCCACCGCCAGTCCTTCTCTTTTCTTCTGCATTGTTCTCATTAATGCTGAATATTTACGTGGCTATCCATCGATTTTCCAAAGGTGAATTTAAAATATCTAGATTTTTTTCAATCCAAAGGTTGAATACATAATTAAGTATTTTATCCATGAATAATCAATTGGGGACAGTAAAAATATTATGTGACAACAAATTGGTTCGATTATCGTATTTAAAGCATTGTCTTCTTTTAGCGTTGATCATAGTGTATGGCAAGCGCTAAGGAGCCAATACTCGGAGTTCATGTCGATCACCATGCCCTCTCTTTGTGCCCTCCACTACGCACCGCCGTCCACCACTGGTCAAACTGCCATTTCTGTTTAGGCCACGATCAGTTCTTCTTCAGTTCATGTAGCTCGTCACATAATAGGTAAAAATGCAAAAATGGACAACATATATCCACGTATCTACTAAAATAAACAACATACCAGCATATTTGCAAATCTAGCACCTATATTTTGCAGCTCAAATACCGAAAATCCGATTTCGAAATCTCAAAAACCGAAAAAAGACAGATCTAACCGTATTCGACACCTCAGGTATTGACTACGGCCTAAGCCAGCAATTGTAAATTCTCAAAAATCATGATTTGTTTTTTAAAAAATAGCCAAACAATTATAACCCATTTTAATTGGTTTGATCAAAAAGGTTGAGTCAATATTTAATTAAAATTCTCCAAATAAGAGAACTTTATAAAATCTAGGAATATTTATTGCCTCAAATAAATTCTCAAAAATGTAGAAAAATTCACTAATATTCTTCTCATGTGATGTACTAATTTATTAAAATGTTTTCAACCCTATATTATTTGGTGAGATGAGGGTCACACACCCGCCAGACGCTTACACTCCTGAGGACTGTGTGCGTCGTTGTCGTCATTGAGGAGGCAACGCTATTGTTCGGTGTACTTGTAATTCTTTATGACATATGTACTATTCACTATAATGTAATAGTCATCCATATTACGTCTTATTTATTATTATTGTTGGTGTAATTACTTTTAATTTATCTAATGTTTGTCACATAACTTTAATTTATCTAATATTTGTAATAACCACATGACGTAGCTTTACCTACGAAATGACCACACCTCTGTCATGAGTCAGACTTTAGACATGAAGTGACCACAAGACGTAGCGTTAACCATGAAATGACAGCATCGCTGTCGTGAGTCAGTCTTTAGATAGGAAGTGGGACCATAGGGTGCAGCTTTAACCATTAAATGACCATACCTCTGTCGTGAGTCAGTCTTTAGACAAGAAGTCACCACACGATGTAGCTTTAACTATAAAATAACAACACATCTGTCGTGAGTCAGTCTTTAGACAAGAAGTGACTACACGACTTAGCTTTCATAGGAATCCATACCTCCATGCAGAAGCAACAATAACTCATGCTGAATTTTTGCAGAATGAAATGACCACACAAAGCAACAGCTTTCACAGGGAATCTCTGCAGAGCATCAGTGCTAGAAATTTTCCAGCTTTCACATGGAATCCTATGCTTGAGCCCCAGCCATGCTCATACACTCAATCCATGCACCAGCCCCCAGCCACCATAAATAACCCCACCCTCGTCCATGGATATGCCAGTCCATCCTCAACTCTCTCAACTAAAATGTCTTACTCAGCTCCACCAAATCCACCTAAGAAACATTAGGGGATTTTCATCCCCAGGGGGTCGAACTGCCGATGTGCTTCTGTGGTGACCCTTGTAGGATTCACGAGTTCCAGAACATCGCCTATACCTATGGTCTACACTTCTTCATATGTGCTAACTACCAGAACGACAAGCCTCGAGATGTACCGTACGAGTATCCACCGGTATAGCGCTATACATCACTTATGTGGCACTCTCCTTATGATTTCATGCACTGTCTTACTAATCTCTCATTTTTTTCATCTGTCTAGTCTCCTCCACCTCTATGTGACTTCATAGAATAGCTAGATATGGAGCAAAGTGACGACCAGAAGCAGTGGGTCCAAATAAGCATGCGGTGAAGGAGGGAAGCATACGAACGCCAGGAGTACGAGCAACAACAGGAGGAACTACGGCTTAAGCATCAGGAGGAGGAGCTCATGAGGAGGGCAGCGGAGGAGCGCGCCGTGGCTGAAGCTCGTGAGGATGAAAGAGAAAGAAAGCGGGAGAGGGCCCGTTGCGCTAAGGCTTCGGGCCCCGATGCTTTGAGGAAGAGTAAATATCCGAGGTACACTCAGTAGAGACCATCTTTTGTAACTCGATCTATTTTCATTCCCTAAGGTATGTTAGGTTTAGCAGCGGTACGCTATTAAGTTAGTCATTAGCCGTCCTGTATATGCCAATATTTGTTCTCGTCATCACTTTATGGTTACTATCCATTCATGCACTGACGAAAAACCTCATATCAAATGTAAGGTTCATCAGTGTATGTAATCTCTGTGCCGATTTATATGGTAATTATTCTTCACAACTATTAATGTTTGATAATTTAGAAGTTGTATCCTCTCAACGTTAATTCATTGTAAAATTACCTTGCAGAATTCTTTCCAACAAGATTTAATATTAATATGAAATGATAAAAAATACATATAAATGGAGCATTACAAATGCTTAATATTAATATGACAACCAAGGATTTGTGCACATTAAATTATTTTTATTCACATTGAATTAAGAAAAGAATATCACATGAAATGATAAAAATGCATATAAATAGAGCATTACAAAGAAATTCACGTTTTCACCAAATAATATAGGGTTGAAAATATTTTAATAAATTAGTACATCACATGAGAAGAATATTAGTGAATTTTTCTATATTTTTGAGAATTTATTTGAGGCAATAAATATTCCTAGATTTTATAAAGTTGGCTTATTTGGAGAATTTTAATTAAATATTGGCTTAGATTTTTTTAATCAAACCAATTAAAATGGGTTACAATTATTGGACTATTTTTGAAAAAAAAACAAATCGTGATTTTTGATAATTTACAATTGCTGGCACATGAGGTGCCGAATATGGCATTGTTGCCCATATTCGGCACCTCAGGTGCTGAATATAGGTGAGCAGTGCCATATTCAGCACCTCAGGTGCTGAATATAGGTGAGCAGTGCCATATTCGGCATCTCAGGTGCTGAATACGGCTGGGCCCATCTTTTTTCGATTTTTGAGATTCTGAAATCAGATTTTCGATATTTGAACTACCGAATACATGTGCTAGATTTGCAAATACGCCGATCTGTTGTCTATTTTAGCAAATACATCGGCATATGTTGTCTATTTTTTGCATTTTTTCCCACATACTAAGCCCATACACCAACGCTAGCTCCTAGTCATGCACGTCGTTGTGGCGCACGACACTACTGCAAAAATTCTTATCAGTGTCGGTTCAAAATCGTCATCAGTGACGAGTTTTGAACCGACACTGATTACTTAGTACTAATAGTCACTGACTATCAGTGCCGATAGATCTAATCGTGAGTTGCTAAGAACCGATAATGATAGTTGATATTACTGCCGGTTTGTAGCTAGAACCAGCAGTAATACTCCACTGCTGGTTTAAAAGGTCACCGACATAGAAATAATTGAGCCAATATGAACTGACAGTGATAATCCTTATCTCTGTCGGCTCGTATTCCAAAGGTTCATATGCTCACTAACGAAGCAATAATTGAGCGGATACGAACCAGCAGTCCTAATTGTTATCTCTTGGCAGCGATAATGCTTCTATAAATCCCGAGATCATCTCCCTTAGTCTGCTCCCCATTTCACTTCGCTCCTGATCTTCAGAAGGCGCTTTCAGGGGGTAATGACGGTTGAAGTGGTGCGATGGTAGTGGCTCGTCTCCCTCAGTTTGCTCTCCATTTCACTTCGCTTCCACAGCCTACAAGCCCGTCATCGTCTCCCGAGCCTGAGCCACCTTGTGGCCACCCTCGTTTCCCTGAGCACTCACTGTTTACCGAGCACATCATCGACCTCATCATCTACTGAGCATGTCGCTGTCTCCTAAGCTCAAGCCACCTTGCGGCTACCCTTGTTTCCCCCAAGCTCTTGTCGTCTACCGAACACGTCACTGATCTCGCCATCTACCAAGCCCGTTATCGACCTCACCATCTCCTGAGCCGGTAGCCCATCTCCCAACCTTCCGAGCCTGTGTACCCATCTTCCTATCTCTGTCTCCCAACTAAACGAGTGGCATGTTGAGTGTAAAAGATTATGAAAATAGGTAGATCTAAATAAGTGACAAAACATATTTGCTTCAAGATAATTGTGTTTTTGCCATTTATTTAGATGTACTATTGGCATTCGGATAGCGCAAGATATAAAACGGATGGCGTAAAACGGATGTCAAGAGCTCTTCAACATATGGTGCAATACTACAAGTCTAGATCCTAAGCAGAAGAGTTCCTGGTATAACAGCTTTGCTCATCCATTTCTATATATCATTGCGGTTTCAACTAGATTGTAGTTTCAAATTAGAATCAAGCTTGAGCATGAGGATCAGTATGTCTTACAGTGCAAAATGCTCTAATAGGAGTTAGAAGCTCTGAGCAGTTTTATATTGTAGGGCATATTAATCCTAATGTTGATTGAGATTCTGCTACGAATGTAGATTTAGATATAAAATAATCTATCATAAATATTTCGGTATGGAGTTTCTGTCTTAAATTCGATCTATGTCGAAGAGTTTATGGTAGAGTATTTTTACACATATGGATGAGTTATCACTATCGGTTTAAGGCTGAACCGACAGTGATAGTTGGATTATTATTATCAATTCTCAGCTTGAACTAGCAGATTATCACCACCGATAATTCATTGACAATTTCAAAATTAGGAGTGATGTTAGTTTTGAATCGATAGTGATAGGTTGTCTGTAGTACTGAGCAATGCTTGAAACGAAAATTAGGGCGCTTGTCTTGAGTCGTAGGAGGGTGAGCTTGTTCGTCCCTGAACCAAACGAGCGCTTATCCTTTTGAAATTTCACACTCGTGCCTTACCTAACATAGGCATAGCCTCGCTGCCTCGCCTCACGAGCGCGTCCTGCAGAAAGCACACGTTGACTTGCGTCCTGCAGAAAGTAGTTGTGACCGCATAATAAGGTGCACGCACGCATATCTCTACTCTATGTTAATTAGCAGGAGTTGTAAGTCACCCTCCTACGACTCCAAGACAAGCGCCGTCTGCCAGAAAAAACCGTGCCCAAACCCTTCCCACCACCCCGCCCCCCTGCTTCATCTAATAAAAAACCGCCAAAAAACCGTTGTCGGCTCCTCCTCTGCCACCCCTCGGTGCAAAACCAAAAGTCCTGCGGTGGACCGGTCGGTGCAAAACCAAAAGACCTGCGGTGGACCGGTCTGCCAGAAAAAACCGTGCCCAAACCCTTCCCACCAACCCGCCCCACCCCACACAAGGACCCATCGAGGAACCCTCGCCTCCTCTCCCCTCTGCCGCCTCTGATCCCGTCGCCGATGGAGACCTCGGCAGCTGCCTCCGCGCTGCCCACCCCGGTCTCCACGCCCTACTCGCGCCTCGCCTCCACACCGTCCTCCGCCCTCTCCGCCAGGCCGCTGCACCCCACCCCTGCCGCCGCCGCCTCCCGCACCAACGACTTGCCAGAATCGTAGCCCTAAATACGTCCCCACTGCCCTACCTCTCCCGGAGAGGACCCTCGATCCCCACCTGATGAAGCCCTTTCTGCTTTCTTTTCTCCGGTCCCGGGTGCCTTCACTTCGTCGCCGGCGTGACGGTAGCGGCTTCATGTCGAGCTTGCTCCGCCTGTGGGAGGGGGGGGGGGGTGGCCGGTGCTTCGGTCGACCCCCACCCATGTCTCCTTCGGTTTCGTCGTCAATGCCGGGTTCCGAGTGTGCGCTGGGGGCTGGGGTGCCTCTGTGTCCCAACTTTGATGTCGTGCGCAAGGTGTTTGCGCTATTGCCGTCAGGCGTTGGACGCGTTGGCCGACTCAGCGGAGGCTCCTGCTGCCAACGCGGTGGAGAGACGCAAGAGATCAGACGTGACTCGGCGGAGGCTCCTGCTACCAACTCGATGGAGAGACGCGAAGACATCTCCGGCTTGACGTGTCGACCGTGTCAGGGGCGGCTCCTGCTGTGGGCTTCTCCAGAGTGTCCTGTCGGAGATCTGCCGGCCCGCGCATTGAACTCTCGGTGGCGACAAGGAAGGTATTTTACCCCCCCCCCCTCTTATAGTCCTCTTTCTTACGATCTATGTGATTTAACATCTCATTTGTTGATTTCTTTGTGATTACATTGTGTTGGCTATATATTACAAGACATTCTAGGGAAAATCAAACTCTAATTTTTGGTGGCTTAGTATTTTTTTTCCCTTTTTGGTTGTGAAACCCTGGCCCTGATGATGCAATTTAGAATCGGTTTCATCAATCCTTGGCTTAATTGCTTAGATTTAGCCGTGCAGTACAAATCCCCCAATTCCCCAAAACCCTAGCTCATGATTTGAAGGGAAACCGAGGGGATCAATACCTTATTAGCCAAGATAAGTACACCTTGGCTAATCCCCGCTCTGGCCTTCTCCATCCTTGAAAGTTAATGAATCAGTGAGGTTTAAAATAGTTGTGCTGCGTTCTATATGATATGAACTCTGATTTGTTCATTTCCCTGCGACGATGTTATGGTAGCTACATATTGGTATATATTCTACCGAAAATCACACACATATATGGATGGATATTAGGGTTGATTATAGTTATTTTGGAGTTCTATCATAAATATGGATAGTTAACGTCTAACAATGATAGCAGCTAGGGTGAGATGTATGTACTTGAAATATCATGTTATGATATTGAAATGTCTTGCCTCTTTCGGTTTCTCACCCATCTTTCGGTTTCTCACCCATCTTTCGGTTTCTCACCCCATTTTCTTTGAGCAAGGGATTTAGATATTCCATGTCCCAACTTTAAACCATGCCATTGAGATTGTTAGAATGCTAAATCATATTGATTCTCCAGACCTTTTTTTCAGTTTGCTTTGGTTATGTAGATTATGAATAAAACTACAGCCTTTAAGTTCACTTTGTTCTCAAGAGGGTGGTTAAAGCATGAAGCCTGATAGAGACCCAAGCTTTCTTTGTACAGAAGCCTGCTATATGGTTGCTCAAATAGTCAAATGGGAATAAAGAGCAGATAAGTGTGCACACATTGAACATGCATGCCTTCTGTCATGTTCAGCTGCCTTTATTAAAAAACACACACACTGATACTTTTGAAGCAGCAACTGCCAAGTTTGCTCATTAGATGGTGCTCATGTCTGTTTTTCCTGAATTTATACAAATTTTGTAGATTGGTGGGCGTGCTGCTATGTTGGTAGCATATTATCTCTTATCAAATGGGTGGGCAACATGAATCCTAAATGATATTTATTTTCACTTTCCCATGTGCAGATTATCTGAAAATCAATGTGGATGAATCCTACCAGGAGAATGCAAGCTCAAGTGGCTGGGGCCTCGTTATCTGATTGATGGAAGTGATGCGCCTCTCCTATGACATTGATGCTGGAATGATTTGGGTGAAGCTGAAGACTGATGCAAGCAGTCTGAAAACAGCTCTGACTTCCTCGACTTGCTATTATCCGATCGTTACAGTTGGAACCTGCCACCAGATTCAGTTTTACTGCTAATATGAAACTCAGCAAGCCATAGTCGTAGGCTCCGCCGCCATTAAAAAAAGGCGCTTTGCATCAAGGTTAGTTAGAATAATAGATTTCATGTTGTTTAATTGTACACATAAGCATATGATTAACTACTACGCACTTACTCTGCAGGTTTATACTACTAATAATACGACATAGATGTGATGGCAGCAGTGCCTATAATGGAAGTGATCATTTAAATAGCTACCATTTAGTATCAATTTCTTTTAGAACAATTGCAAAGAAACCACTACTCCTGGTGTTATTGTAAGCTTGCCACTAGAAAATTGCAAAAATACCATTAAAACTGTCATTCGAGTGGTATCCTTGCAAAAAATAAAAAACCAGGGAGGTATTTGCAAATGCCCCATTTCTTTTACGTACTCACATAATATGTTCCTGTTGCACAGGTACAATCAATGATTCTTTAGGGAGGCAAATGTTTCAATCGATGATACGTGCATGGTCAATGGTGGAATGCAAAGGTCAGATGTGGAAGATGTCGGCGCGGAATATGGCTTTGTGTTAGCACCAGGTGCAAAAAAGACCAGATGGCTAGGCCTATCGATTCCTGAGCACTAATACAACCATTTTATACCATTGGTCATCAACACTTTGTAATCTGGAGCCAGATACTTGGAATGAGATCCTTGCAGCCCAGTTGTAGCCTGTAGATGATTCATGATTGGGCAAAGAGCTAATTGTCGAACTAGTTAAGCTCTTATATACAATGATTAGTATTTTCTTAGCCTTTACTGCAGAGATATCCTGCTGTCAAGAAACACCAGGCAGCAGTAGATTATTTCGGAAGCGTGCTTTGTTGTAGCTATAAGCCTATGAGTTGGTTTTGTTGTGTAACAAGTTGTATTTGCTTTACTGTGCATGTTAGTTGTGTGTATTGACCTTCATTACTCATTACCAAGCAGGAGTTTATCTTGAACAAAACTTGTTTTTGAGGTGGACCACGCTGGTTGTAGCGTTCAGTCGTATGGGAACTCTGTTTGGAAAGAAATGTATTTCTGATCCATGAGGTGTGATTGGTGTGAGACAAATTTGGGATTGTTACTTGATTGTTGTGCGTTCAGTCCTGAGGTTGCGCGTGAATAAAGATGCTAATGTAACTATCAGATGGCCTTAAAACTAAAATATTAGCCTAAGTTGTTGTTAGCTTAGATGAGAAGGGCCAAAGTACATGATTTTTATAAGAATGCATGTAGAGGTGTTAGATTTAAAATCCATTGCAACACATGGGTACTTAGCTAGTGGTGTGGGAAAATGAAGTCTGAAGATGAAGCAAATACAAAAAGGAAGCTGCTGAGAATACCATGATGGCATACAAGCTGCTCATATGAAAATATCTTTAGCAGTATAGTTTATTGATCGTAATGTGAAATTTTGTTTGCGGGGCATCGTATTCTTGCCAATGTTGGCATTTTAGTATCAGGAACTTCTAAAGAAAATTCCGACCTGCTCTCAACTCATCCCAGTAGACATGAACAGGCACTTACCTCACTTTCTTGGTGTTCTATTACAAAACTAAATAATCTTGGTTTGGGTTAGTGAATGTGGTTATATCTTTACTCACTAAGGATTAAATTTTAAGTTTACTTATTGTGTATCTTACTAAGGTGTAATTTTTTTAAGTGATTGATGATGTATCTGTTGATGACGCAGGTATATATAATTACTTCGTCAATTTCTAAGTTTTATATCTCGGTCTTCAGTAGATGTTGTATAAATATACACGTGTGATGGTATGAGTGTGTATATATTGTTATTTTGAAGTTTCTTAAAAAGAGAGATACGGTTTTATGGGGGGTGGGGGGGGGGGGGGGTGGGGGATTTCAGCATTTGCCACTCCAGAAGTTGACGCTCACCTATTTACCCCTCACGAATTGGACTTCTTTAAACTGCCACCAATTCATCTTTTTGGCTTCTGGATTTGCCACTGTTTGCAGATTATAGCGCTAATCTAATTTTATTTGAGTGGGAGCCGGCCAGCATGTAATTTTGGGACATAAATGCCCTCTGATGTGCAACGAAGGGGAGCACAGTACAAATCCAATGTGGGAGCCTAGATCTCCTTCTCCGATTAGAAATTTCCCCCCTCCGCCTCCCCCCTCTCGGGTCGCGACCATGTCTGAGTGCGTCGCAAGGTCTAGGGCACGGTCGGGATCCGCTTCGGCCACAAGGAGTAGCGCGAAGGGAGGTGGCCGCGGCCGTGTCACTGGCTTGCCGCTAATCATGTGCCCTAGATGCAATGAGGAGGGGGTTATTGAGCTCACGGCCAAGACCCCGGAGAACAATGGGAAGGTCTTCTTCAAGTGCCCGAGGAACCGACAACAGGTAAGCTGTGGTTTGATTTGTTGCCATTTTGTTTATATTTCGTTGCCGATTTGTGTGGTTTTTTGTGGTTTGTAGAATCCGGGGTGCACTTTCTGGGAGTGGAGAGATGGCTACGAACAACTGTTAGTGGATGAAGGGTTGGTGGGTGTTGATTCCCCCTCGATTGGAGATGTCATTCCTGAGCTAGTGGAAGCTACAACCGAATTGAAGAGTGAGCTTCAGTCGGTGAAGGAGCAGCTGGAGGGAGTGAAGAAGGCGAACAACATCGGCAATGGCGTGGAGCAAGTAGTTACCCTTGGGAAGGTTATGCTGATTATGATGTGTGCTATGTATGTTTTCATAGTGATTCTGCTTGTGTGTTTGTATGTCATCCAGCGGCAATGAGGGAATGTGTTGGTGTCTGTGGTATGTAGGAGTTGTACTCATATCTTTGTATGCATTCTAGTAACCGAAATGAAGTGAGCTATTGTTTCAGAGTTTCTGAACCTGAGCAGCTTGTGTGAACTTGTGAAATGAACTCTGTAATTGAAATGAAATGAAGTGAACTATGTGTGCTATGTATGTTTTCTAAACTTGAGCAGAAATGAAGCGAACTTGAGCAGAAATCACCCAAAATTATCAGAAATTGATGGTAATTGACATTAACCGAACAACTAAATCAGTACATCATCAGTTGGTTCTTAGTTCCACAAAATAGGTTTACATCACTGACTGAGACAGGTTCGATCCCTCCAGGTTCATCAGTACATAAGGTTCAACAAAATACGTTACATGTCTGCCGAAATGTTACATCCCAGAATGCATCAACAACTAAATCAGGCCTTCTTTTTGGCAACTTTCCTTGGAGTGAGTTTCTTGCTAGCTGGAAGTGCCTTGCTTGCTGTCCCAGAAGCAGCTGGCGTCTAGGAGCTAAGAATCAGCTGCCTGCAAGATAGGAAGAAAATATCAAGGAATTATCAATGACTTGGGTTTCTGAAAGTAACTGAGACAATTGAAGCGAATGTTACCTCCTAGTAACAGGTCCTGGACTGTTGGCCAAGCTAGTTGGAAGTGCCTTGCTTGCTGTCCCAGAATCAGCAAGGGCCAACTGCCTGCAAGATAGCAAGGAAAATATCAAGATAGCAAGAAAATATCAAGGTAAGAAGCTATACAAGTTTCTGAAAGTAACTGAGATAGTTGAAGAAAATGTTACCTCCTGGTAACAGGTCCTGGACTGTTGGCCAAATTAGCCAGCACATCAGATCTTATCCTTGTTGGTGTCTGATTACTGGTAACCTCAGTGGCCTCCTCAGTGTTCTTCTTTCTTTCTTTCCTAGTGGTGGTCTGCCTCGGCTTCCTCTTCCTATCACAGAAAAGGAGATTTATTGGTAGATTAATTTCAAAGTTCAAATTGGTTAAAAGAATTATATTACCTTTTCTTAGTTCCATTCAAAGGACACGTCTTCTCTATATGTCCCAGTTCCTTGCATCTTTTGCATTTGCGGTGCTTCTTCACCTTGCCCTTCTCAAGACATGAAGGAATTCTATTCTTCCTCTGCCTTCCTATGCCTCTCTTCACAATTGGAGGTAGCAGCTTGAAACCTTTATTAACAATTGACCACTGTGACTTGTCTGTGATATGCTCAATTACCCCTTCATATGCCCATCTGAATTTTTCCAGTGAGTAAACATGATCAACATAGTCCTCTATTTTTGCCTCCCTTTGAGTGGTGATGAGGGCCAGTGCATGGGGGCAAGGTTTACAAGAAAGCTGCCATCGTCTGCAAGTACAGTTCCTCTTTTTGAGGTTTACTACATGCCTAACAATAGCTTGGTTGTCATACATCTCATTCACCTCAGCTGAATGATCAATCCCTTTTGAGAGCCTCATATGGCCTAAGCCTCTACTGGCAGCATTCAATTCAAGTGTGACAGAGGGTAGAATTTTTCAATTAAGCCTCAACCCTATCTTTCTCCTCTTTTCAAATAACCTCATTGTTTTCTCCCTAATCTTGTCAGCTAACTCACATACAGGCAAGTCCTTTAAATCCTTTATCCAACTGTTCCAGCTTTCAGCCAAATTGTTATTTATGTAGTCACATTTTATATTTTCACTGAACTTGCTCCTAGCCCATAACAGATAATGGTACCTATCAAGGTAATCCTTAATAGCAAGGTAGGCAGCTAAAACTATGCTCATGTAGTGCTCATACCTATCAGCTTTATAAGCCCTAGCTGCTGGATACATATTCCCAAAAACAGACCATGGAATTTCTTGATCAGGTTTTGCATCAGGTGTCTGAAGCATTCCCTATGTTCTGAAAAAGGGAACACTCTCTGTATGGCAATTTCTAGACCTTTGCATGCATCTATGCGTATAGCCATATTGGCCCCTGATCCTATAGCATTTCTAAGTTGTTCCATAAACCAAGTCCAACTCTCTGTTGTCTCATATTGAAAAAAACCAAATGCCAAGGGGAACAACCAGTTATGCCCATCTAAAGCATTTGCAGCACATAATTGCCTGTTCCACTTCCCATTGAGTGCAGTGGAATCAATGCTAACATATTGCCTGCAACCAGCCCTAAAGCCATCTATGCATGGCTTGAATGCACAGAAAAATTTATTAAAGTACACTTCCCCACCAATAGTTGTAGTCTCTATTTCCACAAAACTACCAGGGGACCTAAGCTCAATCTCTGCCTTAAACCTATACAACCAATCAAAGCTATCATCCCAAGATCCAAATACAGTATCTATTGCCCTCTGCCTACCAGCCCAAACTGTGGAGTAAGAGGTTTTCACGCTGTACTTACTTTCAAGCCCTTGTTGCAGTTCCTTAGCACCCATATTAGGGTTCTTCCTCAACTCACTTGCTGCCCTATCTGCCACCCACCCCTTAGATGCATTTCTGGTAAGCACTCTGCTGGTTGATGCACACTTGTGGCCATACTTATTAACAGTCACCTGCAAAATTGAGACCAAGACAATTTAGTGTAAAGCACAAGAATTCAGTGTGCATACTACCATATGAATGAAATGCAAAGCACATAAATGCAAAGCACTAAGAATTTAATACCCTCACACTCTTGTCTGATTGTGTCCTAGCAACAATTTTCCATGTGCACCCTTCAGCTATGCAGTATCCTCTGAACCTCTCCTTATCTGATTTTTTAGTCCCAAATTCAAATTCATGTTTGATAGCATGTTGTCTTACGATAATCCTGAACTCCTCCATGCTGGGATAGCAAGAACCAACATCCATTGGTGGATCATCCCTGTCCCAATGAATCCCAACCTCAACTTCAATCTCATCATTCACATGAAGAGCTGCCTCACCTATCTCCTGCTCTAGATCAGCTGGTACATGTGGCACAGCAGGTGCCCTGTTCCTACTAGCCTCAGCTCTTGCATCATCAGCTCCAAGTCCAAGCAAGTCATAGAGCTGATCTTCCCCTAGAGCAACAGGTGCATCTCCATCCTCATAAGTTGGAAGGATCTCCAATCTGTCCCAGGGCACCAGAACCTTCTGAGAGCCATCAACTTCAGTGACTGGGACAGACAGAGAACCAATTCCTTCTCCTTCATTGGCATTGGTAACAGTATTGGATGATGAGGGTGCTTGAATACAAATTGAAGGTCCTTCATTCACACTGCACTGTGACTCAGTACCCTTTCTTATCTCGAATCTCTACGGCAAAAAATAGCCACTTCAACCTGTCCCTCTCCTAGAACTGCTGCAACAACTCTAGGTTGTGGGCAACATGTTCAAGTTCGTCACTCAACTTGTCCACTACAAAGCACAACGGCTCTTGACAGGATCCCAAATTATCTTGCTAGCAAGATCCTCATACAGCTTTTCGAGACTGTATCCACGCATATCAATCCACCACTCGAAACTGCTGTAAGGGACAGATAAAGTGCTACCATTGTCGAGCTTCGCGATATACTCATCAACACTAACACCGATTCTAAACGCAACCTCTGGGTCAATCCTAACGAAATGTACAGCAAAACCAAAGAAAATATAGAGTCAGCTTTCGAACTAACTCCTATCGTGCGAGTGAGCAGTTGTACGCTTACCATGGGGGTCGATCCTCCTTATTCATCTCCCTCGTGCACAACAAACCAGAGGAAAAGAGAAGATGGTGTCGGATCTAAGCTCGGGTGGGGAGGGGCCGCCGACGGTGGGGTAGGAGGAGGCGGTGGCGGTGGCGGTGGGGGTGGCAGGGGGGAGTGGGGATTGGACCAAATGAGCTCGGGAGGGACTCCCAAGCCCTAATAGAACCGACCGACGGTAGCCTCGTCATTTCACATGCTGAAATTCCCCGCGGGCGTTAGTTAGCGCTATAAGCTGCAAACAGTGGCAAATCAAGAAGCTAAAAAGATGAATTGGTGGCAGTTTAAAGGAGTCCAATTCGTGAGGGGTAAATAGGTGAGCGTCAACTTCTGGAGTGACAAATGCTGAAATCCCCCTTTTATGGGCGACGTCCCCACGACTATGCATTTGATACACACGTCGCTGCGGTTGCTGAGGGCAGCCTCTCCCTAGTGCGTGTGTTCTTGGTGACAATTCGATGTTACGGTCAACCCCTTGCCGAGATGCGCGGCTGCCCATTCTGTCATGCAACCCCACCATCTGCAGTGACAGACATGTTAATGGTGCACACACGCCTAGCTAGTAGCAACTCTAATCGATCCAACACCAGAGGACCAAGCGCTATGCCTGGACATCCATTTCGTTTGTGAGGAGGATGCCACTGTGAGCTCCGTGTATCCCATATGCCATTGTAGTTTTTTACTCCTCTGCATGGTGCATCCGGATCCTTTATATTAATGGTGATTAATGCAGTGAACCACTATTTATCATACTGTACGGAGTTCGTGCACTGTAGCTATTTACTGTAGTGTTCATGTAATGATTGATCGGGAGCGTTCATCACGGATTGGACATGCAAGATCCTCGCCAATGCAGACAACAGTGTTCCCGATGTATAGTGTCTCGCTTCCGCACCACGCGCCCCCGCTGCCTCTTGTCGCCTGTAGCACCACGCCCAACGCCTCTAGGACCACCACCTCGTGCAACGCCCGATCTCACTTGTCGTGCTGCTCACCATGGTGTGGTTCTCGTCGGCCTCCTTCTCTCGTTCATCCGTGTTGCCACGGTTACGCTGCTCCTTATATCGTGGCTCTATGTCTCGTCGACCTTCTCTCGTTCGTCCGTGTTGCCACGGTTACGCTGCTCCTGATATCGTGGCTCTACGTTTCCTTCTGGGCGCTGGGTGTGCGTGTCATCGTGCGAGACGCGTCGTTGCCGAGCGTCGGGCATGCCACGAGGTGCACAGGCATGCTCTTTGGCTGCTGCCACTTGAGTGCAAATGGCCGATGGGTAAACAGGTATACCAACGGGCGACAGATTTGATGCCCGTGGGTGTTTGCAGATTAAAAATTAGTGGGTACAAATATGATTGAGCACTATCCATACCCACTATACCTTATTGTCATCCCTAATCCGTTACCTTCTGAGTTGGGTGCTAAGTGTAATTATGTAGCACCGTATATCTCTTAGACTTTTTAGTGCTAAGGTGATTCAAAATATTTAATTTTGTTATTAATATTAAGTTAGTATTGATACCATACATTCTAGTTTTAGCACACATATCTACATTCCTTAGCATCTATGCTAACTTATTTTTATCTTTTTTGGCTTCTCCTTAGCACCAATAGATGTACATGCTCTAATAGTAATTTTTACAAAACTAAAAATATGTTAGTAAAATTGTCATAGAACTATAGATTTAAGATGTTGTATCATACAGCTACATAGTATCAATATATAAACTACATATTTAGCTTGGTTGCTTACTTGATGTAGTAGCTAAAACATGTAGTTTTGTGATAAATTGACACATTTAAACATATTGTTTTCAATTCAGCTAATGAGACATTTAGTTTTGTGATAAATTAATATATTAAATCCATAGTTCTGGTAACTTCTTAAACGTATAATTTTAATTCATCAAAAAATATAGTTTATGATAATTTTGCAGATGTTCTTGTAGCTAGATTTGCAAAAATCTATTATATTAGCAATTAGCCAATAAAAGAAGAATATGAGCTCTCGATACCTAAAAATCTATCTATTATAATAGTAACTGGCTGGCCAAAGAAGCCTTTTTCTCTACTCTCACCGCCTAGAAATTACCGTGTTAATTAAAGAAAAAAGAAAACAAAAGTCCTCATACGTGTTTATAAATTACTGACTATTTCTATTACTTAAAAATAAACCTAAAATACCTGTAAGTAAGGACAGAAAGAAGAACGAGTCAAGGTAAAGCATAATTTGATGATAAAACAAGAATGATACAACAACATATGTATAATTGAATTCTTGATATTAGTCGTGCAATTTTGTATGCCACCCCGCTTATTACTCTGCAATAACAGACATAAAAACTGGAAGTAACTATACAACCCTCTGATTTATTTAGCTCTCTCAGATCTTACCGCACCGTAAGTATACACTGTAATTAACTAAGCACAAAAACACCAACAAAACCAGTACCCCAACTCGTGAACACAAACAAATTTTCACCGAAGGTCATGAAACGTTGGCAACCACAGCACCGTCATTTTCGTCTTTCCGTCCAAAGTCCTCCCCATTCTTGATCCTCCTCATCCTCGCCAACACCTCATCGATGGCGATGTCAAACGCGTCCCTCATGTCCCCCTCGAAACTCAGCCTGGGATCCTTGTACAAGAACCTCGGGATCATCTTGATCACCTCCTCTCTCATGGTGGTCACCTCGTCATCGGAGTACCTGCTCAACACCTCCTCGATGTCCACCTTCCCTTGGAGGACGTCGTCCTGGTCGATGAGCACGTAGTACCGGCGGTCGTTGTCTCTGCGGTCACGATCACCGTCGCTGCCCGGGTCCCGCTCGTGCCATCGGTACTGCTTCTTGAAGGTGGAGGCCTCGTGGAAGAAGACGGGGATGCAGCCAGCCATGACGGCGTCCACGGACGAGCGGCGCATGAAGGAGTCGCCGGGCGGCTGCAGGCAGAAGCGAGAGGAGGCGAAGAGAGAGATGAGCCTCCGCGGCGATCGGCAGGTGATGCTGCCCTGGAGGCCGTGGCCGCAGTCGAGCTTCCCGCAGCGGCGGCGAGGCAGCGCGGCGTCGCACGCGTCGAAGATGCGGTCGCGGATGGCCACCGTCCCGTTGGGCCGGCGCGCTCCGGCGAACGCGAACAGCCAGGGCCGCGGAGCGGCGCGCACGCGCGCCTGCCATTCGGCCACCTCGCCGGCCGACGACGGGTGGAAGTAGCTCGGGTACGGCACGGCGAAGTCTTGCCGTGGTCGTACCCATATATTGGACTCGTACGTAAGCACCGTCATGTTCCTGGACTCCGGCTGCTCCAGGAAGCTGTTGCCGCAACCCGAGTCATCGCCGCCGACCACCTCCACCCTCCGGAACATCCACATGGTCTTGGAGGCCACCATGAAGTGGTCGCGCCCGCCGAGCGCCGCCCACGCCGGCCGCGACGACAGCCACCTCAGGAACTCAACTGACGGCCCGTTCCTCATCGTGGCGTTGAACATCCCGCACATGTGCGGGTGCAGCTCCAGCGCCGGGTAGTATGGCACGTACACAGCAGTCGCTACCGCCGGGTCGTCGGTCAGGCACTCGTACCGCCGCATCCGGTTGTGGGCGATCACCTCCAGCGCATACTGGTTCGTGTTGTACCTGCCATACAAAGACACGTGCATCAAGCTATGTATGCACTAATTACGCAAACCAATCCGTGCATGACTAGAATTAATATGCATGCGTGTTAGCTCACCATCCAGTGCTGGGAACGATGCAGGCATCGCCGTCGCTGCAATTACCGGCGGGGCTGAGCACCGGGCCGAGCCCGGCATTGGACATGAGGGGACATATGCTGTACCTGCTGTCGAATGAGGGAGAGCCATCAACGCAGACATGGAACCGCGGTGGCAGGTCCAGAATGTGCACGTACCGCCCGTCGCACAACGTCAACCGGCGGTCGTCAGCGATGGCAGGGACGGAGAAGAAGCTCGTGTAGAGGGAGAACGGGAGGAAGACGAGGGGACCGCCACCGAAGAGGTGGAAGAACTGGAAGTGGAAGAGGCAGGTGAGGAGCCATGAGGCGAGGATGAGGAGCGCACAGTGGATGTACTTGGGGTAGTTAGTTTCCATGTCTGCTCTGGATGGCTGGCTCTGGGGTTCAAGTAGTGGAGGGAGATAATTCTACCAGCGGATTTTGGTACTGTGTTGGACAGACATGGACACAGGTCTGAAATTTTGCTCACAGGTGCAGTGGATCGGGTACCCATGAAATAACGGGTTGGACACGGGTATCATAATCTACCCATGGATTTATCCATGAAGCACTGTACCCAGCACCCCATCACATCCCAGTAATACCAGCTCATTTCTAACCTAGCTTTTGCATATGACACTCCACGCGCACACCGCCAAGCCCAGTTGCCCACTCTCGACTTGCCCTCTCCTAGCCGCCGCTCGCCCGCAGCAAACCTCTGCTAAGATGCACTCATCTCGCCTCTGCTTAAATCTGCTGCGCACCATGGACGCTTCTGCAGCCGAGCACCGCTTCAAGATCTCTATGGCCACCGACAGCCAAGGGCGGAGCTTAGAGGGGGTCAAAGAGGGCCATAGCCCCCTCTGTCCTCCGGCCATCCTGCCCAGATGCGGTGCTTGCCGGTCGGCCGCACGATCAACATATGCATGTTTGCCCCCTGCAACCTTCTTGCTTAGTTTGGCCCCTTTGCAATCCTCGTCAAGCTCCGCCACTGCCGATAGCTTTGGCGAGCCGCTCAAGAAGGACGCTGTCGTCGCTGTCCTCCGCGTGCACCTTGCCATCGTCGAAGTCGTCGACCTCCATGTTCTTTCCGTAAGGAGTTCGAGAGATCTGAATCGGAGTCTGTGCTAATTTTGATGTGGATGCAGGGAACCATAGAATGACGATGGTCGAGGCTCCATCTCTACAGGGTACTGAAGACTCAGCAGAGGTACTTGACTATGTGCACTGTTGGGTTTCCCGATGCCCAGGACCACTCGTCGTGACCAGTTCGCGCTCCTCGAGTATGTGTCAGACCAGGAGCATGATCAGCTCCCACCAGCGACCACGCGATTGACCAATCACACGACTAGGCAAGCGAGGAGTAAGTGCTCGACCACCCTAGCGACCAGTCACCCCACTTGACTAGGTGAGCGCCCGCTCACACGAACAACCCGGCGAGAAGCAAGATGAACGATCCGAGATCCGAGCTCGCTGAGTACTTAACCGAGTACTTCGAGTTTTCCTTGACCCGATCGTAGATCCGAGCTCTCCGAGTACCTAACCAAGTACTTTGAGCTTTCCACGATTCGACGCTCCGAGGAGATCCGAGCTCTCCGAGTACCTAACCAAGTACTTTGAGCTTTTATCCCCGATGCCTCTAAACTCCTATTACATGCCCTTGCTTATATAGGCCCTGAGTACATGACCGGCCAGACATACAAGCCATCATCTCCGACTTGTATATGATCTGGATTTCGTGCACCTGCACGTGTACTTTGCCATACAAGCATGCAGATTCCGACTCGAACTCTACAACCTGGACACATGCAAGCATATGACTCAGACTTGATCGGCCGTTGTGTATTCCGCGGACTCGTACACCTTCTATACGAGTACGTATACGGCAACTGACCAACCAAAACTATCCTGACTTTCTACGTACATGCATCTGACTTGCCTATACTAAATATTTAACTTACCTAAAGACACCAAAACAAGATTAATTTCCAACACTCCCTCTTAATCTTGTTTTCTTCACGTTAGAGCAGCGTCGGGTGGTCATCCTCTTCTATAGCTATGAACAACGCCTTCTCCTGTTTCTTCGATTCCTCGCATTCCCACTGGTAGTGCCCATAATCTTTGCACTTGTAGCACCTCACTTTAGCCTTGTCGAATTTCCAATTCTTGCTGTCTTGTCCGCCACTGTTGGAGGAGCCTTCACCAGCATTCTTCTGCTCCTTAACCCTCCATTGCTCTCGGGTGAGCACAAATGCTCAGCATTGATGTCGACATCTTTGTCATTGTCACGCAACCTTTCTTCGTACGCCCGGAGCCTGCCAAAGACCTCCTTGACTGTCATGGTCTCGAGGTCACCGAATTGCTCGATTGAAGCGACAATCTGCAAGAACTTGTTTGGTGTGGCTTTGAGGATCTTCCTTACCACATACGAGTCCTCCATCTTGTCCCCGAGCCCACGAATCGTGCTGGCGATGGAATTCACCTTCATTACAAAGTCATCGACCGACTCCGTGCTCTTTATCTGCAAGCCATCTAGCTCTTCTCTAAGGGTTTGAACACGAGCATCCTTGATGCATTTGGCACCTTGGTACATCATCTTGATGCATTCCCATGCCTCCTTGGAAGTTTCCTTCTCGGATATTGCCAACAGCGTCTCCTCCGAGATGCCTTGATAGATGGCGGTGAGAGCTATCTGATACTTCTTCATGTCCACCTTTTCCTTCAGGTCCTCGTGCTCGATAGCATCCCAAATGCCTTGTGCACGCACGAACACCTTCATCTTAATCACCCATGTTGTGTAGTTGCTCCTCGTGAGCATTGGATAGTGTAGCGACACTAGTGAACTCTCTTTCGCTGGTGCTCCCAATCTAGACATCATCGCCGATGTTGATTCGCTACCTCTGCTATCCGTCGACCGCACACAACAGATCTCCTCGCTTGCCGAATAGTTCGCCAAGGCTTTGGTACCAATTGTTGGGTTTCCCATGCCCAGGACCACTCGTCGCGACCAGTTCGCGCTCCTCGAGTACGCGTCTGATCAGGAGCACGACCAGCTCCCACCAGCGACCACGCGATCGATCAGTCACACGACCAAGCGAGCTAGCAGTAAGTGCTCGACCACCCCAGCGACCAGTCACCCCGCTTGACTAGGTGAGTGCCCGATCACACGAACAACTTGGAGAGAAGCAAGATGGACGATCCGTCAACCGGAACTCGACGAGAGAACACAAGAATACACTAATTTCTGAGGCCGCAACAGCTTAGCCTTTTTCTTTTCTTCTATTTCTTTCGAAGTCTAGATCCGGGATCCGAGCTCACCGAGTATTTAACTGAGTACTTCGATCTTTCCTCGACCCGATCGTAGATCTGAGCTCTCCGAGTACCTAACCAAGTACTTTGAGATTTCCACGATTCGACGCCTCGAGGAGATCTGAGCTCTCCGAGTACCTAACCAAGTACTTTTAGCTTTTCTCCTCGATGCCTTTAAACTCTTATTACATGCCCTTGCTTATATAGGCCCTAAGTACATGACTGACTAGACATACAAGCCATCATCTCCGAATTGTATACGATCTGGACTCTGTGTACTGCACGTGTACTTTGCCATAGAAGCATGTAGATTCTGACTCGAACTCTACGGCATGGATACATGCAAGCATACGACTTGGACTTGATCAGCCGCCATGTATTTTGCGGACTTGTACAACTTCTATACGAGTATGTATACGACAACTGACCAACCAAAACTATCCTAGTTTTTTACGTTCATACATCTGACTTGTCTACACTAAATACTTAACTTACCTACTGACACCAAAACAAGATTAATTTCTAACATGCACCAGTAAAAATTTGCTGCTTAATTCTGTTGTTCGGAGTCTGAATTTGTTGTCTTTGTATAGAGGGTGCTAAGCTCAGGAACAACATAGTTATCTAAAAGTGTAATTGGCGGGCATCTTATGTGCTGAGATGTTCGACTAAAAATATTGCTACTTCTACTTCAGAGAAATTGTTAGACCCAAAGAAACTAGATTGCATTAGTTGTTATTGAAATTGTAGAGCAACCTTGCAATTAGATAACAGATATATTTTGTCTAGTTTATAAGATTAAACCAGTTGAATTTTCGTCTACCCGCGGGCGCCACGTGGTTTCAAATATCTGGCGGGTATATAGACACGGGTATAAAATTATACCCATTACCTTTCGTATACACTGTTCGGATTCATCCGTACTCAATTCGATTCGTTGTCCCCCTAGCAGAGTGTTAAACACTGCAGTTAGTACGTGCTCCAACTCTGTAGTACTACTACGGGTTTTTCTTGACCAATATTTTATGTGAGCTAATCAATTTGACATTGGGCAAAGAGCTATTGAAGTCAACAAGTACTAGTCGTAATGAAGTTGACTACGTGCCATTTTGTTTTGGTGAACTGTGTTACGTCCATTATTGTACTCTTGCATTAATGTTAGTATAATTAAATTAAATAGTTTGGATCAAAGTCTGCCCTGCCCCATGGTTTCATTGGAGCATATTTGTTTTAATTTGGCAGTGTAATGTGGGGGTTCTGCTGGATATATGGTATATATACAGCTTGTAGTATACATATGCCACATGATATAATAATATCTGTTGGTGATGATGTGCTGAGATCAGTACCTGTACTGAGATATATGACGTATATGTTTGATTACTGAGCTACCTAGGGTATTTTCTTAACTCAAAATTTTGGTCATGTTTACTTTGATTTTGATTTGATTTGATATACACTATGATGATGAGTAAGCCTGCTTCTGTTTCCGTGTGAAAATAACTTAAGGCATGAACACGGGGGTTCTATAGGATTTGTCGATACGTACAGAATAATATGTATATCCATCCAAACATTTTGGAACCACAATACGATAATAGCACAACAAATAGCTAGTCTAAAACAAAATTTTCCTTCAGTAACAGTTCTTTACTTAGAACAGTGTGCTCTGCTTCAGTTACACGGAATAGAGTGCATGAAAAGAATATTAATTGAATTTTTTGTTAGATCCAAACAGCTAGCTAAAATTATAATCGATGAGTTGTCAGTTAGACTTGCTCATTGGGATCCCGATTAAACAGACGTCGAGAGGCTATCCTATTTGTTATCAGGACTCCTATGGGCATTACGAAGAGGATTATAAAAAGCATGCATGTTACGTCTCATTTTGATGAGCTCTAGATCGAGGCCTCGATCGATTATTTGGAACGGATTCATTGGCGCAAGATTCAACTAAGCATGAGGAGATTAAGAGTGTCTTAATTTCGTGATCCTCTGACTTACATAGTATATACTACTAGCTGTACCTAGCCCCTAGGTACTGACGTACTGTGATCTGCATCGGAGTGTATAAGGGCATCACGAATCCTATAAGTTATCAGCGTTTTCCCCTCAAATGAACGAATCCTATAAGTTATCAGCGTTTTCCCCTCAAATGAAATGGTTATCAATACTTACCTCCTTGAAAAAGTTGTAGGCGAAACAAATGATATACATGTGCAAGACTATTTGCAAGTTCTCACGGGCCAGATTCTTTTCGTAATAATTAATAATTTAGGAATTTTAAAATAGTAGATATATGAAACATTTTTTTGAAAGGAACGTACAAGATCAGCCAATTTTATATTAGGAGAACAAAGTTAACCCAGTTTATGAGGGAAACGGGATCCGAAAACCATATAATTGCATAATTAATAGGGAAAACCGTCAAAGACCTCAACTATACGAATGCCACGGCCACCATAAACCAAAACGGTACACTAACACACACCCAAATAAACACAACTAATGGAGTCTGACATGAGTTATCGTTGCTAAGCTTGCCACGTTAGCAGCACAACAGTTTTAACTTCCCATGAAAAACCACGACCTTAACATTTATGTCATCACGTCTCTACCCATGACCACCACTGAAACACGTGAGAGCCCTGCTTCGTGTCATTGGTAGGAAACATGCCCTTAGTGAGATTGTAGCATTTATTGTAGGGCATGTATACAATTTTGATAATTAATGATAACATAGTTATAGCGAAAATAGTTCTATTAGGCTATGATTGTGATTTTAGTGATTAATAACAATATAGTCAATTAGACTAATATGTTTATCAAGAATATATGTTAATAGGTCTCATGGATGCACTACGAGAAGAAATCACTGTAGCTGGAACAAAGTTGGACTGAATTGGAGAAGTCTCAGTAAGATTTACCTCACCGGATAGTCCGGTGCTCTAGGTGTTGAACTCAACGGAGCTTTGATTGCTTATCAAGACAGAAAGAGGATAAGTTCATTGGTTGCTTCAATGTATAAGTTGATGAAATCACCGGATGAATTCTTGGGTGACACGTGACCAAAATTATTAGAAGTGTTACAACAGATGGTCTGGTGTTAGTGTTCAAAGTGCACTAGACTAATTTTAGCAGATGTGGAATTGCCTAGGAAACAGTAAAGTTTAACTGATCGGATTATCTGGTGATGCAATGATGACTGCACCTGACTAATTAGTCCAGAGACGATTATAAGGCAAGAATTTTGAAGCTCAGTTCACTGGATAGTCCGGTGAAGATGGTGTGCACACTGGACCAATTCTCACTGAGAATATTTTCTTGTGGTAAAACAAACTTCTCTCACTGGATGGTCCGATGATCGAAGTGTTGCACACATCGGACAATGAGCAGTGCAAAGAGACAGAACAAAGTTCAATGCATTGGATGGTCCGGTAATGAAGATTATGCATACCAGAGCATTATTTCCAGAGAGGGTTACATTGGCTCGGTTGGCTGAAGTCAACTCATCAGATAGTTCGGTGATGAGGTGATGTGCACCGGATGGTTACACCAGAGCAATTTACACCGAGAAAAAGGAAAAGCTCAGATGGCTCAGGATAACTCACCGGATAGTCCGGTGATGAAGACGAAGTATACACCTATGTATCCGGTATTCACAGAGGCTTGAGTGTGGTTCCAATGGCTAGTTTGTAAGAGTGTACTCACCGGATGATCCGGTGTTAACAACTTTTTTAAGCTGTTGGGTTAACGGCTAGTGCGCAGGTTCAAAGCTATAAATACCCATTCACTCAGTCATTTGAAGTGTGTGACATGTTGCTGGAGTCCAGAGAAGTTCATGTACACCTGAGATGACATCTAAGCCACCAAAGTTCTTAAAGTGATTATCCACGGCAATTAAGCACAAGATTAGAGAGTGTTTAGTACTTATAGGCCTAGAGAGAGTGTTGCTAGGTGATTGCTGCCTAGAGAGTGGATCAAGGAGTGATCCAACCTTGTACCAAGTGGTACATTGGCACCTTGGAGTCTTGGTGACTCGCCGGCAAGCTTTTGACACTCCGATTTGGTGTAGAGTGGCGGCAAAGGGATTGTGCGGGGACCAGAGACCCTTGCCTTGGTGGCTCAAGCTCCAAAGTGATTGTAACACCCAAATTTCAATATTTGCAATAATTTAAAATTTTCCTAGAAATTAACTCAGGTGTTGCAACTTAGCTCAATAGGAAATTAATTTCTAAAATTAACTTGGCCTAGGATAATTGTTTGAATGCATTCATGCCGTTGTAGATGCAATAAGGTTTTATTGAGTGGAAAAAGTTTGCAAAATTTCGCTAGGTTTCGCCGCTTTAAAACCTCATTGGAAAATTTGATGAAATTCAATTGGAAAAAGTTTTGGAAAATAAGAAAGCGCTCTCGGGCCGAAATCCTCCTTCTCCCTCGGCCCAAACCCCCCCTCCTCCCCTTTTTCCTTCCCTCCCGCGTTGGCCGCCGACCTCCCCTTCCCCGTGCCGGCCCGCAGGCCGAGCCGGCCTGCTGGAGTTCTGAGTTGGCGCCCTGCTCTCGCTGCCATGTGGACCCGCTAAGCCCCGAGCCGAAGACGGCTCCTCTTCTCCTTCCTCTGGCCGCGCTAGAGCTTCAATGGCCGCCGGCCAATCCCCTTCCCCGACGCCCTCTCCTCTCCCTAGAACCGCCGAATTCAAACCCTTAAGCTCCACCAAGTGTTCCCCGGCTATTTCCCTCTCTTTCCCCCTCTCTATTGCGCGGTGATTGCAAGAAACCACCGGCCATTAAGGCCATGGCCGCCACCCCTTCCCCTTCGAATTTCGGCCACCCCGCTCACGCCTTCCCCCATTTAAGCTGCACTCTACCACCTCGGTGAGGTCCCGCACACCACCCACCCGCTCAAGCGTAGTTTTTCCGCTCGGAACGCCGTCGCCGCCCCTTCTCTTCTTCGGCTCCGATGAGATGCGCCGCCGTCGTCGTCCATCGCGTGCGCGCCATCTCCGGCTGAGCTAACCGCTCCTTTGGACCTGCAGGACCATCCAGAGCCGATTCCTCTGGTCGCCGTCGTTGTTCGGGCGCCGGAACTCCCCTTCTGCTGCAGCATCAACCGCCACCGCCGTCCTTATCATCACCCGGTCACCCCGACAGCCCTCTGGCATTCCTTTTGCTCAGGGTGAGTTCGCCGGCTCCTCCTCATCGCTTTCTGCCGCTCACCGGAGCGTACCGGCCACCGGAGCCCTATTTTTGGCCAAGTCCGGCGGCCCTCCGCCATGCTCGCCACCGTGCTGGGCTGCCAGCTCCTCTGGTCCATCGCGGTCCGATGGACCGAGGGCCTTCCCTCCGATCCACGGCCCGTGGAACCGGTTCACATGATATTCCAGCAGCAACAATTCTTTTTTATTTATTTATGACGTCAGCAGGTGCAATAAATAAGGTTTTCAATATAAAAATTAATCGTTTTATTCTCAGAATTAAACTAAAATTTGTAGTTAAGCCCCTGAAAGTTCAAATGATCATAACTCTTTCCTCGTAGCTCCGATTTAGGCGATCTTTGCACTCATATTCTTGTAGCGACGTGTAGGTTCTGTTTATAGGGTTTTATCTAGTTTTAGGAATGTTTGGTGTACTGTTGTTATGTTAGATTGTGTGCTCGTGTAGACGATTCAGTCCAGGAATTCAGCAACTTTCAGGAGGAAGATTTTGAAGGACCTGTGCAACACTTCGACGAAGGCAAGTGTCTTGACCATGTTGCAAACCCAGTTTTTACATAAAGCAAGTCTTTGTCAAATATGCATGCTGTTTTACAAAATAGGTAGTATAGCAAATACTAGTGTTAGATATAGATGCTTTATCCATACAAGATCATTATGTTTATGTTTAGCCATGCTTTAGATGAACATGTAGCGTGTAAGTGATGAATCTTGAGTTATGAACTAAAAATTGATATAGGAAGAATATCATGGAAACTGATGTTATTAAGGGAGTTAACAACAAAGATAATTGGGGTTTTGGGCAAGAAAGGGGCTACTTTTCCCAGAATGGTTGGTTGTTTGGTAGTATACCCTTATGGGGTTATTGGAGGTCTTGCCCAGACCATTTTAAGGACCGGTTCGTGGAGCGAACATCCATGGCAAACAGAGCAACCACGAGAACAATATGGTACGGCTTGGCCTAGTAACTAGATGTTCTCCCAGTGTTGTATAAGCCAATCGGATGTGTAGATAAGGAAGGGTTACTTCCCGATTCTTCCCGGCACAAGAGGGGGCTTCTGGGGTGGAGGGTTACTCTACTTATGTACGGCGGTGAAACCTCAGTGGGCGAGTGCATACTGGGAGACTCTTTGGAAAAGCCTCGTAGTGATCTCTTGGCGCACATCCCGGAAGTGTGTAAGGTACCATCAGGTGCCAGCAGGTAAAGTGTGCAAACTCTGCAGAGTGTCAAACTGAATATTCAGCTGAGTTCACGGTTATGAGCAGCATGGACCCTCACATGATTAGTCGGGTGGTTGTTTCTCTTGGTTTGGGAATTGGGTTGAATTCCCGAAGGTTTAAGAAAATTTTTGGGAGTTGGGTTGAATTCCCGGAGGTTAAAGAAAATCTTTGGTACATCTTTTCCCGGTTAAAGTAAAATTTGTTTTCCATAGTTTAGGGCTAAAAATCGGCTTTTATGCAAATGAAACCATAGAATAGGAAACCTTGTTTCAAGCCACCATATCAAATTCAATTTTTCCCCCACTTGTGGAGTATTGGAAATACTCACGCTTGCTGTTTCAGAAGGTGAAACATTTGAAGAATTTCCTGAGGACGACTTCCCCGAGGATGATGCCAAGTTCTAGGCTTGTGGAACTCTCGGTCGGCTGCCTGTTGGCTTGGAGCTGCGCCATTCCTTTTTCCGCTGTGGTGTTCTTTTCTTTAGACCCGTGTGTGGTTATTTTATAATAATTTAGCGTTGTAATAAGAAGCACTGTGTCTATTACACTAATGAAGTCGATATATGTATGAATAACCGATCCTGGCATACATATAGTTTACATCTGGTTTTGGTCTTAAAACCAGGTGTGACAGAAGTGGTATCAGAGCCGTGTTGACCATAGGTCGCAAGCCTAGCTAGAAATGGTCGCGTAATAAGGATTAATTTATAAAAACTGTATTTGCAAAATCTTCATTTACCCTTGAGCTTCATTTTACTACTTTATTAAAAATGTTTTACTGATTCTCTCTTGTTTCCAAACTGTAGATGGCCCGCATCAAGAAGACTACCCGCAAGACCACTGGCGGCTATGTTCCTCCCCGTACCCCGGCCACCTTTGCACCCAACGCCTCTGCTGGACCCAACCCTGGAGTCACCATTCCTAAGAATGGAAGCAAGAAGCTGTACCATTCCAAGGGATTCAAAGTAGGGAAGGCACCAATGATACTGGTGGAAATGCTGCAGCATATAGGGTACACCAAGGTGCCTGTCTACCACGGTCTTTGCCAGATTCGTCCAGGACATGAGGAGTGGACAGTGGAGGTGTGCATCTATGGCTCTCCAGAAGGCGACGACAATTATGAGATCGTGGGCATCCACAAAGCAATGGCCGTCCGAGCAAGCTTCAAAGCAGGGATCCGAGACGCAGTGAGGCAGGCACTGGCTCGTGTTTGTGAGCGCCACAGGAGTACTCTGAGGGGGACCTCCTACGACTACTTCCCTCGTCGAGAGCGTGGAAGCCGGGAAATTAAGGTGAAGGCAACCACCCACGAGCACAGTGGTGTGGCTCGAGAGCAGGTGCTGCTGGCCACCACACTGCACGAGGATTTGGATGAAGCTTTGGATGAGATTCAGGACACCCGCAAGCGCCTTCGTGATGCCGAAGCACAAATCAGGGAGCTGTAGAAGAGCCTCAATGGGATGTCCAGCTCTTCCGACTCAGAGGCCCAGTCCGTTCGCTCGCCCTCTCCCAAGAGGCCGCGCCGTAGTGATCCTTCTAGTGAGGAGTCTTCGGAGGACGACAACCAGTCAACTGCCAGACCATCTGTTGGGTCGCAAGCTTAGGAGAGTACCTGAAGCTAGTTTAATAAGTTGTCTAGATCGTTTGTGTTGTCTAGTCCTGGTGTCGTCATGTCTGTTTTGTGATCATGTTATGAGTTGGATCTTTGCGTGATTGTCGATGTAAGGTGGATGCTCTTTCTCCACGTTGCATCAGATATCTTATAATATAATAAATAGTTGGGAATCTTTTTTGTTCTTCCTATCTCAGTCATATCTTGTCATCTTTGCTTTTTTCCTCTGTTCTTCGCTCATACCTTGGCAACCAGCAGATGGTGAACACCAGGAGAAACCCCCGCGCCGACAACAACAAAGTCAACAACAACCAACAACTGTCGCCTCCTCCTCCACCACCTCAACTCAACATGGAGCAAATGATGGCCATGCAAATGCAAATCCTTCAGGGACTAGCTCAAACTATGGCAAATATGTAGCAGGCCCCCGTGCACATGCAAGCCCCTCCTCCTCCACCGCAGAATAAGTTGGGAGAGTTTATGAGAACCAAATCCCCAGTGTTCTCATAGGCTGTGGAACCAATGGATGCTGACGACTGGTTGAAAGCCACGGAGAAGAAACTCCGGATAGCTCAGTGCAACGATAGGGAAAATGTCTTGTTTGCTTCACATCAGCTTTTTGGGCCCGCGGCAGATTGGTGGGACGCATACGTCAATGCCCATGAAGACGCACAAGCCATTACATGGGCAGAGTTTCAGACCAGTTTCCGCACTCACCATATACCAGCTGGGGCAATGAAACTCAAAAAGGAAGGAATTTCATGAGCTTAAGCAGGGAGCTATGTTTGTAAGTGAATATGTGGCAAAGTTCACACAACTATCAAGGTATGCCCCCGAGGATGTCGATACAGATAAGAAAAGGCAGGAGCACTTCCTAGAGGGCCTGAATGATGGTATCCAATATGCATTGCTTCCCCAAGACTTCGCAAGCTTCCAGGCTATGGTAAATAAAGCCCTGGTGGTGGAACACAAACGCCACCAGATGGATCATAAGAGAAAGATGTCTTCTCAAGGTCAAGGCTCAAGCAGTCACTCCCGACCCCGCTATAACCCACCTCAACAAGGACCTATGTTCCGTCAACAGAACCAGCACCAGAATCAGAACCAGCATCAGAATCAGAACAAGCTACAGATGCAAGCTCAGCGCTCAAACTTCCAAACCCCTCGTTAGACCCAACCCCCGACGCCTCAACAGAAGTTTGGTGATCAGGCACCTTCCACGGGAAAGGCATGTTTCGTCTGTGGTGAAGTAGGGCATTATGCCAATAAATGCCCAAGGAAGAAACCCAACAACTCTCCCGTGCAGTATGGCAATGGGAATACTCTAAAGCAAGGACAGCATCAAGCTCCGGGCCGCAATGGGAACCCAGCACTAGCTCCAACCAACTGGGCTCAACAGAATTACGCGCATGGGCGAATCAACCATGTCACAGCTGAAGAAGTCCAAGAAGCGCAAGACGTGGTGCTTGGTATGTTCCTTGTCAACTCAAACCCAGCATCAGTTTTATTTGATTCAGGAGCATCGCATTCATTCATCACTACAAGATATGTTGCAAAGTATAATCTGCCAATTGTACATATGAAGCATCAAATGATTATTAGCTCTCCTGGAGGAGAGATGAGGGCAAAGTATATATGCTCAAAGCTAAGCCTTTATATAAGGGGGGTAGATTTCTTAGCCAATCTTGTAGTTCTAGAATCCAATGGAATTGATGTCATTTTGGGTATGGACTGGCTAGCGAAATATAAGGGAATCATAGACTGCGCCGGAAGAGCAGTTCAACTGACTAAAAGAGAAGGCACACAGGTCGAGTTTGTTGTAGCTATACCCTCGACAGAGGAAAGCTCACTAAATCAAATTAAGGGTATTCCTATAGAAGAGATCAATGTGGTGAACGAGTTCCCGGACGTTTTCCCCGATGATCATCCAGGTATGCCGCCAGATCGTGAAATAGAATTTGTGATTGAGTTAGTGCCAGGAACTGCACCTATATATAAGAGACCTTATAGAATGGATGCCAATCAACTGGCAGAGCTCAAGGAGCAAATCCAAGAGCTGTTAGACAAAGGGTTTATCCGCCCTAGTTCTTCACCCTGGGGAGCTCCGGTCATCTTTGTACCCAAGAAGGATGGAACGCAAAGGATGTGCATAGATTGTCAGGCTCTCAATGAAGTGACTATCAAGAACAAATACCCACTGCCTCACATTGATGGTCTGTTTGATCAGTTGAAAGGAGCGTGTATTTTCTCCAAGATTGATCTTCGGTCCGGATACCACCAGTTGAAGATTCGCGCTTCGGATATTCCAAAGACCGCGTTCGTCACCCGATATGGCCTTTATGAGTTCACGGTAATATCTTTTGGCTTGACAAATGCGCCAGCATACTTCATGTACCTAATGAATAAGGTCTTCATGGAGTTTCTGGACAAGTTTGTCATAATGTTTATTGATGATATCCTGGTCTTCTCCAAGGATAAGGAAGAACATAAGGAACACTTAAGGATGGTATTACAGAAACTCAGAGAGAACCAGCTTTATGCCAAATTGAGTAAGTGTGAGTTCTGGTTGACAGAAGTACCCTTTCTTGGTCATATTATTTCATCAGGAGGTGTGTACGTAGATCCATCCAAAGTAAGGGATGTACTAAACTGGAAAATCCCGCAGAATGTTTCGGAGATCCGCAGTTTCTTGGGTTTAGCAGGGTATTACCGCCGATTTATAGAAGGCTTTTCCAAGATAGCGAAACCAATGACAGAACTACTAGGAAAAGGAGCAGAATTCAAATGGACAGCCGCTCGAGAAGCCAGTTTCAACGAATTGAAGAAAAAGTTGACCACCGTGCCAGTTCTTATCATGCCAGACACCCAGAAGTCGTTCTCTGTGTATTGTGACGTGTCTCGACAAGGGTTGGGATGTGTGCTTATGCAGGAAGGTCATGTGGTAGCATATGCATCTAGGCAGTTAAGAAAACATGAGGAAAATTATCCGACCCACGATTTGGAATTAGCTGTAGTGGTTCACGCCCTAAAGATATGGAGGCACTACCTCATTGGCAACCGATGTGAAATATATACGGATCATAAAAGTCTAAAATATATTTTCACCCAACTGGATCTTAATCTGTGGCAACGTAGATGGTTGGAACTAATCCAAGGATTACGATGTGGGAATACATTACCACCCTAGGAAAGCAAATGTTGTGGCAAATGCCCTGGGTAGGAAGGGATATTGCAATATGACTATGTTGCGAGGGAGTCAACCGGAATTATGCAAGGAGTTTGAGAGATTAAATTTAGGTTTTGTTGCCGACATGGATGCAACAGTAATAGAAATGAAGTCACAATTGGAACAAAACATCCGAAAAGGACAATGGGAAGATGAAAAAATAAAGGAGATCAAAGAACTCATAAAAACAAATAAGGCACCAGGATTCTCAAAAGATAATCAAGGAACAGTGTGGTTTGGGAAAAGGATTTGTGTGCCCAACCAGAAAGTTTTGAAGGATTTGATTTTGCGAGAAGCACACGATTATGCACATTCCATTCACCCCGGGAGCACTAAGATGTATCAGGATCTGAAAGAGTATTATTGGTGGTATGGTATGAAGAGAGATGTTGCAGAATATGTGGCTTTGTGCGACACCTGTCAGAGAGTAAAGGCAGAACATCAAAGGCCAGCAGGATTATTGCAACCCTTGAAAGTTCCAGAGTGGAAGTGGGAAGAAATTGGTATGGATTTCATCGTTGGGTTACCCCGCACTCAAGCAGGCTACGATTCTATCTGGGTAGTGGTGGATCGCTTAACGAAAGTTGCGCATTTTATCCCAGTCAAGACAACATATTCAAGTGCGAAACTTGCTGAGTTGTATATGTCAAGGATTGTGTGTCTACATGGGGTACCCAAAAAGATCGTGTCGGATAGAGGTACCCAATTTATCTCTCGCTTCTGGCAAAAACTACACGAATCCTTGGACACTAAACTGAACTTTAGTTCCGCATATCACCTCCAAACCGATGGACAGACAGAGAGGACCAACCAAGTGTTGGAAGACATGTTAAGAGCCTGCACCTTTAAGTACAAGCAAAGTTGGGATAGAAGCTTACCATATGCAGAGTTTTCTTACAATAACAACTACCAAGCTAGCCTCAAAATGTCTCCATATGAAGCTTTGTATGGTAGAAAGTGCAGAACTCCGCTGTTTGGAACAAAATTGGAGAAAGCCAAGTGTTTGGGCCAGAAGTTCTTAGAAGAGCAGAAGAGCAGGTTCAGGCCATACGGGAAAACTTGAAGGCCGCACAGTCCCGACAAAAGAGTTATGCAGATAATCGACGGAGAGGATTGACCTTTGAAGTGGGGGATATGGTGTATTTGAAAGTCTCACCTATCAGAGGTCTCCGCAGGTTTAAGGTTAAAGGAAAATTGGCACCCAGGTACATTGGACCATTCAGGATAATCGCTAGACGTGGAGAGGTAGCCTATCAGCTGGAACTGCCATCTGCACTGGCTGACGTGCATGATGTATTTTATGTATCTCAATTAAACAAATGTTTAAGAATGCCAGAAGAACAGTTGTCCCTGGAAGAAGTGGACCCAAAAGAAGATCTGACCTATGCAGAATATCCTATCAGAATTCTGGACACTTCAGAGCAAAGACGAGAAGAAAGGCTATTAGAATGTGCAAGGTTCAATGGAGTCATAACTCAGAGGATGAGGCAACCTGGGAGCGAGATGATGATCTGAAGGCAGAATTCCCGCAGTTGTTTGAAGATCAACCCGAATCTCGAGGGCGAGATTCATCCTAAGAGGGGTAGGTTTGTAACACCCAAATTTCAATATTTGCAATAATTTAAAATTTTCCTAGAAATTAACTCAGGTGTTGCAACTTAGCTCAATAGGAAATTAATTTCTAAAATTAACTTGGCCTAGGATAATTGTTTGAATGCATTCATGCCGTTGTAGATGCAATAAGGTTTTATTGGGTGGAAAAAGTTTGCAAAATTTCACTATGTTTCACCGCTTTAAAACCTCATTGGAAAATTTGATGAAATTCAATTGGAAAAAGTTTTGGAAAATAAGAAAGTGCTCTCGGGCCGAAATCCTCCTTCTCCCTCGGCCCAAACCCCCCTCCTCCCTTTTTTCCTTCCCTCCCGCGTGGGCCGCCGACCTCCCCTTCCCTGTGCTGGCCCGCAGGCCGAGCCGGCATGCTGGAGTTCTGAGCCGGCACCCCGCTCTCGCTGCCATGTGGACCCGCTAAGCCCAGAGCTGAAGCCGGCTACGCCGAGCCGAGCTGACGGCTCCTCTTCTCCTTCCTCTAGCCGCGCTAGAGCTTCAACGGCCGCTGGCCAATCCCCTTCCCCGACGCCCTCTCCTCTCCCTATAACCGCCGAATTCAAACCCTTAAGCTCCACCAAATGTTCCCTAGCTATTTCCCTCTCTTTCCCTCTCTCTATTGCGCGGTGATTGCAAGAAACCGCCGGCCATTAAGGCCATGGCCGCCGCCCCTTACCCTTCGAATTCCGGCCACCCCGCTCACGCCTTCCCCTATTTAAGCCGCCCTCTACCACCTCGGCGAGGTCCCGCACGCCACCCACCTGCTCACGCCTCATTTTTCCTCTCGGAATGCCATCGCCGCCCCTTCTCTTCTTCGGCTCCGGTGAGATGCGCCGCCGTCATCGTCCATCGCGTGCGCGCCATCTCCGGCTGAGCTAACCGCTCCTTTGGACCTGCAGGACCATCCAGAGCCGATTTCTCGGGTCGACGTCGTTGTTCGGGCGCCGAAACTCCCCTTCTGCTGTAGCACCGACCGCCACCGCCATCCTTGTCGTCGCCCGGTCACCCCGACAGCCCTCTGGCCTTCCTTTTGCTCAGGGTGAGTTCGCTGGCTCCTCATCGCTTTTCGCCGCTCGCCGGAGCGTACCGTCCACCGGAGCCCTATTTTTGGCCAAGTCCGGCGGCCCTCCACCGTGCCCACCACCGTGCTGGGCTGCCAGCTCCTCTGGTCCATCGCGGTCCGGTGGACCGAGGGTGTCTGTGTATCAAGAACCAGGAGTCCCCGAATCCCGAGGCGAGGCCAGCCATCCGCCACATGGCGCCATCCCGCGGAGTCTCTCCCACAAGGTGAGAAAGATCGAGTCCCGGGAAAGGGCGCTCGGGGCCACATTCGATGGCCCCCCGAGTACCCCAGTTCCCCGATGATCCACGAAATCTAAGTACCGGGAAGATGAACGGCGACCCCCGAGCACCCTAGTCCCCCGACGACCAGGAGAGCTAAGTAGCGGGAGAAAAGTGCCCGGGGTCGCTAGCGGTGGCCCCCGGGCACCAGAGTATCCCGAGGACCCACCGAAGGAAGTTCCGGGAGAGAGTGCTCGGGGTTGCGTGCAGCAGCCCCCGAGCACTCGGTTCCTCGAGGATCCGTACAAGAGTGCCCGGGAGAGAGTGCTCGGGGAGGTGAATAGTACCCCTGAGCACTCGGTTCCCTGAGGACAAGAAAGGGCATTCTCGGGAGAGAGTGCTCGGGGAGGCGAACAGTACCCCCGAGCACTCGGTACCCCGACGACCCGGAAAGGCCCCCGAGGGGCCCCCCGATGAGGTGTCAGCCAGTCAAAGGCCCGAAGCCGCATTTAAAGAGCGTGCGTGGCCTGTCCCCTCCAACTGCTCCCGCCGTGCTCAGCGTCAGTTCCTGCCACATTCTGGCAGAGAGGCGTGGGGTTATTAATTGCACAGGTCCCGTCTCGTGCCATCCGGCCCGTCTCAGGATAGCATCGTAAGGGCCGAGGTGTTCCGTCTGTCGCGTTGCTGTGGCAGGGGAACAAGACAGGGCGGGCACGCCGGGTCGCTCTGCGGCTGCCCGGTGGGCCCTCTCCACAGCGCCCGTTGCCAGGCCATTTATGGTGACGGATGACCGGGCGTGTGCCGCATTTTCCACCATCGGTCACTTCGCCTAGAGGAAATGATGACGCCCTTTCCATTTATGGTGTCTCGGAACTCGTGCCCCCTCCCTCCCGTTCGGGGCACGTTGCTGCCGGCGGGTACTTAAAGCAGCCGGCGGCACAGAAGCAAATATAGCTGAATGCATCCTGGAAAAGTATGGAAAAAAGAGAGGGTACACCAACATAGACAAGAACACAGCTCAAGAGAAACAACGGTTAAGAAGTGAGCAGCACGAAACAGACTGAAGAACTTAGAGCCCCAGGCTCTGAGATAGACCAACATTCTTGTAACCAGCAACATCCTTGCGGGACTTCCTCAGGGCATTTATAGTATCCATACAGGAGTAGGGTGTTACGCCCCCGTGCGGCCCGAACCTGTCTAAATTCCGGTGCATTTACTTCTTCTTGCGCTAGGTCACTCCACCACCACCACCACCACCGGCAGTTGCATTCATTTCCATTTACTTCTCCGATGAACATACTCAGGATCATCCCCCCAGCCGAATCTCTAAAAAGGGGTCTCTCGGGATCCCAGCGACTGGAGTTAATCCTCCGACAGCTGGCGCGCTAGGTAGGGGGGAAGCATCCCTGAATCTGTTTGTTTGTTTGTTTTCTTCCGCAGAAAAAAATAGCCGGTGGTCATCGCCTCCTGCGTTCCGGCTCTAGTTCTAGCGGGGAAATACAGCCCCTCGCATAGGAGGCCTCAATCGCTGCCGCGTCCCAGCAGCAGCCGCGATCTGCACGTGTAGCTTCCCCTCCCAAGGGGACCAGGGCGCTGGGCCCAGCAGGGCCGCCGCCGACGTCGCTGGTGCACCATCCGACCCCCAGCTGGTGGTCGAAACTCCTACCGCCAGGTCCGCGTCTGGACAGCGTACCGGCCACCGGAACCCTATTTTCGGCCAAGTCCAGCGGCCCTCCACCGTGCCCGCCACCGTGCTGGGCTGCCAGCTCCTCTGGTCCATCGCGGTCCGATGAACCGAGGGCCTTCCCTTCGATCCACGGCCCGTGGAACCGGTTCACATGATATTCCAGCAGCAACAATTCTTTTTTTATTTATGACATCAGCAGGTGCAATAAATAAGGTTTTCAGTATAAAAATTAATCGTTTTATTCTCAGAATTAAACTAAAATTTGCAGTTAAGCCCCTGAAAGTTCAAATGATCATAACTCTTTGCTCGTAGCTCCGATTTAGGCGATCTTTGCGCTCATATTCTCGTAGCGACGTGTAGGTTCTGTTTATAGGGTTTTTATCTAGTTTTAGGAATGTTTGGTGTACTATTCTTATGTTGGATTGTGTGCTCATGTAGACGATTCAGTCCAGGAATTCGGCAACTTTCGGGAGGAAGATTTTGAAGGACCTGTGCAATACTTCGACGAAGGCAAGTATCTTGACCATGTTGTAAACCCAGTTTTTACATAAAGCGAGTCTTTGTCAAATATGCATGCTGTTTTACAAAATGGGTAGTATAGCAAATACTCGTGTTAGATATAGATGCTTTATCCATACAAGATCATTATGTTTATGCTTAGCCATGCTTTAGATGAACATGTACCGTGTAAGTGATGAATCTTGAGTTATGAACTAAAAATTGATATAGGAAGAATATCATGGAAACTGATGTTGTTAAGGGAGTTAACAACAAAGATAATTGGGGTTTTAGGCAAGAAAGGGGCTACTTTTCCCAGCATGGTTGGTTGTTTGGTAGTATACCCTTATGGGGTTATTGGAGGTCTTGCCAGACCATTTTAAGGACCGGTTTGTGGAGCGAACATCCATGGCAAACAGAACAACCACGAGACCAATATGGTACGGCTTGGCCTAGTAACTAGATGTTCTCCCAGTGTTGTATGAGCCAATCGGATGTGTAGAGAAGGAAGGGTTACTTCCCGATTCTACCCGGCACAAGAGGGGACTTCTGGGGTGGAGGGTTACTCCACTTATGTACGGCGGTGAAACCTCAGTGGGCGAGTGCATACTGGGAGACTCTTTGGAAAAGCCTCGTAGTGATCTCTTGGCGCACAGCCTGAAAGTGTGTAAGGTACCATCAGGTGCGGGCAACAGAGAAGATCACGACTCGTGGGTAAAGTGTGCAAACTCTGCAGAGTGTCAAACTGAATATTCAGCTGTGCTCGCGGTTATGAGCAGCATGGACCCTCACATGATTAGTCGGGTGGTTGTTTCTCTTGGTTTGGGAATTGGGTTGAATTCCCAGAGGTTAAAGAAAATCTTTGGGAATTCGGTTGAATTCCCGGAGGTTAAAGAAAATCTTTGGTACATCTTTTTCCGGTTAAAATAAAAATTTGTTTTCTATAGTTCAGGGCTAAAAATCGGCTTTTATGCAAATAAAACCCTAGAATAGGAAACCTTGTTTCAAGCCACCATATCAAATTCAATTTTTTCCCCCACTTGTGGAGTATTGGAAATACTCACGCTTGCTGTTTCAGAAGGTGAAACCTTTGAAGAATTTCCTGAGGACAACTTCCTCGAGGATGATGCCAAGTTCTAGGCTTGTGGAACTCTCGGTTTGCTGCCTGTTGGCTTGGAGCTACGCCGTTCATTTTTCCGCTGTGGTGTTCTTTTCTTTAGACCCATGTGTGGTCATTTTGTAATAATTTAGCGTTGTAATAAGAAGCATTGTGTCTGTTACACTAATGAAGTCGCTATATGTATGAATAACTGATCCTGGCATACATATAGTTTACATCTGGTTTTGGTCTTAAAACCGGGTGTGACAGTGATCACGGTGGCAAAGGAACCAGAAGAGAGGCTAGTGGTGAGACTTTGCCTTGGTGGCTCATCCGGGTGGAGGTCTTGTCTTTGTGACTTAGTGGCTCAAGAGTCGTGACCAGGTGCCGACCGGGAGCATATCCTTTGTAGAGCTCTAAAGTGGATTAGGGGTGGCATTCATACCATCGATACCACAGAAAAAAAAATCCTTGTGCTGAGTTTTCTCTCTCTACCTTATTTACGTTTTCGCATTTACATCCTTACAATTTACCTTCTTAGATAGGTTGCAAGTACTTTGATCGGTATAGTAGACACACTAGATAAACCTAAAGCACAGTTAGATATAAATTGATATAGGTTTATCTTGTGTTATTTTTAGAGTCAAAATAGTTCTAAGTGTCCTAATTCACCCCCTCTTAGGATGTCACTGATCCCTTCTATTGGTAGTGCATCTAACTCTTATGTGTGATTTTGGTAATTAATGATAATACCTATGGACTAACTATGTTGTTGAGAATTGTTAGTAGGATGTTTCATAGGTGATGCATGGAGGAGATGTATGCATCAAGATCAATGAGCTCTAGGTGATGCTTGGGTAAGTGATGATAATACATATGGACTAACAATTATGTTGAGAATTGTTATTAGGTTATTCCATAGAAGATGCATAAGAAATGAAGTATGGATTCATTTAAGAATGCCATGAGTTCAAAGGATTGCTTCAAATTAATTCAGATCTTAGTGATGCTCATAAGAAGAAGAAGAAGCTTGAATATTGACAATAAACATGAAGGCTAAGTCACTTGTGAAGACTAAGTGACTAAAGGTATAAAGTTATCAATTAATTTTTATGGACCAACCCATGTGCTTTTTGCTTGAGAGTGAGTTGGGGTTAGGATCTATAAGAAGACATTAGCTGAATTGAAATCATATATGCCAAGAGTGAAGAACAAAGAATGGACTCGATACATGATAAAGTGAAATTATTGAAGATGTTGGATACAAAATGGTTTTCTGTGGCAAGACGGTGAAGGGCAAGCAAATCATCTCACAAGTGTTTTATAGCCAAAGGTATGGATAGCGATGTAAGTGATGATGAATCCGGTGATGATTCTCTTTCCTATGATGAACTCCTTCATTTGATCAATGAGTAACAAAGGGCCCTTAAGAAACAATCAAAAGAGCTTAAGAACTTCAATACACTTAATAACATTCATGCTACCTTTGTTTCTAATTTTGAATAATTATTGTGCATATTTAATTTGATAAACAAGGTGCATGAAGAGATTAAAGCTAAATTTAAGTGCATTAAATATCAAATTAAGACCCCTTTGAAGGAATCTATCTCTCTATTTAATTTCAATCATAAGGTAGATGCTTTTAGTTCTTGTGATGATTTAATTATTATATCATGCTCACCCCTTTGCAACGAGAATGTTTTTGTAGAACCATCTAATAACCTCTTTGCGCAAGAAAATGATGAGCTCAAGTAAGAAGTCGAAAAACTCAAGAAGAAGAGCAAGAATCATGTCCAACCGTTCTTTCATGGTGAAGAAGCTTACGGAGGGATCCACCGTGACATGCTTCAAATGCTATCAGGAAGGCCACAAGTCTTTCCAATGCAAACAAGTGAAGAAGGAGACTAAGGAGAAAAAGATGTCGAACCTCTCCAACAAGACCTCCAACCTCTACACCAAGCCCAACTATAAGATCAAGATCTAGAGCAATCACTATAAGCTCAAGAAAAAGAAAAATGACAAAGTGGTTGCACACATGGTTAGGACAAAGGATCAGAGGTGAAGCCAACCCATTTGGGTGCCCAAGGAAGTCATCACCAACATGAAGGGGCCCCAATCAGTTTGGGTTCCAAAGAAGACTTGAAGCACAAGTCGGCTTGGGGATTTGGAAGTGCATCTAGCTCTTATGTGTGGTTTTGGTATTTAATGACAATACCTATAGACTAACTATGTTGTCAAGAATTATTAGTAGGATGTTATATAGGTGATGCATGGAGGAGAGATATGCATCAAGATCAATGAGTTCTAGGTGATGCTCGGTTAAGTGATGACAATACCTATAGACTAACAATTATGTTAAGAATTGTTATTAGGTTATTCCATAGGAGATGCATAAGAAATGAAGTATGGATTCGTTAAAGAATGCCATGAGTTCAAAGGATTGCATCAAAGTCGTTGAGATCTTAGTAATGCTCATAAGAAGAAGAAGAAGCCTGAAGATTGACAGTAAACATGAAGGCTAAGTCACTTGTGAAGATTTAGTGACTAAAGGTATAAAGTTGTCAATTAAGTTTTATGTACTAACCCATGTGCTTTGTGCTTGAGAGTGAGTTAGGGTTAGGATCCATAAGAAGGCATAAGTTGAATTGAAATCATATATGCCAAGAGTGAAGAACAAAGAATAGACTTATACATTATAAAGTGAATTTATTGAATACATTGGATACAAAATGGTTTTCTGTGGCAAGACGGTGAAGGGAAAGCAAGACTCGGTTGCGATGGACCATCCGTGGTGAAGGGCAAGCAAATAGCTTGGCGCCGAAGGACCAAGGCGATAGTGAAGAGAAAGTGAAGGCTTTGTGCCAATAGACTGTGTGAGGCCATGTGAAGCTATGAATGATTTACATCAATCATATGAAGAATCAATAAGAGATGGAGTGAAGATTATATGGAAGTTGGTAACCCTCAATGTTTGAAAGAAGAAGCGGTACTCGAAGGTATTCAAAGGCTCAAATGTGATTCAAATGAGTTTTCTCTTTGAATTTGAGTATAGGTATGTCGCACTATTAAGAGGGATGCAACATAGAGCTAATTGTTGTGTCTCTGTGCTCAAGAGTATCTAACCAAAACCAAAGTGAGAGTTCGCTTTAGGAGCCCGGTGCGAACATGTAGAAGTGTCCGAATTAGGTTTTGGAGAGTTCTTAGTTTGATTCTATGGGTTTAATATCATGAATTTATTTGGGGTGTGTATTCCTCTGAATAAGCTTTCAATAGAGTCCAAAATCGTCGAACTCGGACTTTGGGATCAAAAGTTATCGCTGTTTTTCAGAAGGTCAGTTGTGCTATTTTGTTAACTGTGGAAACTCCACATTTTTGTGGAGGGTCCGTAAATTTCAGATCCAACGGCTAGTTTTTGGGGTAACTCGGAACTACGGCGTGTCCGCACATTGTTGTGGAGAGTCTGCATTTTTACGGTGTGTCCGCATTTCTCAGGTGTAACGACTAGTTTTGGAGGGGGGGGGGGGTTGGGTATTTATACCCATTCACCCCTTCTTTGAGTGCTAATGTTGGTGCCACCACAAAAATACCTCAAAGCCAAAGCCATTTGTGTTCTCCCCACTCCATTTTAGTGGGATATTTGAAAAGAAAAGTGAGTTGGGTTGAGAGATTGGAAGATTGAGAGCAAGTGAGCATAACTCCCATCTTGAGCACTTGAGTTCATCGGTAAGAAGTTCGCGAAGCATTTGTTACTCTTGGGAATTCAATCCCCTAGGCAGCTAGGCGTCGCAGATGAGCACCTAGGGTTGTGATGTGCTGTGGGAAGTTTATGAAGGCTTCAATTTCGCCTCCGCAAGGGAAGAAATCAAGAGTGGAAGTCAAGCTCAAGTGTGACTGAGCTTGGAAAGGAAAATGGTTGAGAGAGACCCGACTCAAGTGTGATCGAGCCCCTCAACGGAGACATAGGAACCTCTTGAGGAGGTGTCTGAACTTCGGGAAACAAATCACATGTCACCTCTCTTATTTCCTTGTTTTTGAGTTCTTGCTCAATATTTATGCATATTGCTCGATCTACTTTCTTATGAACTTTGAGTTACAGGTACTTGGTGAAATAGGTTGGAATACATTCACCGGTGCTAGGTAATTTGTGGATTTGATCCACATTAAATTGCATAACCAGATACCTGAGTTTTCTCTAAAATCTCTAGAGTATCCGTAGATTTCTGCGGAGTGTTCGCACTTTTGCGAAGAATCCGGAAAAATCTGTGGACTGTCCGCATATTACTAATTCGCTGCTTAGAGTTTGTAAGAATTTTCAGGATATACCTATTCACCCCCCTCTAGGTGACATCGTTGTCCTTTCAATTAGTATCAGAGTCTAATCTCCTTTAAGGCCTCATCGCTTGGAGAATTTAAAGATGTCGACAAGAGGTAACATATATCTAGAACTTCTTGTGCTAGATTACTAGATTACTCAAACTATTCAACTTGGAATACTCGTATGCTTAATGTCTTTAGGTCCATGGGGTCCTCTTATAGAGCGAGTTGTAGATGTAAGCATTTCTCTTCTTAGTGACATTTTGCTACCACCCGAAGTGTAAGAGAAATGCATACATCTCAATGCTCAAGCTACTAATGTCTTATTTGATGCTATGAGTATAGATGTAGTTGAATCCATCATGCCGCTTGAGGACGCTCATCTCATTTGGACTACTCTCAAAGAAACATATGACAAGTCCAAATGTGATGGAGAAGAATTTCTTTTAGAGGCGTCATTCGAGGATTTCTCAACTTCATCAACACATCATGAAGAGCCTCAAATGATATCCTCCATCGACCAAAGTGGTCTTGCCACGCAAACTGCCTCACCAACATACTACTCTAAAAAAGGTAATAAAATGGTGAGTGGGGTTAGCAATTGTCCAATTCCTCCCTTGGACTTTAACAATACTTGCGATAAAATTTCTATATCTACTAGTGTTGATAACTTCTGCATATCATCTAGTGCAAAAATATCTATTCATCATGATGATATAGTCATTTATTCTCATAGCGATGCATCTATTTCCACTAGTACTTATGAGACTAATATTTTAAAGGAAATAAAAGTCTATAAGAGACAAATCCTAGGTGGAGAAGCTACAACAAAAATCAATAAGAAAGCTTCATCTAGGAGAAGATCAAGAACAAGTCAAACTTTGTACATTTGTCACCAACACAGACATTATAGCATGGATTGTCCTCAACTTGGAAGTGAAGCATCCACTTCTCCAAGGTGCTCATCCCCTCACACTGATTCTTCGTTATGCCTTATAACAAAAGATAAAAAGAAATCGGTAAGTGAGATTAATAATACTAATGTTAGTTCTTGTGCTAGTGATAGTGATGAGCTCGGATTTGATCTTTTGAGCAAAAAGGATGTGCCTAAGATGATCAAACTCTTGTGCATAATAGAAGGCCATGAGAAAAGCCTTGAGAGGCAAGAGGAATTCCTCATTGAGAAAATTGAAGAGCTTAAGGTCTTAAATGTGAAATATGGAAAACTTCAAGAATCCCATAATTCTTTATCTAATCTTTATGGGGACCTTAAAGTTAAGAATATTTCCTTGATTGATAAATTAGATGCTATGCCTCTATGGATTTAGAAAAATCATGTAATAATTGCAATGTTTTATCTGAGGACAAATCCACTATTTATTATATTGATGATACTTGTGCTACTAACTCTAATTCTTATGTAGCATCTTTGGAGAAAGAAAATATTGAGCTAAGGGCTCATCTTGAAAAGTTCACTAGCAAGCATGTGGCTTTGGAAGAAAAATAATGATGAGCTTGTGTGCTCTCATGAAAATCTTATGGACTCACATGCCATGCTAGAAATAGCTCATGAGGTTATGGTAACAATGGTAAAATCCTACCAACCTCACATGCACAAGTGCACATGCTCACTAGTTCATATTGAAATGCCTTGGCCCTTGTTGCTCTCAAGCAAATATTTCCCCAAGCACTACATGTGACTTGGATCATGTAGGTAAAAATAAGAAGCACAAGGATCATGGACTTGGAAAAAAAAATCTAACAAGAAGAACAAGTTCAACAATATCGAGGGGCAAGAACAAAAGAAGGAGGGTCACCATGTGAGAGATTGCTCTTTAAAAAAGGAATGAAGGACATGAGCAAGAGCCAAGATAAGAAGATGGCTCATGTAAAATGCTTCAAGTGCTCAAGTATGAGACACTATACCTCTATGTGTTCTAACAGTGTTGATGATAAGACCACACTTTCAAAGAAGAAGTAAGAGGAAGTGTTATGGTTGTAATGAGAAGGGGCATGAAATTGGATCATGTCCTTACAAGAAGGAAAAACCTTCATCACCACAAGATTTCAAGCAAACTCTCGTCATGATGATAAATGCCAAAAGAAGAGGCCCCAAGGTAAGTTAAGATCACACATGACAAGGGGTAAAACAAAAGGTCATCAAGGTGAGAAGCTTCAAGTGAAGAGGCTTGATGGAAAAATTTGTTTCACATGCCGCGAAAAGGAACATATTGGTAAAAATTATCCAAAGAGTAACATTCCTAAGTCTAACTCTTCCAATAATGATCTACATTTGTTTAGGAAGGTTAAGAGTGGCACTTGTGTTGCTAAGGTGATTAGTTCACCTCATTCTAATGCAAGGGCTATTTGGGTGACTAAGTCTCTCGTGAGTAACTTTAAAGGACCCAATATGGTTTGGGTATCCCAAAGTACTTAATTTGTTAAATAGGTACTTGAAGATGTATTGAAGACTTGGTCTACTTGAAAAGAATTTTATTGCAAATCTCATTTCAAGTTATATTTCTCATCATTTGTGGAAATGGCGCTAAGTATGAATATTATTAATCCAATATCAAGAACTAATGACATCTCGGTAACAAGTACCTACCTTGAAATATCTAGCTTCTTTAACCTTGTGTAGGTGTGAGTCGTTTACAATCTTTTGTGATTGTGAACACTTGAAGTTGGCTAGGTAGTTTTTGCTTGAAATTCTATATTGTTATAAAGTAGTGCATTTAATTATACTCTACTAGAGCAAAGTCTTGTGAGTGATGCAGGCTATAAATGCTTGGTGGTGGTAATCAAGAAAAATATATAAAAAAAGGATCAAGACTCATGAAAACTCCAAGCATCTTAGCTGGATATTCCGGATTGAATCCGGAAGTTTCGGTCTTTGTAAACCGGACTTTTCGGGTTAAATTCAGAAGTTCCAAAATCTGCAAAAGGTTGGAGGGATATTAAGATGAATGAAGAAGTCAATTTTTTTGAACCTCCACCTCAAGTGCTTTGTTCAAGAGTTCATCAAGTGTCCAAAAGACCATTCCATGGTATACAAGGAGACATTTAAAAGGAGGGATGCAATCAAGAAGCTAGCCATTGGTGAAATAAGGCCTAAAGAAGCTCAAAATCAAAAGGAGGCTGAAGAAGATGGTGAAATACCTTCAGATGTGGCAAAATACGGAGATTTCGCATGATTATGCGAAGACTCCAGACAAATCTATGGAGAATCCGCAGAAATGTGCTAAGGATCTGCACATTGCTAGAAAAGTGGAAAAACATGTAGATTGCCAAGCCATAATTTATATCATGTGTTAATCTATATTATTTCATGGTTGTAAGTTCATTTTTGGCACAAGGATTTCCTTTGTAAATTTCTTTTGTGCTTTAACTCAAAATATAGGGTAAACTCCTCTAGATTCTTGAATGAACTAAGTTCATATTACAAGTAATTCAAGTACTTGGATGCACATATATATGAGAAGTTCATCCTATGTTTTATGATTTGAGACTAATCTTTTTTCAAATGAAATTTGTGTTTAGTCTCTTGGTGAAATGGAGGGCATTGGAAATTTAGCTAAATTATTTGAAGATTTATCTAATTGATCAAAGAGCCAAGTAGTATAGAATTGTGTTTATTATCTATCCAATGTCTTTCTATGAAGGTAACTTTCTATCACAGTGTCTTTAAATTCATAATTTACATTTTTGTGATAGATTTGTTGTTCTACACATTTGTATGGAAAGTCCTAGCTCTTTGCATGTATAGGTTTTGTATCTATACTCATTTAGAGTTTATGCTTATTCTTGCATGAGTAGACTTTATTGCAATCTTGTCATGCCTATGTTTTATATCCATACATGTCTTGATTGCTTGCTAAATGTGCTATGAATTTGTTTCTAGTGCATTTAGCTTTTCTTACCAACTAGTATGTGTAGGTCGTATAACTAGTATGGGTTGGATGATGTGCACTTTCATTTGTTGATTGTGTGGTCTTGAGCCTTATTCGATGTTATCCATCTTATTGAATTCTATTTTGGCCCTTTTGGAGAAAATTAATGGAATATCACATTATGAGGGAGTACTATACTTTGTGCATCTTAAAACCGATAAAGTGTGAATATTTGAACAATACCATTTAAAATTGATGTAATTACTTATCTATCATCTATGTGGTATGTAAAGCTCATATAAAGCTCATCTTTGTAAATATCCATTAATTGATTCATTTTTGGTTTAAATTGAAACTTGAGATTCGTGGTGCTTCTTTAGTTATCTTTTAATCTCAAGATTTTAATTTGAATCATTTCTCATTCTAGTCAAATAAACTATTATTTTTATGTGTTTTTCTTGTAATATTTGATTTTGTGAAGAATGTATTTGAAGCATGATGCTTAAAATTTGAAATCCTTTTTTTTCATGCTTCTTGAAAGAAAGTTGATCTATGCCTTGTAGCAATTATCGACTTGTGAAATCTCTATATACTATGGTTCTAATTACAATTGGTAGTAATACAAGTGGTAATACTTGTTGATCATATTTGTTTCAATTTTTGCTTTCAAGTGATTTTTTCCTTTGCGAAAGTCTTGATTGAACTCTTTTATTAGGGATATTGGTTTCTTCAAGGAAACTTTCCTTTTGGAGTTTTTGGAAGCTTGTTATCACGATGCTTGTATCTTGTTCAATATACTGTATGAGATAAGTTTTTGAGCATGTTTGGAACTTATTCATTTATCTATATGCTCAATCCATTCACTTAGTTCTTTAGTTGAACTTTGTGAGTGATCATTTGTTGATCTTTTGTCTTAGATGTAATTTGGACAACTTTTTAATATTTGTCTTCCATTTGGTATCTTTATAGCTTATATGTCATTTTTGTCCAAATTATATGTTTTTGGATCGTGAAAGTAACGAGCATTCTTGGTTGACTTAAATGTTAAAATTCATAGCATGTTTGATTCCTTTGATTCAACATATAGAGTAAGACTCTCTCAAGAGATTTTATTGGTTAAAAGTTGCATAGTGTTTTTTTATTTCAATTTGTATATATCTTCAATTGGTATCTATTTCATATGCACCGTCCATTAGAGAGTTTGCTCTATATGGTAGGTTTCACTGACCTTTATGAATCCAATGAGTTTGGGGACCAAATTATACTTGAATAAGTTTTAGGTACAATAGAGATGCATTGGTAACTTAGGTTAATCATAATGAAGATCCTTTCAAGTAGAAGATCATTTCAATTGGAATCAAAATAAGGACCATATCATAGCATGCAATTCAATGTCATTCTCATTGGTAATTTGTTCTTAATTCGTGCATGTTAATGTTATAGCATGAAAATAATTTGCGAAAATGTGTTTTTCTTGGAAGTGTTTTAAAAAACCTCTTTATTGCAAATATGAGCAATTTGAAGTAGCATATTTTTGTGGGAACTATATAATCATATTTATGATTCATCCAAACCCAAATATGCAATATTGATGAAATTGGCATCTCTTTGAACCCCTTTTGACCTATTGTAAGCTTGTTCTCCTCACATAGTTCATATTTAGATAAGTGTATTTGGTTTAACTCAAATTATGAGAAATACACATATCATGAGGAATTTGCACTATATATGGTCATGCACTAGCTTTCGATGATTCGCTCTTGTGGGATAGGGCTAATGTGTTTTGAAGAGAATTTCTTTTTTAGCAAGTCCTCCAAGATTCTTGCCAATTTGATATCAATTGGGGGAGAATTCTTTTTGATGATTCTATTTTGGCATTGATTTCAATTGGGGGAGAATTTGGACTATATGTTATAGAATTACAAAGTTCTCATACCGATAGACTTGTGGGATTTAGATAGGTTAGGTTACCAGCAAGTACGACATTTTGTTGTAAGAGGGCTTTATTTTTAGGTAAGAATTATTACCCAATGTGGGAGAATTTGTAATACCTTATGTTTGTAAAGATGATGTCATTTGGGAGAGTTTTAAAATCAAAACCATACAGCTCTTTAAAAAGTTTTGCTTTGCATGAGCATATATACTTTGTCATGTTTGCTTCATATGTATAAAGAAAACTCTATCCAAAAATTTGAGATAGACAATATATGCAATAATATTCAAGATTTATTCACATATGCATAGATTGTGGGTGGGGGGGGGGGGTTTACTATATACATATTGGTTTCTACTAATATCAAAATCTTTATGGTGTTTGATGCTAGTAAAACTAGTTTTGGTAATCTCAAATATCTTTGTGATGTTTGATGTTTCCAAAACTTGTTCTTTGTATACATTCGTATTCGGATTAAATGTATACTTAGAACTTTAAATTTTGTTAAATATAATCATCTAGTGAGATTGCCATCAATTACCAAAATTGGGGAGATTAAAAGTGCATATAGCTTTTATGTGTAGTTTTGGTAATTATGACAATACCTATGGACTAACTATGTTGATGAGAATTGTTAGTAGGATGTTCCATAGGTGATGTATGGAAGAGAGATATGCATCAAGATCAATGAGCTCTAGGTGATGCTTGGGTAAATAATGGTAATACCTATGGACTAACAATTATGTTGAGAATTGTTATTAGGTCATTCCATAGGAGATGCATAAGAAATGAAGTATGAATTCGTTCAAAAATGCCATGAGTTCAAAAGATTGCATCAAAGTCATTGAGATCTTAGCGATGCTCATAAAAAGAAGAAGAAGAAGCTTGAAGATTGACAATACACATGGAGGCTAAGTAACTTGTGAAGACAAAGTGACTAAATGTATAAAGTTATCAATTAAGTTTTATGGACTAACCCATGTGCTTTGTGCTTGAGAGTGAGTTAGGGTTAGGATCCATAAGAAGGCATAAGTTGAATTGAAATCATATATGCCAAGAGTGAAGAACAAAGAATGGACTCCATACATGATAAAGTGAATTTATTAAAGATATCAGATACAAAATAATTTTATGTGGCAAGAAGGTGAAGGGAAAGCAAGATTCGGCTACGATCGACCATCCGTGGTGAAGGGCAAGCAAATGGCTTAGCGTCGAAGGACCAAGGCGGTGGTGAAGAGCGAGTGAAGGCTTTGCGTCAATAGACCATGTGAGGCCATGGGAAGCTATCAATGATTTGCATCAATCATATCAAGAATCAAGAAGAGATGGAGTGATGATTGTATGGAAGTTGGCAACCATCAAAGTTTGAAAGAAGGAAGCGGTACTCAAAGGTATTCGAAGCCTCAAATATGATTCAAACGAGTTTTATCTTTGAATTTGAGTATAGGTATGTCGCACTATTAAGAGGGATGCAACATAGAGCTAATTGTCGTGTCTCAGTGCTCAAGAGTTTCTAACCAAAACCAAAGTGAGAGTTCGCTTTAGGAGCCCGGTGCCGAACGTGTAGAAGTGTCCGAATTAGGTTTCGGAGAGTTCTTAGTTTGATTCTATGGGTTTAATATCATGAATTTATTTGGGGTGTGTATTCCTCTGAATAAGCTTTCAATAGAGTCCAAAATCGTCGAAATTAGATCAAAAGTTAACACCGTTTTTCAGAAGGTCAGCTGTGCTATTTTGTTAACTGCGGAGAGTCTGCATTTTTATGGAGACTTCGCATTTTTGCAGAGGGTCTGCAAATTCCAGATCCAATGGCTAGTTTTGGGGTTAACAAGGAATTGTAGAGTGTCCACACCTTTTTGTGGAGAGTCCGCATATTGCGGAGTGTCTGCATTTCTCATGTATAACAGCTAGTTTGGGGGGGGGGGGGGGTTGGGTATTTATACCCCTTAGCCCCTCCTTTGAGGGTTGCTGCTGGTGCCTCAGCACGAAAATACCTCAAAGCCAAAGTCATTTATGCTCTCCCCACTCCATTTTAATGTGAGATTTGAGAAGAAAAGTGAGTTGGGTTGAGAGATTGGAAGATTGAGAGAAAGTGAGCATAACTCCCATCTTGAGCATTCGAGTTCAATGGCAAGAAGATCGTGAAGCGTTTGTTACTTTGGGGATTCAATCCCCTAGGTGGCTAGGCGTCGCCGGTGAGCACCCAAGGTTGTAGTGTGCCGCGGGAAGTTTATGAAGGCTTCGATTTCGCCTCCTCAAGGGAAGAAATCAAGAGTGGAAGCCAAGCTTAAGGGTGACTGAGCTTGGAGAGGAAAAAGGTTGAGAGAGACCCGTCTCAAGTGTGACCGAGCCGCTCAACAGAGACATAGGAACCTCTTGAGGAGGTGTCTGAATTTCGGGAAACAAATCATGTGTCTCCTCTCTTATTTCCTTGTTTTTGAGTTCTTGCTCAATCTACTTTCTTGTGAGCTTTGAGTTGCAGGTACCTGGTGAAATAGGATGGAATACATCAACTGGTGCTAGGTAATTCATGGATTTGATCCATATTGAATTGCATAGGCACATACTTGAGTTTTCCCTGAAATCTCCGGAGTATTCGTAGATTTCTGTGGTGTGTCCGTACTTTTATGGAGACTCTGGAAAAATCTACAGACTATTCGCATATTACTAATCCATGCTTTGGGTTTGTAAGAATTTTCAGGATACGCATATTCACCCCCATCTAGGCGATGTGTTTCTAGTGACATCTTTTGTAATCTTATGGAGCAATCAATATGTCCCCGAAGGTATGTAATGCTTAAATATTTCAATTGGTATCATTGTTAAATCTTTTATTTGTTTAATCTACCTCCATGCATAATATAGTTTAAAATTCCTATCTTGATATATTTTCTAGTTGTGCATATATTTCTTTCTCATCATATGTACGCACACATATATGGGGAGTTTAGACTATATTATGTGAGTTTCATAAATTATGATCCATGTGCTTTCAGAGGCTACAATTGGTATCATTCATTTGTAGTAATATCCATATAATTGGTATATTTTTATTGGATCATGATTTGTGAAGCTCTCTCCCATGTGCTCTAATATTTTCTCTTGAGTTCAACATGTGTTTATAGCCTTTTTTGGGAGATTGTTGACAAAGGGCGAGAAGTTTGACGACCAAAGCAAGATGAAAGCAAGATGAACAATGCAAGAAAATTGTAGCAATAAGTAAAGATATCTAGGAATGCCAAAGTTGACAAAGAGGGAGAAGAAAAGATGCTAGGCACCTAGATTGACAAAAGAGAAGCTCTTGCATAGGTCGTTCAAGGGAGATAGTGGCAATAGAGAAAGGGAGAGCCACAACGAAGGGGGACTAAGTTGTAAGAACATGCATCAAAGTAATATGGTAAGACTTTGTATTCACTTATGATATTTACATTCGGTATCATTTATTATTTGCCACTTACTTTGGTTGTGTTGTCATCAATCACTAAAAAGGAGGAGATTGTAGCGAAAATGCCCCTATGAGGCTATGATTGTGATTTTGATGATTAATGATAACATAGTCAATAGGACTAACATGTTTATTAAGAATATATGTTAATAGGTCTCATGAATGCAATACATGAAGAAGCCACCGTAGCCGGGACAAACTTGGACTGGATTGGAGAAGTCCCATGAAGATTTTTCTCACCAGATGGTCTGGTGCTATAGGTGTTAAACTCACCAGAGCTTGATTGCTTATTAAGACAGAAAGAGGATAATTTCACCGAATGCTCCGATGTATAAGTTTATGAAATCAACGGATGAACTGTTGGGTGATATGTGGCCAAAATTGTTAAAAGTGTTACAACAGATGGTCTGGTGTTAATGTTGAAGAAGTTTAACTCACCGGATTATCCGGTGATGCAATGATGACTGCACCAGACTAAATATTCCAGAGGCGATTCCAAGGTAAGAACTTTGAAGCTCAGTTCACCGGATGGTCCGGTAAAGATGGTGTGTACACCAGACCAATTCTTGCAGAGAACAAGTTCTTGTGGCAGAATAAACTTCACTCACCAGATGGTCCAGTGATCAAAGTGTTGCATACACCTGACAATGAACAGTACAAAGAGGCAGAACGAAGTTCAATACATCAGATGGCCCGGTGATGAAGATTGTGCACACCATAATATTATTTCCGAAGAGGGTTGCATTGGCTCGGTTGGCTAAAGTCAACTCATCGGATAGTCTGGTGATGAAGTGATGTGCACCGGATGCTTACATTGGAGCAATTTAAACCAAGAAAAAGGAAAGAATTGGATGGCTCAGGATAAGTCATGGGGTAGTCCGGTGATGAAGATGAAGTATACACTGGTGTGTCCGATGTTCACAAAAGCTTGAGTGGGGTTCCAACAGCTACTTTTCTAGGTTGCACACACCGGATGTTCTGTTGAGTGTACCACTGTTAACGTCAGAATATTCAGTGTTCACAGTTTCTGTGAGACATAGGGGCAACGGCTAGTCTGTGGTGTTGAGGCTATAAATACCCCTCCACTCGGTCATTTGAGGTAGCTGGAGTCCAAAGAAATTCATATACACTAGAGAAGACATCCAAGCCACCAAAGTGCTAAAAGTGTTCATCTAAGGTGATTAAGCACAAAATTAGTTAGTGATTAGTGCTTATAGACCTATAGAGAAGAGTTGCTAGGTGTTGCTGTCTAGAAAGTGGATGAAGGAGTGATCCAACCTTGTATCTCTTGTTGACTCACCAAATTATTCGATGCCTCGGAAATTGGCTTCACCTGATGATCCGGTGTGGTACTGATGCTGACACCGAAGGTATTCAATTTGGCGGCAAAATTTGAAATGGGCACTGGATGGTATGGTGTTGGCTACTTGTGTGCACCGGACTATTTCCAACGGAGAAGGATACAAACTGGGTTCTGGTGAGTGGTACTCACTGGACAGTCCGGTGATGAGCTGTGTGAGCACCAGAGAGTACACCGGAGCTTTTCTTGCAGAGAGGGTGAAATTGTGAAGTCTAGTACATTGTTACTCACCGGAAGATCCAGTGTGTGCAGGGTTGAACACTGGACTAATCACTGGACCATGTGTTGCAAAGGGATTGGAACAGTGTGTTCTGCTACAGATGAAGGCATCGGATGTTCCGATGACTAGAAAGTGAACATCGGTGCAATGCACCAGACCTTTTCTTGCATAGGCAAAATTCTTCAGTCCACAAAGGAGTTGGACTCACCAGATGGCTTAGTGTTCAGAGGCAGAACGCACCAGAATATCTAGTGTTCATGATCTCTACATGATGTGCTTTCAATTGAGGATTTTGAGCTAACCTGGAGATGGTTTGTAGTGGGAGAAATATGTTTGCTTGTTTCATGGTGTTCAGGTGATTGATGCGACTTGGCGGTCGATGACGAGATAGTCGAGGCCAAGCGGAAGGCTTTGTGCCGGACAATCAAGGAGGCCGGGCAGAGTCAAGGGTGATCCTAGTGGTACATGTGGAGATCAAGCAAAAGATAGATGGAGAAAGATGAAGACGACGTGTTGAAAAAGTCAAGCAAAGGGGATGCCCTCAAGTGACAAGTAGGCCAAAGGGATTAGGAGCGGGAGAGACTTGCTGATGGTTAAGATCGCACGATGAAGTACACGCGTCCACATCCGATGACAGCTAGTTACGCTTTGAGAAGCGTGCTAGGGTTTCCCAGTTTGGCTACAAAACCGCAGGAGGACTGGGGGGTCACATGGAACCATCGCGAAGCTTGCGTTGATACGAAGCTAAGTTATGAAGAAGTTGTGGCCGTTCGATGGAAGGAGCAAAATCAGGACTAAAATGCCCGGTGATAGGTAGGAGTGCACTATGAGTGAATGATATTTTGGGAATAAGGAAACTTAAGGGCTAAGGAAGATTCCAAGGACTATAAATAGAGTGGTAGATCTGTGGAAGAGTCTTGAGCCAGCCATTTGAGAGCCTAATGATATGTTTTAGAGGAGAGAAGATGATGTGCTTAGTCTTTGTAGTAGGCTAGAGCTTTTGTGAGAGAAACGATTTTGTAATCTGCCAAAGATAGGACTAACCTTTGTACCTAATGAAGTTTATTTTCTCACATGAGCTTGTGTTTATCTCCTTCTAGTCTTATTCTTTTGGTTCTCTTGCCTTCTGTGCAAGTTTTTCAATTTTCTTATTGATTTTTGCTTTTGCCTTTGAGCTGCAATTTTTCAACCTTGAGAAGTTGTTCTTCTTGTTACTAGAGGCATAAATGTTCATCTTTTTATGTATTTGAGAAGGTCTTGAATCTCTTGTCTCTAGACCATCAACTTGAAAGTTGTTTCTATCGGTAACTGTCATTTGCTTTGTTCTTCGTTCAAGTTTTAAGCTTCTATGCACAAAGATACATGGATGGTGTTGAATAGAATCTATGGCTCTTATTCCATCCGTGGAGTCATGTTGTCTTTAAACTTTCTCTTGCTTTGTCTTTTTAAAGTTTATGCTTTGGTTTATGTGTTTTTGAGAAGCGTTGGATGAATAAGAAGTAGACTATACAAGAAATTTATAAGATATCTATTCACCCTACTCTAATCACCTATCACGATCCTACGTAGGACCTTATAGTAGTGCTGGGATGTGTCACCTTTGGGATTTTCTGGGTGATGACCGTCTTCCCCACCATCCCATTCATGCCTATTGGACGTCCGGCTGGATCCCTCCTTGGTGCTATGCTAATGGTCCTCAGCATCTTCCTTGAGAGGGCTGACATGTTTAAGTACCTTGGCAACCTGCTCTCAAGGAAGAGCAGAGGCAGCAAGGACCTGCTATTCCGAGTTTGCATCGTGTCCGCATTTATGAGCACGCTTCTCACCAATGACACATGTTGTGTTGTGCTCACTAAATTCATCCTCAAGGTTGCGAGGTAGGACAACCTATTTCTGTGGGCGTCAATTCTGAGGCCGACATTCAACTTGCAATCAAGTCTCTGTGGGCGTCGAGCATGTCGCATGAGATGCTAGAGGTCTCGACGGTTCCTGATAGGAGAGATGAAGGTGCATCCTCAGGAAGTTCACAAGAACTGCTCGCCATAAACATAGTGTGATAATAGAGGACTTCCCATCCTCCCCAGACACAAATGAGGAAAAGGAGAAAGAAACTGAAGTTGCAGAAAAGAGATGGAAAATACAAAATACTTGCATGGAAAATGGCTGTTTATCTTATAACTCTTGGTATGCTCATTGCACTTCTAATGGGGCATAATATCACTACGTGAAAAAGGGATAAAGTAGACACAATTTAGTGATGGGTTGTGTATGACCCGCCACTTATGTCGCCTTAGGTCACGACAGGGTACAAAACCATCACAGATATTAGGTAAAAGGTGACAGGTCCTAATATTATATGTCACATATGACATGAATGACGGATAATGACTACACCCGTCACTTATAACATGATCATAAGTTACAGGTCTCCCTGCACCAGTCATAAGTGATAGGTCGTGTTATGACTCGTCGCTTATGACTTGACATAGGTGACGGGTCTCTCTAAGCTAGTTATAAGTGATGGGTCATAATATGACCTATTACTTATGACAAGTAATAAGTGATGGGTCATACCACGACTCGTCACTTATTACATAGATCTGTTTTAAGAGCTCACCAGCTACTGTGCGGGTGAATATTTACTCAATAGTGCCGCTCGCACAGTGCTAGCGATTTTCACCGGTTCTGCTAGAGATTTTCTAATATCTTATTGATTTGAAGTTTGAATTGGTGCTAGGGCTTTGAAGGTTTGCATCTCCCCCTTTCCTCCTCCTCTAATCCCTATTTGGTAGATTTGTTGTGCTTTAAGTTGTAATCAGTCATTTTGCATCTTTATCCAAAATCTTAGTACACGTTAGTTGTATTTATGTTAGATTTGACATTAGGTTTGCCCAATCTACCGTGATATGCCACATATCTACTGTATTTGTATGAAATTTTTAATCGCATGCTTAACCACAAAATTAAGATAATTGTTAATGAAAAATGAATATTTTTACATTAATTGTAGATAACAAAAAAAGGTAGATGTATCTTGAGACTCGGACTTGTCCAGAATACCTGATCGGGGTGAAGCATTTCATGAGTGTTGTCTTGGTGAATCTCAAAGATCATGGTAAAAAGACAATGTATTGTCCAAGTCACGACTAAAAGAATGACAAGAAGTTCCCAAAATAAGACAATATCCATGCACACTTGGTCATGCGTGGATTTAAAGAGAATTATATATGTTGGAACAAACATGGTGAGGAAGTCCTTAACGAGGGAGAGATGGATCGAGCTCTCCATGCTAATAGTGTGGATCAAGAACTTACACCCGGTGAAATAGATCATGATCTTAGGGATGAGTACATATTAGGTTTCAAGGAAAATGATCTCGAAGTTTTTGTGGAGAATGTGGACTAGATGGTGCGGGATGTCGAGCGGCACAACCAGTATAACAATGGTGAGTTTGCTAAGTTCCAGGAATTTGTGCGAGATTTCAAGACGCCCCTTTATCCCAAGTGTAAGGAGAAGTACACGTGGATATTTTGGAACTTAAAGCTTCTATAGCTGAAGGCAACCCATAGTTGGACTGACAAGAGTTTCGAAGCATTGCTGGATCTGCTAAAGGACATGCTACAAGAGAGGAACTTGGTGCCCGAGGGCATCTACGACGCAAAGAAGAAAATTTGTGCTTTAGGACTAGAAATATAAAAAAAAATACATGCATGTAAGTAGGATTGTATCTTGTTTCCTAGAGAGTATATGTCACACCCGGTTTTAACGGCCAAAACCAAGTGCGGCTTCTGTGTGCCCAGGAAGTTTAACACACATAAGGACGTCATAGGTGAAGTAACAAAAGTAATACTTTATTCAATTAACGTTCACCTCTTACAATAAAAGACTTTACCTAAGCAAACTCAAAATTAACCTAAATGACATCATCTAAACGACGGCAGCGGGACGAAAGCATTGGCGACCAAAACTCCAAAGGTACCGACTGGAAGACACGCTCCTTAAAACACCAGGTCGTCGTCTTGGAAATCCTCAAAGTCTTCCACTGAGCAGCATATGTTTTTGGTAGGAGAAAGCAAGGGTGAGCACATAATGTACTCAGCAAGTGTGGAAAAATAATGACATGCAGGCTTATATCAAGGATAGGCTGACACAAGGTATTATTTGCGTAAATGCGAGTAATGAAAATACATTTGGACTCAAAAGCATTAAACAAGTATTAAATGAATGTAACCCAACAATCCATCATCTAGCATGCAAGGTTCCCCACCCTGCATACCACAACCGTCTAGTACTCCCTGTACTAAGACCAAAACCACACCATCTAGTACTCCCTGTACCAGAACCAAACCAAACCACCATCTAATCATGTGAGGATCCAAGTCTCTCATATCCGTGAGCACGGCTGTTATAACAGTTTTACTCTCTGCAGAGGTTGTCCAACTTTACCCACGAGTCAGTGAATTCCATGTTGTCGTATTTGCAAGACACTTAACACATGCCAGTGGTGTGCCGCCAAGAATCACTGTATGACACTTTCCACTAACCAAAGACTAATCCAGTGCATGTCTGCCCACTAAGTTTCACCGCCAGGCTTTACGCAAGCAAAGCTCCTACCCAGAAGCCCCCTTTTGTACTGACCCAACACACACTGGACAGACTCTAATCAGTATGTCACACCTTACCCACATCAGCCTCGTGGTTGGTACGTTACTTCTTGGGTTGTCACTCCACGAACCGGTCCTTACTTAGGTTACTTGAGCAAACACTAAACCAACGTCATAACCATGACAACTATCACCAACAACCCTATGCTCAAGACCTAAGGTTCCATGTTGCTAAAACATCATCATATTAACCATCATGATTGCATATGTTCATTAGTCAAAATTATGACACTTCCCAATATCCCAAAAGCAAGGCTAAGCAATCTGTACATAAAAGACTCCTAACCATAACCATCTAGGTCCCAAGGGATGATAAGGGAATATCTAGGGAAAAACCCTAACATAGGTGACTACCCATCATATTGACAGACAATGCATGCAGTTTTGCAAAACAAAACATTTAAAAATATATGTTCAAGATGATCAAGGACACTTGCCTTCTTCTTGCTGCTGCTCAGTGTATTCTTGCTCCTGGTCTTGCTGTTCTTCAAATTGATCCGGGACATTATCAGCTAATCGCACAATCACTGGTAAACAAATAAACAAGATACACTAAGAACAGAGCATAAAACAAAAGAACAACAAGATAAAAACTGGCTAAAAAGAAAGAGCACTAAAAGACAAATCCATCGTCGCAAGAATCGCTTAAATCAGAGTTACGATGAAAAAGTTAGGGCTAAAACAAGTCTAGGGTTAAATCTGGAAAAAGAAAAGGACCTAAATTGAATTAACAGAAAGTTCAGGGACCATTTTGTAAAAATAGAGGGACCAAAATGTAATTATGAAAAAATATAGGGATCTAACTGTAAAAAGATAGGGCTCTTTTTGTTATTTTAGAAAAGTTTAGGGGCTAAATTGCAAAATTACCAATTAAAGGAATTATCAGATTTATTTTTATACTGAAAAAGGTTTGAATTACTGACTGGGTAGCTCTGGCTGACGTGGCATGGTGACAGGGGTGACACATCAGCAGAAAGGTTGAGGTCGCGGCTGAGGTGGATGGGTGATATGGCATGGCTGCTGATTGGGTTAAGTGGCAACACGTGGTAGCCTCGGGTTGGTCAGCGAAGGGGTATAGATGGGATCTAGATCCGACGGCTGAGCTTAAAGAGGACGGTTGGCAAGGTGGTCCTCGGCGGAGCCGAGCTCGGGTACGGCGGCGACTCGCCGGAGCAGGGGAAAAAGGTCATCGCCGGCTTCAATCGTCGACGACGAGCAGCAGAAATGGTTCGGGGAAGCGCAGGGAGTCCGTTTTGAGGCTTACTGGAAGCGGCGCGGTACGGGAAGGCGGTCGGCGACGGAAGGGGGCGGTGGCTGCTTCGGGAACTCGTCGGAGAGGGTGCTCCGGTGGCGCAGGGGCCAAGGCGACTGCGGGGAGAGCTTCAGCAGAGGCAGGCGCGTGCAATGGTGGGCTCGGGTTGCGCTGATTGGCTCTGGAACGGCGTGGCGGCGAGGTCGGTTGAAGCGGCGGTGATGGCGGCTCGGCGAGCTTCAAACTCGATGACTAGGGCTCAGGTATCGGCGATTTTCGGATGAGATGAGTTCGGGGAGGGGACGGGCACATATATAGGCGGCTTGGAGGGTCGCAGGGCGCTGCAGGACTCCAAGGCGGCGTCGATCTCCTGTTCGGACTCGGCGGCGCGGCAGAGTTCGACTCGGAAACAATGGACCTGACCGGCGGGTCCCACATGGCGGTGGCACAGGTGAAGGTAGCGTAGGCGGGGGCGTCTTTGGCGCGTGGGCTGGCGCGCGCGAATGGGCCGAGGCAGGGACGAGGCCCAGGTGGGAGGGGAAGTCGGCGGCGGCTGGGCCGAAGCCGAGGAGAAGCTGGGCCGAAAAGGGAAAAGGCAGCCTAGAAGAGGTTTTAATCTTTTCCTTTTTCCTATGAATTCAAATCCAAATTCAAATTCAAAATCCAGGCGAAAACTCTTCAAATAAATTCATCAAAAATCAAATAAAAATCTTATTTGCTTAATTCAGCATGAATGCAAAATATTCACTTATATCCTATGTCATTTACTTTTTCTTTCATATAAAATAGGGTTTTCTCTCTTTTTAAATAAAATATTTAAACTCATTTGAACTTTAAAAAATATTGAGAACAATTTAGAATTAGAAAAATTAGGGTGTTACAGTATAAGAGCTGGATCAATTTCCCATTTGTGGAACCCATTGATATAAGCGTAGAAATAACGGTGGTGACGGGGATGGATGCAAGAAAAGTAAAGGGCCTCCTAGGAAGGTGGTGTGGTATTTTCCTATAATTCCCCATTTGAAGTGTCTGTTTGCCAACAGAAATGAAGCCCAATTGGTGCGTTGGAATAAGGAGGGTCGTAAGAAAGACACAATGATATGGCACCCAGCGAATACTGCTCAGTGGCGAATTGTTGATTCCACATTTAGTTGGTTTGCTAAAGAATTGAGAAATATTAGGTTTTCTATGAGCACAAATGGCATGAATCCATTTAGTAACATGAGTACCACACATAGCACTTGGCATGTTGTATTGTCGATCTACAACCTTCCACCATGACTTTGTAACAAGCGGAAATATATTATGTCGTCGATCTTGATATCCGAACCAAAACAACCTAGCAATGATATCGATGTGTACCTCATGCCTTTAGTCAATGGTCTTAAGAAACTCTGGTCGGAAGGTGTCAAGGTTTGGGATCAGTACGAGCAAGAGTACTTTACCTTGCACACCATGTTGTTCGTCACCATCAATTATCTGACAGCACCTCGTAACTTGTCATATCAGAGCAAAAGAAAAGGTGAAACTTGCCCCCATTGCTTCGATGACATGCAGTTTGAGGTTGAACAACTCAAGGAAAATAGTGTACATACGGCATCGATGTTTTCTTCCTAGTAAGCACCCGTACCGAAACATGGACAAGCAGTTTGATGGTACAAGGGAGAAAGCGTTACCTCCGAGGCATTTCAACGGGGAAGACGTCCACAATTAGGTTAAGAATATCAATATTGTCTTTGACCAACGAAAACAATCCTCCAAAGATGATGAATAGTTAGGAATGTGGAACAAGAAATCAATACTATTCGAGCTAGAGTATTGGAAAAAATTAGATGTTCACCACTCTATCAACAACATGCATGTAAAGAAAATATTATTGAGAGTCTGATCGGTACATTGCCCCAAATGAAGGAAAAAGGAAAGGATCATCAGAACGTACGAGCTGACATTGAAGAAATGGGCTTAAGGCTGGAGCTCCATGCACATGATACGGACAAAGGAAAATACCTACCCCAGCAGCTATCACTCTCTCCAAGAAGGAGAAAAAAAAGGATTATGTGAGTTCTTGCATAGTGTGAAAATTCCCTCCGATTACTTGTCCAACATCGCAAGACTTGTTTCAGTGAAAGAGCTGAAAATGAATTTTGCCTTGATGAAGTCTCATGATTGTCATGTGATGATGATGTCACTGCTTGCGGTAGCTATTAGGAACATCATCCTACCAATTAAGGTTCGTGAGGCTATCCCGAGCCTGTGCTTTTTTTTTAATGCAATTGAACAAAAGGTGCTTGATCCAGACTCGCTGGAGGAGCTAGAAAAAAGACACTTTGAGACTATGTAATCTTGAGGTGTATTTCCCACCAGCCTTTTTCGATATTATGGTACATCTCACTACTCACCTTGTGAAAGAGATACACTATGTTGGCCATTTGTTCCTACATCACATGTTTTCATATGAGAGATATATGGGCATTCTCAAGTCATACGTAAGGAATCAAGCCTTTCCTGAGGGATGCATCATGCAAGATTACGCTACAGAGGAGGCATTGGAGTAATCTGTTAATTACATTGACCCAAATAATCCAATTGGCGTGCCTAAGTCTTGCCATAAGGGGAGGCTCATAGGTGTAGGGGTCCTAGGGAAGATGGCAATAACTCCTGATTAGAAGGTATATGACCAAGCTCATTCCCTCGTGCTACAACAAATGAGTGAAGTGTGTCTATATATCGATGAGCACAAGAAGATGCTCCTTGAAGAGAACCCAGGGCAGAACGAAGCTTGGGTTGCGAGGCAACATATGCAAAGGTTCATGACTTGGTTCCGAGGTCGAATCAAAAAATCAAGTACTCCTACGAGTGCTCTAATAAAAAAAATGGCATCGGACCCTATATACACAATTATAACAAATCAATGGTACGATATAAATGGATACACATTTTACACGGTTTCCCAAGATGAAAAGAGCATATACAAGAACAGTGGTGTCTATATAGATGCTTATGACAACGACATGCAGAGGGGCACATACTATGGTCAAATAGAGGAGATCTAAGAGCTGAACTACTTGGGATTCAAGGTAGCACTGTTTTGGTGCTGTTGGGTACATGGGGCAAAAAGCATCACTAATGACAAGTATGAATTCACTAGAGTTATCTCAAATATGTCAGATATAAGTTTGAACCCTTAGTACTCACTAAAAATGTTCGCCAAGTCTGTTATGTGACCAACATAACAAAGAAGAAACATCATGTGGTTCTCGTTGCGAAAAGACGCATCGTCGTAGTTGCAAATGTTATTAGTGAAGAGGAGTCCAATCAATTCGATGAAATATCCACCCCCCCTCCTTTTCTACTACAATCATGCAACGCCTTTCGCCGACCGAGAAAACTCCATACCTGCGCTCCGATCATAATGAAGGGATCCATGTCAAGAAAGCGCGAAAATAGCGAATTTGAATTTGAGTGTTGAATTTGTAATATTAATGTCGAATTTGAATTTATGGTTTCAAGTTATATGAATTTGTAATATTAATGTCAAATTTGAATTTAGGTTTCAAGTTATTTGAATTTTCATTTAGCTAAAATTTTTCTCTTTGAAAAGTAAAATGTGATGGGTGAAAGTAATCAAGTGTCACTTATTATAATAGGTGATAGCTAAATAATGTTACCCGTCACTTATTGTAACTCATAGGCGACGGGTTAACATTATTACCCGTCATCGACGCTCTAAAATAAGTGGTGGGTGATTTTAAAAGGTGACGGGTAAAATGTATCACCTGTCACCTATTAGTTGTATGTATATATTGGCTGCGTCCCCACGCACATCGCCTAAGTCATTTTTCGATCGCGCGCCTAAGTCATTTCGCGCCAGGGTTCGCTGCTGCTCTCCACCCTCCACCGAGATTGTTGCTATCGCCGCCGTCGGATCCTGTCATCGTCGCCACTGAGCTCATCTCCGCCGTCGATCCTGAGCCCATTGCCACCCCCACCGACGATGCCCTCTCCACACCCATCGGAGCCTCGCCGCACTCGAAGAACCACCGATGCCCCCGAGTGCACCATGATCTTCCCCACACTGAGGTGCGCCCCTGCCCCCACTCCTCCCTATCCATCTCCCCCACACTGAGGTCTTGCAGTCTTGCACCAAGTCCTTGATCTCAGACAAGTTGGTTCAGTGAATAGATCAGCACATCGAGCTACTATTTGTTCATTTGTTATTGCTGATCTTGTAGCTAGTCCAGTGGGCTATCTGTTGCTATCTTGTTGATCTTGTAGCCAGTCCAGTGGGCTATTTGTTCAGTAAAATGTATCACTTGTTACCCATTTGTTCTTGTTGATCTTGTAGCCAATCTAGTGAGTTTGAAATATGGCCATTCATAATTTCATAGCATGTGTTGTCTGAAATATGGTTATTCATAATTTCATAGCATGTGTTATCTAAAATATGGCGATTCATAATTTTGGGTACTTTGAAATATGGTCATTCATAATTTCATAGCACGTGTTATCTGAAATATAGCAATTTATAATTTTTGGTACTTTGAAATATGGCCATTAATAATTTCATAGCATGTGTTATCTAAAATATGGTCATTCATAATTTCATAGCATGTGTTATCTGAAATATGGCGATTCATAATTTTATAGCATGTGTCATCTGAAATATGGCCATTCATAATTTCATAGCATGTATTATCTGAAATATATCCATTCATAATTTTGGGTACTTTGAAATATGGCCATTCATAATTTAGTAGCATGTGTTATCTGAATATGGCCATTCATAATTTCATAGCATGTGTTATCTTAAATATGGCCATTCATAATTTCATAGCATGTGTTATCTGAAATATGGCTATTCATAATTTCATAGCATGTGTTATCTGAAATATGTCCATTCATATTTTTGGGTACTTTGAAATATGGCCATTCATAATTTCATAGCATGTGTTATATGAAATATGGCCATTCATAATTTCATAGCATGTGTTATCTGAAATATGGTCATTCATAATTTCATAGCATGTGTCATCTGAAATATGGCCATTCATAATTTTGGATACATTGAAATGGCCATTCATAATTTCATAGCATTTGTTATCCGATAAAGCTCTTTGTGAGTTCTCCTCTCTTTCTGTTTCGGACAGTGCTGTTACGTACTCTCGTTGTTTGATGATGAGTTAACAATCTGAGACTGGACAATTTATTAAGTATATTAGTTAAACCTGTGATACACTAGTTTTATGATTTGTGTGATAGCCACTGGTGATTTACTTTAGTGGCTCTCCTGCCTTATGAATTTGAGCATTGAGACACATTTCATGTATTGATTGTCCAATGGGATATCTGTTGTGGTTCCAATGACTAGTTTGTGTGTTGTTGCTGTTAGTCCAGAGATAGCTTACCAGTTTTGATTCTGGATAATGAAGCTGGTTCATCTTGTTTTGCTATTGTCAGTACTTGATTTGAATCTTCATGTCCTTTTGATTGTCTCTGACTTGGCAGCTATCATATAGTTCTATTCAATATATGAGCTATTTTTGTTCTAGCACAGCAGCATAGCTTCTGATGATGTTCTTTAATTATTGAGAACTCGATCCAGGGTCTAAAAACTAGTTGAGAACTTGATAAATTATCTAGTGAATGATGTTTTCAATAGGACAATTAGGGGGCAAGACCTTGTTAGTCTTGGGACCAATTGTCATTCATTTTCTGAGAGCACTATTATGCATAATATGTATCTACTATCTGGAACACTCGGTATATATGATTTTGGAAACTGATTTTTGTGATTTGATTTCATATCTTTCAAAGGTCCTGTATATTTGGTTCATTCTAATATTTCTTTATCTATGTTTATGTAAGATGAGATCCATACTCATATTGTTTGTCATCTTCTAAAAGCAATTATACTTACAATAGCCATGTGTAGTTCCTTGGATGCTTTAAACATGATGACAGATACATGTGCTTTTGAAACCGTCCCGCAAATGATGAAAGGAGATAACTATTTACCATACATATGAGTGGAAAGCTCGACTGAGATGGTTATTACACATGCACCTTGCACGTCTTTTCACTTTCCCAGTCGAACTTGCACTTGTATATAATTATCTTTGTAATCTTATTTGGCATTTTCCAATTCAATACATCCATCCCTGTGATCTAGCTACTAATATTTGTCTTGTACCATGTTCTTAACCTTGATTCATTTTCTTTCCTCTAAGAAACCATGGGGCAGAAGAGGGGAACTCTGTATGTTGATATCTTAATGGGTATGCTTAGAGTTCTTCGATATGTTAGCATTCTTGGGATGATGTTGTTGCAGTCAGCTAGTTCTTGCTAGTACGTTGTTAGTAGAAGCATGAGATAGTGAATATATGTAGTTCTTAATCCTAGTTCTTACTAGTACGCTGTTAATAGAAGAGTGAGAATTTGGCTATTTTGTGTTTTTCCGCCACCTCTTTTGAGCAATGACATCTTAATCTGTAAGTTTGTAGTAATATGAGTAGTCTGTTGTAACGTTGATTCATTTCCTTTCCTCTATTGAGAATAGAATATACCACACTTGATTTTCATGGGGCAAAAGAGGACTATCACCCCTAAGAAACCAAAAGCACAGAGGATGCTACCACTGGAGGTCGCCCCGGCACAAGATGGGGCGGATAGGAGCCCAAGCTTGCACACATCGTCCTCCTTCGGCAGGAGCGAAAGCCAGTATCACAGTCCGAGCCCTGACCCATCATCGATGCAGGAGAGCTAACATCGAGCAAGTAATGAATAATACAATCCCACTAAAGAGGTATTGATATGACTCAATGCATTTTATACTTGTTGAATAGAGGAATATTTTTTTGTTTATGTCAACTCCCCTTGGTTTCATCTCTAGATGGCGGTAGCGCAGTCTCCAAACTAGACAACTGATTTGGTACATGAGCCCAAAAGACAAGGTCACAAACACAGTGGTCGACGGACAAAGCTACCGTCATGGGAATCAATGCTGACGGGCTACCTACGGATGAAAAGGTCATGAATAGATTCTGGAGGGTCCCAGGGCTCATTGCTCAGGAGAGGGTGCTGATAATGACTAAGTTTGAAGAACTCAGTGACGAAGCTAAGAGGGACTTATTCGATAAAGCGTCAAGGAGTATCTAGAGTACCCTGGAAACATGAGCGAGCATCAAATGATCGTCACGGTAAATGCAGCAATGAAAGTGATCACAAAACTTTACCGAAGCTTTAAGACAAAGCTTGTGAATCAGTACTTGGCTAAAGGGGTGGTGCCCTTCGAGAGCTACAAGCACTTGAAAGAGGAAGATTGGGATGCTTTTGTGCAGATGAAGAACTCAGAGCACTTCGAATAGGAGAGTGAGGAGAAGAAGCAGCTTCCGTCTAGGAACAAACACAACCATAGGACCGGCGCAACCAGGCACGTTGGGAAAAGGCCGAAATGGCAGGCAAAGGATGAAAAGCTAGCCAGAGAAGGCCGCGAGAATCCTTGGTTGCAATTCCCGGGACAATAATGATCATATTTGCGTGCAAGGGGTGAACTGTCCGATAGCGGGGAAATCACATTAAAAAACAGTGAAACCCAGTCAGTCGCATAAAAAGTAAAAGAAAAGACAGCCGAAGCTAGCCAAGGTTCTTTCACCGGGGTCAGGGAACATGATGTTCTCTGAGTGGTGCTGAGAAACCTGGAGCACCCAAGTTGAGTACGAGGTACATCAAGTTCCCAGGGCTGGAAATACAACTTTTCCAAAGACCTCGGGATGTACAAGAAGAGAAAGAGGTCTACAGTGGACGTGGATGCATTGACACAGGACATCACCCAAAAAGTTTACGCAAGCGTCAGAAAGCAGCTTGCATCACAGGGAATACATATTTTCATGTCAGCGGAAGCTAGCCCTAGAGCTGCAGGGAAAAGTAGCTGCACCTCTAAGGAGGTCGACCAACAAGTAGCTGCTGCCATGACTGAGCCGGATACGATTGACCTGCTAGAAGGGTCCATGCCCTACATCCTTTTAATCAAGCTTGGCGGGTATCACACAGAGGTTACACGGGGCAAGGTGCTTCTAGGTGTCTGTATCTTACAAACGGTCCTGATACATACAAGCTATATTGTGGTTACGGTGGACATCTACATAGCAATGACACTGATCACGTGTTGGAGCTCCCCCTAATGATGAAGTCGCAACTCGAGGTGAAGCTCTTCGTCAAAGGATCCAGTGGAAGAGGGGCGACATCGTTGTCTCTAGTGCATCCTAGTCTGGACGAGCTCCAAGTGCATCGCCGTCGTGTCCCCTACTTCCAAAGAAGGCAGCTTCACTGCCTTCTCCTCCTCCAGAGAAGCTGGCTTCACTACCTTCTCCTTTGCATCTAGTAGCTTCGCTTCTAGATCCAATTCTGTCTCCCCTAGAGAGTCCAAGAAGATGGAAAAGGAGAATGAGAGGAAATGCTCTAAGAAGCACATGTCGAAGATGTCGAAGGCCATTATACTGGCAAAGAAGTCCATAGATATTGGAGCAATGTTGAGTAGTGCCAACCCAAAATTTCAATATGGGAAGCCTATGATGACGGTAGATAGCCTAGCAAGGACGGGAAAAGCATGTGTCGACCTGCATAATTACTACATGCAGGCTTCTAGAGACAGCAATATCACATCCATAGTCATACAGTACAAATGACAACACCTCTTAAGTAATGACGATAGCTACTTCATTGTGGGTTTCAATAACTTATACGTCCTCTTCAACCTTGATGGCCTGGATATTTCGTTATTATGAATCTTCACATTATAAGTCCCTTAAAACTGAATATTCATGAATTAATACCACTAAGTCTTGAATCTAACTATGTTCTATTAGTAGACACTTGATGAAAGAAACAAAGAAGAACAAGAATTCCATCGCATGTCTTGACCCTAAGGCCATTACAATATCGGTCATCCAACTTCACCCCAACTACGTTGTGGACCATGTGGCCAGGGCAATGCAATAATATTCCAAAATGCAATACCTGATGGGCGCCTACAACACCAGTGGCCATTGGATCTTACTGGTCATTTGCCTCAAGTGGGACTTGGTGTTCTACCTCGACTCGTCAAAACCAGTAGAACCAAAAGGCAAACTTAGACAGTGTGATTACAGCACTGTAAAAGGAATCTTTGATGCGTAAGTTCTGCCCTGTCTGACTTAGTTTACATATTTAACTTTTCTAACATTTAAATGCTCCCTAATCGAGTTTTTGACAAGTACCTTCGAGCTCAACCTGACTACAGCGAGAAAGACGGTCGTAGACTGACACACAAGACTGGCTTCGCGGTAAGTGCTACTAAACAGATTACCAAATGCTCTATGTTGCCATTTTTTTTCTTTTGATCTAACACTAAATTTTCTTTTCAACAGTGCCACCAGCAAACACCGGGCAACGGCTGCGGATTCTATATTGCGTGGAACATGCTCCTCACGCTCTGCACGAAGGATATCAAATCCTCCAATATAAGTTCAATACGAGATTATTCGTAACTAATTTTAGTAATTAGTTTAATTCCATGATAACATGACATTGGTTACGCGTCAAATTATGCAACAAATTTGATGCTCTTTTTTTCAACGACAGTGCACCCTCGGAGATTCGATGACGGATCACCAAGTTTTTGGTGTCTGAAGTCATCAACCCATACAGCAAGTTACACTATATAAACCCTAGGTTGTGAGGTATTATGTAATATGAGTTATTCGAAACTTTGTAACATTTGTGATTCTGTAATGAATTGATTGAAACTTCGTAGCCGTTGCTAGTTCTGTAATCAATATTATTCGAGCTAGTGTTTGTCGATATGGATTTGGATGTGTTGCTGTTGTTTGCAGGGAGAAGATGACTGTCAAATCCTAGCTACCCTCTAGGATGCAACTAGGAAGCAAGTCAATCCAACATGATAACCTATATATACGTGACGGGTAATTAGGTTACCCGTCACTTATATCTTCTTCCTCAGCACATAAGTAACAGACATAAGTGATGGGTAACCTAGTTACCTGTCACTTATGTTAGGACATAAGTAATGGGTGAAGAAGTTATTTATCACTTGTGTTTGTCAACCTAACATATGAGTGATGCTTATAGGTGACAGGTCACAGTTATGACCCGTCATCGATGATCTTATTAGTGACTGGTTCTTATCTGTTACTATAACTAGCTATCAGTGACGCGTTTAGGGTGACGGATGTAGGATCCATTACCCATATCTATTATGACTCGTCACCTTTGATGTTTTTTCACGTAGTGTATGTCATGGTCTGCACTCACTGCAGCTCTTGTTCTTCTGGAGAAGCTGAGCCTGGAACCTAAAAGAAGAAGAAGAAAAAGAAGCATAAGCTGGAGGAACCACAGTTGCCGGAAAATGGCCCTGCATATGCCAATAGTGATGCCGAAGAGAATGGAACTCTCAAGTAGAAGAAAAAGAAGAACCGTGGAGTTTCAGAGGACATTGAAGAAGGAAAAAGTCTAAGGCTGAGGAGTTATTTATTGTATGGCCGATCAATTCGCCACCAAAAGCACTCCGCCATTATCAAAAGAATAGAGATATATCTTGCAAGTGCTAGGTAATGGAGATATGTAACTTCGAAAAATAATAGATGGCATTTCAGAGCAGACGTGAGAGAAAAGGATATTTGCACACTGTTTGTTATTCCCGTGATATCAGCGCAGCGGTTAAGGAAATTGTTGTTGTTTATTATGCATGCGGTTTAAGGAAAGGAAACGGATTGTTAGGACATTTCCAAGCGTTTGTTTATATTTTATTTTTTAGAAAAGAAAATTTTTATAAACTCTCATCGTTACCTCAAATTAATATAACTTTATGAGAGTTTATCTTCGATCATACTCACAGTCACAAACAGAAAAATTGCATTACGCCACACGTAACAGATGTATCAGATCTCCACGGCTGAAGCTATTAATCTTGGTCTTGGAAACGTAATCTAAGACTAGTATCTAAAATAGGCAAAAAGCTTCCTAACCGTTTGCTCCAGTTCTGCACCCGTTTTGTTTATTACACATGCATGTAACAAACTATATGTACGATAGCCTTCCTTCCGTCATCTCATCATCCCCTCTCGCTACCCCACGCTGCACTCTCGAGTCCAAGCTCTGCCGTCACGTACTCCTCTCGCTAATATCGCGAAGCGCTACCAAGTCAAAGCCATGCAACGGTGTTTTGTTCTACTCAGATACTCGAAGATGAGGGGTAGACAAAGAGGTGAGGCTGATCAGCATGAACACTACATACGAAAGCAACATATCTGAAGTTGTGCAAGAATGCGTGTCATGAATAAGACAATTAGAAAGAAGTAATTAGTTACACATGTCTGGTGTTACTTTGTATGTGTGTTACTAAGTTCATAGTATTATCTGATATAAATTTTTGTGTATCGTTGTAACGTACAGGCTAGTTATGGTAAAAAGAACATAGAACGAGCGTCACCAGTCCCATCAATGATCGATCAAAACAGATAAAATATTTTCTTAATTTCGAGTGCAGACGAAGATATGCAGCACGGAGGATATCTCGAACCATCTGGTCGCTGCTGCATGTGGCCTTTCTTTTGTCTCTCACTTACAGCACGAAAGACAACTAGTTTGGCCCCAGGCTGCTAATAGGGGTAGAAATGGGTTTAAAACCGTATTTGGATGGGTGTGAATGGGTTGTGATATGACTTGGGTTGGGTTTGCTGCAAAAGTGGGTTAGGTGGGGTTGGAATGGGTCTAATTTTTGCTGGTTGCATTGGGTCTGAACCTATGGGTTCAGTTTGGGTTCCAGGTTTTGACGAGATGAATGTCCCCTCCGCAGGCGGCGTAGCACTGGAATAGTCGAGGGTGACGACTAGATCTCTCAGGCTCCACCACCACAGGCGGCACCTCCTGTCACTCAGATCTTGTATGGGCTGGCCAACCCCTCTCATCTTAGTTCGCCGTGGCAAGGGACACTCCATTGCCCTCCACTCTCCGGCTTCACCGTCGACCCGGGAGCTTATCGTCGCTCTCTCCTCCTTGACTCCGTCTCTTCAATGGACCCCGATGCCCACATCATCTCCTTCACTAGCCATGCCCCGACTGCCACGTGCCTCCTCGATCTCCACGACTAAATCCTCTCCGGCAAGCTGTGTTTGCCGACCTCACCACGTGGCATCTGACTGCTCCGCACCGCACGGTGGATGTTGGCAGCCCCACCCCCACCCCCCATTCAAAAAAATATATGTAGGATTTTTCTTCTTTTTTCATGGCTTGCTTTGAATTTTCAGTTTTTTATTTTCTAAAAGATTTTCGTTATTCTATATTTCTTTAATATTTGTGCTCCTAATTGTCTGTGGACAACGACGTGCACTAGCAGGAGCAGCAGCAGTGGGTTTGAGCCGATGTGCGTCAAGCGTTGTACAAGGGGCTGTTTGGTTCTCAGCCATCAAAAAACTTGCCAAACTTTGGTAGTACCAACATTTGGCAGTGTTTGGCTGGCTTCCAACATTTGGCTTTGCCAGTGAAATTTTGGCATATTGGGGGCAGCCACAGTACTAATGCCTGGTTGGGGGATGCTGCACGTAACTTGAGTCTATTGATTTGACAGATTTCAAAGCACCATATTTTCTAAATGGTCCATCCAAATAGCAATCTGTTTTCACCCCTTGGCTATATTTTGACACTTCAAAACTGTAGTGGCAAATGGACTTCGAGTGTTATAGTTTTGCAAGCTTTGGTATGGCTGAAATCTAAATACTATTTTTTCACTTCATGTTTTGGCATTGCCTATAAATAAGGTTACAATCCAAACACTACTCTTTGGCCCACGTTTTGGCAATGCCTGGGTTCTGGCGTCCCTAAATTTTCAGTAAGACTCGTATGTGCAACAAACCAACATACCCTTGGTTTCTAGCATGCCAGTAAAGCAGCTCACAGCCAGTGTTGTGGATTTGATACTCGATCGCATATTGCTATTGTATTAAGAGTAGAGATACCTGTGAAGTCGACAAAGTGTACCGTAAGCAGAGACACAGAGTTATATAGGTTCAAGCTCCCGAATTGGGTAATAGCACTATATCATGTCTTGCTTTGATTATTTTTCAAATCATAGAGTACAATGTAGATATGGATGAGTCTAATCCAAAGAATTAGACGAATTTAGATATGTCTAAGTCTTAAGATCTAGTTGACTAGTGGTTGGTTCCTGCCGTGGATCTTCAATGGATGTTGATATTCTACTCGACTAGTTTTGGAGGGTTTCGCAACTTCGGATATCTGAATGTGTGATTTACAATTGTGGTTGTCTTATCGATCAGGCTTGTGTTGGATTGGCTTGATATGCCTTGGACGTGCCCCTCTCCCCACCTTATATAGTCAGGAGAACTCAAAGCGTGATCCTAGTCGAATATTTTGTTTGAGTCATATTTGGATTGTTAGGTTCATGTAGATTTAGGAATCCTTCTCCAATATAAGATATCTTTCATATCCCAGATGAGCAGTTTCCAAGTAATGCTTGTCATATTACTCTATAGTGGCTATAACTAGCTTTGTATCAAGTAAGATGCATGTGACCTCATAATCTCATATACTTTTTATAGATATATGGAACATATAGAACATATAATATTAATTATATGTCCTCATCAACCCATAGCTTAAATTTGGATACAATACTACATAACAGCACATCACTACAACTTCAAAGCCCCCTTCACTACTGGTTTTACAGTCGGCAGTGGGTAACAGGCAGTGATAATATAGTCGAGAACTATCACTACCGGCTTGGGGGACCGGTAGTGAAGGAGTTATTACTGCCAGCTGAAGGCTTCAGCTGGCAGTGATGATGGAGGAATCACTGTCGGCTGGTGGTTTCAGCCGGTAGTGATTCCCAAGGCATCACTATCGGTTGAATGCTTTAGCCGTCAGTGTTTTGCCTCTCATCTCTCCCTGTGCTCCCTCTCTCTATCTCCTCGATTTCTCCGTCTCTCTACCTCTCAAAATGTGTATACAATGAGACATATATTTAATGTAAATCAATAATAAAGATACATTTATTAATACATAGTAATTCATGTCATATTCGACTGAACACATATTTGAAGTTATAGGCATCAACAAACACACATATATACATAATAGTTCTCACAGGTCACCACCCAAAAGTCGGTTAAGTTGAGCCAGTCCAGTATCCCTCTACCTCTCCCGCGATGAGGACCATGTCTCCGCACGGGTGGTTGATGGCGTGTGTATGTCCAGGGACGCCGGAGGACCGATGGTGGTGGAGCAGAGGACCCATCCATGCCTGATCAACCACAGCATCGCCTATACTCCAGGCTCACCGGCGTGTCAAAGACATCAAAGTATGACTCCTGAACGCCACTACGGTTTGAGCCTTCGGCCTCCTCCATAGAACATTGATGGGACAACCTCTTGTGCTCATCCATAGCGCACCGACGGGCCACCCTCTTGTCCTCCTCCTCCTATGCACGCTTACGAGACACTGCTTCTTGCTCCTTCGCAGCACACAACTAATGGGCCAGCCTCTCATCCTCCTCCTCCTCCTGGGCACGACGGGCCGCTGCGTTTGGCTCCTCCTTCAAATCATCGTTGGAAGACCATTCTGTCGAAGAGTCGTCTGACGATACCAACTCCGAAAGTAGGTCGAAGGCCACAGCAAGATCCTCCAGACCAAGTGCACTGACATGTATATAATGAGATAAATATTTAATGTAAATCAATAATAATATACCTTCATTAATAGATAGTAATTTATGTCCTTTATTAATACATAGTAATTAATATCCTTCATTAAAATGTTGTCATTTGATGATATATTAGTCATCTAACCCTCTGATAACCTTCCTCCATATCGCATACTCTCTACTAGAAGGTACGGAATCATTTGAAGATCTCTCACGCATCGATGGCACGATCGGTTCATGAAACTCGCTAGTTGGATTGATAATATGTTCCATGAAGAACCCGATAACCTGTTCTTGAATGGCATATATTTTTGTAGGTTCTAACGCACCTGTGCGTTATTTGGAGCGTTGCATTTGAAGAATTGAAAGAATTAGTCCTTGAAGACATATAAAAATTAAAAAGAAGGCATCAACATGTAATTTCCCACCTCAAGATCATTGAACATGATAGCATCTTCGTCAAGGCTGAATCTGTGAATGAAACTAAGAACATAGAACCCATAGAGATTGTTCCCGGGTGGCTGCCTCATACACTTCAAGAGGAAAGGATTCGTTAGTGGAATGAATTGAACCTTTTCATTTAGTTGGAAATGTGAATTATGATATTCCCTGCATACCGGAAAGTCAGTTTTTACATCATACTGCTTCCTGTATAGATAGTACATAACACTCTTTTTGCAGTCTCTTGTGTATGCCTTGTACGTGAATATGAATACCAATTAAACTTAGATGCAATCAACGTGAAGAATAAATGATCGAGTTTACCTGTTTAGCATGTCAATGAGGTCTTAGTTAGTCATCTTATCTCTCTTTTGTGGATCCAAGACAATGATCTTGCTTAAGCTTGGGTGGATGACAAGGAAGATCTAATAAAAACTGCTAGAATATATCACCATAGAAAATTAGTACTAGAATCAAGTTGCCCATAAAGGAGAACATCCTGGCACACAAACACGTACTCAAAGCTATAGGGTAAGAGTAAGAAGGTCTTGCGTTGGTGGTGGAGCAAACACTTCAATAAACAGTACTCGGTGAAATCTGGATTCAACCGTATAATTTTCTAATTGACAAGCCCAAGATCGATGAATTCTACTTTATTATCTAATTCTTATATGAACGCTTGAATCTCCATTATACGAAAGAGAGAAGTTAGCCATGCGATTTTGATGTACAAGATCATTTAACATGAATTATATGCATAAGTCACTTAAAGAGTCCACGCTCTGATTATAGCCACGTCGAGGGCATCTTCCTTGTACATTTCATACAAGGACTTGAAATTCACCCAGAGGTAGTCATCCCCGTTGAGGAAATATTCATCTGTACCTTACGGGGAACACCTGTATACCGTAACTGGACTGCTCCAAGTACCAATGATGTAATCAATGCTTTTGAGTTGTAAGGTTTCTTTCTATATCTGGTTTGACCAAAGGTTTGCCCAACTCAAATGGCCATATAACATCCGACTTTGACATATCCGCTCCCACAGTAAGTCATGCTAGTTCTCATGTTGTTAATCTAGAAGAAGCCAGGAAGTTCCCAATGCTTAGAGCATCCTAAACGATTGGATCTGATTTGCTCCTGGCTTGCTTCTTACTGATACGTTCATAGTCAGTCGACGGCTTACTTGAAGCCACCCCTGTCTGTTTAGCCTTATCTATATTCATGAAAAATTTCATAGTATCTTTAGGCACAACAGGCTTTGGTGGAGGTGGTGGACGATGGAAATGAGCCGTGACACTGGCGTCCACAATATTTTTGTTTTCCTCAACAGTGAGTGAATAAACATTCTTGTGTTCCGCCACCTTAGATGGCACCGACTTCTTAGATGATGTTGTCTACTTGGATTCTACGAAACTTGATCCTTTTTTTTTTTGAGCTGATGGTTGGCTTCTTGATGGTGTTAGCTTCTTGAGCGGTGGACTTCTTTGAGGCGATGGCTGAGGAGGTGGACTTCTTCTAGGAGATGGCCGATAAGAGGGAGATCTACCAGGCAACGACGGCCCAGGGTGTCGTGGAGAGTATAGGTTATTAGGAGTTATCCCTGGTGGAAATACTATGTAGGCATTCTTCAATGAATGTGTGCTCATTCTCTCCTATAGTGTTCGCCCCTCTTATGTGGGGTAGTTCACCTCAACATGACGGTACTGTTCAACTATCTCGTTTACTTCGACCACAGCATAGCCCTCCAGTATCGGACGTCCGTGCAAATATTCATAGGGCTGCGGGGATAAGCTACGCCTGAAGACACCTTGATGGTAATGTTCCTAGCACCAATGTGTAGTTCACACGGTGTCCGTGCTATGATGAGATCCACGGGATAAGTGATGGGCTCAGCTCCCGGAACTCATGTGGACGCATTGCTACTCCGTTGACCACCACAGCTAGAGTGCGCAACATTAGGAGACACTGTCGGCCGATCCTTTATGCTCACAATGGTGCCCAATTCGCGCATGAGGGCTTTTTGTACTGCTTGTGCTATCCTTTAGTCTATATATTCCCTCTCATTCTAGCGCTTGTTCAAGCATTTTCATCATCCTACCTTGTTCTGCCACTCATTCTGCATCTTGCTCTGCTTGAGATTTCTTTTGACTCTTGTAACTATCGACGTCTCCTGGGAATCCATATTTCCAACCTATCACCCTAATGCCTCATTTGTAACCATTGTGCTCTTTGTTTCCCAGTACCAGGGTGAGCTCATCTCTATCTCTGTCTGGCTTAAAAGAGCATTGTGCGGACTACTCATGGGCTTTCGTAAGCTTTTTTGCAAGAGTTTGTGTCACTTTCTGGTCTTTGGACGTCATAAAGCATAAGTTTCCATCAAACAAGTAAGAAACACTCATCCCAAGAAGGAAGCGCGCCGATCGTTCACTCTAGCCCTCCGTCTCAAGTATGACACCTCTCTCTTATAGTTCATCTAGTTGTTGCTGCCACTGTCGTTCTTTCCTCACGTACCCATGACTATCGACTTTGTGAGGGTACAGGTTCTTCTTTGAGTTTGCTTTGTTCATCTCACTCAACCTCTATCCTTCTTTCGATAACTTGTACTCCGTAAAGGCTTACCAATGATCTACAAATTGTAGCTATTTGCGGAATTTTGGCGTTATACCTTTGTGCACATACGTTAGGTTCAGTTTGCCCTTCCAATTCATAAATGAAAGGCTCATGATCATTAACATCTTACGCTTAACTACTTCCATATATGTCTCTTTAGGAAAATTGAACTTCTCTAATATCTTGGGTCACAAGATGTCATTCTTGATCGAATCAAGAACCACATGCGCATCACCTCGTTTGCTAGTCCATAATCTATAGCTGATGGACATGTGATCCTTAACAGCAATCTCACAGATTGACTTGTGTGGCCTCAGAACTCACTCTAGTGCAGTTGGCTCCCCTGCAGGTAAGACTTCTGTGATCACAAATCGTCATGTAGACATCTTCGAGGGACCTCGGACACAATGTCGCTCCTAGGATTGCTCAGGCATCTACAGATAAGTGAAAAAGTATTAAGAACCTATACGATCATTTGTACAACAGATGCATTTATCTACTTATGAAATACCTCATCGCCTCCACTAGCGTCTGTTTGGTCTAGGTTGAGGTAGGTACTCGGGCTACCTTCTTCAATATTTGACGGCGGCACATCTCCTTCCTGCACCTGGGCCGGATCGGAGGAGTGACCTTCCTGAGTGTTTTCCATACGACCGCAACGAGCGGTTGATGATTTCATCCCTTTGTGAAAGTTCTGCATATGATGGCGACAAGCGATTGAGTATTATATGGATAGAGAGCTGAGGAAGGAAGGAGATAAAGATAAAGCCAACGAGGGAGGGAAAGAGGCTGTCAAAATATTATAACTAACTGGGAGGGAGTCGATAGATAGAATGCAGATAGATACAGTATGATCACATTTAACAAAAAAAGTACATTATCGTGATTCATTTGTGTCTATACACGACTCGTAATACATAATTGAATAATACAAAACTATTCAAATTATCATTAATTGGACAAAGGCACATAATTAAATAATACAACCCCTTTGCCAAAAAAGAGAGGAAAATATTGTGATTACATAATTACAACTCATAGTATATAAAAAATAATTCAACACTCATAGTACATAATTAAATACTACAAAGCTATTCAATTTCTTGCAAAAAGTAAAACATGTATGAAAATAGCATTAGCATCAGATTATGGAGATAATTATATATGACTGCAAGCTCAACTGTGATAGTGAAAAGATGTGCAAGATGCATGTGTAATAATTATCCCAGTTGAGATTTGCAATCATATGTATGGTCTCCAATTTCATCACTTGCAAAAAGAAAAACAAGTATGAAAACAGTGAAATTTTTAATACAATACATAACATGAGTAAAAAAGAAATACATCCTCAGAACCAAAAATCTAGTTGGTTCTAGGGATAAACTATGCCCTGCACCCTAATAGATACTGGTAGAACCTAGCTAAGGTAACGTAGGAGAGAGGGAGTAGAGAGGTGGCACATGGGAGTAGCACAGATCAGAACAGAGGGAGAGGAGAGGGAGAAGCAACCGAGTGGGTAGAGAGCACAACACAACATAGTAGGGAAGACAGACATTATGGGGAGGGAGCAGAACAATACAGGAGATCAGAACAAAGGGAGTGGTCAGATAAGCAGCCGAGTGGATAGAGAGCATAGCACAGCACAATAGGGAAGAGGACAGACGTGAGGGGGAGGGAGCATAACAATAGAGGAGACATATAAGCACTACTTTTCAATCTTAGTTACTAGCTCATAGCATTTACAACGTCTCGAAGGTGGCACACAATAAAATCTTGAACAACATATCGTACGAACAAAGGCAACAGGTAGTGCAATCTTTGTTGCATTACTAGCTCAAAGCCTAGTTTCAAATTAGCAGTTCATCATCGAGCATCTCAAATTAATAGTTCATCATCGAGCATCTCAAACTAACAGTTTATCATCAAGCATCTCAAAATAAGAATTCATTACACATGACCTTAGAACAAAACAACAACAAAACATCAAAAACAGATCCTGGCATCATAAGAAGTAGACAGCAGGAACAAAATGTGAGCAATAGTGCTCTCAGAAATTGTATAACAATTGGCCTCAAGAAAAAATAAGTCCTACCCCCTAATTGTTCTATTGGATACATAATCGATTTGGCAAATTTCTAAGCTCTCAGCTAGTAATTAGAACCTGACAGAGTTCTGAAAGCATCATCATGGACATTGCTACCATACCAAATTAGAGTGCACAAGTTCTGAACAAAAGGATGCAAAAACAAGTACTGATAATCAGAAATATGTCCAATCTCAAACTAACATATACCCAAGATCAAAAAGACTAGCAGCCCACTAGAGAACTAACACACCAATCAAAAAATATGCCCAATCTCAGTGTATCTCAAACTATCAGTTCATCATCGACCACCTCAAAATAAGAACACATTACACATGACCTTGGAAGAAATAGCAAAGCATAAAAAACAGATCCTGACATCATGTGTATTTCAATAAATAGACAGCAGGAACAAAACATGTGCAATAAGGCTCTCAGAATTTGTATAACAATTGGCCCCAAGACAAAAGAAGTCCTACCCTCAAATTGTTTTATTGGATACATCATCGGTTGGGAAAATTTCTAAGCTCTTAGCTAGTAATTAGAACCTGACAGAGTTCTGAAAGCATCATCATGGATAGTGCTACCATACCAAATCAGAGTGCACAAGTTCTGAACAGAAGGATGCAAAAACAAGTACTGACAATCAGAAAATATGCCCAATCTCAAACTGACATATACCAGGGATAAAAATGACTAGCAGTCCACTGGAGAACCAACACACCAATCAGAAAATATGTCCAATCTCAATGTATCTCAAACTATCAGTTAATCATCGAGTATCTCAAACTATCAATTCATCATCGAGATTCTCAATTTACTTGAAAATAAAATAATCAAATCAATTTTTGCATAGCATATGTGTATTCCCATAGCATATGTTGTTATCAATTTTCAGAGCATATATTCCCGAGCTCAGATTAGAAGGACATGGCGGCATACCTAGACAAAAGGGGAGGAGACGGAGGGGGACGGGACAGCAGGGTCATTAGCGCGGGTGACGACGATGGTGGGGCAGGAGATGGCAGTGATTAGGTTCTACTCCTCAGTGAAGGCCTCGGGGAAAGGGAAGGGGAGTGTGTCGGGGTAGAGCACGGATGTGGCGTCGGAGAGGAGGATGGAGATGGCATCAGGGAGGAGGACGAGAATGGCATCGGGGACCAGGACGAGGCCGGCGTCTGGAGGAGGACGGGAATGGCGTCGAGGAGGAGGACGGTGATAGCATCATGGAGGAGGACGGTGGGCTTGGGGTCCTCCAACGGCATGGGCGAGGACAAGGTAGAGGCGACGGCGCTTGAGGATAGCGTGGGAGGCAATTCGATGGAAAGGGAAAACTTTTCTAAGTTCGGATGGATAACGTAGTGCATCAATTATATAGGGGAGGAGTTCACTGCCGACACACATATATAGGGGAGCAGTTCACTATCGACCCATAACGTTAGCCAGCAGTGAAACCACAACCTTCACTGCCGGCTCAAATGTGTGCCGGCAGTGAAAGGGGGATTCATTGTCGGGCATGAATTCATCTAACAATGACCCCCCCCCCCAGGCGCGCAGCGAAGCAAAAAAATATTGGTCCTAAGCACAAGCATCGAACCAATGATGTCTGGCCCCAGCTAAGCACGAACACAACGCTACTCAAGTGTATTTAATTGTGATCATACTATCTACATTTATTAGCATTCTTTTGACCTCTAATCCTAATACATATTTATTTTAATTTGAACTTGTTATATACCAAATTTAAGTTCGCTATATACCTAAATTTCATGGTTAACTTTTGTAATTCAATAAAAATGAAAAATAAATATTGTTGGAGCTTGCTAATTAATTAAAAATATAATTAGAACTTCTTATATATCTTAATTTCATTGATAAATATTTTAAATCATTAAAAATTGAAAAGAAATATGCTCATAACTATAGCTAATGTAAATCAATAGTAAAGACACATTTATTAATACATAGTAATACATAACAATTAATACAATTTAGCTACTTTATCTTAATGATTCACCCTTCATTATGATAACGGTGTACATAAGGAGGTAGCGTGTCGAATTGATTCTAGTGTTTCTTATCAACGACATTCTCTACTCCGACAATCCTTCTTTCTCATTGAAGAACCACGTGGCGCTCCTCCTTGTTAGCCGGGTCTGGATCCTTTACATAGAAGATTTGCATAACATCATTCGCAAGTATGAATGGTTCTTCGTTGTATCTAACAAGTTTTTCGTCCAATATACTCATACTATACTTGTCGATCTTCATACCCCTAGGATTCTGACCCATTGGCACCGGAAGATAGGAAATTTTAACACTCCATAGTCGAGCTCCCAGATCTCCTCTATGAATTTGTAGTATGTCTCCCTATTTCTGTTGTAGTCGTAGGTATCTATATGGACGCCGCTATTTTGGTTGGCGCTCTTATTATCCTAAGCTCTCATATAAAATGTATAGCCATTTATGTCATATCCTTGGACTGTGAGGATTACAGTTGACAGTCCGTGAGCCAACACATTCAACTGAGCACACTCTATCTGCTTATCCATCACCTATCTACGTAACTAGGCATCAAAATGATCTCGGTGCTCTCGCGTGATCCAAACATCGGACTTCCCTGGGTTTCTGGTGCGTTTCATCTTCTGGTGTTCTTCGACATATGGGTCCACTACAACTAATTATTGCAGAACTGCAAAATGTACTTGCGTGAATGAAATGGGGTTGTTAGTGTGGAATGAGTTTGCACCTATCGTCCCTTTCCCCTGTAGCCTCCCCTCATGGTGAGATACAGGCACACCAATCGATTTGAGATTCATGTAGTCGACGCAAAAATCAATGACCTCCTCAGTTCCCCAGCCCTCGGCCATGCAGCCTTCCAGCCGATTTTGGTTGCGAACATATTTCTTAAGAACTCCCATGAACATCTCGAAAGGGTACATCTGATGCAGAAATATGAGGCCGAGAATCTGTATCCCTTTCACAATGTGAACAAAAAATGATGGAGGGAAACATGTCTCAAACTATGATAGAGTCTCGACCACATCTTTCTGTAGCTTATCTATCTTGGCCAGACCGATGGCCTTCTGTGATATCACATTGAAGAATGAACACAGCTTTATGATTGGGGTTTAGACTTTTAGCGGCAGAATACCTCTAATTGAAATTGTAAGCATCTATGTCATCATCACATGACAATCGTCAGACTTCATGCTAGTTAATTTTAAATCTTTCATATTTACTAGTCTTTTTATGTTGGTGGAGTAACCGGATGGAACTTTGATTCCATACAAGCACTTGCACATTGCAATTTTCTCCGCCTTGGTTAGATTGTAGCTAGCGGGACTAAGATACTTGTCGCCTTTTTGCATATCTTTAGGATGTAGATCCTATCTGAGTTTCAAACATTTCAGGTCCTTTCGTGCTTGGAGTGTATCCTTTGTTTTACCAGGTATATCTAGTGACATAGCAATCAAGCTATCAGACACGTTCTCAATGTGCATGACATCAATTACGTGTCAAAACACCAAATCCAGCAAATAAGCTAAGTCATAAACAACACATTTCTTTTTGAATATATGAGCTCTAAGATTAGATTTAGGAACCGGTGTACTTCTTTGTCCCTTCCCAAGGATAACCTTAAGTCCCTTTACCATCTCATATACCTATCTCCTAGTGTGATGCTTAGGAGGTGATCGAGTCTCAACTTTTCTATCAAAAGCTCTCATGTTGCTATGGTATGGGTGATCCTTCCGAAGAAATTTATAATGACCTAGGCACACCATTTTTTTGCTGTTCTTTAGCCACAAACTCTTTATTTCATCCAAGCAATGCACACATGCATAGTAGCCTTTGACAGTCTGACCCGATAGGTTGCCAAGGACTACCAATCCTAGATGGTTACAAACAGCATTGCGTGTAGGGCGAAGTTCTCTCTTTTGTATGTATCCCATACCTGCATACCATTATTCCACAATATTACAAGATCTTTCATTAATGGTTTCAGGTAGATATCAAAATCGTTGCCAGGTTGCCTCAGCCCTGGTATCAGCACCAACATCATAATGTATTTTCGCTTCATACACAACTAAAGAGAAAGGTTGTAGATACATAGAATCATAAGCCAAGTGCTATGACTACTACTCATGTTGCCGAATAGATTCATCCCGTCCGTACTCAACCCAAATCTTATATTCCTCACATCTTCTGTAAATGGATCCTTGTATTTCCTATTGATGTTTCTTCACTGTGTAGAATCAATGGGGTCTCTCAGTATTCCATCATCCTTGCGCTCCTCAGCGCTCCATCGCATCAGTTCGACATGCCTTTTGTTTGCGAATAAACGCTCTAAATGAGGGACTATAGGAAAATACCACACACCTTGACAGAAGGCCTTTTCTTCTTTCCTTCACCAATGATATCATCGTTGTCATGCTTGTACCATGTTGCACCACAGACGAGACACACTTTCAAGTCTACGTGCTCTCCGTGATACGACATGCAATCATTTGGATATGCATGCATTTCTGCGCTTCTAACCCTAGTGTGCACACAACCTGCTTAGCTTGGTATGTGTTTTCTGGCAGCATATTTTCCTTTGAAAGCAATTTCTTCAAGAATAGTGACAACTCTGTGAAGTTTGTATCAGACCACTCATTGTTTGCCTTCAATTATAGCAATGAAAGTATGGTACACAACTTTATGGGCTCCTTTTCGCAGCCCAAGAATAATGGTGTTTTAGAGTCCTCTACCATACACTAGAACTTTTGAAACTCTCTTTCATTTGTGAAGTTTCCCTCCCCATCACAACATCTCCTCCAGATCATCAATGTCAGCCAACATCTCCTGCAGATCATTATCAACCAATATATCTCTGGCAAGTGGCATATCAGTGTAGTCGTCAACCTGCATATCGGTGCATAAGTCTTCATCTTCTCTGCCAATGTATTGCCCTTCCTATACGATCTCAGCTTCACCGTGCTCGGTCCAACAGGTATAGCCAGGCATAAAACCCTTTGGCGTCAAGTGGGAATGTATCTGCTGGGTGGTGGAAAACTGCTTTTTATTCTCGCAATCGACGTATGGACAACACATGTATTGAGACTGTGTATTAGATTTGTGCACCGCGGCTGCTACCAAGAAATACTTCACACCGTTCTTGTATTATGTGTTCACACAGCTTGCATCGTACATCTATCTTCTGCCAATCTACAAGTATATCATTATTTTAAATCCAAATTCATAACATCTAGAGGATTTTGCAATCACCAATAAATAAATTACCACATCATCTCCTACCTGCAACTGGCATGGATTGGAGGAGTCATTTTTTATATGCTTTCGTGTCCGCTTCCGATGAGTGTTTGTTGGTGTCATCCCTAGAAATTTTTATTATTATTCAACCCTTACATGCATGACATACATATAGCTATAACTTATCAAAATTAAACAGCATATTCACCCTCGGGATCAACCTCGTGACACTCCATGACAACGTTCTCTAAATAGCGATAAAGTGCATCGAAATGACAATGAATGAAGTATCATGATATGTGATCCAAATGACATTAAATTTGGTAGAGATGTAGTGCATGAGGTTATGAATGCAGCAGAGGAAGAATCACATGAATTAGAGTTCATTTTCTCACTTAATTAACCAAATTATATGCTTGCTATTTTTAAATCCAAAATTAAATGAGGTAGTTCAAAAACACTCACATGAGGGAAGTACTAAACATGGCAAAAGGTATTTTTAATCTGTAAGGTATACATAGAGAAGATCTAAAAAAAATATTTTCATATTTTATGATTGTTATTTATTTTTGTAGAAATTAATCAAGATTAAAATGCTTAATCAAGATTAACAAAGAATTAGTGCTAAACAAGCATTTCATGTTTGAAATATATTTTTCATGTACATAGCATGACAAAAGAAGATTAACAAAGTTTGATTGACCAATTTTGGAAATTTCAAGATTTAATTATAGATTAACAAGTTACAGCATATTTAATACAATAGAGGTATTTCAGTTAACATTTCATGCCTGCATGTATTTTTATCATGTAGATCATGAAAAAACAAAAGTAACAAATTTTGTTTCATATTTTTCTGAGCTCTAGATATTATTTTACAAATTATAGATTATTTCAGTCGATTTATCAATACAACTAATATTCCTTTCGGAATTTTCGGAATTTTCCAATCATTGTTGATCGATTTTGACCTATCGCTGGCAGCGAACGGCAGTGGAGCTCGGCTAGGAAGGGGTGCCAAAATACTCAACGCACTGTGGAGAACTTGTTTGAGGGGTCGGTGGCGGCAAGCACGGCTAGTGATGACCATGGCGGGTGGCAAAGCTAGGCCAATGGCGATGGTGTACTACAGAGGGAGAGAGTGGAAGGGAAGAGTACAGTGAGTTTCCCTTGACCGCGGTGAGCTCACCATGCGTTCAGCTCGAGCAGAGGCAGCTCACGACCCAAAGTTCGTCGGGGAGGTGGGTGAGCTTGCAGTGGCGGTCGGTCGACTTACATGGAGCACTGGGCGATGTGGGGCTACGATCGAACTAGAGTGCGCAAAAGATTAGGTGTGGCACTATGAAGCTCACCGAGCAATGAAAATTGGACGGAGAGGGCTCAGAAGTAGTGGTGAGTCGGTAAGGGCGAGGAAGGTCACCGAGGCCAAGAGGATGGTGTTGTGCTTGGGCTTAGGGGAGGAAGGGCTACTATTTTATACCGTAGACATCACTGATGGCTCATATCACCAACCGGCAATGATATTCCAGTATCACTGCCGGTCGATGGCTTCAGCCTGCAGTGATGATGGAGCTAAGCATCAGTGCCGGCTCAAGCCATCAGCGATAGTGATGACGCTTATTACTGCCAGTTCATAAGCCATGTTAACAGATTCTTCCCGCATGGCTTATGAACCTGTGTTGATGCCACATCACTGCCAACCCATTAGTAACCGACAATGATGGGCCGCTATATAAGACTATTTCTATAGTAGTGGTAAGGAATATATTTAAAGATGGGATGAACCCATTTCTGATATTCTTGTTAGGTTGGTTTGAGTGGAAATACTTGATGGTTTGGTGGTTTGGTTTCTTAGTACCGTTGGTTGGGTTGAGTGGGGTTGTGTGCTTTTGCATTTTCTTGTGTGGGTTCACTACTACAGAACTAGCTTATATGCCGGCCCATCACTGCCGGTTCCTCATGGGCCGACAGTGATGGGACATCACTGCCGGTTCATTAGCCGTGCGGGAAGAATCAGCTAGCATGGCTTATGAATCGGCAGTGATAAGGGTCATCACTGCCAGCTGATGGATTGAGCCGGCAGTGATGCACCCACACCTCATCACTGTCGGCTTAATCTACTGACTGGTAGTGATATCTCTACATCACTGCCGGTGGATTATATGAGCTGGCAGTGATATCATCCTCTTCCCCTCCTTCTTCAACCTCGAGCTAACAGAGCCATTTCAGTACTCTCTCCCTCACAAATTCTCCTATAGCAACAACCACTTCATTCCTTCTCCCGCATTGATTCCCCCACCACTCAAGCTCAATTTTGGTCAAGAAGGAGGTCTAGATGAGCTCTCTCTAGCTATCCAAACAAAATCCCTTATTTGCTCATTTACCATTTCTTCATTTTTTAGGACAAGTGAACTCTAGATTTTTCCCCAACAGCAAGCAAGCTTCTAGAAGGAGCCTCTTGAGCTCAAGTAAGTTGAAATCCCCAAGGTTAATCCTATTTTAGCATTTTAACTCAAAAGGTTACCTGAAAAACCAAAGTTGATATTATCCCTATAGAGACCTAGGCAAAGCTTCAAAGTTGATCCTAATGAACCATAGGAGTCAATTTAGAAGTCTACAATATAGAAACTTTAGGTATGAGCATATTTATTTTTGATTTTTAATGAATTACAAAAATTAGACATGATATTTAGGTATGTAGCAAGATACAATTGTATTTTTTATATTTTATTTAATCAGCAACCTCCAATATACAAACTTTAGGTATGAGCATATTTATTTTTTATTTTTCCTTAATGAGCCCTAGATAAGGGTTGAATAATAAAGAAAATTTCTAGGGATGGCACCAACAAATACTCATCAGAAGTGGACTGGAAAGCATACAAAAGGCAGCTCCTCCAACCCAGGCCAATTGCCGGTATGTGAAGGCAAAGTAATTTATTTGTTGGTGATCGCAAAATCTTCTACATATTTTGAATTTGGATTTACAATAACCATATAATTGTAGATGGACAAAAGATGGATGTATGATGCGAGCCGTGTGAGCGCAGAGTGCAAGAACGGCGTGGAGGGTTTCCTGGTAGTAGCCGCGGTGCACAATACACAGTCTCAATATATGTGATGTCCATTCGTTGATTGCGAGAACAAGAAGTAATTCTCCACCACCCAGCAGATACATTCCCACTTGATGTCAAGGGGCTTTATGCCTAGCTATACTCGTTGGACCGAGCACGGTCAAGCTAAGATCATACAGGAAGGGCAATACATTGGAAGAGAAGATGAAGACATGTGCATCGATATGCCGGTCGACGAATACATCGATATGCTGCCTGCCAAAGATACGTTGGTCGATGATGATCTAGAGGAGATGTTGGCTGACGCTGACGTTGATGATTTGGAGCAGATGTTGCGCGATGGGGAGGGGAACTTCACCAATGAAAGAGAGTTTCAAAAGATCTAGCGTATGGTAAAGGACTTTAAAACACCGTTGTTCTTGGGCTGCGAGAAGGAGCACACAAAGTTGTGTACCGTGCTTTCACTGCTGCAATTGAAGGCATGTAACGGGTGGTCTGATACAAACTTCACAGAGATATTACTGTTTTTAAAGAAATTGCTTCCAAAGAAAAATATGCTGCTAGAAAACACGTATCAGGCCAAGCAAATTGTGTTCCCACTGGGGTTGGAAATACAGAAAATACATGCATGTCCGAACGATTGCATGTCGAGAGCATGCAGACTTGCAAGCGTGTCTCGTCTATGGTGCAGTACGGTACAATCGTGACGGTGATAATATCGATGGTGAAGGAAAGAAGAAAATACGTCCCATGAAGGTGATGTGGTATTTTCCTATAGTCTCCCGTTTGGAGTGTTTATTCGCAAACAAAAGGCATACCAAACTGATGCGATGGCACACCGATGAGCACAAGGATGATGGAATTCTGAGACACCCCGCTAATTCTACGCAGTGAAGAAACATTGATAGAAAATACAAAAAACCCTTTGCAAAAAATGTGAGGAATATAAAATTTGGGTTGAGTACAGATGGGATGAATCCATTCGGCAACATGAGCAGTAGTCATAGCACTTGGCATGTGACTCTATGTATCTACAATCTTCCTCCTTGGTTGTGTATGAAGCGGAAGTACATTATGATGCCAGTGCTGATACCAGGATCGAGGCAACCTAGCAATGATATCGATGTCTACCTGAAACCATTAATGGAAGATCTGGTAATAATATGGAACGATGGTGTGCAGGTATGGGATGCATACAAACGAGAGAACTTCACCCTACGCACAATACTGTTCATAACAATCTAAGATTGGCCAGCCCTTGGCAGCCTATCAGGCCAGACTATTAAAGGCTAACAATCTAGTTTCATTCACACAAGCACATTTCACAGTTCTGCAACAATCAGTTGTAGTGGAGCCTATGTCGAAGAACACTAGAAGATGTTACACACCAGAAACCCAGGGAAGTTCGTTGTTTGGATCGCACGAGAGCACCGAGATCATTTTGACGCTTGGTTACGTAGACAGGTGGTGGATAGGTAGATAGAGTATGGTCAGTTGAATGTGTTGGCGCACAGACCATCAACTACAATCTTCACATTCTAAGGATATGGCATAAATGGCTATACATTTTATACGAGAGCTCAAGATAATAAGAGCTCCAACCAAAATAGCGATGTCCATGTAGATGCCTACGACTACAATGAAAATAGGAAGACCTACTATGGATTCAAAGAGGAGATCTGAGAGCTCATCTATAGAGTGTTAAAGGTTCCTCTTTTCCGGTGCCAATGGGTTAAACTCCTAGGGAGTGTGAAGATCAAGAAGTACGGTATGACTACAGTGGATAAAAAAACTCGTTGGATACAAGGAAGAACCATTCGTACTTGCGAATGATGTTATGCAAGTCTTCTATGTAAAGGACCCGAACCCGGCTAACAAGGAGGAGCGCCATGTGGTTTTTTAAGGAAAAAGAGGATTATCGGAGTGGAGAATGTTGTTCATGAGGAAGACTACAATCAATTCAACGCGCTACCTCCTTTTGGAGAGGACGTCGACCTAGGTCCCATGGAAGACACCGACAAACCTTCCTATGTACGCCGTGATCATAATGAAGGGCGAACTGTTAAGACAAAGTAGCTAAATTGTATTAATTACTATGTATAAATTTCTTTTAGATGCAATTATACCTCACTTTTATTATGGAAGCTTCAATTTCTCTATGCGCGCACGCGAAACTAAAACAAATTTTTTGTACCCCGTGGTACCAACAGTGAAAGGGGTTTCACTGTCGACGGACATATTGAGCCAATAATGAAACTACTTTCACTACTGGTGTACTTATTGGGCCGGCAGTGAACTTTCACTGCCGGTCGTCCTATTGAGCTGGTTGTGAATGTACTCTTTCAAATTTAAATAAATATGTATTAGGATTATTAAGTCAACAGAATGTTAATAAACAAACTCAATTGAAAACTGTCACACCCGGTTTTAATGGACAAAACCAGATGCGGCTTATGTGTGCCCAGGATGTTCAACACACATAAGGACGTCACAGGTGAAGTAACAAAAGCAATACTTTATTTATTTGAAACGTTCACCTCTTACAATAAAAGACTTTACCTAAGCAAAACTCAAAATTTAACCTAAACGACATCATCTAAACGACGGCAGCGGAAAGAAAGCATTGGCGACCAAGACTCCACAGGCATCGACTGGAAGATACGCTCCTTAGAACACCAGGTCGTCGTCTTGGAAATCCTCGAAGTCTTCCACTGAGCAGCATATGTTTTTGGTAGGAGAAAACAAGGGTGAGCACATAATGTACTCAGCAAGTGTGGGAAAATAATGACATGCAGGCTTATATCAAGAATAGGCTAACACAAGGTATTATTTGCGTAAATGCGAGTAATGAAAAATAACACATTTGGACTAAAAAAAACATTAGACATATATTAAATGAATGTAACCCAACAATCCATCAACTAGCATGCAAGGCTCCCCACCCTGCGTATCACATCTGTCTTGTGCTCCCCGCACTAAGACCAAGACCACAACATCTAGTACTCCCTGTACCAGAATCAAAACCAAACCACCATCTAATCATGTGAGGATCCAAGTCTCTCATATCCGTGAGCACGGCTGTTATAACAGGTTTACACTCTGCAGAGGTTGTCCAACTTTACCCACGAGTCAGTGAATTCCATGTTGCCGTGTTTGCAAGACACTTAACACACGCCAGTGGTGTGTCGCCAAGAATCACTGTATGACACTTTCCACTAACCAGAGACTAATCCAGTGCATGTCTGCCCACTAGGTTTCACCACCAGGCTTTACGCGAGCAACAGCTCCTACCCAGAAGCCCCCTTTTGTGCTGACCCAACGCACACTGGACAGACTCTAATCAGTATGTCACACTTTACCCATATCGGCCTCGTGGTTGGTATGTTACTTCTTGGGTTGTCGCTCCACGAACCGGTCCTTACTTAGGTTACTTGAGCAAAGACTAATCCAACGTCATAACCATGACAACCATCACCAACATCCCTATGCTCAAGGCCTAAGGTTCCATGTTGCTAAAATATTATCATATTAATCATCATTACTGCATATGTTCATTAGTCAAAATTATGACACTTCCCAATATCCCAAAAGCAAGGCTAAACAATCTACCCATAAAAGACTACTAACCATAAACCATCTAGGTTCCAAGGGATGATAAGGGAAAATCTAGGGAAAACCCTAACATAGGTGACTACCTATCATAATCACAGACACTGCATGCAATTTTGTAAAATAAAACATTTAAAAACATAGGTTCAAGATGATCAAGAACACTTGCCTTCTCCTTGCTGTTGCTCAGTGTATTCTTGCTCCTGGTCTTGATGTTCTTCAAATTGATCCGGGACGTTGTCGGCTAATCGCACAATTACCGGTAAACAAGCAAACAAGATACACTAAGAACAAAGCATAAAGCAAAAGAACAACGAGATAAAAACTTGCTAACAAGAAAGAGCACTGAAAAACGAATCCATCGACTCAAGAATCGCTTAAATCGGAGTTACGATGGAAAAGTTAGGGCTAAAACAAGTCTAGGGTTAAATCTGGAAAAAGGAAAAGGACTTAAATTGAATTATCAGAAAGTCCAGGGACCTTTTTGTAAAAATAGAGGGACCAAAATGTAAATATGAAAAAGTATAAGGACCTAACTGTAAAAAGACATGGCTCTTTTGTTATTTCAGAAAAGTTCAGGGGCTAAATTGAAAAATTTACCAATTAAAGGATTTATTAGGAATTATTTTCAGATTGAAAAACCTCCTTTATGACGTGGCTGCTGACTGGTTGGACATATGGGCAAAAGGGATGAGTTGGTAGCTGAGGTGGCAGGGTGACGGGGCAATACGGCTGACTGGTTTAAAGAGTAAACACGTGGCGCTACGCTACTGGTTGTTGAAGGGGTACGATTTAGATCTAATCTCGATCGTTGAGGACAGATCCGACGATACGGGGAAGATCGGGTGGCCGGAGGGGAAGGACAGGGCGGCGCCGAGGGGTTCACGGCAGCGCACGGCCGGACATCTCGCCGGAATCGGCTAGGGTTTGCCGGCGACGACGATGAGCGGCACAAAACGTTCAGGGAAGCGCGGGGAATCCGTTTTGGGGCTTACCTCGGGCTTGGCGGCACAGGAAAGCGATCGGCGACGGAAGGGGCGGCGGCTGCCTCGGAAACTCGTCGGAGAGGGTGCTCCGACGACGCAGGGGCCAAGGCGACGGCGGGAAAAGCTTCAGCAAGGGCAGGCGCGTGCAATGGTGGGCTCAGGTTGCGTGGTTTGGCTCTGGAACGGCGTAGCGGCGAGGGCGGACGAAGCGGCGGCGATGGCAGCTCGGCGAGCTTTGAATCCGACGATTAGGGCTCGGTTTTCGGCGATTTGCAGATGGGATGAGTTCGGGGAGGGGGCGGGCATATATATAGGCGGCTCGGAGGTCACGGGACAGCGCAGGACTCTTAAGGCGGCGTCGGCTTCTCGCTCGGATTCGGCGGCGCAGCGGAGTCCTTCTCGGAGACGATGGATCCGACCGGCGGGCCCCACCTGGCGGCGGCACAGGGGAAAACGGAGACTACGCAGGCGTCTTCAGCTGGCGCGCAAGAGCACGGCGCGGGTGGCTGGGCCGGAGCAGGGGCACGGCCCCGGGCGGGAGGGAATCCGGGCAGATGGGGCGAGCTGAGATGTTGGGCCGAAACAGCAAGAGACAGCCCGAGAGAAGATTTAACCTTTATCTTTTCTATAGAATTCAAATCAAATTTCAAATTCAAAAAAATCCAGACAAAATCTCTTCAAATAAGTTCATCAAGAAATCAAATAAAATACTATTGGCCTAATTCAGCATGAATGCACAATATTCCCTTATATCCTATGTCATTTTCCTTTTCTTTCCTATAAAATAGGGTTTTCTCTCTTTAAGAATAAAATAATTAAATTCATTTGAACCTTAATAACCATTAAGAAAAAATTTGGAATTAGAGAAAAATTAGGGTGTTACAAAAACTCTTGAGTAGCCTAGTGGTTTGTTCTTTCTTACTTGGTGCAGGTTGTTGGTTTGATTCTCTGGGCGCGTTCATGAAACTAAAACAATTTTTTGCATCCCGCGGTACCAACAGTGAAAGGGATTTCACTGCCGATGAACATATTGGACCAGCAGTGAAACTACATTCACTGTCGGTGTACTTATTGGGCCAGCAGTGAAAGTAGTTTCACTGCCGGTCGTCCTATTAAGCCGGTAGTGAAGGTACTCTTTCACTATCAGTGCTCATATTGAGCCGGCAGTGAAAGCCCTCCCCTATATAATTGCTCGACGTCCGTCCTCTGACACTTAGAAAAAAAATTGCCGGCATGTGCCCTCCGCGCTGAAACATCTCCCCCCACCTCCTCCCAGACGTCGTCGTCCCCGCCGCATCCTCCCCAATACCGTCATTCCCGGAGCCCCTTCGTCCCCGTCCCAGAGGCCGCCGTCCCCTTCCCTAGAGCCCCACCGTCCCCGTCCTGGAGGCCGCTGTGTCCGTCCCCGACACCGCCATCCCCCGTCCCACTCGTGCCATCGTCGTCTGCGCCCGCCTGCCTCGCCGACCGATAGAGCAAAGGTAAATTTTATCATCACCTCTCTCCCTACTCTGTTAATCTGGACAGCAGGTTACATGTGTTTTTATGCTCGTGCCGGGTTGGCCTGACATGCCCATTTGGCTATCTCTGTCCAATGTCAATGTTTATATATTAAAAGTAAAAAATGTTGAAGTACAGAAGAGAATTACAAACCAAAAACAAAAGGCACAAGAAACCCATTACAAGTTAGTCTAAAGAAGCAAGTCATTGCTCTATAAGAGAAACATTTTTATTATTCGCACGGTGGATAACCAAGGCAAACTCCTTAAACTTGGCTTTTGGCTGCTTGAACTGTTGGGTGGACATCCTTGAATACCTAGTCATTTTGAATCGTCCAAATACTTCAGCATATTAAAATGACTATCTCCATAGAGAAGGGGACCGCCAGCTTGGCCTTAAATCTTTTCAGAATATGCAATGGCCTCGAGTACATTTGAAATGTTAAGCCCAACCAAGACCAGCATTGTCTAGCGAAATTATAGGAAAGGAAGCGGTGCAATCTATTTTCTTCCATCTGTAATGTAGAGATCATAGGCATAAGAGGGAAGGAACATATTTTTCAATGTAAAACATCCCTTGTGTTCAGTCTATCGAAGACTTTATGCTTCATTTGGTAGTAGGACTGTCAGGTCCAATTCTAAATAAGATGAATTTGCCTATGCCCAATTAGAAATTTATAGGCCCTTGCATAGGAATATACCCCATTTCCCCATAAGTAATACCAGTTGTTCATATCATTCAAGATATCAACATTATTTAAGCAAGCTTCCAAAACCTGCAATTGCTCAATGGCCTGAATAGGCAAAGGGAGATTGGACAATTGATAAAGCTGATCAAGAGCCGAAGCTAAATGAATGGTAATCAGGTCCTTTTTGGAGAAGGAGAATAATTCATAAAAAGCATGACATGGGACAATACCATCCCACATATTGTGCTAAAAAAGCACAAAATTCCCATCACCAATATGTGCAGCAGCAAAACCCTTGTAAGTGCCAACCAATTTAACTATATCTCTCCACCAAAATGACATTTTTTTTCCTGGAACCCATGGAAGACCAGCCCTATCATAAAATTTGTGCAACTTTTTGAGGAGGAATGACTATCTCCATAGAGAAAGGGACCGCCAGCTTGGCCTTGAATCTTCTCAGAATATGCAGTGGCCTCGAGTACATTTGAAATGTTAAGCCCAACCAAGACCAGCATTGTCTAGCAAAATTACAGGAAAGGAAGAGGTGCAATCTATTTTCTTCCATCTGTAAAATGTAGAGATCATAGGTATAAGAGGGAAGGAACATATTTTTCAACGTAAAACATCCCTTGTGTCAGCCTATCATTAAGCAACAACTAAAAGAAGACTTTATGCTTCATTTGGCAGTAGGACTGTCAGGTCCAATTGTAAATAGGATGAATTTGCCTTGCTCAGTCAAAATTTTGTAGGTCCTTGCAGAGGAATATACCCCATTTCCCCATAAGTAATACCAGTTGTTCATATCATTCATGAGATTAACATTATTTAAGTAAGCTTCCAAAACCTGCAATTGCTCAATGGCCTGAATTGGCAAAGGGAGATTGAACAATTGATAAAGCTGATTAAGAGCCGAAGCTAAATGAATGCTAAACAGGTCCTTTTTGGAGAAGGAGAATAATTCAAAAAAAGCATGACATGGGACAATACCATCCCACATATTGTGCTAGAAAAGCACAAAATTCCCATCACCAATATGTGCAGCAGCAAAACTCTTGTAAGTGTCAACCAATTTAACTATATCTCTCCACCAAAATGACATTTTTTTTCCTGGAACTAGGGAGTTGCCCATTCTGATAATAGTTATTCCACACTAAGTGAACCCATGGAAGACCAGCCCTGTTATAAAATGTATGCAAGTTTTTCAGGAGCAGAGCCTCATTCTACGTTCTTAGCTTTATGATCCCTAAGCCACCTTCTTTATTTGGCCGTCAGACCATTTTCCAAGATGCAAGGGGTTGTTTTTTCCCATTTACATTTTATTCACGCCAGAGACAATGATGTCTACATTTATCAATGTGATTTATGATTGTGGCTGAGATTTTCAGAGTGCACATATAGAAAGTTGAGAGACAGGAAATAACTGAATTGGCCATCTCTAGTTTGCCAGTCTGAGTGAGATACCTAGAGCAACTTAACATTCTCTTTTTTGCTCTTTTCACCAGAGGAAGATACCGATCAATGGATGGTTTTGTGGTTCCCAGAGGGAGGCCAAGTAAGTAAAAGGCAAGGAATCTTCATGACAATTGAGTCTTAAGAGCAGAAAGTTGTCTAGAATAAGCCTGCATTGTCAAGAGAGTGTTATCTGCATACTGAACCACCGGGAAATCATGACTTACTCCTGAAGGGAGTGGCAGCTGGAGTACACCTTACTCTTTGGCTTTATTCAGAATGGACTGAGAAGATCAGCTGGAACCACAAACAAGAGGGGGAGAGGGGGTAGCTTAGTCTCGCAACTCTTTTGTAGTGAATTTTTTTCCCAGGATCACTATTGAGAAGAACAACATAAGTTCTAGATTTTAGAATTCCAAAGATCGAAGAGATGCATTTGTCCCCAAAGCCCTTATATTTCAAGATGTCTAGGATAACTTATGTTCAATTTTGTCGGATGCTTTTTCAAAATCCAATTTTGTAATGATCAGTTCTCCTTTGGACCGGTGGCAAAGATGCAAGTGTTCAAAGGACCATGCAAAATCTAGATTACTCTCCAAATTACTCTAAAATAACTCTCTCAATTATTTTTTTACCTATCGTTTTCACTTTCCAAATAATTTGAAAGTAGTTTCATAATAGACTTACTAAATCATTTTTTCATAGATACCTCAACATATTACTAGTCAAAATTCGTAAAGTTTGATCCAGTATTCTCAACAACATCTACTAGATATACTACTAGCAATGTGTTCTATTAAATTGTCATCATTTTAGAATGCTACTATGGATTTGAAAGCATATCAGGGTAAATACCATTTTGTTTACATTACTTAAAACCAATTTTGTAGAAATATTTAACTTTATGTCACTCTATCAGAGTGACAATTCTTCGCTGAGACTAACAGATAGAGATCTTTAAGTCTATAAACTATACATCAAATAATAAATTTACCATTCTATCAAATAGTTGAGTGGTAAAAAATCAAATACCCTAATTTTATAAAGAACAAAAGAGAGGAACTCACCTGCTCCCTCCGGCAATTGTGCAATAAAACATTGTTTGTACCATATCTTGGCCAATTCGCCCACGTTGTCGTGCCGACGGGCGACGTGTCCTTTTTTTTTAGAGGCGACGTGTCCCGTTTTACGTTCACAGGAATCGTCAACGTCCATAGGCGATTGGTTGTTGGGCTGACCCAGCGCCGCCGAAGCGTCTCCTCTCACTCCCTCGAGCGTAGGTCTGCCGACGCGTCGCGCTCCAGCACTCGCGCGACCGGCAGCTGATGGCGGCGGCCGTGGCCGCGCGGGCGTACGAGGCGTCGGCGCGGTCCGCGCTGGCGGCGCTGGAGCGCAACCTCCTCCCGGACGCGGTCACCCGGCGCCTGACGCGGCTCCTGCTCGCGCAGCGCCTCCGCCAAGGCTACCTCCCCTCCACGCCGCTCCAGCTCCACCAGCTCCTCCTCTTCGCCCACTGTAAGTGACAAGTACTGCGCGCCTCCTTCCCCTGCTGCAACGTGTCATCGGTTGAGGCTTCTCGGCGCCGCGGTCTTGGGATGAGACGTTCGCGGGGAAGTGGGAGCAGGAATCATGTGCACAAACAAAAAACAAAGTGGGATTTTGGGTCGAGTTGTGCGACAAATGCAGCAACATTGTAGTTCCCTGCGGTGTGTCCGGACTTCCAATGGTGTTTGTTTTGACGAATTGTACTAGCATAGTATCTCGGGCTACCTGTATATGGCGCCTTTGGGTGTGGCCTATGATTCTCGCATCAATAACTGTTAAGAAGTAGGTTCTTGGCCTATGATTCTCGCATAATTGCATTGTTGCGTATCAGTAACTGTCAAAAAGTGGGTTCTTGCGGTAGGCCCGTGCACTACAGAGCTGAATTGTGACGGATTACCATCTCATAGCTAATTGCAGCGACCCGAAAATAATAAATGCCTGTTTAATTCTGCTTGAATGTGAAGACTAACCAATGGCACATGTGTTTTAAAAAATTTATGGGTCGGATTTCTCTTTTGGTAAGTAAGTGTAGTGCCACATGTAAAATTTAGTTTGTGGTGCAGCCCTGGAAGAGATGCCAATCGCGATTGAAACGGACAAAGCGAAAGCCCAACACTATGAGTTGCCGACCACGTTTTTCAAGTTAGTGCTTGGAAGAAATCTCAAATACAGGTTTGTGCTGTACTTGATGTATGCTAGTAACAAGTCTGTTGATATGAGTTGTCTTTGAGAGGGAAATGGTCTGATAATGCAGTCTAATGGTTATTTCCATTTATATTTCTTCAGAAACTATCATTACCCTACTTTATTATTTTATTATAGTTAGAGAGTAAAACGTAAGACATGTACTCTTTGGTGGCTTCACATGCGCCCTGTAATTTATTCATTAATTCACACCAATACTTTAAATTTCCAGTTCGTGCTACTTCCCTGACGATTCAAGCACCCTAGAAGATGCTGAGGTTGCAATGATGGAGCTGTATTGTGAGAGGACAAAACTACAAGATGGCCAAAGCATCCTTGACGTTGGATGTGGATGGGGATCCCTTTCTCTGCACATAGCAAAGAAATACAGGAACTGCAGTATTACAGGGATATGCAACTCAACTACACAAAAGGCTTTTATCGAAGAGCAGTGTAGGTAAGTGTAGTGGTTTCAGTGCTGAAGGAGTATGCTGAGTCCATCATTTTGCCATGTAGTGCCGTTGCAACCTACTCATGACACTGCGACTTTATTTCATTTTCATCGTGTTGATGTACCACTTGTTAATCTGTAGTCATTTGAAATATTGAAGTTTCGCTTTGTTTGAGCTGTTTAAGGATATGATTAATCGATTAAGTCCTCAACGTTCATTTTGATCTATTTCCTGTGTCCTTGGCCCCAGTGTGTTAACAGAAATGATCTTTTACATGCATCAACCTTCATTAGATATGCAGACAGATGTTACTAGCATTTGGCCCAGTTATTTTGATTTTCCTGCTTTTATTGCTTTGTTTATGCCACTTCATTTCTGTTCCAGGGAAAATGAGTTGTCAAATGTTGAGATAATTGTGGCAGACATCAGCAAGTTTGAGATGGAGCGTTCTTTTGACAGGATCATATCCATAGAGATGTTTGAGGTATAGTTTGATTTGGTGCTTTGCTGTGGTTTTGTTATTCGTCAAGGCAAATTAATGTTTGTAACATACCTGTTATACAGCACATGAAAAACTACAAGGCGCTTCTTAAGAAGATATCCAGGTGGATGAAAGAGGACAGCTTATTATTTGTTCACTACTTCTGCCACAAGACATTTGCATATCACTTTGAGGTACATTAAGAATCCTGCCTTTTCACTGGTCATTTGGTCTCGGCATCGTCCAAAATAGCTATCCGTTTATACTTTATAGGGATCATGTTGTAACCGGTTATAGTCGTAGGCCTATAGTTGTTTTTATTTTGGTTGGTGTACGTTGTAATTACAAATAATTATTAACTAAGTAACTCTCACCAGTGCTGTAGGAAGTAACTTTTATTCACTTCAAAAATGAATTAAATACCGCCTCTTGTTAAGTTATTGATGATTTGATGTCAAACAGTGTTACTAAAAATTTCTTTGTGGTTCATATGTGAATCATGATCCTCTCACATTTTAATCAGGACAACAATGATGATGATTGGATCACAAGGTATTTCTTCACTGGAGGAACAATGCCATCAGCAAACCTTCTTCTCTACTTTCAGGTACTGTCTCTGTCTAGCCAACCTACTTCTTATGGCCATTGATCAATATTCGTATGAATATTTATATTTACTGACTATGAATTATGATCAACGTATGAATATTGATATTTACTAACTATATTTGTGCAGGAAGATGTATCTGTGGCCAATCATTGGCTTGTCAGTGGCACACATTACGCAAGAACTAGGTATACCCTTCCCAAGTTTTAAAGGATCCAAGCCCTAATGCTCCATGCATTCTAACATAGTTCTAGATATTCTATTATTTAGAAACTCTAGTGACATAATTAATGAGGAAATGCAAAGTAAATCTCAGATATGGATCTTAAAATGATATGGAATTATCGGCAAACAAAGTACATCATACTGTCAAGTTGATACATTATAAGGACAACATGCCAGACAATGAATGCAATCTAGCTAACGATGGAAATAAATCCAGCATATCTTATGTCAATTGACGTAGTAAGATTGAGCACTTGGAATCATTTTCCTGCAGTGAGGAGTGGCTGAAACGTATGGACCAGAACATTTCTTCCATAAGGCCAATCTTTGAGAAAACTTACGGAAAAGAATCGACTACCAAATGGATAGCTTATTGGCGGACATTCTTCATCTCAGTCGCTGAACTTTTTGGATACAACAATGGCGACGAATGGATGGTTGCACATTACTTGTTCCAAAAGAAGTAGAAGCTACTACTCATCATTCCATTTTCATGTCAGTTGAGGAGCACCTATTTGGAAGGTGATGCCCCCCTAATGATTTGGTAATCTTGTTACGTACCTCGATGAACAGCTCATTTTCTTGCATTCAGTTGTATCTAGTAAGACACATCGTAGTTGTTTTACCAATAAAATCAGGAATCATGGTGCTGAAACTTCATATTGGACATCGTCAGTGCTTGTTCTATATTTTAACCCTTCGGATGTTTTGTAAAGAGTTGTTACATTATCCCATCACAATAATGCATACATTTCTATCTTGAGAATGGCATGTTGAAGTTCGTAAGAATGGAACTACAAAACTGATAGAGATTGATATGCTGTGAGTACCTTGCAAAAGTTGTGGATCCGCAACAGGCATATGGCACAGGCTGTGCAGTAAAAGTGTTGCTTGAATGATCCAAACTAAGGCACTTTCAGCTACTAGTAATAGTGAGAAAACTTTACTCTTTACAGCTTTTAAGAGAATCTGGATGCAAGGACCAGATTTGTGTTGCACCAAGTAATTCGGGAGAAACCTGATCTCTATTAGGACAATCATACTACTGTTTGCTGTACATTGCAATACTAACCGTTCACAGAGATACCTGATCTCAGAAAAAAGAGTAAATTTTAAAAATCTACAATTATTTTGACATATGTTACAGAAAACTATTTTAAAAATCTACAACTATTTCAACACATGTTAAAAAAAAATATAATTTTCTCATCATATATATATAATATGAGAATTAACCGTAGGTCCACCTGTTGCTAGAAAATGACAGATGAACTCACGCTGAGAAAGTTATAGTTTTTTATCAAATCAGTTGTAGGTTTTTTAAATGAACACCGGAAGTTGCAGTTTTTTTTAACAGTTGTAGATTTTTGAAATTTACTCTAGAAAAAAAAATCAAACTGAACATTGTAAATAGCCCTTCTAATAAAATATTCTTGTAGGCTACAGCTACAAAACCATACCGAATTTATCTGAAATTGAATTCAGTAATAATTTGAAATTTTTGGGTAACAAGAAGCCATTTAGGCTAAACACACTAGTTATCAGATCTTGTCAATCTTAAGCCAGCAAAACAACTTATTCCTACAAAACTCTCGTCCTGCTACTACGTTATACAACTACCTGCTCTTTATTTACAGGGGAACTCAAAAACTACAATAATGAATCAAATTATATACAGACACACACACTAGTTATCTCGTGCCTTCCTTAAGATGTCCGCGACTTCCATTGCTGTATCGCTGCATGCAACGAATGGTTGGGAATTATGGATAAATTCGGAAGCCTCTGTTTCGTTACTGGGGACATCTTGTGTTTTTTTAGCCAAGCTCTAATTGCCCTGTGTTCATAGGTGTGCCCATCAGCAGCAACATAAGGATCTTTCATTACCTCCTGAAGCAAAATTCTTCAGTTTAGCTAGAGCGACAAATGGAACTGATGCAGTAAAGTACCTAGCAAATTTTACCTGCAATATAGGGCAGATGAAGTGGCTTGGTGCAACTACATTTGGACCTTGTAGCTTGAGAGAAGCAGAAAGCCTGCTCAGAATATTTTCGAGCGCCGGAAGCACCTCCGACTCAAGATTAGGTCTGTCCCTGCATTTTAAAGCTGTACACCGCAGCCCAAGTTTTGCCAACATCTCTGCCTCATCAATTGGCCAATCAGTTTGAGACCTGTCGAGAATTTCGAATAATATCCCCTTTTTAATCGCCTCTTCTACACTGCATATCAACCCATGTGGACCTTTTCCAGTTAGTAGTTGAAGAATGATAATCCCCAAAGCATAAAGATCTGATTTTGGTCGAACTGTTCCAGTTAATTGGTACTCAGGGTCCATGTAATACAGTGTGCCGGCGATGACTGTTTCTCTGTACTCTGTGAGCCCTTCTGGCACAAGATCTGATATGAGCTTCGCAAAACCGACATCACCAATTTTGCTTACATAATTCTTGTCCAGCAAAATGTTTCCAGGCTTTAGGTCACGATGCACTATGGGGTCCGGTTTTGTTCCATGCAAGAAAGCAAGCCCACAAGCCACCTCAAAGATAATTTGGAACCGCAGAAACCAATGGAGTGATTGGTGCCCTTTATTGTTGATAAGTTGATCTTCTAGACTCCCATTCTCCATGTATTCATACACAAGACATCCAATTTCAGGACAAAAACCAAGCAACAGAACCAAGTTGGGATGGTGAAGTTGGCTGAGAATCTCCACCTGTATGATGTCACAAGGTAGATCAATTTAATGAATCCTTCATCCACAGTACAAACTACTTATCATGTTATCTATGATCCCTTGACCACATAGTAAAACTGATACAAAATGAGATAAGTCCACAAAGAACACAATAAACCACAACTAGAAACTTCAGTAACTAGGCAAAAAAAAAATCATTAGGTAGGGCCATAGCATAACTAATGGAATGTAAATGAAATTAAATATAAAGGAATGTACCTCTCTCAAGAACTCATCGATCTTGTCACTGGAATCTTGTTGAATAACCTTGACAGCTACTTCAGTGTGATCAAGGGTGCACCTGTAAACATTTCCATAGCCTCCCTCACCTATCTTCCTTGCATCAGAAAAGTAATCCGTGGCAAGCTCTATTTCATGTCTAGAGTACCGCCTGCAACCTTTGCCTGTTGATAGAAGAGCATCCACTACCTTTGCCTTCTCGGTAGACACCATGTCTGCCACTATTTCAGCCTTGTGCTTGGAATAACCCTCGTGAGTGAATGACTCTGTTGCCATCTCAACTGCTCCAATAGCTTCTAAATGTTTGGTATGCTCATGCGCAACAGCCTGTTTCAACACTTCCTCTCTCTGTAGGGCATCTTGCACCTTCTTCACCTCTTCACAGCACTCAGTAGGAAGTGACCGAATCTGAAAACTCAGAAATCAAATGGAGAAATAAGTGAAAATCTTCCGTCAAAGGGGGAAAAAAGATAAATGAAAGACAAATGTTAGAGGCAACCAACTTAGGAGATTATTAGCAATCTTCTAAAGAAGATAGTCTAATATAGCATCACCAATAATGTTTTTAAGGGGCCAAATAGTGCGCCATCACGCATCACTGACCTTAGCGTGGACAAGATTCTCGCAAGCTCTATCATACATCATCAAAGTATCCTTCAACTCTTTCCTCAGTTTTGCTACTTCATCTACATGTTGAGACTGCAAATCAAGCCAGAAAACAAGTCAGCATTATAAAATTGTAGAGTAGCTCACAATTACCAGAAATGATGTGATGCATCTGGAAGCTGGCATTAGTACGAATTTTCTTCAGGCAAAATACAGCTCTAACCTCTTCAATCGAGCGTAAGGCAACATAAGGAACTTCTTTCAATTGGCCAATAGCATCAAAATCTTTGTTCCCTTCTCTCCCTGGTGTCTTTCGACCTAAGCTTCCTAAAATACCTCTTCTACGTCTTTCTGAACTTTTAACAGCATTTGTAGAAGTGCTAAGAGAACTGCTGGTTTGAGAGCATGAGGCCAAACTAGAATTTCCAGAATATTTTGGTATTTCATCATCAGCCAGATTATGCAACCAGTCCCTCTGTATTTGGTCGGATGCTTTATGACTTATTGACTGAATCCTAACATAAGTGTTCGACTCTGTAAAGAAACGTATGTTTAAGACAAAAGGAGTTCAATACGAATAGTAAACAAAGACAAAAGCATTGAAGGAAAGGAAGTTGTACAATACATACTGCTTGTTCGAGCCTGATTTGCAAATTTTATAGTTAATCTATGTCGAGACACAACAAATACATTGCAGGAACTCGGCATAATTTTCAGAACCACAGCAGGCACATCTCGGAGCCGTAGCATCCTGAAAAAGGAATAGTGACACCATTTACCAACAGTACATCTGGCACAATTGGGTATAAACCAATGTGACAAAATTCAGAATACAAACAGACAAACCCATAATTTTATTTATTTTTATACATTTGAAGTTGATAATGGGATTAACCAAGCAACATAGAAATGTTATTTGCTTCAGGTAATATATATTAATGAGATTATGGTATTGACATACAGGAATTTCGTAGATTCGGAAAACACAGAGCGCAACATGGCATGTATAATATTTAAAATGGTAAGAGATTAGAGACTTTAAGCCTTTAATTTAATAAGAGTTGGAATAACATCAGTAGATAACACAGCCCAAGAAAAAATGTTAGCTACTAGTACAGTACCGAGAAATGGTCTAGCAGGCTACCACAAACAAGTAGATCCACCAAATGAATGTGGCAGTTGAGGCACATATTGATTGCAGCAAATTCTACAAAAAAAAAAAGAGAAAAAAAAAAGAGAGAAACCAGCTGCTGCTCATAGAATTCGCATATGACATCTACTACTTTGTTATAGAAATATTTTATGAGAGCTGAAGAAAGCAACTTTCTAGGGGAAAAATTTATAGCAGAGGTTACTGAATTGTGATGCAAGGTGGCAAAATCTAATGAGGGGCCTTGAGAAGGAGTTTTAGGCCCTCCCAAGAACAGTTCTTTTCCAACTTTTGAGCTGATCTCAATTTTCGAAAAAAAGGGGTAAGAATGAAGTGAATTCGGAGCCTTTTGTGCAAATTATCCCAAACTGTACCCTTTCCTCCAAGCCGTTCGCAAAGGCAGTCAGCTAAAGAAACCCCCACGAATTGCTCAATTGGGACGAAAGGAACAGATCAGTAGTACATAACAGGCACAGATCAGCATCAAACAGGACTCTTCCTGCTGCCACAAGTCTTGCCAGTGCATCTATCACCTTTTGAAAGCCAAATGCACACAAGCAGACCTCGCTATCTCAAAAGGTACTCTCCTTTTTGCTCGATATCCAGCTTGCTTTCTTTTTTCACTTCCGGGAAAAGGCTAAACAGGTGACAACAATCCCCTGATCCCTATCACATCGTCTACGTGTTCTCAAAAGCGAATTCTAGCCCTTTCTACTTGGACAAATTTGCAAACATTGACAAAGTTAGATCCTCACCTCCGGAACAAGATACACTCTGCAGGCTAGGCTGGTTAATCCTATTATATTTCGTTCAAAAACATATAAAAATGAAGTTTAACCGTGGCATATGTTAATTCATTTATCACCCTTTTGCATACCAAATGGTTAGCGTGACTGAATGATGCACATCTTATTATCACCATCCCCAAAAGGGACTCTCCTTTCTGATCTTTATCCACTTCTCTAATTTATTTCAGCAAAAGGCTAAACAACAGTCCCCTAATCCCCCTATCACGTCTTGATTGGTTTCTCAAAAGCGAAATTCTAACCACCCTCGGTACCAGGAAGAAATATTGACAGAATTAAATCATCACCTCCGGAGCCAGCTCAAGGAGGCGGATCCGAGCACGAGGCTGCGAACGCCGGACTCCACCGCGTACGTCACCAGCGCCTCCGCGACGCTGTCCCCTTCGAGAACCACCGTCTCCACCTGCGCGTTAAAATTTCAGCGGCCGATCAGAGCGACAGAGTGGCAGCCAGGCTACGCGGGTGATCAAGGAGTGATTTTTTTTATGGCTACGCCGGTGGCAAGGAGTACTCACGGTTCTGCGGCCGCAGAGGCGGCGGAACGGGAGGAAGACCTCCTGCGCGCGAGCCCGGCGGTCCTGCGCGTATATCTCCACCACCTCCCGCTCCATCCTCTCCACTGGCACCCTCTCCCCCGCTGCGCCGCACCGAGGAAAAAAAGAAGAAACCCGTGTCATATCACAGCTCGCTGCCAGTTCGCACCGAATGGAAGAGGAGGTCGGGAAGCAGTCGAGGGAAGGCTGCTCCTTACAGGGGGTGGGGACGAAGGAGACGGGCGGGATGACGTGGACGAGCGCGACGCGGCCGCCGGCGGGGACCAGGCTGGCGGCAGCCCACCGCGCCGCGCGGCGGCTGGCGCGGCCGTCCCCGCGCACGGCCACCGCGACCTGGGGGCCGCCAGAGGCGGCCGAGGACGAGGAGTCCATCGCTCTCCGCGGCTCTAACCTTATCCCGGAGCGGCGGAGGCGGAGACTCAGAGCCAATTCAGCTGCTGCTGCTCTGACTCGGCGGCGGCGGCGGGAGCGGCGGGGAAGCGACGGCCAGGTTGCTTCGGGAGCACGGGGGCCGCTGGGTTTAATGATGGAGTTCCCGTGGACAGTGACTGTGAGAGGGACATTTCAATGACGACGTGGAGGTGAGGCCACCTAGGGGCCCACGGATGTGGGCCCGGGTCGTAGCGGGTTTCCGAGCAACCGAGGGTGGAGCGCGGGTCGTGGGCTCGTGGCGGGAGCTTTCTCGAGAATGTTCGTTTGTTGGTTTCGGGATGTCCAGCTTTGACCGTTGAGCGGTGACTTGGGTGACGATTGTCCGGGACGTTTTATGATCCAAGTTCAGATTTAAAAATAAACTTTAAATATTTGAATTCCTGCTCATAAAACCTGAGTCTTGAGTCTTTTTTACTACGTGGCATGGGTGGATATCCATCTCTACTGCTGGCCTTCCTCCATAACGGCATATGGAATGTATTTTTCTGATAATTTTATGTTGGAAAATACTGCAACATATATTTTCAATTTTCGATATTTCAAGACCTAAGGTTTCTGACTCGAACTATTCTGTTATCAAAAGTAATGGGAATGGGTTTCCCGTTGTCAAAAACAAGACATATGGCTTCGGAATAATTATTTATCAGTTTTGCTAGATGTATGTCGACAAGTTTGTTCTGTTGAATCACTCACGTCATGCTTGGCAACGAGATTCATGTTGGACTCTTATTGCTCCATCTCAAGCGAACTCCACGAACTCCGGCAAGATTTAGGGTTAGGGTTCGGGATTTTAAAGGATTTTGTGGCACCTGGGTTGTAGAGGGCTATGATGGTCGTCGGCCCGGCGGTGGTGGTTTGTGGGGTGGTGTATGGTGGTAGGGGGCAACGAGGCGATGAAGGGTGGCCGGTTGGGCGGAGCTTGTGGCGAGGGCAACTCGTCGGAGTGGTTCATAGGTGCGGAACCGGCAGCTCTTGCCACCGGAGATAGATGAGAAGGGCGGGCGAGGGCGTCGCGTCAAAGATTGAGAAGAAGTTGTGAAAAGAAGAGACTGTGACAGAGGGGAAATGTCGTCTATGGGGATGAGGAGTCTGGCGAACCTCCTCGGCATCGAAACCTTGTAGGCGGACAACGATGTGTGGGGTTAGGGATGGGACGGATTGAGGCAACGTTGGTGGGAGAATGAAATAGTTCTAAAGTTGATGAAGAGTCGAAGGGGTAAAGAGGATAGGAAGGTGAATCTGGTGTTGAGGAAAATATGAATTTTTGATGTTTTCGTAGGCCTTTTTCTCTTGTGGACTAGCTGGTCCATTGGCCTTGGCGCTGCTCTGGTCCATGCAGTTGGGGTACTTGTGCTGGTGCTTGGTTCAGCTAGGGCATGGGATGAAAAGGAACGAGTCGAGGGAGAGGGAGCAAGAGGCAACGGCATCTCGACGGCAGTGGCGTAACTGCCTCCCCATTCCCTTTGGGGAACGGGTGGGGTTGGATGGTGTCGAGGCCCCTATTTGTATGCCCTCTTCCTCTTCCTTGGGACCGGCTGGAAAATCCCCTCCTCTTTCTTGCTCTCTCACCGATTTACTATTTTGGTTCTTGGGGATCACCATATGTTCTTGTCCCGGTTGGAGCTCGAGATTTGGACTGGTGATTTGGAGCTGCGAGGGTTTGAATGGTGCGGCTCGTTTATTGGTGCTCATCAGAGCTGTGATTGTTGAGGCTCACCTGCACGTGTTGACGCGGTATGGTGAGGCTTTGTATCTCCATCTTCTTCACTGGTAGCTACGACGACGAATAGGATTTCTAGGACAGTGGCTGAAGTGTCGTGCCTTGCCTCGATCCTTAGTGCATTTGAATAAATTGCTTTGTGAGTACTATTTTTCCTCTGTTTCTATGTTCTGGACAAGCACGAGATGCCCGATGATGATTAAGTGTTCTGAGATTGGGCGTGTTTGCTGAGTACACTAGCATATACCTATTGATTCACTTGTTGCTGGTTGAAGTTGGTGGTACCTAGAGGCTATTCGATGTGCAAATATTTTTGTTCCTGTATACTGTGATACATCTATTTTGGAACCCCAGCTTTCTGCATGTTAACCTTGTCCTGGATTAGTGCTACAATGTGAACTGAGTATACTTTGCATATATCTAGTTCTAGATGGATTGCTAGTTCAAATTACAGTTATTGTCTTTTGCCTTTTGTAGTTCATTTTCATCTCAGAATAGCCATCTTGTTTCTATTGTGCCAATTGTATTCTCTGATATTTGAGTGCAGCACTGTCCAAGATAGGGATTTAGAATTTGAGATTTTGGCTCAAGTCATATTTGCTTGTTGAGATCTTAGGAACACTGTCCAATCAATGAAATACTTATTAGGACAATTATGGAGCAGGAACATTATGATCCTAGGGCCAATTGTCAAATCGTTTCTTAGAGCAATGTCACAAAAGAACTTTATGTCATGTTCAGTTCATACGTTACACATGATTCTTGTTACTGTTGATACAATGTTTCGGGTATACTGTTTACTATTTATGTGTAATGGTTTCATATTGTTATGCTCTTGTTCTTATATATATGGAATAATATCTATGGTCGTATTATTGTATTATTTACAACAATCTAGAAATCATATTGCTTCTGAGATAGCTAGTTCTAGCTACTCTGGCCTACCACCATTGTCCTTAGATGCTATTAAGCGTGGGAGTTTTGATGGGATCGGCTTTAAGCGCTGGTAGGCTCGGATAAGGCTATGGTTGATGGAGCTCAAACTTTTCTAGGTCCTCACCGAAGAGCCGCCTTCGGGGGAAGCCGTGCTAGAAGAGGTCGAAAGAACATGTCTCAGCGTGTTAACGGCCCATTGGGAGAAGGCTAATGCCTCTGACCTAGCATGCCTCTTGGCTGTCCTATCGAACAGGCTATTCGACGTCTACTTGGTGTTCGGGGAAGCACGAAAGGTGTGGACGGAGCTGAATGACAAGTATGCTGAAAGTGACAACGACAATGAATCCTTCATGGTGGCAAGTTACCTGAACTTTCATATGGGAGATGGCAAATCAGTCATTGAACAGATCCATGAGTTGCAGTTGATCATGCTAGACTTAGGACAGTATGGCTATGTTCTCCCTGAGAACTTTCAGGTTAATGCCATTCTAGTCAAGCTGCCCACTTCTTGGCGTGACTTTATCACTGTGTGTCAGCACTTAAAGTAGCGGTTGACTCTTAATGAGCTCATCGCTGCTATGAATGTCGAGGAGAAGTCCAGGGCAGGCTATGGTGGGGTGAAGGTGTCCGCTTAAGCTAACCTTGTCGAGCACAAGAACCAGCCTGGGAGGAATGTAAAGAAAGAGAAGACCAAGCTTGGTTATTCAGGGCCGAAGGCTAATGCTATGAAGAAGAATAAGAAACCCCGATATTGTCTGATATGTCTACGGCAGGTTGGATCACAATGCCAACAGATGTCGCGATCTTAAGGGCAAGGGGCTAACACCTAAGAAGCAGAAGGTAGCCAAACCCAAGTTCATGTGGCAGTTGTGACAGTCAATGATACCGAGAAAGGCGACTCCACCAGTGGGTATGTATCTGAGGCCTTTATGGAAAATTCACCAGTAAATTGGTGGGTTGATACAGGTGCAACAAGATATATTTGTGCTTATCAGACGTGTTTTACTTCTCTTCAGGGTGCATATGGTGGATCCGTACTGATGGGGAATGGAGTATCGATAGCAGTATGCGGAGTAGGATAAGTGAGCATGAAGCTAACTTCCAACAAGACTCTTGTCCTGAAGGACATGCTATTTGTGCTTGCCATAACCCGTAATCTACTCAGTGGATCAATGCAGTGTCAGTAAGGAATAAAGTTAGCCTTTGAATCAAATAAAATAGTGTTGACCAGGTATGGGTCATTTGTAGGAAAAGGATTCGAGCCGATTTTGATGTATTTTGGTATTCTTGGTTGAAGCATGAGGAGTACCGGCATTCTTCCTCTTCCCAAACTTTTTCACCTACCACTGACAATCACCAACCTCGACAAAGAATCTTGGGTGAGTCTCCTAGGCTCCCATGGCAAGGATGCGCATTTTGGTTGGATAAATTCCAGAGTTAGGAGCTAATTTTGAGGAGTTCTCATGTTCTTGAGCTTTGGAGCAAAAAGAGAGGATTCAAATGAGTTTTGTGCTAGGACGCGTGTTGCTAGGTTAGTGAGTGAGTTCTAGACTCTATAAACTGTATTAAACATGTTCCCCTTTGGTTTGGAGAGGCTCGCAAATCAAATCGGCCAAGTTTTCCTCTTTGAAGCAAACTCTCTGGACAACCTGGATAGTCTGGGTAGCCTAGTGAAAACCCCGATGAATTGTGCTCAAAAATCGTTATGGTTTAGGGTGCAAGTTGAGTCTAGAACCCTTTTGTATAGTGTATATGTATATTTATGTAGGATAGATATAACCTGCGAGTCGAATCAGTCGAGGAAGATCATCGAGAAATGCAAGTCTGCCCAACCCAAATAGTTCGAGTTAAACTCAGAGGGTTCAGGTCATTCACGGTGCTTTTAACTGAGCACCCTCGCTCGGAGCCTCACCTAGATAATCCATTTAACCCGGATAGTCCAGATTAAACCCGGAGGGTCCAGGTCAATTCGGTTTAGATTTAGCATAGAACGCTCGCTCGGAGCCTCACCCGGACATCCTGGCCTAACCCGGAGGTTCCAGACTTAGCCCAAACCTTCCTAGTTAATTCAAAAATAGCTAACCAATAACCCCCGTCCGGAGTACAACCCGGAGGGTCTGGAACCCGGATGTTCCGAGTTCAACCCAGAGTCTCCGGCCTCCTATTAGCTTTCTGAAGTCGTTTAGATCGCAAAGTTTACTATTGATTCGCATGTCTTGCACTTTTAGCTTGTTGTTATGCATATTGTAGCATACATGGTTGTGCTTCATTCATACTCATCATTGCACACATTCTTCTTTAGTGAATGAGGATCCAAGGTGTGACACGGGTGTGGTTGAAGGTGACACCGAGCCACACGGGTTCTGTGAATTCTATGTGGGTAACATCAGACAACTGCCTGAGCAGCAAGGCAAATATTTAAGCATATTTCTTCCATTAATTTGGATCATATGTGTCTAATATGATAATATATGCTTTATGTATGTTTGCATGTTATCGAGTCAGCGTCGGGTTTGGTATGTGTAGAACCTATATTGATGTATTTCATCCCCTGTCTTGAGATATTGATGATATATATCCTTGTAATCGGCGTTTAACTTGATGTTGTCTAATTCAAAGGTTAACTGAATTGCTTAGCCATGCTTAGGTTCTTCGGTAGAAGTCGAGCGGTGAAATGAATTCATCGTTTGCGAGCATATGCTTTAATTACTATCACAATGATAACAATGTTGGGTTTATGAGCAGTGAGGATGAGGCGAGATGTGGCTGGTGTTAGGAGTGTTTTCTCCTACCCCGATGTGGAGTTCCCCGGGGTAGGTCGGGAGACGAACCCAAATGCCATAGATCGCTTGTATCATTTAAACACCATCCGTCAGTGCCGTTAGCTTTAGCACTTTCCATGCTCACCACATGTCGATCTAATGGTAAGATAAGTTGAATATCATACGCCATGCTAACGTTTGTCGTGCATCCCTATGATATGTAAGAGAAAAAGAATAGAAGAAGCAAGGTGGCGGGGAGCCGAAGGTGTCCAGGATATGCTCACGGCAACCTCGGTACCATAGGGGCATGTGCAAGTGGGTAGTTTCAGGTATGAGAAAGGTTGATATGAGTACCCCTTGTATGGACCTGTGTGGTCACATGAGATGTATGCTCCTCAAGTCGTGTGGGTAAAGGAGCATCCCTTGCAGGGTGAAAAATCAATTCAAATTACCGTACTCTCGATCATGAACATGCTTTTGTCCATCCATATCGGTCGTAGAGTTTTGAATTTGGGATGATGTGGTGGGTATGTTAAGATGGTTCTATTCACACCTATGTACATTATGGTTTCAGTTGTATCTATGTTTATGTTGGTGGCTATGGTTTAGAATAATACTTTTGATACAGTATAGTTGCTCACATGTTCATGTTAAATTGTGCTTTGCATCAATTTAATTAACCATGTGGCCGTATAATTGCTAATATCCAAATGCATAATACTTAGAGTTGGGTTATCTATAAGTACCAAATATGGATTAAGTCTTGCGAGTACCTTCTTACTCACACTGCTCTTTTAGGTGCTACCGGCGAGGAGGAGTTGGTCTTTAGCTACTTCACGCCCGCCGAGGGTGGTGGCGGGCATGAGGAGCCAACTACTCGGAGGTCGTGCTTTTGTGATGGAGCCTAAGGGCATATGGTTCCATCCTCCTTTTGTTGTTTATAGTTTTAGTTTCCGTTGCGTAGTTCTCTTTTGTCTAGGAGTAGATTACTTTCAGTCTTCTTCTAGCTCTCTTTTGCTGTAAATTGTAAGAAATTGTGGATACTTAAGAACTTGTAATATAATTAAATTACTCGCTCTTTGTTAAGCTTTGTTGTGATGTGATATGTTGGAAAGGCATGTGTTCTGGTCTTGGGCATAAAATACGTGCTGGGACTACTAGAGTGGTATTCTGATTAATCATTGAAGTCGTGATTAAGTAAATGATTGATTTAATGATTAAAGAATACTGTTTGGACGGTTCTTTATAGCGTAGCATCAGAGCTTGGTTTAATGAAGTAGCCTAAAAATGCTTAGAACGTAGGTTAGCAAGTGTGTCAAACCCACTAAGCAACCCACTAAAGTTTCTTTTTGTACCTCTGCATGCTAATATGTACAAACTTGCTATACTATGCTCCTAAGTATAACGTGTGCTTGGTTGTTGTATTTAGAGTGTTTGTTTATGTATTATGTTGTTTTCTATTATGATACATTTATTAATTATGTTGCATTAACGCATCCCGATAGCGGCAAATATCGGGGGCTCAACTAGTACGAGGTAGGGGCCTGGTATCTTACATACAGTGATGGTACAGAAAGTGAGTACGTTAGCAATAACGTATTGACATTCACCATACGATGGTAGTTATGGTCGTATACCCATGTGGTGATTACATGGGGTGTCTCGTAAGATGATGTACAGGACATGAATACGATGGCAACAACGTATGATACGTCGCTTGTGCGGCGAGTCGCATAAGCATCATTCGCACGAATGTGATTGTGATGATTGTTCAGGAGAGATGCACTTGAGAAAGAAATATATAGATAAGGATCGAGCATACTCTCATGTTCTATCGTTTATGTTGCATCATACCTTTGAACATGCATTTCCCTTGATATATGATGCCTTAGTGTGCATCACTTGCGAATGATATCCGTCTAATGCTGTTTTGCTATGTCAGAGTTTGACTTTTACCTCTTTTTATCTTATCATCACAATAGGATGAGGACTCGTGGTAGTGATCTTCTTGAGGGTTCTAATAAGAACAACCCCGTACAGCCTCCACCACCGAGCATGGTGGATGTACTAATGCAGATTGCGCAGACGGCTCTCCACGAGGTCCTCATGCGCAACACGGCCCCTCATGTAGGAGGTGGGGTCGGGTGCCAAGATGACTTTGCAAATTTTCTTCGGACTCAGCCGCCCACATTCACGCGGGCTAAGGATCATCTTGACGCTGACCATTGGCTTCGAACCATCAAGCAGAAGCTCGCTCTCCTTCGGTGTGAGGACCATGAGAAGTCTCTCTTCACCGCCCTTCAACTCTAAGGCACGGTCGTTGAATGGTGGACCAACTACTTGACCATGCATGTCGCCAGTCATCGCATCTCCTGGGCAGAATTCCACCAAGCCTTCCGTGACTTCCATATTCCCAAGAGGCTAATGGAGATCAAGAGGTGAGAGATCTTGAACCTCCAACAGAGGGGTAAATCGGTAATGGAGTACATGCAAGTGTTTAATGACTTGACATAGTATGCTCCAGAAGAGCTCAGCACCGATGAAAAGAAATAGTATTGCTTCGTGAACGGCCTCACTTCTAAGATGCAAGACCACCTCTCAGCGCATGAGTTTACCGACTTTAACAAGTTGGTGAGTACCTCCCTCACGGTGGAGTTTAAGATGAAGAACCACCAAGAAAAAAAAGAAATGCAAGAAGGCTCCATCACCTTCCGTGGGTGGGAGCTCTAAACGTCCGTGTACGTGGAGCCAACCTCCTCCATCTCACGTGGAAACATCAGTTGCTCCACAATCAATGTGGGTGGTGCGACGTCCATTTTTCTCCTCATCACAAGGACAACCTCCACGACCCGTAGGATCTCAAGGGAGTGTGACAAGTGGCTCTAGCGGCCCTTGCTACAATTATGCACGGGTCGAACATTCCGTACGGGATTGCCCCTTCCCGAAGTCCGGAGCCACGGTGACTACTCCAAGGCCACCAATCCCCGCACAATCCACTCATCAAGGCTCGAAGGCTGCGCAAGTCCCTAAGTGTGGTCGAGTGAACCACATCACTGCCGAGGAGGCTAGAGAGGACAATAGCGTGCTCGTCGGTACGCTACTTGTGAATTCTCATCATGGAAGTATGCTTTTCGATTCTGGTGCATCTCATTTGTTCATTAGGGAAGGTTTTATTCTAAGTCACAATATAGTCACCAGACTCTACCTTCTTCATTTTGTATTGATGTGCCTGGTGCCAAATTGCAAGCCAGTCGATTTGTTCCTCTTGCCAAAATTCTTATTAAAGTAGTTACATGCTCTGCAAATTTGATTCTCCTCGATACTAGAGGAGTGGATGTCATATTAGAAATGAATTGATTAACCCAATATGATGCTCGTATTGATTGTGCCAAGAGGGTGGTTTCTCTTAAAAATCCAAGTGGTGTGCGGATTTTTCTTCACCTTGGAGAGGGTGGTCCCCACTTGTATGCCCTGAAGGTGGTCACAGCCACAGATTTCCTGGATATCCCTGTTGTCTATGAATTTCCTAATGTCTTTCCATAGAAACTGCCAGGAATGCCACCCAATCGAGCAGTAGAATTCTCTATTTATCTTTTACCCGGTACGGCCCCGATTTCAAATAGGTCTAATCGGATGCCTCCAAATAAATTGGCAAAATTGAAGAAGCAGATTCAGGAGTTACTCTCGAAGGGTTTCATTCACCCGAGCTCCTCACCCTAAGGATGCCCGACGCTCTTTGTTAAGAAGAAGGATGGCACTCTATGGATGTATGTTTGCATGTTATCGAGTTGGCGTCGGGTTTGGTATGTGTAGAACCTATATTGATGCATTACATCCCCTGTCTTGAGATATTGATGATCCATATCATTGTTACTGGGGTTTAACTTGATGTTGTCTAATTCAAAGGTTAACCGAATTGCTTAGTCACGCTTAGGTTCTTCGGTAGAAGTCGAGCGGTGAAATGAATTCATCGTTCGCGAGCATAGGCTTTAATTACTATCACAATGATAAAAATATTGGGTTTATGATATTGGTTGGATGAGTAGTGAGGATGAGGCGAGATGTGGGCGGTTTTAAATGTGTTTTCTCCTACCCTAATATGGAGTTGCCCGAGGTAGGTCGGGAGAGGAACTCAGATGCTATAGATCGCTTGCATCGTTTAAGCACCATCCGTCGGTGTTGTTGGCTTTAGCACTTTCCGTCACATGTCGATATAATGGTAAGATAAACCGAATATCATATGCCGTGCTAACGCTTACCGTGCGTCCCTATGACGCGTAAGAGAAAAAGAATAGAAGAAGCATGGTGATGGGGAGCCGAAGGTGTCTGGGATATGCTTGGTAACCCTGATGCCATAGGGGCATGTGCAAGTAGGTAGTTCTATGTATGAGAAAGGTTGACATGAGTACCCCTTGTATGGACCTGTGTGGTCACATGAGCCATATGGTGCTCAATTCGTGTGGGTAAAGGACCATCCCCCTGCAGGGTAAAAAATCAATTCGAATTGCCATGCTCTCGGTCATGAGCATGCTTTTATCCATCCGCATCGGTCGTAGAGTTTCGAATTTGGGATGATATGGTGGGTATGTTAAGATGGTTCTATTCACACATATGTACATTATGCTTTGAGTTGTATGTATGTTTATGTTGGTGGCTATAGTTTAGAATAATACTTTTGGTATAGTATAGTTGCTCACATGTTCATGTCAAATTGCACTTTGCATTAATTTACTTAACCATGTGGCCGTATTCTTGCTAACGTCCAAATACATAATCCTTGGAGTCGGATTATCTATAAGTTCCCAATATGAATTAAGTCTTGAGAGTACATTTGTACTCACGCTGCTCTTTCAGGTGCTACTAGGTCGGAGAAGTTGGTCTTTGGCTACTTCACGCACGCCGAGGGTGGTGTCGGGCATGAGTAGGCAACTACTCAGAGTCGTGCTTTTGTGATAGAGCCTAAAGGCATATGGCTCCATCCTCCTTTTGTTGTTTATAGTTTTAGTTTCCGCTACATAGTTCTCTTTCGTCTAGGAGTTGATTAGTTTCAGTCTCCTCCTAGCTCTCTTTTGCTGTAAATTGTAAGAAATTGTGGATTCTTAAGAACTTGTAATATAATTAAATTACTCGCTCTTTGTTAAGCTTTGTTATGATGTGATATGTTGGAAAGGCATGTGTTTCGATCTTGGGCATAAAACACGCGCCGGGACTACCGGAGCGGTATTTTGATTAATCATTGAAGTCGTGATTAAGTAAATAATAGATTTAATGATTAATTAGAATATTGTTTGAATGGTTTCTTACAAGCAAGATGGATCTTATTCCCTCATATAATTATGACAAGAGCCATAAGTGCGAGGTGTGTGTGCAAGCTAAGCAGCCCCGCAAATCATTTCATTCAGTTGAGGGGAGAAGCACCACACCACTTGAGCTGATTCATTTTGATATTTGTGAGATGAATGAAATAATAACAAAGGATGGCAAAAGATACTTCTTTACTCTTATAGATGATGCTACTAGGTTCTGCTATATCTATTTGCTTAGAACAAAAGATGAAGCATTAGAATACTTTAAGATCTATAAGGCTGAGGTGGAAAACTAGTTGGAGAAGACAATAAAGAGACTAAGGTTTGACAGAGGTGGGATTTCTCTGAGTTCTGTGAAGAAAGTGGCATAATCCATGAGTTTACACCACCATACTCACCATAGGCCAAAGGAGTAGCCGAGAGAAAGAACCAAATGATTTGTGACTTGGTTAACACTTTGTTACAAAGTTCTGGTATGGCTAACTCATGGTAGGGTGAGACTGTTCTCATAGTTAACTATGTCCTGAACAGGGTTGCTCCTCGAAATCGCGAGGTAACCCATTATGAAGGATGGAAGGGGAGGAAATCGAATCTGTCTTTTCTTCGCACTTGGGGCTGTTTAGCTAAAGTACATGTTCCCCTGCCGAAGAAAAGGAAATTAGGACCAAAGACTGTCGATTGTGTCTTCCTAGAGTGTGCACACCAGAGTACCGCCTATAGATTCCTAGTGGCTCATTCTGAGGTCTCAAACATTGCCGTCAACTCGATTATGGAATCTTGGGATGCAACATTCTTTGAGCACATCTTTCCTATACGAGCGAAGAAGGCTAATATCCCTGATCTTTTAGTTGATGACCCTACTCCTCAAAGTGTTAGTGACACGGTTCCTGAATTGGAACTTAGGAGAAGCAAAAGGTAAAGAACTAGAAAATCATTGGGAGATGACTTTGTCACCTTTGTCATTGATGATGAACCATGAAACCATTCAGAGGCACACACTTCTCCAGAAGCGAAGTACTGGAAGGAAGCAATCCGTATTGAGATGGATTCGATCATCACTAATGGAACTTGGGATTTAGCAAACCTTCCAGTCGGCTACAAGCCGGTTGGCTGCAAATGGATCTTCAAGAGAAAGCGTAGACCCGATGGTACTATAGAAAAGTACAAGGCCTGATTAGTGGCAAAGGGTTTTACGCAAAGAAAATGTGAGGACTACTTCAATACGTATTCTCCTATTGCTAAGTTGCCCACTATCCGCATGCTCTTGGCACTGGTAGCTTCACATAATCTCCTTGTGCATCAGATGGATGTCAAGACCGCTTTTCTTAATGGAGAGTTGGATGAGGATATCTATATGTAGTAGTCAGATAGATTCATGGTAACGGGACAGAAGAGTAAAGCATGCAGGTTAATCAAATCTTTGTATGGTCTAAAATAGGCCCCTAAGCAGTGACATAAAAAGTTCAATACTACACAGACCTCGATCGGCTTTTGTGTAAATGAAGCCGATAAGTGTGTGTATTATCGCTTTGGTGGGGGATGAGGTGTCATTCTATATTTATACGTGGATGACATACTATTGTTTGGGACAGACCTGGAAATGATTAATCAAACCAAGTCCTTTCTATCACAGAACTTTGATATGAAGGACATGGGCGAAGGTGATGTAATTTTAAACATCAAGCTGCTAAAGGGTGAGAATGGGATCACTCTAAGTTAATTCCATTATGTGGATAATGTGCTTACACATTTTGGTTTGATAGACTGTAAGCCTGTAGCCACGCCCTATGATCCGAATGCTAAGCTAAAGAAAATATAGGCTTTGGGAAAGACCAATTAAAATATTCACATATGATAGGTTCCCTCATATACTTGGTCAGTACAACTAGGCCTGGCATCTTATATTCAGGTTGAGTCGTTATACGTCCAACCCGGGAGATGATCATTGGATAGCACTGGAGAGAATACTTAAGTACCTGAAGTGGACAAAGAACCTAGGGATTCATTATTCTGGCCATCTTGTACTCATAGAGGGATTCAATGATTCTAACTAGATTAGTGACTCGGGTGATATGAAGGCTATGAGTGGATATGTTTTCACTTTAGCGGGCGGAGCTATGTCTTGGAGGTCATCTAAACAGACCATCCTCACTCGCTCCACGATGGAGGCTGAGCTATTGGTGTTAGATTCAGCAGTTGTAGAGGCAGAATGGATCAGAGAACTCCTTTCTGACCTGCCGATATTGGATAAGCCAATTCCGGCTGTTCTCACCTACTGCTATAACCAAACCATTCTGGTTAAGGTGAAGAGTAGAAAGGACAACATGAAAACTTCAAAGCATATAAAACGATGACTCAAGTCGCTAAGGCATGCAATAGAGACAGGTATAATCGTTGTGGATTATATTCTGTCTAAAAGGAACATTGCAGACCCTTTCACAAAAGAAATGGCTAGAACAGTCATTCAGGCAACGTCAAGAGGAATGAGATTACTACCCACTGATAAGGTTCACATCGACAGTAACCTATCTTAGGAGATCGGAGATCCTGTGAACTAGGCTTTAGGAAAACAAGCTGTGTGGATATAAGAGCAAATAAATTCCATTTGCTGCTCTGCTCTTCTATAGGAGAGGGTGAGTTGTTAACTCTTAATGAATTCAGTGTTGTATGGCAATAGATGTCGTCCTGCAGGACATCTAGGAGAATTCACCTATGTGAGTGTGATTGTGTGGTTGCAATAATAGAGAAGTCGGGTACTTCTCTAAGTGGCACTCATGAACTAAGGTACATGGATATGACTGTAACGTCCAACCTGAGAGCTAATGCAAAAGCAGCCTCGTACAGGGTGTTGCATATGAAGAGGCTCTCACATCAAGGTTGAGGATCAAGCTTCAGTCCTCCTCATCTTGTGTAAGCCAATTTATATTCAACTAGGTAACTTGTTCAAACCCGAATGATACTTGTTACTCAAATACTGTATATCAAACCAATAACTCCAACATTAAAATTTTGGTGGGGATTGTTGAGGAAAATATGATTTTTTGATGTTTTCGTGGGCCTTTTTCTCTTGTGGACTAGCTAGCCCATTGGTCTTGGTGCTGCTCTGGCCCATGCGGTTGGGGTACTTGTGCTGGTGCTTGGTTCCGCTAGGGCACGGGATGAAAAGTAATGAGTCGAGGGAGATGGAGCAGGAGGCATCATCATCTCAGTAGTGTAACTGCCTCCTCGTTACCTTCGGGGGACGGGTGGGGCTGGATGACGGCAAGCCCCCTATTTGTATGCTCTCTTCCTCTTCCTTGGGACCGGCTGAAAAAATCCCCTCCTCTTTCTGCTCTCTCACCGATTTACTCTTTTGGTTCTTTGGGATCACCATATGTTCTTGTCCAAATTGGAGCTCAAGATTTGGACTGGTGATTTGGAGCTATGAGTGTTTGGATGGTTGAGCTCGTTTGTTGGTGCTCATCGGAGCTGTGATTGTCTAGGCTTGCCCGCACGCGCCGATGCGGTGCGGTTAGGCTTTGTATCTCTATCTTCCTCGGTGGCGGCAACGATGACGAATAGGGTTTCTGGGACAGCAGCTAAAGTGCCGTGCCTTGCCTCGATCTTCAGTGCATTTGAACAAATTGCTTTGTGAGTACTGTTTTTCCTCTCTTTCTATGTTCTGGACAAGCACGAGATGCTAGATGATGATTAAGTGTTATGAGATTGGGCGTGTTCACTGAGTACACTAGCATATACCTGTTGATTCAATTGTTGCTGGTTGAAGCTGGTGGTACCTAGAGGTTATTCGGTGTGCAAATATTTATGTTCCTGTATACTGTGATACATCTGTTTTGGAATCCTAGCTTCTGTCTGTTAACCTTGTCCTGGATTAGTGTTGCAGTATGAACTGAGTATACTTTGCATAGATCTTGTTCTAGATGGATTGCTAGTTCAAATTACAGTTACTGTCTTTTGCCTTTTGTAGTTCATTTTCATCTATGAATCAACCATCTTGTTTCTACCGTGTAGATTGTATTATCTGATATTGGAGTGCAGCACTGTCTAGGATAGGGATTTAGAATTTGGGATTTTGTCTTAGGTCATATTTGCTTGTTGAGATCTTAGGAACACTGCCCAATCAATGAAATACTTGTTAGAACAATTAGACAGCAAGAACATTATGATCCTAGGCCAATTGTCAAATCTTTTCTGAGAGCAATGTCACAAAAGAACTTTATGTGTTGTTCAGTTCATATGTTACACATGATTCTTGCTACTGTTGATATAGTGTTTCGGGTATATTGTTTACTATTCATGTGTAATGGTTTCATATTATTATGCTATTGTTCTTATATATATGGAATAATATCTATGCTCTTATTATCGTATTATTTACAACATCTGATTCGTTGGATATCCATCCAATGGCTAGAAAAAAAGATAAATTTAAGGGTACAAAATCATTCAGTGGACGGCTAGGCAAACCCTTAATTTATTAGTTGGCTTGGCTAGGGACGCACCCGTGCTCCGTGCAAATGTGTGAGAATTGTAAGCCAGTTTTTCTTCGGTTGAAGGGGTTAAATGGGGTAGAATTATCATCTGATTGTCAGGGTTTTGAGATGTGCTTTAAGCAATTTTGAGTGGAACAACATTGTTTTTTTTTATTTTGTAAAGCAAGAACCTCATTGAATCTTCAAGTTGAACTCTGAAGAATTTGTGGCAAGGAGTTTTAAGCAGTCCTTGACACCACAGGATAGAGACGGTCCACAAGTCCACAAGATACCTCGGTTTCTCAGGAATATGCCTGCTCGCTAAGGTTGACCTTGACGTACCACAGCCGGAGTAGCACCGACGTTTCCTCTTTTGCCTCTTCCACATCTCAATGGCAGCGAGGATCTCGAAACGACCGTACGTAGACAAAGTTAGGCAACGCTGGGCACCACATGCATTTCTGATTTCTTCTCTTCCAGACGAATGCCGCTCGATAGCCGTGTAACACATGTTACTGACACACAAAGTCGCACTCGGGAGTCAGGGCAAGTATTGGTGAAGGAGACAAGGGCCGGGCCCCGTGGACTTCCACGCCAACGCCTGAAGACAAGTTAGTACTACTATGTATATGTCCATGTGCAGTCGGCCTGGCCTGTTCACCCTCCGATTCCTCGAAGAGCCGTCGTTGGCTCTCGCGTGCACGTTCTCGGAGAGCGATCGATGGACCACGGCCAGGATGACTACAAGTATGGCGGCGGAAGGTAATATATGGGTCCCACAACCAGAACGGGTGTCCATTCGGCAAATCTGGACACGGACACATATGCATCGGAATCCGATTTGAATTTAAATGTTTATTTGGTAAAAAAAAATTAGATATGTAAAATATAACTTTGAATTCGATATGGATGTCGAAATTTGATTAAGATTTAGAGTTCAATTCGACAAAAAAATTCGACACGAGTGTCAGGTAACATTGCTGGTTAGTGATAACCATATATACTACTAACTATCTTCTCTATCATTTTGATTGTAAAGACAAATCATTTCGCTCCAAAGAAATCGGAAAACATAAAATGTGCGTGGCTTCAGAATTAGGGATGAATCCATCCAAAAATTAAACATGAGCATAACAATGATTAGGCTCTTATAACTTAAAAAATACCTAAATTCACTAAAATCCACTAAAATACAAGAATGTGAGCAGTGCCTGTGCCCTCGCTAGCCCTCCGCCCGTGTTCGGCGTGTAGACGGTTACTGAAACACAGTATACTTGGAGGTTCCGAATCTGACGCTCGAAGTACCGAGCAAGTGAGCTCAGCTGCCAGCCAGCAAAGCCCTTCCTCGGTCGCCTTTCTAGCACGTTGATCACAATCCACGGCCTCGTTTCCCAGCGATTTCCACGCAAACGCGATCGACGCTGCTTCGTTCCTGCCTAACGACAGCACTGCACAAGAAACAACGACGGCCAGCTCCTTCATCATATCAATCAAGTGTACCGGGGAGAGGAGATGGCATTCAAGGCTCGTTGCCCCGGGCGCAACGTACTGGTTGTAGTCCACTGGAAGACAAGGTCGGCCACCGAATGGTCAACGCGTTACCACGTACCAACACTGTAAGCAGAGCAAGGAGACTAAAAAAGGGGGGCCAACGGACAGGTGAGACCACCGGTGACCAACGCGCCCAACCTTCACAACCAAGTTTGTTTGGTTGCTCGTATTACAGTATTGTAGAATATTTTGGTTATGTTTGTGTGTATATTTATATAGAAAATTTTGTTCAATTATCTATGTGTACTGTTCTTTCTCTGTATCTGTGAATAAAATTATACGATTGAAGTTTGACTCGGTGGATGCATTGTATCTATTACAGTGCTATAACAGACCTACTTGTTAGCCTTAGATGCAGGGTCACTGCATCCGTCTACATAGGCAACAAAATATCTTCACATAGTCATTGCAACCGTTTGTGTAAGGTCATTGCATCCGCTCATACAGATAACCAAACATTCTTCTTTTCAAAGTTACTATATCCGCTCAACATGTTTCTATTCATCTAGAATATATGTTGCAGCTCTATAAAAACTCATAAGGACAACCAAACACATCCTGAGATGCAATTTGGTTGCTGAGAGCCCGAGTGAGCATCCCAAAAGACCCATCATCACACAAGAAACAGTAGGGGTGGGGAAAATCTCTACTCCTATAAAAGAACTCGTTGGTGATGATGATGTGCCTGCCATTCGTCACTTTCAACCATCCAATCTTCATCCAACGCATGCAAGACAAGGTGTGATATTTTGCAAAAAGACGTCTGCCACTCCACTCCAAATTTGCAAACATACCCCTATGACCAAGCACGCCTCTCCCGTCCAGCCATCCTTTGTTTCTCTCCCACCTCACGCACACCTCTCCCACCTCAGCATATCCCGCAGATCCACTCCACTGATGCCTCTTCTTCCATCGAAGCGCTGGTAGGCGATGAGGAGCCGAACTGGCCCGCGGACGACGGGAGGCTGTGGCGGCCACTGGTGTGCAGGATCTGGGAGAGAGGATCTCAAGCAGCTCCCCGCCGAGGCGCATGTGTGCTCTGTCGCCAAGACACCGCCTGCCTCGTCGCTGGTGGTCCGAGTTCCTCCACGTCCGCCTGAAGCTGAATCTGAGCCGTAAATCTAGGCCCGAAGCTGCCTCTCTCGCGCACGGAAACCACAGGCGGTGTGCCATCTCGCCAGATCTGGGTCGGCCATGGCAGGTGCGCCGTCTCATCAGAGCCGAGAACGACCACAGGAGGGAGGCAGCTAGCATGTCGTCATCGCTGGTGTGTGTACGAGAGAGAGAGAGAGAGAGAGAGAGAGAAGAGATGGATAGGTGTGTGCATCAGATAGGGCAAATAAAAGCATAAGAGAGATGGGTAGACGTATGCTGAGGGTATTTTGGTCTTTTCTGCATCTTTTTCATTTTAGCTCTATTTTCTCGATTTATTTTTAATGGGCAAGCCTAACATAAGCTAATGGTGTTAAAAAGTAGTGGCAGAAGGTTGCTTCATCTCACGATTTTGGTGGTATTGGTGCCAAGTCCCTTTTTTAATGGCTTTCGCGCATTACAGTTTTGAAGTAGTTGCATCGTTGCAATTTGCACTTATAAAAATTGCAAAGAAATCAACTGAAATTATTCACCAGCTGTAGCAAAAATGATTTTATTAGGTCATGATTGTGATTTTGATGATTAATGATAATATAATAATCAGGACTAACATGTTTGTTAATAATATATGTTAGTAGGTCTTATTGATGCAATACATTAAGAAGCTACCACAGCCAGGACAAAATTTAATTGAATTAGAGAAGTCTCAGGAGAATTGACCTCACTGAATGGCCTAGTGTTCAGGGGTTAAACTTACCGGAGTATTTTGTCCAGGAGACAAGTGAAAGCTAATGACTTCACCAGATGGTCCGATGCTCTATGTGTTGAATTCACCGGAGTATTTCTGACAAAGGGAGAGAAGACTGAGGATCTCACCAGATAGTCTAGTGATCTGTACTGGGTAACACTGGAGCATTTCTTGCAGAGGTGACTGCAAGTATTGAAGAATGAAGAACAACCCACCGGAAGGTCCGATACTCTGAAGATCAATGCACTAGAGCATTTTATACAGAGAGGCTGTAAAGGCTCGGCTGACTTAAGATAACTCACCAGAAGGTTCGGTGATGGATTTGAAGGCACACTGGAGTGTCCGATGTTCACAGAGGCATTGAGTGGAGTTTCAACAGCTAGTTTATGAGGTTGTACTCGCTAGATAATCCGGTTTTAGTATTACTATTCTTGTCGGATCATCCGGTATTAACAGCTTTTCTGAGCCATTGGAAAAACAGCTAGTTGGCGGATTTGAGGCTATAAATACCCCTTTACTCAGTTATTTGAAGGTGTGGCATGCTGCTGGAGTATAGAGGAAGCTTATACACACTTGAGAAGACATCCAAGCCACTGAAATGCTTATAGGATCATCCAAGGCGATTAAGCACAAGATTAGAGAGTGTGTAGTGCTTATAGGCCTAGAATGAGTTGTAGCTAGGTGTTACAGCTTGAAGAAGGGATCAAGGAGTGATCTTAACTTATACCAAGTGGTACGTCGGCGTCTCGGAGTCTTGGTGACCCGTCAGCATGTTGTGCCTTGGTGGCGCAAGCTTATTGACCTTCCGACTTAGTGTGCAGTGGCGGTAAGACACGTGTACGGAGACGCAGAGACCCTTGCCTTAGTGGCTCATGCTCCAAAGTGATCACAGCGAAAAGTGACAGAAAAAGAAAGGCTAGTGATGAGATCTTGCCTTGGTGACTTGGTGGCTTAAGAGTCACGGCCGGGTGCCGACTAAGAGCATATCCTTAGTGGAGCGCCAACGTGAACTAGGGATAGTAATTCATGCTATAGATAATATAGGATAAATATTCCTTGTGCCGAGTTTGCCTCTCTACCTTATTTACGTTTCCGCATTTACATACTTGCAATTTACCTTGCTAGAGTAGACTGCAATCCTCTTTAGCGGTAGAGTAAACACACTCGATAAACTTAGAGCATATTTAGATATAAATTGAGATATATTTATCTTGTGAAGTTTTTGGAGCCAATTTGATTTAAGTTTTTAAGTGTCCTAATTCGCCGTCCCCTATTAGGACGTCACCGTTCCTCACACTAACAAATATTCAGAGAAGAGAGGGGGGCTAGTGCCGCCAGGCGCTGGTCGTCGCGCTCCGGTGACCCCTCCCAACACAAACAGAGAGAGGATGGGACAACCATGGCAGCACCCCCGGTCGGCCGCTGATAGCCGCGCTACGATGAGCTCACACATGGCCTCAACTCGCATTCCTCATTCTATCTCTGAAGAGCCGACTTGTAGCCACCCTCATCTCGATCGCCACTGGCTCGAGTTTGTCCATCGTCTGTTCTACTTCCTTACGTCACACATTGATTCCAAGCCTTGGAGGAACAATGAGAGGCACATGGAATAAAAGATGAGAATGACAGGAAGATAAGGATTTGTTGTACAATAAATTATGGATGAGTCAAGTCTATGAACTAAAGGTTCCACGTAAAAGAGGTAAAGGAGAAAATGCTCACTACTGGGACATGAAATCCATGTGGACTTCTTGATTATTTTTTTCTTCTAAAGCCTAATATGCCAGCTTTTGATATTACTATTTCTACTCAAGGTTGACAGTGGAGATAGACATAGTTTTATTTGAGATCCGTAGCGACGCACTGGCATCTCAGCTAGTAATCTTATAAGACATGGTTTTGTGTATTTATATTTTAGATCTAGTTCATAGTATGACATATAGTAAGAATTATCATAAAATTTATGGTAAAATTAGAAAAAATCTTGCATGAGCAAACAAGAAAATAAATTGTCATGTATCACACTATAAATTAGATCCAAACTCAAATACATAAAACAGGTCTTAAATTATTTTCCAGGCATAGGGGGTGCGGCGCCGCGCGATGCATCATGAACGCTGCTGCCAGTTCCGGCCGACACAGGGTTGTTGGCTTGTTGCCTTCCTGCTCATGTCTAACCGAACCTTTTGATTACACAACTTTTCCCGCTGACAAAGCGATCGAATTCAGACAGAAAATAGCAGATGCATTCAGGCGTTGCGCTCAGAAATATGCAAACCTAATGAAATAACATGCGTACGCTAAAAGCTAGCACGATTAATACTCCCCAAAGAAATTATTGGGTAGCTGAAGAAGGTGCTGAACATCCGATGCTGAATTGCAGATGGCAGTAGTTTTTCTGTGAAGCCATATGAAGACTTCGCAGCCCAGGAAGTGTTCCCACAAGCACGGCCACACGCTCAACACGGTGAGGCGTCCATCATTACAGTTACAGAGGAGTTTAGGGTTTTTTCCCCCTCACTGGTTTAATTGTCAATGTGCGTCGAGTACACCATGATCTTCTGCTCAATTGTCGTCCATCCATTGTTATTTACAATTGCAATCGCCACCGTTGCAATTCCTGCTCTTTCGTTTTGGAACTGTAAGCTATTTCAAATGCAGCTTGTCGAATGCCCTCATCAACTGAAGAAATATGGAAACAAAACTGAATGAACTGCTAATGTTTCTGATCACTGACTAACTCCTGCCATGCTAAAAACATATTCTAACGTTTATTGACCAAGAGATGTCTTCAGTCTCTGGACTTCAGTTAATAGGGAAGAGTTCATCTCACAAGCATCCTGTGCAATGCCTTGCAGAACGAAGCTCTTCAGCATAGCCTGTTAGACAGAAATATGCAAATACTGAGGATGGGGTATGATTAAGCATAAATGGAATTGCAGAATAATGAGTGTTCTCAGAAACCTGCGGGAACACTTACCTCGTGGTGCTGCTTCTGTGCATAGCACCGGATAAGTGATTTGACCAGCTTGTTTCGCAACGCTTTGCAGGAAGCATTGCACTGGAAGACAAAGCCACAAAGATGGTGCTTTACTAGTGTGAAGGACATAGAAACACGCTGTCCAGCTTTGTCAAGGACACCGGATGTCCATGATTTGGCATAAGATTCCAAAATTCTTTCGTCATCCTACAAAAATAATGTCAAAGTATGAAGTAGTGAAATTGTCATTTGTTTATATGGAGAAGCAGCCAACAACAAGAAAATGAGAACAATCATACAAAATGATAGCGTTCATATGTACAGGAATCAAATGAATTGGCACCAAAGTAGCATATATCTTATACTTTTTGCATATTCTAGTTTGTGTAATGCGGAAGGATAAATAGAGTACAAGGTACATGGCTACTCTATTAAAAGGTCCATTACACAAATGCAAAAGAAACTGAAGAAATGGTACCTCAAGAGGCTCCAAGTATCCTTAGATATCACCAACACATTTTTCTAGTGGAGGTAACAGTTCGAGTACATAAGCATTAGACAAAGCATTCCATGCCGCAAGCCAGACTGTAGGTTCAACCATTCGATGCAGGTAAATGGCCACTTGCCGACCAAAAATAACATCTCCATATGAGACAGCTGCAAATTGCTCAACAACGCTCTCAAAAAAAGTAGTATAGCTTCCATGAATTTTCTCTTCAAATCTGAGAATTTCAAGGCTACTGATGTTTTTCACATCCTCTAAAGTGGTGTCACTCCTGCACTCTCGTCTCTCTTGACAGAGTGAGATCTATAATATTTCTGGCATAACCTATCCAGATGTTGTCCATACAATTCTTGTAAACCATGGAAAATATCCCTACTTATGTCTTCTTGGAGCAAATCCATGCTAGTGCCGATGGAGACAGAAAGTGCATGCGTCTTCCAAACTAAAGGAGTATGAAGGCATGGGGCAGCTGAAATGGCTTCAAGACCCAAAAGAAAGATAAGACCAGTCCTCGAAATATCAAGAATATAGTTGGCTGATGTTGAGAGGGTGCCTTTTGAATCATCAATGCAGCAGACTGCACTTAGAATCCAATATACAGGAAGAGAAAGTCTCTGGTGTGCCCACTCTACAACTAATGTGCTGCAAGGTTGATTCACAGCTTCAGTCAATTCTGTTTCTTCTTGAATAGTCTCCAATGTCTCTGGCATTTTTGGCACGTTAATGCTGCTCTCATTTCCTGCAAATTTATCTGAATGTTTCTTCTTGATGGCCAACCATCTGGATTTGAAATGCGAATTCAGCCCCCTGCTAAAAAGCAGATATTCATCCTCACTTAGGTCCCACTCAAAAGTTTTTAGTAATTTCATGTGAGATGCAAAACCATGTATAGATGCTTTGAGACACTTCAGAATGGAAGGGTTGGAAGAAGATATCAAAGGCTTTCTCCAGCATAGAGATTTGTCCAGGTCCTGCAATCAAAGACACCCAAAGGACAGAACTGATTCTCTCCTAAGCTGTGACAGCTGTATTAGTCACATTGTCTAAGTTCACACCTTTATTGAGAGTAACAGGACCCCCTGTCGCTGCAGATAAGTTTTTGATCAATTCAAGGACCAAGTGTGAATCCAGTTGTGCAAGTAAGCATTTAAGAGACCAAAACCCTCCACCACATGCCCCCCAGCCAAACCCAACACCAGGAGCCGGTCCTCCTCTACCGAACATCTCTATATTCTGTAATACGGACCATTGAGAGGAAACCATCGGCAATAGCGAAGTTAGCAAATCCAACAGATCGTTATGCCATAAACTGGAGATGCCTTCTCCTAGCATATTGCCAGCTATCCCTGTTTTAGATTCTTTGAGATGCTGAGAACAAATTTTTGTGCCTCTCTGGATCATTATGTCAACAGACCAGGATAGCTGCACTAATCTTTGTAGGCAACCTATGGAAGACAATGATACATCAACATTACCATGACATCTCATATAACAAAACCCCTGCACCAATGATGCACCACAGAAAGGCAGATGCTCCTCATGTCCAACAACGTCAGTGCCCGAGAAGCTGAAACCATTACTAATTATGCCCAGGCCAATTTTGGGGACAAAATCGGGTATCCAAGGCAAGCAATAACTTTTACCATCAGGAGTGACATCTGGTGATATTCTTTCTAATATTGAATTAAGCATGCCTAGTACAGAAGCAATCACCAAAACCAAGTAGCTTGCCTCTAGCATGTGCTTTGTATTCTTATTCTGCCCATCAATTAGTGAACACACATAGGGTTTATCATTCAGATGTAACCAAGATAGCGCCAAATCTACCATCGGAACTACATGACTCCAAGACCATGTCTCAATGTAATTGGTAGAAATTGTCACATCTTGCTTGGCAAGCTGCTCCACTGAATGAAGAAGCGGTAACCTTTGTGCCAGAGCTCCCAAGACAAGATATGACTCTCTTGCAACGGAACTAAACTCTGTGAGAACATTGCTTTCATTTAGTTTCTGAAACATAGGCGGGCTGAGCCACAGGCACAAAATATGAAAGAAATCTGTGAAGTGTGCTATGCAAAACCCATAAGAGATACAGGTTCGCCAAAACCGAAGCTGCTCAACCATCAGTGCTGAACTAAGCTTGCATTGTTCCTTTCCAGATCTTACCCAGTCCTCAAGGGTACAAACTTTTCTGTACCAGTGCCAATTGCCTGCTGAAAAACTCCATGGTTCACAAAATTCAAGCATGTCTGCCTGTTGTATTTGGACAAAACCTAAGCAAAAGTAACAAACTTTAGATGCAAATATATAAGTCCTGTTTGACAGAGAAATAGAAATAATAAAGGAAAACTGTGATTGCCGCACATGTTTTCTAGTATATGAAATCTCAACTTGCAGTAGCTTCTAAGATGCATATATTTTCATCATATATAATAATGGAACAATCAAAGTGAATATGTATGTCATAACAATGAAAAAACACAATTAGTTTGTGTCAGTACATAAATTGTGTTCAGGGGTGTGATTGATTGAGATAAGGTGTAAGATTGATGAATACAAGCACTATGATTTAGAAATCAGAAACTGGAAAGAAATACAAAACCTCATAATAATGCTTTTGGGCAGCTAGTTGATACTAATAAGGAACCCATTCAAGAATCAACTGTTCCATGTGACAATTGTAATGAAGTGTTAAAGCACTTGCATACCCAAAAAAAATATTTCAGGTTAACGAGTAATCAGCTATTCAGAAGAGCACCGATTACAGGGAGAACGATAACTAGATAAGTAAGCAAGGATGACAAAGAGAAACATCTATATAATAGGAATAATCTGCACCTGCTGGAACTATTCAGCATTAAGCCATCAACATAATTTTGCAATATGTCAATATAAGATGCCAGCTATCTATCATGTTATCCAACATGAGACTGTCTATAGAACAAAATATTACCTTCAACAGAGTAACCCCTTTGATCTGTGATGAGTGAATTTCCATTGATCTTTGCTTTGTCAACAGCTTAGTAACAATTTGAACAAGCTTTGGACAATTCCAGATTGCATCAGCAGATTGTGGGAGTGCCTGGCTAGTGCCACAAGAACTGAAACAAGATAATCTTCTAAAACAGGAGGTGGGTCCGTCTGAATCAATGAAAAAGAAAAAATTCAAGTTAATTTTCTTAATAATGACTAATCGCTTCTTCACAGAATAGGAAATGAAAACAATGGCAAAAAATGAATGAGCCAACTTGCTAATACAGTGCTTGCTAGTTGCTACAAAAATGATAAAAAGGCAATGCAATGTTATCAATATACAACAAACAGCTCCGGTGGAACAAATAACATGGGTGAGATCCTGAAACAGTAAGACCAAAGGGACAGCACAGAAGCTGGGGAATACATTATTTAGGATATCGCAGATGTTGGATGAAAAAACATAGTGATATTGAAATAATGAGTTAGAACTACAGGACGCCTAGCACCACAATACAGCATATGGCTCCATGAAATCCAAAGGATATTGCTCAAAAGTCCAAAAGCTGAGCATAACCAGTCTTATTGTACTTCTGTTACATATCAACTTGTCATGGCGTGACCAGGGAAAATAATACCAGTGGACACCAGTCTGCTCCTGCCAAGAACCATATTTCCTGGGGAGGAGTCGGAGGACCAGGTGCTACTATGGCGAGTAGTAAGAAGGTCTTCCACTGCTATTTTTATTTTAACAGCGCGTCTATGGCAAAAGCTTTGTTTAGAAAAAAAAGAAGGAAGGTTAAAGACAGATTGGACATAAAAATCAGACAAGAATTTTCTAATAGCTTCTGACAAAAATTAATAAACCTTGCAAATAACTTGTCAATGGACATGCATGCTATTACTAAAAACAAGAAAGCACAAAGCTCAATGTAACTTGCCTAAGTTTGCATTCTTGTAAAAAATGCTCAAAGATGATTAAAAAACAAGAGCTCACCTCCAAAAGAAAGCAGATCCGCGGAAGTATTCCCATCCTAACAAAATCAGCAGCAACATCTTGTCCAGACACACCAACGTCATCTTGAATTGTATGCTTCTCATCACCTTCTTCCTCATCATTTTCATTATACTGTAGGAGTATATTTGATGGTTTTGTGTCGTATTTCCAAACGCCTCCTTCAAGAAAACCTCCATCCAGGTCAGGTTTGCTACGAAACACAGGAGCTGTGCAGACATCTATCCCATGATCTAACACTCTCTGCAGGCAGAAGGTCAACAAAATGAGACTCCAAACAGCAATGAAAATAGACTAGAGCGTAAAAGGGAAGTTACCTCTGAAAATTCCAAATATGTTTCGTTTAGCTCACAGCTCAGCATAAGATTAATTACTTTAGCACAAGTCAAAACTACAGAATCATGGTTATCATCAAATGCCATCCTGCAAGTGCTTCAGTTAGTGAAAGAAACTACAAATAAAAAAGAAGAGAACAACAAATGGCATCACAAGGTCTCAAATCGCTGCCTAGGCTTCACATAAATACAATGCAAACTTTTCTTTTTAGATTAGTAGAAACACACACGTACACATGCAAGTGCACAAATGCCTGACCGCCGAGGCCAGGGATAAATCTGCAAGCTCACAGGCTCACAGAGCACAGCCACATGCTTTCCACTGAGACACACCCATGTGTGCACAAAGGTGGGCACCAAGGTTTGAACCGCAGTGTGCGAAGTGTGGCCCCAAGGCTCCAACACCACACCAAGAGGTAGTTCTCTAAAGTGCAAACCAATTTAGATGATATTGGGTAGGTAATATGAAACACCTAACAGCAGCTAGGTAGGCAATACCTCTAGTATATAATTTAAGCAATAAAAAAAATCCTAAGAGGAAACAGTAAATGTGATAGAAGGATTAGTATGAGGGATGGCAACAGGGCCAATCCCCGCCGGGGAATGCTTCCCTATCCCCATCCCCATTTAGCTATGGGGGGGGGGGGGGATTTTCTCCCATCTCCATCCCCACGGGGAATTTTGCGGGGATCAGGTCCCCGATGGGGATGTAAAATAGAATCATAGTTGATTATTTATATATATTAACAATGTGTCTGTAGTATAAATAAATAATTTATTGATACATACGAGGGTAATTAATACAAGATGTGTTAAATATCGTAGGTTAGACAAAAAAATATAAGAGTAATTTATTATTTCCCCTACGTAATGTAATGTTGTACATGTATATACTAAGAAAAACATGTATTCACGTCCCCGTCACCATATAAATTTGTGGGGATCAAATTTTCCCATACCCATCCCCTAATAGGGGAATTCCCCGCGGGTTACCGGGGAACGGAGCCCCATTGCCATCCCTAATTAGTATAACATGGTTGGAGATCTGTTAAGCTATTAATTGATAACTAATAGACGAGATGGCCTTAAGCTATTAATGTTTCTTGCTTATCATCTGACGTGACTAAAAGATGAGGTAGCCGAATTGTTGAAGCATAAGATTTCATACTTCAGTGCAAGCATTTAAAACACCAGGTTAAAGGACTACGCGCATCTAAGAGGTTAATGATAATATCTTCAAAGAATTTACTATTGACTGAAAAAGCTAATATATTCTAGTTAGGTGGCTTTCCTCAGTATGATAACTAAGAGACTCCTGTAATGCTCCCTCCGTCCATTTTTATAAGGTGCCAATAGATTCATTGCAGTGTTTTAAGTTGAATTTGACCAAAAAATTCTCTTGCAATATATCATTACTAATTAGAAAATCGTAACTATATGAATGTATATTGAAATAGAAATCTAGATCTACCACTTTTCTATCACTAAATCTATATATTGTTAGCATAATTGTTGGTCAGAACTTCTAAATTTCGAAAAACGTGCGCGTCTTATGAATTAGGATGGAGGGGTTTATGGCAAAATGTTAATCTGAATCCAAACTATTAGCCGCTCTATTTGACAATAAAAGTAGTAGCCACCATGTGCATGTACCAAGGAAGAACCGAATCCAAGAAACAGTCAAATGACATTTAGACCAGACAAATTCCCATTGAATATTTAAAATGGCACAATGCAAAGATTCAAATCACATCTACAGCATTAGATAAGGCTAGAGAATAGAAACAAGGACATAAGTCCACACTTGAATCTTGATTTCCTGAATGAATTTAAACTGTGAAGCGATACTACCAAGAAAATGGACTTATATTGTTAAAAAAAGAGTAGTTCAGAAAGGAATAGTTTACCTTAGAGAGAGAACCAACTCCGGTTCAGGCCCAAGGGCATACGCCCAAACTGCTTGCCAGTCATTAAATTTGTCATTAGAATTCATTTCTTTAACATTATCAATTAGATCCATCTTATGCAGGCTCTGCAATGCCCTATTCAGAATAGAAGCAAGAAGGTGCAGTGCAAGAACACGCTGCCCAGGAACCTATAATTTGAACATGATAGTTGAATTATATTGAATTATATCTCATGTCTCGATATTTTTCTTTTAATCACACTCGAAAATATGATGTAGAAATAGGAAGCGGTTCTTCGCAACATAAGGTTTGTGGATTCACTTACATAAGGAATAACTGCTACTCACCACACCACTCCTAACCTACCAAAATAGAACTAAACAAGTATGCAACAGACTAGCCTGTTGAATTGAACTGAGCCACATACCAAATTACTAGTTCAAAAGCCAGTGATTCTAGATAAACCAATTTTATGAATAGCCTCACTGCCACACTAGCACCTTTAGCATGTCATGCTGTGATAAAGCCATGCGTAGTACAATTTAATCACTAAAGGTCATGTAAACCTTGGAATTGCAAATCTAGAACCAAGTGCTTAACTACCAATACTTGAAAAAAATTGATAAAGCATGCACCACACAACCAATTATGCATGAGCAATGCCCTAAAAAAAACTCAAAATGAAATGCATATACATTAAAATGTTCATATTGCTAGAAATAAGGAAGTAAAGACAGCTAGATGCTGTATAATCCACTTAACACAATTTGTCCAAATTCACTATGCGCACAGACCAAGTAAGTATAAAATTTATGGAAAAATCAGTGACGAATGACCACACATACCCCTATTAACTGACATGCTACAACCACTTAGCCTATTTTACACCATTAAAATAGGATAGAGAGAGGAAATATTGCAATAGTCACACTCTTGATTTCCTTAATAGAGAGACATTTTAAAACGATGCTTCCCAAGTAAATGGACATATCAAGTGAAACAGAGGGTGTATAAAACAAACCATGCTCCTGGTAACCAACAGCTGCAGGATCTCCCTATGTTTGAAGGAAATCACGCTCAGCTACGCTTTCTGCATGTGTCTTCTTGCCTGAAAGTGGGAAAGATAGGTTGTCACCTAAAGCATACCACCACAACAGAAGCTAATGTAACTCAAGAAAGCATAACCAAATCATGTACCATCTTGTTGCTCTTGAAAAGATTGGAAGCCCAAAATATCTCCATCCAATGTGAACCTACATGACCTGATGCGCTCCACTCTCTCGCTCCACACCTTCCTATGCTCACCAGCCATCAACCAATCCGCTGGTGTAGCCCTTGAGGCCTTCCTTGGCCTTGAATTTTGCTAACCCTTGCCCCTAACCCCAGACTTCTCCCTCCCCCGCCGCTTCAGCATCTCCAGGAATCTTGGGTCCATCCTATTCACAATCTCTGCCTGAGCCTCTGCAATCTCCCCTGCAGACATCCCAGCCAGCCTAACCATGTCCTCCGCTTTAATCTCCGCTTCGATCGATGACTCCCCACAATCCAATTCCATATCATCTCCCCGCAATGCCGCATCCCTATCATTGCCTGCCTTCACAAAATCATTTCTCAATTCAGCCTGCTTCATCGGCTTCTCGACGCACCATCAGAAATCAAACCCACAGCACCTGATCCTTGCCTAGCATTTGCACTGCCAAGCTGCATGCCACCTCCATCCAATTCCCTCTCCCCTGCCGCCACAGCACCCACCTTCGAAGTCACAGTCCCAGGACCAACTTCCTGCGCGCTCTGTTTCTTGGCCAGCACCGGCCTCCCCTGCCTCCTCTTGGGAGGGGTGTCGTTGACAAACTCCTGCCACTGGCTGAAGTCCATGCCCTTCTTCTCCTTCCTCCTCACAGGACCGGCTGCGGCGGCGGCCACCTGCTGGTAGTCCATCTCGTCCATGCCCATCTCGTCCTCCTCCTCCTCCTCCCCGGCATCCTTGTCGGTGTCCCTCGCCGCGGGACCCCAGTGCTGCGGAAGCGGAAGAGCAGTTCGTCAGTCAGGGAGTAACAACTAACAAGCAACGGAGCACTGACGGAAGCGAAAAGCGAGGTGGTTGGTCTGGGGCTAGGGTTTGGGGGGAACGGCGGTTTACGGGCCCGTGGGAGCGGTGGCGGGCGACGGGGAAGGGGAGGACGGTGGGGCGGGGCGGGGCGCATGGCGCTGACGAGGTGGGAGTGGGGCGCCGCCGCTGAGGCGGGAGGAGGGGCAGCGGGGTGGAAGGGCTCCTCCACAACCTTGCGGCGCGTGGGTGGGTGCCGCCGCTTCGTCGCGTCCATCGGGGAGGGGAGCGAGAGGCGCTGCATGATGAAGCGGTCGGTGATCAGCGAGAGGGTTCAAGGGGGGGATTTGTTTGGCCTGTGGTTCGGTGGTGCTGCGGTTTCGCTGGCAACTGGCAAAGCAAACCCGAGGTCAATGCCAGACGAAGAGAGTGATTTTACACCCTTCTTGGTTTTTTAGGACGTGGTTAACGCATGCACATATATATTAAAGTTCAGTTCATCCACTCGCACACCTTAATTAGAAAAATAATTGATTTGTCTTCCTAATTAAGCCATCTACCAAATTAGGCAACCCACACTATTTAACGCAGAAGACGGAAATAATGCTGGGTTTAAAAATCACCATTGCTGTCACCGGGAAGAAGCAAATGCTTGACTGGAAAAAACATGTATGTATTCAGAATTTGCATCTCTTATTCATCAAAAATCTAAAATTAGATAATATACGTGAGCATATTTGCTGAAATAGACAATATATAATCGTATTTATAATTTTTCTTATTCGGCACATCATTTACCGAAAATAAAATTTCGATACACCGTGCACCGAAAAACCACGGGTCCGATTATATTCGGCACATTGTGTGCCGAATATGGTATTTGCCTACCGTGCGGTCATTAATTCGGCACGCGATCATATTTGGTACACCGTGTAGCGGATAAGTATTTGGCACACGGTGTGGCGAATACGGGCTATAATGTCGTATTTGCCACATGGTGTGCCGAATATGGGTTTTTCAACGTACGGTGTACCGAAAATTCATTTTCGATAAATTATACGCTAAATACGGATACTAAATTTGTAAATACGATAACATGTTGTCTATTTCGACAAATACGCTTATATATATTATCTGATTTTGGATTTTTTTTTCCTATAATCATTCATCTTTAATTTGTATTTTGTTTTTTTTTGCAAAAAAAAAAAGAGTAGCACGTGTTGATAAACTGCATATCTTGAACATAAATTTGCTAAAAAAAAGCTACAGATATAACACAAAAAATTGCCTACAGAAAAAAAACATGATATATCATCTCTACTATTCTGGAAATAACAAAATGTTGCAAGTGTTGATCTCTAGTACTATGCATCACACATGAACATGATAATTTGTTCTCCCTCGGAACACAGCACATGGATTGGGCATGAAATTCGAAGTAGCTGCCCCGTAGTTTTGTTACTAGATAGATTTTGCAGCAAAAAAAAAAACACATATATTGTACACATGAGCATATAGGTGCACAGATCATATAAACATGAGCACATATTGTAGCTAATAAAATTCGCACAATTGCTTCATCCTACGTGAGCAGATTCTTCTTTCTCCCAGAATGTATGCACATTAGGCAATAAACCGATCATTTGAGTACCTAGAGTGCAAAACATAAAAAAAAAAGAGTATCAACAGTTAAGTTTGCAATATTCTGATAATATTACATTCTTCTACACATTTTTATGCTAATTTGTGCTTACAATTTACTAATATTTGCTTTTTTAAATAGTTAAGTTGACTGATTGTATCATTAGATTTACCTGACAAATAGTATAAAAAATAATTTCAAACACTGAAATTTGTGAGTTTACAATTTTTTACTTCTTTGAATAGTTAAGTTGTTTGATTGGATCATAAGATTTGTATGAATATAAAAAAGGATTTCAAACACTGAAATTTATGCTTATTAGTTTACGATTTTTTGCTTTTCAAATAGTTAAGTTGCCCGATTAAATCACTTGATTTGCCTCACAGATAGCATATAAGAAAGGATATCAAACACTGAAATTTATGCTTATCAGTTTACCAAAGTTGCTTCTCTAAAATAGTTAAGTAGCTCATTTGAATCACTATATTTGCCTAACAGATAGCGTATAAAAATGCATTCAACACTGAAATCACCTTAGAGTTCACTATTACCTTGCATTTAGAAAGCACAAGCTAACACCTTAAGAAAAAGTACCAAGCAACATTTTGCTGTTGCATACTCTCTGTTCAACTGAATTTTCTTTTCAAAAGAAAAATAAAACTAAGTGTGCAAGGAGAAGAAAAAACATTAAACATTCTATTAGTTACTGCACTTTTCAATTTTCCAAAAACTCCATGCTTTTTGTCTAGCATGATGCCCTTGCCTATCAATATTTGACCCTATACTTTAACCCTCAGGTGACAACATGATATAGGTATATTATCTGCTACAAGAAAGTGCAAGTAATGAATCTATTGCTCTAACAAATTTAGAGATATTAAATAAATTAGTTGATAATAAAAGATTATTAAAAAAGTAGTCTACAATAAAAATTGAATAACGGGGGTATACTATACACTTCATCATGTAAAAAAGATAACTAATAGCAATTTACAGGCTTGGCTTAAGGGTACAAACTCCCTAATTTAATATTTGGTATTTACAAAACTTATGTGGTAAATGCATGAAATATGAGTTGGATTGTTTGTGCAAGGAAGAAGTTTGATTTACAACCATCATTTGCATTGCAGACATTACTAGGTCGTACTTAATTCCATCGAAAGGTAAAAGCCATGTTGCCTACTAAAGTGGTGAAACATCAAAATACAAAGCCCAGAACCTCATTGCCTACTACTGATGAATGGAACCATTATCTATATTGACCTATAGAAGAATGGCTAGAAAGAATATATGCTTTGTATGCCACTTGATCAAATGAATTCATTGTCCACTCCTTTTAACATAATAATATGAAGCTGCCATGCTCTAATCAATAAAATTACTTTGCTCTTTACCAACAAAAGGAGTTTCAATTGCAACCATATTTACTATCTTGGCTCCAAATACTGTTGAGTGTGCAAAATCTGCAATCAACACTCCAATTTAAATAGTCTAGATCATGCAAATTTGTTTCAATTTACAAAACAAATTGTACAAGAGCAAAATCCACACAGCTTTTATGGGCAATCTAAATTTGGGAGAGGCAAGCTACACCATATGCATGTGCAAATCCTAACAAATTCAAAGAGTAGAAATGTGCAAAATCAAATCATAGAAGCAAAAAAGGGTAACACACGTGGAATCTCTCTCCATGTCCTCTCCTTTCTCTGTCTTACCTCATGCAAACACCGAAGCTGCAGCCGCTCCCATGGTTGAGCTCAACCTGCAAGCTCATGCGGCCATAGATCCGAATATCCACGATGGAGCTCAGTACAACAATCGTTTCCCATGCCCAGCATCACACATTGTCCCTATGCCAGGTGCTATAAGGACAATGATGTCACCTAGAGGGGGTGAATATGCGTTTTTATAAAAATTCGTCCTCTTTTACTGTTGATCTAAACTTGCAGCGGAAAATAAACTAACAAATTTTTCACAAATAAAAAACCTAAATATACTAGACTCAACTAGTGCATAATCACCCTAAATAAGTTGTGAATGTTACAATCCTAGGGTGTGACAAAGATTATTCAAATCTAGTAAGATATGCAACAAAACTCTTTTGAAAGTCTTAAAATTACTATTTACCAAAAGTTCCGAATTCAATCAAGAACTTCTGACTATACAGAGCAACGAAATGAGATCTAGTTAAGCCTAATGAGTTTTAGCTCAAACCAAAAGTTGCCACCGATTCCAAGAAGTATTTCCTAGTTATTCCATGGATCACCTGTAGTCAAACAAGTACAAGCACAGGGCAAAAACGAGTATGAAGGTTAATGAGCTCAAGAACACAAAGAACAAGCAAACCAAGAGAGGAGACATGTCGATTTTTTTCTTGAAGTTTGGATCCCTCCACCGTAGTTCCTATGTCTACATTGAGGAGCTCTCAAAGGAGCCAGGTCTTTTTCAACCCAAATCCTCACCAAGCTCGATCACATTTGAGCTTGGACTTTCACTCTTGATTTCTTCCCTTGCAGAGAAAAAATCCAAGCCTTCACAAAATTTTCGTGACACACCACAACCTTGGGTGCTCACCGGCAACACCTAATCACCTTGGAGCTTTAAGCTCCAAGAGTACAAACACAACAATGAACTTCTTGCCAATGAACTCGAGTACTCAATATGAGAGTTATGCTCACTTGCTCTTAAACTTTCAATCTCTCAACCCAACTCACTTCTCTTCTCAAATCTCACACTAAAATAGAGTGGTGAGAGCTTTAATTGTTTTAGCTTTGAGTACTTTCGTGGGAGTACAAGCATCTTATCAAAGAGGGGGCATTTATACCCAACCCTCCAAAACTAGCTGTTATGCCTAACAGTCAGTACAATCTGGAATTTCCAGATTACTCGAGTTAAACCCACTCGAGGACTCTTGTCCGGATTTAATCTGGAACATCCGGCCAACCCAGAACTTTCAAGTTAACACGGAACTTCTGGGTAGAAGCGTTGGTTCACCACAGAGGACCCCTGGCTAGATTTAATCCAGAACATTTGTTCAACTCGGAACTTCCAAGTTTGCTTAGTTAAAATAGCCATAACTTTTTACCCCGATGTCCAATTTCGACAATTTTGAATTATACGGAAAGCTTATTCAGAGGGCTACCTATCCCACCAGAAATCATTATCTCAAACACATTGGAAAAAAATTAGAAACACTCTAAAATCCGATTCGGATACTTCCACACTTTCTGCACCAGATTCCTAAAGCGAACTCTCAACACAAACACAAGTTAGCACTACCCGGTGTCCGTGGGTGTTTTGTGTCTCTCACTTTGGGTTGGTTAGATACTCTTGAGCACTGAGACACGTCAAATATTCTACATTGCATCCCTCTTAATAATACGGTATACCTATACTCAAATTCAAATATAAAATTAATTTAAACCACTTTGAGCCTTAGAATACCTTCAAGTACCGCTTCTTTTATTTTAAACCTTAAATGTTGCTAATTTTCATATAAACTTCACTCTATATCTTCTTGATTCTTCATGTGATTAATGCAAATCTCTAATAGCTTATCATGGCCTCGCACGGTTCATTGGAGTAAAGCCTTCACTCGCTCTTCACCACTGTATTGGTCATTCGATGCCAAGCCCTTTATTTACCCATCACCACCGGATGACCCATCGCAGCCGAGTATTGCTTGGCCTTCTCCATCTTGTCATAGAAAATCACTTTGTATCCGACATCTTCAATGAATTCACTTTATCATATATGGAGTCCAATATTTGTTTTTCACTCTTGGCATATTTGATATCTCAATTCAACTCATGCGTTTTTATGGAACCTAACCCATAACTCATCCTCAAGCACAAAGCATATGGGTTAGTCCATAAAACCTAATCGATAATTTTATACCTTAAGTTACTCGATCTACACAAGCAACTTGGCCTTCACTCTTATTGTTAATTTTCATATGGAACCTAACCCCACTCACTCTCAAGTACATAGCACATAGATTAGTCTATAAAACGTAATTGATAATCTCATATCTTTAGTCATTAAGTCTCCATAAGTGACTTAGCCTTCACACATATCGACAATCTTTTTGAGCTTCTCCTTCTTATCATGAGCATAACCAAGCATCACTTAGAGCTCATTGTTCTTAATGCATATCTCTCGATCTTCATGGCATTCCTCAATAAATCCATTCTCTATCAATCATGCATCACCTATGAAACATACTACTACCAACTCTCAACACAATTGTTAGTCCATATGTATTTTCATTAACTTACCCGAGCATCGTCTAGAGCTCATTCATCTTGATGCATATCTCTTCTCTATGTATCACCTATATAACAACCCACTAGCAATTCTCAATAATATTGTTAGTCCATAGGTATTGTCATTAATTCCAAATCCATACTTAGTGTCTAGATGCACTTTCAGACGCGCAGCGTCGCAAGCAGCATCCCCAGTCAGCCTAGCAACCTCTCTCTGGATCTGGGCGTCAATTCACCATCTCGACCCTCATTTGATGTTCATTGATTCGTCTAGACATCCGCATAGAACGCCCAGCCCAATACTCAGCACTTTGGCAGTGGGAGAGGGAGAGGGAGAGTTAGATAAGAGAAAGAGCTTCGTCGACGATAGAAATCACTGGCCGCGGTGGCCTGATCTAGGTAGTAGCAATGTCGATTTTGCCGAGGGGGAGAAGAAATAGGGGAGAAAGCTCAGATGGAAGATAGAAAGAATGGGTGTGTGTCATAAGGAAAGCCCCGAGAAGGCCATAAGGAAAGCCCCGAGAAGCAAGATGAATTCCTCATTGAGAAAATAGAAGAGCTTAATGCCTTGAATGAGATATATGAAAAACTTCAAGAATCTCATAGTTCTTTATCTAATATTTATGGGAATCTTAAAGTTAAGCATATTTTTTTAATTTATAAATAAGATGCTATGTCTCTAGTGGATTTAGAAATATCATGTCCTAATTGTAATATTTTATCTAAGGATAAATCTACTATTTCTTCTATTGATGATACTTGTGCTATTAACTCTAATTCTTGTGTAGCATCTTTGGAGAAAGAAAATGTTGAGTTGATGGCTCAACATGAAAAGCTTACTAGCAAGCATGTGAGCCTACAAGAAAATCATGACAAGCTTTTATGGACTCATGAATATCTTGTAGATTCTCATATCATACTAGAAATAGCTCATAAGGTAATGATTATAATGGTAAAATATGATAAACCTCATGTGAACAATAGCACACATTCTTTGCATAATATAGATTTAACATGTACTGGTCCTAGCAATTCATTTAATATCAATTCTATATCCTTTGATGTATTGCCTATTATTTCTTGTTGTTCTAACATTAATGTATCTTGTAGTTCCACTTATGAGTTTAATTTTGGAGAGGAAATAAAGGAGCTCAAGGACCAAGTCACTTCTTTGAAGAAAGATGTGATTATGTGTTTCAAAGGGAAGACCACACTAGATGAGATGCTTAAAAACCGAACGCATCCAAAAGATAAAAGTGGACTTGGATTCAATTCTAACAAGAAAAGCAAGTCCAATAATACCAAAAAGAAAAGTCAAGGTTAAAAAAAGATCGCCGCACTCATCACTTGCTTCAAGTGTAATAAGATGGGTCATCATGTTAGAGAGTGTACTTTGAAGAAGAAGAAGATATCCTTGACCAAGAAACAACAAGACAAAAGGTTTATGAAGGAAGAAGCGCCTTCATCATCAAGAGATCAAGAAAGTTCTAATCAAGATGACCAACATCAAAAGAGAAAGCCCTAAGCCATTTTAAGATCATACAAGCGAAGGGGTCAAACAAAAGGTCATCAAGGTGAGAAGCCTCAAATGAAGAGACTTGGCGGTAAAATTTGCTACACATGACGCAAAAAGGGATATATTAGTAAAAATTATCCCAAGGGTAACATTCCTAAGCATAACTCTTCCAATAATGATCAATATTTTCTTACGAAGGCTAAGAGTGATACTTGTGTTGCTAAGGTGATTAGTTCATCTCACGCTAATGCAAAGGCCATTTGGGTGTCTAAGTCTCTCGTGACTAACCTTATTTGACTCAATATAGTTTGGGTACCATAAAGTGCTTAATTTACTAAATAGGTACTTGAAGATATATTGAAGACTTAGCTTACTTGAGAAGAATTATATTGCACATCTCATATCAAGTTTTCTTTCAAATGGTGTTTCTTATCATTTGTGGACATGGCGCCAAGTATGAAAATTATTGTTCTAATATCAATAACCAATGACATCTCGGTAACACATACCTACGTTGAAATATCTAGCATTCTTAACCTTTTGTAGGTGTGAGCCATTCATAATCTTTTTGGTGATTGTGAACACTTGAAGTTGGCTAGGTAGTTTTTCTTAAATTTCTATATTTTTATAAAGTGATGCGTTTAATAGCTCTCTAGTAGAGAAAAAAATTATGAGTGATGCAGACAATGAATACTTAGTGGTAGTCATCAAGAAAAATATCAAGAAAAGATCAAGACTCATGAAAAACCCCAAGCATCTTAACTTTTTTGGATAAGCCGGATATTCCAGATTGAATATGGAAGTTCTGGTCTTCGTAAATCGAACATTCCGAGCCAAATTCGAAAGTTCCAAAATCTGCAGATGCTTAGAGGTATGTTAAGATGAAAAAAAGAAATTGGACCTCCACCTCAAGTGCTTCGTTTAAGAGCTCATCAAGTGTCGAAGAAACCATTCCATCAATGATGTTCAAGGAGACATTTGAAAGAGGGATGCTAATTGCTAAAAACTCTAGTTACAATTTCTTGTGAATTCCTTTTTGTGTTTTTGTGAGCTATGTAAGGTAAAAGAAAAACTAGAGCATTTGAACTTGGTGATGGCTATGAAAGATGAACTTAATTTACCATGTGAAGAAAAAGAGAAGAGAAAAATATGTAGACTGTCAAGCCATAATTCACATCTTGTAGTATTCTATATGATCTCATGGTTGTAAGTTTATTATTGGCAAAAGTATTTTCTTTGTAAATTTTTTGTGTGTCTTAACTCAAAATATAAGGTAAATTTCTCTAGATTCTTGAATGAACTAAGTGCATATTACAAGTAGTTCAAGTACTTAGATGCACATATTTAGAGAGAGCTCATCCTATATTTTGTGTTTTGAGACTAATCTTTCTTCAAGTGAAATTTATGTTTAGTCTCTTGGTGAAATGGAGGGCATCGGAGACTTGATCAAATTGTACTTAATGGGTTTTAGATACAACAGAGATAGATTAGATGCTTGGTTTAATCATAATGAAAGTCCTTCCAAAAGAAATATCATTTCAAATGAATTCTAAAGAAAGTCTTTATATTTCAAATTGGTATTCATAAAGAAGATTATCTTCTTCAACTTCAATTAGAATTATAAAGAATGATCATATCAAAGTAAAGCCAAACAATGATGAATAATGATTTACTATATCAATCCAATGTTATTCTTGGTAACTTGTTGTTAATTCATGTATTTAATGTCAATAATTTTGCTATGTTCAAATTTGAGCCTCATCCATTACACTTATGTTTTGGATATTTATTACAAACTCATGCTTGACTTATCTTCAAATTTAATTTGTTTCAATTGGCACCTATTGGCAACTCTTTCAATTGGTACAATTTGGTTTTTCAATTGATATCTTTTGTATACTTAGAACTTTAATTTTTTTTAAATATAATCATCTAGTGAGATTTTCATCAATTACTAAAATGGGGGAGATTGACCCTTATGTGTGATTTTAGTAATTAATGACAATACCTATGGATTAATAATTATGTTGAGAATTGTTAATGGGTTGTTCCATATGTAATGCATGGAAAAGAGATATGCATCAAGATGAATGAGCTATAAGTGATGCTCAGGTAAGTTAATGACAATACATATGGATTAACAATTATATTAAGAATTGTTATTAGGTTATTCCATAGGAGATGCATAAATGATGAAACATGCATTAGTTGAGAAATACCACGAGTTCAAAAAATTGCATCAAAGCCATTGAGATCTTAGTGATGCTCATAAGAAGAAGAATAAATGCTAAGTTACTTGTGAAGATCAAGTAATTAAAAATATGTCATTATCAATAGAGTTTTATGGACTAATCAGTGTGCTATGTGCTTAAAATAAGTGGAGTTAGGTTTCGTCCAGGACCATTCCATCACATTCAATTTCATTCAACCAACCAAAAGCTACCTTAATCATTCTTGTCATCTTTATCAATTTCAACATAATTTATTTCTCGTATTTAATAGTTGAATTATAGGATTTTATATTTACAAGTATTTAATCCCCTACATTAGAACCAAATAATTCATTAATTGCAAGGTTAGATTATAGTTGACCAACTGACTCACTGAGAGAGTGATATTTAAACTTAGAGTCACTTTATAGATTTCGTGTTGCATGCTCTCCATAGTGATATGAGTGAAAGTGCATCTAGGCCCCCTAAGTGGGTTTTGGCTTATTGATGACAAAACGATTAAGGAACTAATATGTTTATCTAAGTTATGAACAGGTTTAAGTATTAGCTGAGAAGACATATGACGTTTGACGCCCGTCGAAACAAAAGTAGAAGCAACTAAGAGTACTTAATAGGATTTAAATTCTTTTATTTTTGAAATTGAGTCTAGGATAGTCGCTCTATTAAGAGGGTTGCATTTGATTGCTTGGTTAGTGTCTCAATGCTCAAAATATCTTTTAGAACCAACTAGTTGAGAGACACACTCACCCACAGACACCGAGTTAGTTCTGCAAAAGTTCACTGAGTCCGGATACTCCGGTGTTCACCGGATACTCCGGTACTCAGTGTTTAGTCCGGAGTCTCCGAGGTAGACTCCGGCAGAGAGTCTCAGTTCCGATTTATTTTTATTGGAAAAAGACCGGAGTCTCCGGTGAACGATTTATTTTTATTGGAAAAAGACCGGAGTCTCCGGTGTTCACCGGATACTCCGGTAGTTTATGGATTTTGAGGCTGGAGTCTCCGAGGTCCGTCAGAGAGTCTCGGTTAAGTCTTTATTTTAATTGAAAAAGACCGGAGTCTCCGGTGTTGACCGGATACTCCGGTAAGAGGATAAGTTTTAACCGGAGTCTCCAAGAGAGACTCCGGCAGGGGTGTCTCGGTTAGCTTTTAATCTTTTTGATAAAAAGACCGGAGTCTCCGGTGTTCACCGGATACTCCGGTACCTGGAGAGGCCGGAGGGTCCGGCTAGTCTCCGGACTTAGTCCTTTTTGAAAGCCCTGTCAGGACCAGAGACTCCAGTGTTCACCGGAGACTCCGGTAACTTAACAGAATTATAACGGCTAGTTCTGACATGTTCTGTGACTGTTCTTACGCCGTTTTTGGATTTAGGGCTAGATACTCCGGTGTTCACCGGATACTCCGGTCAGTTCTGATAGAACAGTAACGGCTAGTTTTTGAGAGAGGGCTATAAATACTCCCACACCCTATGGCATTCAAAGCTTGCTGTTGCTGGTGAACTCTAGACTCTTTGAGCACTTTAAGAGCATTCAAAGTCCCTCCAACCATCTCTAGTTCAAAGTTTGCAAAATTTAGTGAGTTTGTGTTTGGAGAGGGTTTAAGCCACTTGAGCATTGAGTTCTTCCTCGAGCATTCGCTGTGATCATTTCTCTTGAAGCTTCGTGCTTCTAGACGGCAAGGCGTCGCCCGTAGAGCACCCAAACTTTGTGGAGTGCCACGGGAAGTTTGCAATCATCTTCGAATTGAGTAAGAATTTCTAGCTTGATCTTTGTGGTCGCTAGAAGAGGATAGGGTTGGAAAAGACCCGGCTCTTTGTGAGCTCCTCAACGGAAACGTAGGCACTTCTTTGTGAGGTGGCCGAACTCCGGGATAATCTCTCGCGTTCTTATTTGTGCAATTTACTTAATCGTGTGAATTTGTGATTCTTCATACAAATTGCTCTAGTGATCATCTAGCTAGTGTTAATTGTTATTTTAGCTCTGTGATATCTAGTAGACCTAACTTCAACTATAGATTCTAGCTACTTGCTTTAATTCGTAGTTGTTCTAGATTTCCTGTATAGACTGGAGACTCCGGACTAGACCGGATACTCCGGACCAGACCGGAGTATCCGACCTTCACCGGAGTATCCGGCAGATTTAATCCGCTATTTTAGTTTTAATTTTCAGAAAAGTCTATTCACCCCCCTCTAAATACTTTTAATGAGAAAAACAACCACGTATAACAAAAACATGTTACATAGCAGCAATGAGTAGGTGAATACTAGTTCTACTAATATAAACTTTTCTCACTTGAATGTCTTGTAGGTATAGTGCCTAAACATCTTGAAGGATTATTCCTTTAAGCTTGCATTCACGCATATAATTAGACTTTCTAGAAGCTCTAGCATTCAGTAAAGAATGAGATGGGTACTTGAGTATTTTATATAGTTCGAATTGGAATGTATATCATTTACATGCTTAATATCCTGTACTCCAGGGATCTTATAATAGAGTGACATTACAAGATTTACTGCAAATTCAATTGGCGCTTCAATCTTAAATTCCCCACATTAGAAGTTAAAGAAATGCAATTGGGGTGATTTATCTTTGTTTCTCGTGACTAATGACCAATTCAGCGTAGTTCGTAAGTATAATATGAGCAAATCAACCGCACTTTCTTGACATGTTGCTTAACTAGAATACTAGATTAAAGGCCTTTCATTTTTTACTGACCAGGATGGCTTGAATTTGGACAGTTTTTGGTTATTTTTTGTCAATTAAGTAATATTGGCCGGAAATTAAATCACCTTCAAAAATTTTCCATTGAAAACCGGACCAGTAAGACTAGTAACTGGTCTTAAGAGGGATCACGGTAACTTTTTTCACCTGATCAGCTTAACACTAGTGGAAGGCAACCTAATTTTTAAACAAATTCAAGCAAAAGCAAACACAACCTAACTGAGAAGATTTTATTAATAACTTCAAATATACTAAATGCTAATTAAGAATTGGAATAAGATCAAATAACTAAAACATTCTGAATCCAAAGTTTTTTCATTCATGGTTTTAAAATTCTACTTGGCACGGATCATGCATGAAGTTGGTTGCCTAGCTGATCAATCGTTATCTTTCTCCACGATTCTTATAGAACGTCGCATGCAGCAGGTGCAACCGACGGAGAGGGTAGACCAGGAGTCAAGGCCCCGACCCGATAGCTTCGCGAGGCTATTTTTCCACCCGAACCCACCCCCGTCGGGTCTGAAACCCGCGGGGACCCGACCCGACGGGGGAAATTGCCATCCCTAGTCTGCGGGGCCGTGGAAGGACTCATTCTTGGTGATGCTGCAGTCCACGACACACACCATCGCCAGTCACATTTGGGGCGCATTTTTTGTCATCATGGGCAACTACGTGAGGAGCCGGCTAGGTTTATCGGTCAATAACTGTGATTACCGAGTTTACTGGTTCACACTGATTTCATAATACGATCGAATTTAAATTCAAAAAATAAAAATAAAAAATCCTAAAAATAGAGATCATTATAAGACCTTCTGTGAATTTTTTTAAAAAATAATGTCGTTTGCATCATATTCTATAGGCCGGAAGTTTAAAAAAAAAGAAAAATGTTGAAGCACGCAGCTCATTTATTAACTTAGGTTAAGGAAAAGCTTAACACACCAACACATATTTTCTCGTGTAGGGCATATCTTTAAAATTGGTTTCACTTTATTTAGACTTTTATTGATTTCTCCATGATTTTTATAAAATTCACAAGTAGAAAGTGAACGTATTAAGAAATGGTATTGTAATTAACTTTTTCATATCTACTACTATTTTTCCTATATAAAGCATAGTATAAGCAAACTAATAAAAGTAGTTTCACTAATTTTAGAGGTGTGATGGGTTAGTTATAAATTAATCTAGTTGCAACACATTTACACAATCCTGCATATTATAATGACTATTTCATGAGTTCATGTATTTTTAAAAGACATAGGATCATGTAAAAAGACTAATAAAATTGGTTTCATGATTTTTGGATTAGCAAAGAGTTAACTATGCATTTAACTAGATTTAGCAAATATATTTTCTCATAGAAAATATTCAAATTTTTATAAGTCTAAAATCTTTTATCATGTAGATCATGTTGCAAGGAAACCAATAAAATTTGTTTCACTTGATTTGAAGCTCAGATGAATTAGTTATTGATTTTACAAGTTGAACCATTTTTTTATTTTTTGTTAAACTTCGCCGGTTATAGAGAAATGCACTCGGTAGATCGGAAAATTCGATCTGAAACTGATAAATGCGGTCAATGCGGTAAATACAGAAAAACTGATTGATAAATCAAATTCGGTCGGTTGCCGGTGGAATTCGACTGGTTACCGTTTGATCGATTTGGTCTGAATTTATCCCAAATTGTAAATTTGATTGAGTGAATTGTTCGAATTCTCGCTGAATTTTGACCTGTTTTTATGATAACCACGCAAATTTTCGGTTACTATTAAGGACCAGTTTTCAGATCGAAACGAATTTGTGAACTTCAGTGTCGCCACAACTCAGGCTCGACGACCGCGAGGCGCCACCACGATGCGCACGCATGCCCTGCGCCACGGAGGATGTTGGCATGCATGAACCGGCTGAAGATCGCCAACTTAACGTCGTAGGGCAGCGCCGGCCGCCTGGTCTCTTGTCTCATGTGCCGATGGTGGAGGGGCCATGCGTCCGCAACGACACTGGGAGGATGAAGGAAGGCTGTGTCGGTTAGAGTCTTGTGTTCTCTCTTCTTTGTTTCCATCTGAAGGACGAGATTAATAGATTAACAAAAGAGGAACCATAATTTTTTTCCCTCTAACACGAACCTCCTGCTGTGTTCAAATGCTTTTTACCGTTCTTGGGTTTATGGGATGTGTCGAGATTTGTGCATGTCTTTAAAAGAAAATTAGATACAGCAGGCTTTTATGAACTATATACGAAGAGTGAAAGAAACAAAACAATATCTCTATCCAATGCAATTACTCTTCGTCGTTAGTTGAATTAAATAATTATGAGTTTTTTATGAACCTTTTGGGTTTAAATTTGAAATATTAGAGGACGCCAAAGTCACTGCTGCAGAAACCCTTATTAGTATCGGTTCAAAATCGTCATCAGTAGCAGGTTTTGAACCGACACTAATGAGTCGGCACTGATGATCACTGACCATCAATATCAGGTTTAGAACCGGCACTGAAAATCACTATCAGTGCCGATTGGTAAAAACCAACCGATATTGATAAGTGTTTCCCACCCTTTTCAAAAAATATGGATTGCCACCAATACGTGCTCATTTTCAAATATTAGCGACCGCCCTTTTCAAAAATTTATAAGACATTAACTAGTCTAGACATATCAAACTTCAGACAAATGACGAATGAACCACAGTGAGTATTTTTTACTTATCTTCAAATTAATATGTCAGTTGTCACAACATTCATAAAGACATTAATGTATAGCTTACTAGCTACTACTTATAGCTGGCTAAGAGATGTGTGTGCACGACAAGCTATTGTAATCGAACAATTACTCTTCCTAATTACAATCTCTCTGCTATCCTTCCTAAATTCCTGCTTCCAATTCCTGCTACATTATACCTAGGTTATACCAGCTGCATTCTACTTTTGTTCATCGACTCTACTAGGATCTAATAATTATTCCGTGGTTCACACATTGCTTAGAGTTCTAGAAAAACTTGTGAACCTATGGTAAAATCTTCGAGTGTGCATCACAACAGATTCAGTTTAGTTCACATAGACGACAGTTTCATGAATTTGTTTGGCAATACAAATGGAATTTAACAATTTTGCAAAATTTCACAAAAATGTCACTGTATCTTGTGAGCCTATGGTAAAATTTTAAGTGCCGAAGCACATATCCATGCTGATTTGCTGAAGCACACATCCATGAGCACAAAAATACAAATAAAAAACCTAATTCGATTGTCACCATGTGACCATGAAGTACACATCCATTTTACAATACCTCTAATTTGCCCTAAACCCACATACATGAGAATCCTCCATCCATCATCCATGAGCATCAAAATCTCCCAAATTTGCACACAAATTGACCTAAACCTAACATGTTGGTGGTCGGGGAGGAGGCGCCGGACGCTGGGAAGGAGGCGACGTGTCGAGGTGCGGTCAGGGAGGAGGCAGCTGTTGGGGAGGAGGCACCGCTTGGGGAGGGGGCGGCGCTCGGGGAGGAGGCGGCCTGTCGGAGAGGAGGCGACGCTCGGTGAGGAGGCAGCCCGTCAGAGAGGAGGCGGCGTTTGGGAAGGATGTGGCGTTAGGGTGAATGGAGCGAAGGCTAAATGCTGGATATATATAGTAGAAGTATCAGTGCTGGTTCTATTTGATAACCGGCACTGATACTTGTAACAGTGCCGGTTCTAGGTAGCAACCGATACTGATATGTGAAGTATCAGTACCGGTTACTACTTAGAACCGGTATTGATATGTATTTCTCCTTAAAATATTCTTTTATTGTTAAATTCGGCTAAAAACTTAAAAAAATCATAGAAAAATGCAAATAAATTCTATAAAATTGTTTTAACTAGTTTTATGTTAAAAAATAATTCTATAAATTTTAAATAAATATTTTAGGCCTTTTAAAATTTAGATTTAAATATAAAAAAAATAGTTTTCATCGTTTTTAGCCATTTAAAATTTGTTTAGTCATAGTTTTCATGTCGTGGCTCTGATTTGAGAGGTTCTTGCATCTAAATCTTTCTAAAATCATGCACTAGCCAGCCTTAGCGTTTGTGTGTTCTGGGTATATGGTCAGATACAATTGCATATTCTTACTCCATGCATACCCTCGATATAAATTAAAACATATTATTACTCCATACATGCCCCCGATATAAACTAAAGCATATTCTTACATCATCCATACATGTCCTCGATACAAATTAAAGCTTATCCTAAATTTATATCAATTTCACCAAATACATGAAAGCTGCTTTCATTAAACGATTAATGCTTCATTATGGTCGAGACGTATGTAGGTAGCTTCCTCAGTGTCATCAATGAGAGGAAGTTCGACATTCTCTTCAAAAGGAGGCAGGTCATCAAATTTGTCGCATTCTTCTTCATCGACAACATCCTCAACACCAATAATCTTTTTTTCCTTGAAGAATCATGTGACACTCCTCCTTGTTAGCTGGGTCCGGATCCTTTACATAGAAGACTAGTGCAACATCCTTGGTTGTGTTACTAAAAGGATTCATCTCATTCGTACTCAATCTAAACCTTATATTCCTCATTTCATCTCTGAATCCCCTGTATTTAGAATCACATCTCCTCCATTGCATTCTATCAGTAGGGTGTCTAAGCATTCTATTTTTCTTGCGCTGTTCGGCGTGCCATCGCATCAGCTCGATATTCGCTCTAAACAATCACTTCAAACAGGGGATTATAGGAAAATTCAAACCACCATAAACAGTCGCTTCAAACAGGAGATTATAGGAAAATCCAAACCACCTTAATGGTGGGTCTTTTTTTCTTTCTCTTCACCCTCACGCCATCACTCTCGATATTATCAACATTCCACTTGTACCATGGTGCATTGCAAATGCGACACGCTTTCAAGTCTATATTCTCGCTGTAAAACAGTTGTTTTGCACATACATGTATTTTCTCTACTTGCAATCCTAACGGGCAGACAACTTGCTTGGCATGGTACGTGTTTTCGGGTAACACGTTACTCCTTGGAAGCAATTCCCTCAAGAATTCTAACAATTCATTGAAGCCCTTATCAGTCCAGCCATTGCTAGCCCTCATTTGCATCAGTGTCATATGAGGAACCGTTCAAATAATATTCTAGTTAATCACCAAGTCGATCATTTACATAATCATGACTTCAACGATTAACTAGAATATCACCTTAGTAGTCCCGGCACGTGTTTTGTGTCCAAGATCGAAACACATGTCTTTCCAACATAAGCAATCAGAACTAAGCTTAATAAAAACGAGTAATTAAATTATATTACAAGTTTTTAAGCATTAACAAGTTTAACAATTTACAACAAAAGAGATCTAGGAGGAAACTAAAACTGATCAACTCCTAGCCAAAAGAGAAACCACACAACAGAAACAAAAGATATAGACCACAAAAGATAGGTGAAGCCATATACCCTTAGACTTCACCCCAAAAGGGCGACCACCGAGTAGTTGCCTACTCATACCCGCCACTCTCGGCAGGTGTGAAGTAGCCAAACACCACCTCTTTCTCACCTACAAAACCTGTAGAGTAGCTGAGTACGAAGGTACTCGCAAGACTTAATCCATATAGGGTACATATAAATAACATGACTCCAAAGATCATGCATTGAGCCATTAGAAAGAAAAAAAAACCACAAAGTTAAGTATATTAATATGCTTAAGCAACCTAGACACATATGTGTGAGCACATATGCTTAACCAACATACTATATAACCAACAACTTACACATAAATATAAATGGAAACATAGTGAGAAAACAAGTTGAAATGTGCCTTGGTTTTCTTGTGATGAGTGATTGACATTGTCATTTATTTGGTTTGATGATATTCGGTTTTGCATGAGCTTTGATGTGATTTGAATTGTTTTGAGATTTCATTTGAGCATAATGATTATGGACTAATTGGAATTGGAGTTGGAGATATGTGTTTGCTTGTCTTATGGTGTGCAGGTGATGGATGCAACTTAGCGGTCGACGGTGGGATGATCGGGGCTAAGCGGAGTGCTTGGTGCCAGACGATCAAGGAGGCCGAGTGGAGTCAAGGGTGATACTAGCTGAACATGTGGAGGTCAAGCAAAGCATTGAAGGCGGATAGAGACGTCGTGTTGACAAAGTCAAGCGAAGAGGATGCCGGTGCAAATGACAAGGCGGCCCGAGGGATCAGGAGCGGGAAAGACTTGCCGGCAGTCAGGATCACATGACAGAGTACACGCGTCGACATCAAAGTGCTTGCCTAAGGTGTAAGCAAGGCGTTGAGTCACGCTTTGAGAAAACGTGCATGTGGTTTCGTGATTTGACCTCAAAACCGTGGGAGGACTGGAGGAGTATGTGGCACCATCACGTAGCTTGCGTCGAGGCAAAGCTAAGTCGTGAAGGCGCCGCGGCCGTCTGATGAATAGAGAAGAAAATGGACCAAAATACCCTCGGTGGTAAGTAAGAGTGTACTACAAGAGAGGAGTATTTTGGAGAAAAGCTAGGAAATTTAAGGGCCAAGTTTCCTAGGCCTATAAATAGAGGGGTAGGGCTAGAGAGAGCTTTGAAACAGCCACTTGAGCCCCCTTGTGCTATTCATTTGAGAGCCTTAGAGCTAGAGTTTTAGAGGAAAGAAGGATGAGTACTTAGCCTATGTAATAGATGAGAGTTTTAAGAGATAAATCTTTGTAATCCGTCTAAAATAGGGCTGATCTCTTTGAGTAATTAAGTTTATGTTTTTGTATATACTTGAATTCCCCTCCTTCTAGTTTCACTCTATTGGTTTCCTTGCAAGTTTGCAAGTTTTTCGGTTTTCGGTTTTGATTTTCGTTTTGGTTTTTGGGCTGAAATTTCAGCACCTTATGAGATCATTCTTCTTGTTGATAGAGGCATAAAAACTCACATACGAGTATATGCTCATGGGTCTTGAGTACCCTTGCCTTTAGATCATCAACTTGGAGAGGTTCCTTGCCCGAAGATCTTTTCTTTAAGCTGCAGTTTTTCACTTTTGCAGGGTTATTTTTCTTGATGCTAGTGGTTTAAATACTCATATACTCATGTATTTGAGCGGTTCTTGAGTCCCTTTGCCACTAGACTATCATCTTGGAGGATAATCTTGTCCGGTGTCCATCTTCTCTAGTTTCTTTGGAAGTTGCGAGTTTTTGTGCACAAAGACACATGGAATGGTCTTGAATGGAACCTATGGTTCATATTCCATCTGTGGAGTCATGTTGCTATAGAACTAATCTTATTGCTTTGTCTCTCTAATTCTTTTGCTTCCACTTGAGCATTTTGAGGTGTGTTGGGTGAGAAATAGGAAAAGGACATCTATTTTGAAAAAAATTTGTTGAGGCGCCTATTCATCCCATCTAGTCGCTGTTCTCGTTCCTACACATAGCAATACATCAATAGCCAACATCAACATTTCTCAACAGACCATCCATATTATCATCCCACACTCGTAACTCTACGATCTATGCGGATGGACAAAAGCATGCTCATGACTGAGAGTATGATAATTTGAATTGTCTTTATACCCTGCAGGGGGTACTCCTTTACCTACACGACTTGAGGACCATATGGCTCACGTGCCCACACAGGCCCATGCAAGGGGTACTCGAGTCAACCTTTCCCAATAAGCCCTAACCGTTTGCTCATGCGCCGATAGGTGTGAGGGTCATCCAGAACTACTCCCAGAGCAAACTGGATACCCCTACAAATCCGCCCGCTCACACCATCGACTCGCACACAAAAAGGCCACAATTACAAAGGTATTCGGCTTGTCGTTTCCATAATACGACATGTAGTAAGCACGAAAAGTGCTAAAGCCAACGACACCGACGGACGGTGCTTAAACGATGCAAAGTGGTCTATGTGCTCGGGCTCTTCTCCCAAACTACCCCGAGAAAACTCCTCCAGGGCAGAAGACACTGTCCACATCTCGTCTCATCCTCGTAACTCACCCAACCAACATCATCAATCTTATCATAGTGAATCGTAATTAAACCTATAGCTCGTGAGCGATGAACACTCCACCACTCGACTTCTACCGGTGACCTATGCGTCTCTAAGCATTTCGAATGACCTTGTAATTAGACATCAACAATGTCACCAAGGTTACAAGGATGTGGATATTCAACAACTCAAGGTAAAGGTAATGCAATCAATATAGGTTCTACCTACATAAACCTGACATTGACTCGCTACACATGCAAACATATATAGAGCATATCTTATCAATTTTAGACTTCACACTTCAATTCAAAGGTTGCAATATGCTTACATGTTTGCCTTACTGCTCTGGTGGTTGCCTGATACTCCCCACACAACACTCACAGAACTCCGTGAGGTTGGTGTCGCCTTCAACCACGATCGCGCCACACTACGGTTCTTCGTTCACTAAAGAAAAATACATACAACATGTATGTGATGAAATGCTATAAAATATGCTTCATAATGCATGAATTTTTTTCCTAACTAGAACAAGTTATAAGAAGACTAAAATTGGTTTCACAATTTTTAGACTTGTAAAAAATTAACAGTGAATTAATGAAGCATCAACTTAATTAATTTATCTTAAAAATTTAATTAATTATTTCATGGCTGGGGATATTTTTAATAGGTGGATTAGGGTATTATGAAACTAACAAAATTAGTTTCATAAGTTTTAGAGCTATGGAGAATTTATTATGAATTTTACAAGTTTCAGCAAACAGTGAACTGCGCTGAAACAGTACTGTCTAAGTTGACCGTGGTCAGGGCGGTCAGACCGCCGGGAGTGGTAGTCAGACTGTGGAAAAATGCGGTCATATCGCCAGTGTGTAGAGAGATTTGGGGTCTAGTGGTCAGATCGGCTCGGGGGGCGGTCCGACTTCTAGAACAGCGGCCAGACCACGACTGGCTTCGGTGGGACCGCGGGAAATCCATGTGCCAGCCCTCATGGCAGCGTACCTAGCGGTCAGACCACGGGTAACCCTGGTCAGATCGCGAGGGGTTCTTTTGCTGAAATTTTTCTAAGTCTCCCCTCATCAACCTCCTTCTATTCTTTTCCTTCTGCAATGTATTTAGGGATTCTCCAAAGCACTCTAAACCATCTCTAAGGTATTTGAAACTTGTTTAACTAGTCTTTGATAGGCAAACACATGTAAGCACATGCGATAACAATTACGCATGCTTAATTACATAATTAGCATTTTTGGGACGTGACATGTTCGCACCACATGCAACTTACTGTGCTCATCTTTACAATTCGAGTAAACTGGTGTTTTAGAGTCCTCTACCACGCGCTAAAACTTTTGATGTTGTCTTTTACTGGTGAAGTCACCCTCCCATTCACGCTCCATTTGCTCCAAGTCGTCTTCATTGTTGCCAACTAAAGTATCCACTCCATCGTTCTCAATAAAAGTATCTTCAAATGCTGACATATTAAAGTCTTCGTTAGCCGTCATATCGTTGCTTATATCTTCTTCGAGTGTTGGTTGCCTTTCACGCCTAACATCTTCAAATTCATCATGCTCAGTCCAACGGGTATATCCAACCTTGAAACCCCTGCGAATCAAGTGTGCACGGCTCTGCTCTATGTTTAAAAATTGCTTCTCGTTCTTGCAGTCGATACATGGATAACATATATAGTGATCGGCACACTTCCTTTTTGTCTTCGTGTACACCACGACAGCCCTCAGAAAAGCCTCAATGCTAGCAATGAACTCTAGCCCCGGATCATTGTACATTTATACCCGATCTATCTACAAATTATTATAATTAAATATATTCAACTTATAATCATTAAATATTTTAAAATCTAGAACAAATTCATTGAATTACCCCGCGTCTTGATCGGTCTCTATTTGAGAGCCCATCTACTTCAGGTACTTGGGCCGGGTCGAGGGACCAGTCTTCCAAAGGCTGCCATATCCGATTGCAACTCGTGGGTGGATGTGTCATCCCTAAAACACAATATTCTATCAATTATGTTAAATTTACTACGTTGATTAATGAACAGAGGAAATTCACTAAATTATTATTTAAATTCAAGACTTTAAAAATAAATGCAATCTACATACTAGAAAATTGGAGCTAGATTTTATAGACATTTGTAAATACCCCCTTGATTTTTTATTCTTTGCAAGGATGCCACTCGAATGATAGTTCTAGTGATATTTTTTGCAATTTTTTAATGGTAATAACGGTTCAGGTAGTGGTAAATTTGTAATTGTCCCTAGATTTTAATGTACACACCCACATCTATTTACATGTGACTTTATCTACTCCTTAAATCATCTACAATGATAAAATTACGATCTTTCTCTAATTTATATCAATATTTGAGCTGTTGCTAATTTGAAAATTCAACACAAAGGAATAACCACCTAAATTCAAATCTAGAGCAATTTAGCAACTAAATTCAACTAAGAATCAAATGTACACTATCTCTATACATCTAACAATGATAAAGTTACAAACTTTTTCTAAATTAGATCTCAATTACATCTCTAAATCTATAACGTGGAACAAGCACCAACCATCAAATCTAGAGCAATCTACCAAGAACATCTATCAAAAAAGAAATATAGATCATCTTACTAACCTTAGAGCACTTGACTGCTCCAAATCTTGAATCCTCTAACTGTAAAGACGGCAAAAATAGCGCTCGACACTGTTTTGGGTGGACTTACGGTGGCTCTGTTCTGGTCACGCTTAGGGGTGGACTTTTATATTGTAGCAACTATCAGTGCCGGTTGGTATATAAAATCGGCACAGATAGTCACTATCAGTACCGATTAGTGGATGGAACCGGCATTAATGTGACTATTAGTGCCAGTTCTTAGCGTCTCAGTCATAGTTTATGCGCGAGAGTTTAAGAACGACACTGATATGTCAACTATGTCCGACCGACACTGATGGGGGCACTACCTATGTGATGTTTTATAGTAGTGAGTACTCATAATTTATTAAAGCTCCTAAAAATATTTATGATCATGGTTGCGAAGAGAACCTAAGATATTTCTTTTGTCATTTAACCCTAATTCTGTAATCATAAAATTTCACTAAACTAAACTATGGTCGAAAGGTTTCATTGAAATCTTCTAATGGACGAGCTAGATATATTAAAAGGCCGGCATGCGACTATTTTGTTATAGCAGGCTTTTTATAGAGATCCGTGTCATAAATTTTCACTAAACCAAACTGTGGTCAAAAGGTTTCATTGAAACCTTCTAATGGACGAGCTAGATAGATTAAAGTGCCGGCATGTGACTATTCTATTATAGCAGCTATTTGTAGAGATACGTGTCTTAAAGCTTGGTTAGTTAATGCCAATCTAGAAACTTGCATGTGGTTCTTTTGTAACTATTTTTTTAATACCACATACTATGTCTTTATGCACAATGTGTTCATTAATTGATAACACTATTATAATTACTATCCATGTTCTTTTTAAGGATTGTTTAGCAAAGCTCCAACTCTAAATATTTTTGGAGCTGATCATTCCTAGCTTTAGAAATTCTTTGAACTGGAGCTATAGATAGATTGAGAGTTTTTTGTTGGGACATTTTCTTTATTTTTTGGACTAAAAATAATTATTTAATCACTTTATTTTATCTTAAACCCTCTAAATCTTGCATAGATCTCAGAGCTAGAGCTCTGCCAAACATAATCTTAGATATCGTTTTAGCTTCTAACATGCGTACTAAAGTGGCAATCAATACTTTCACAGTTAACTTGTCTTAACTATGTTGATTACTCCAATTTTGAATTAGAGCATCTCTATCTAGTTTGTATCTATTATATTTTTCATAGTATAAATACTTACTTCTCAAATAGTTGCTCTATAGCACAATTAAGATTTTAGTTAGTCCACCCATCCATGTTCTCTCTCAACAAATCACCATATACCTTTTGTCTTATATTTATACCTCATATGTTATAGTGTATCAACAAATTAAGAGCTTGCTGACGTGTATTGTTTGAGGTGCTCTTAATAGCACCCAACTCACCAATCCGTTAAGCTCATTTAATCATAATCCAACATCTAAGAGCTTTAATTAAGGACTCTTTTGGAAAATATCACCTAGAAAACATAAACAACATGTGTATGAGAACAAAGAAAAATTTCTAAAATGGCATCTATTTGAGAATAGGATAGAGTATTAGTCAATACAAACACAAAATTATTAAATGTTTTGCAAGACACTGCAAGATGGAGCTAGACTTAAGGCCTATTCGGCAAAGCTCTAGCTCAAAATATTCTTAGGGCTGAGCATTCTTAGCTCTAATAATTTATAAGCTAAAGCCGAAGATACGTTGATGATATCTTGGTAAACTATCTTACTTTCATTTAAGATTAAAAATAGAGATTTAAATCACTTTATTTTAGCACATGAACTCCAGATCTAACGTGGAGCTAGAAGTTAGAGCTCTTCCAAATAAGACCTTATATGCAGAAGTTGCTAGAATCTGACCAAACTTTGGCTCCGCTAGAGCTGACCTTGGACTAGAAGAGAAATAAGTCACATGGGGTTAAATTAAGTAAAAGATAGAATCTAGATCAAATATCCTATATTCTTCTGTAGGCTCTTAGTTTCTCAAAAACTTGAAACTCTTCTTGATTAGATGGAGGCGTGAAGATATGATTCCACCAATCAGGTTCAATTTTTAGTCCTTACAATTTACACACTCAGTGAAAGCACTTGCATGTGCTAATTTAGTGTGTAATGTGTAGATGTGGGTGGACATGTGCATTATTCTTATAATAAAAACAAAACTTGAACGAGAGCTTGGCTAGGGTGTATTTGGTTCTCCGGATGATATTTCATAAAGCTATCGTATAAGCAGGTTGATGTGAAGTAGATTGAGTAAAGTCATATTTATTTAAAAGAAAATTGTTTGATCGGTTATATATGTCTAGACAGGCTGAGCTGAGTTTTTATTTGGTTAACTGAATCTGACGCCACATGAGCAGATGCAAGAGTTGACGTATAAAGACGATTTTGTGATACTAAAAAGTAAGTCTGTCTGCATGAGTAGATGCAGAGCCTACATCCGGGGCAGGCTATGGAGTGAAGCCCGAACTAGGATGAGGTCGTATATTTGCACCTGTCAAGTCATACTGTAACAGTAGATAGAGGCAACCAAATGAGTTTTTTTTTTCCGAGATTCTATGTATTCACTGGGCCAGGATGGGAGAGATCCAAACACACTATAGAAGAACTTCGGTAGTGCTTGGTTGGTTGGATAAAGTTGAATGAGATGAGATTGTCCTAGATGGGATGACCCTAGATGAGATGACCGTGAATAAGGTGGTACAAGTAGGTAGTTTAGTTGGATGTATGAGATTGTATATGAATATGTTTGGTTGGTTGTATGGAATGAGACGACTTGGTACAAGATTCTATTTAGTTAGCTGAATGAGTTGATTTTATATGAGTTGTATATGATGATAAATACATATATAAATAGATTATTATAAATGAACTTATTTTTTCACTATATAACCTAGGGTTGTAAATAATTTTAGAAATTAGCTCATCATATAAGAAGAATATTAGTAATTTTTTTTCTTCAGATTTTTAGGAATTTATTTAAGCACTAATAATGGTTAGAAGTTATAAAGTAGCATTTTTAAAAGAATTTAAATTTAAATTATACATATGCTTTTTAGTTGAATCTAATTAAAATGGGTTACACATGAATTATGAAACGCGTATAAATTTTTTTTATGATTTTTGGAGCAACAGAAAATGACATGTGGTGTTTTCGATTTTGGACGAGTACTGTTTATACGTGAATACTGTTCATACGGATGCGTGGTGCTATCGATTTTGCGGTATCGGTTGGTTCAACATTTATAAAGAATATGCTAAGAATCTATATCAAGTCTTATCCTGAACAATACCTGATTCAAATAATCAAATGCATGTATGAGGCTTCGTCCTGGACCGTCCTGTCCAGACTCGGCTCAGTATAGCTAACCAAACATAGCTTTAATTCCTCCAATATTTGAACAATCATATAACGGCATATTTAATAATAAGAAATAATTACTGTCCCTTATTTCTCTTAGCTCATTTAAAAAATTATGTTACTAATTCTTTATATCTTATAATGCCGAGAGTTATCTTTTATTTCTTTTGCTAGCTTATAAGATTCCTCTATATATTAACGTTATCTTCATCCTATCCACTTTCTTCTCTGTACATATTACAATAATAAGAGTTAACTGCTACTACATCCGTTCTCTAAGCATTCTTTTTTCTGAATAGCCTCTATTAGATTTTAAGTAGGTCAGACATTTTCAGGGATATATGGTTCTCATGCTAGTTTGTTTAAATATTATATTTGGGATTGAAGGGAGTAGTTGGTGGTGTTAGGAGGGATTTTTCAGAGTTAATTTTAGGTGCATTGATTAGAGTATAAGCTGCAATTAGCAAGGATAAAGATGTCATGAAAGAAAGTATTAAGTGACTAATGAGGAAGGCCAAAAGACGAGTAATTCCGAACGGAGGTACTGCGCTATGAACCCACACACATCCCGACCGCGAAACATCCTGCCATTCTCTAACCTTTCCACCTGGAAAGGACGCTGCCCTCACCTTTTTCTCTCTTAAACAACCCATAAAATTATTGCGAAGAGGACCAAATCGCCAAACCAAACCAAAAGCCAAATCCAAAACAAATACCAAGACAGCGAGGAAAGGCAAACAAAAAACAAAACAAAAATCCCCCATCTCTCCCACACAACGAAGCGAGAAAGAAAAATGGAGGCATGACCTCCGCCCTTGTTGATCCACTCGAAACACTCGCGGCCCTGGACTTCTCCTCACCGGCGGGCTCGCCGGGACCCTTGCTCCTCGGTTCCTGCTGCTGCGGCGGCGGCGGCGGCGGCGGCAGAGGGAATTAGGTAAGGGAAGGGAAGGCGACGTAGAGTGAGCGGCAGCGGCGATGCCGTCGCACGCGGATCTGGACCGGCAGATCTCGCAGCTGCGGGAGTGCAAGTTTCTGGCGGAGGCGGATGTGAAGGCGCTCTGCGAGCAGGCAAAGGCGATCCTCATGGAGGAGTGGAACGTGCAGCCCGTGCGCTGCCCCGTCACCGTCTGCGGCGACATCCACGGCCAGTTCTACGACCTCATCGAGCTCTTCCGCATCGGCGGCGACACCCCCGACACGAACTACCTCTTCATGGGCGACTACGTCGGTCAGTCCCCGCCCCCTCTGCCCTCCCGCGACGCGTGTTTGGTTTTCGGTCGATCTGTAGATTTGGCGAGCTGGCTCGATCTGGTTCGCTGGAGAGTGTTAGTGCTGAATTCGCTAGATCCTGCTCAGGAACTGAGATGCTGATGAGCAGGTTTTGGGGGTTGGCGCCGGTATGGTGGGCTTGCTGATGCTAAATAGACTGTTCATGCCCATCATGGCTTTTGTACTATTGCTTCATAGATCGCAAGAGTTGTTTCACGATGGTATTATGTTCTGGGTTAGGTATCTGCTGACTGAGAAACTTTTGCGAATTATGTGCTGATGTTTAACATTTATTTTTTCCCTATGGAAATGAATATATTTGCTTGGAGCCTTCAAGTGTTTTTCCCGTATAGCCATAGTGGGCTTATAGAATGTTTCTGGTTACCGTGTTTTAAAATGTTCATAGGTTTGCCCGGAATAGCTTATTCTCTACTGCTAGACCAACACATAAGGATACTGTCTTTATTCTTGTCTGCTTGGTTTTACTACCGTATTGGTTACACTGATCCTATACGAAAAGCATCATTGAAATTGATGACGTGTCTAAAATCCATGCATCTACAACATATGCTTCTGATGTCTGAAATTTGTGCGCACTTTGGATGGCACCACAGTTTTACACAAACTGGATTCCATTCAATTAAACTCTCTTGGAAATTTGGATGTGTTGCTTCCTAGTACTGTATTATTTATTAGACATGTGGCAGGAAATGCTACGTTTTTTGGGTTAAGGGGCCTACTTTTCTTTCTATCTATACTTTCCATTTCTTATTTGCTTTGGATTGTTTTATTTGCTTATATTATAGTTGAATTGACTACGGGTATTTGCTGCAGACCGTGGCTACTACTCAGTGGAGACTGTGACATTGTTAGTGGCTCTAAAAGTACGTTATAGAGACAGAATCACAATATTGAGAGGAAATCATGAGAGCAGACAAATAACTCAAGTGTGAGCTCCTATTCCTCTAACTGAACTCTACAGCACTAGGCAATTACTAATTTTAGCATAGGACTTTTATATTGTAATTACTGCAAACATGTGGGCATTATTGAGTAAATTTCCCTTAAATGATTAAGCTGGGTTGTTTCCTGGACAGTGAGTCCATACTAATTTTTGGTACAAAATTCACTTAAAAGTTTCTGCTGCTAGAGAATTAGGGAAAATTGCTATCTTTGTCTCCCGGCTGTATTATTAATTCTTTGCAATACTGAGGTCATTAAATCATTTTGGCCTTCTTTACTTTATTTACTTGGCTAGCGCCTTCATTCAAGATGCTTATCTAAAACAGACTGCATTTCTTTACTTCCATGTTCAAGGGCAGCAGGATGCTTGCAGTGTTGACCTAGCATAATACTTGGACTTCACCTAATCGCTGCAAAATTGAAGGATTTTTTTTAAAAAAAATTTCCACAAAAGTTATTCATTTGATTGTTGCATTGTTGTCTTGGACTCCATCTCAATGGCTTAAGCATATTTGGCTTTTGTGGTGGTACAAAGGGGCTTAGGTTTACAAGATGGGCCTAAAAAGCTCCACATATTTAACCTAGCTTTTGCTTCATAAAACTCATGGGATTATGCTAAAGCCACAGAAGCTTCTTATTATTTCTCTCTCTATTGATAATTGGATGCTAATGAAACTTGAAATCTGTCTCTATCCGCATTTCAAATCTGAGCGGATGTTGATTGAGGTAGAATAATCCTCTAGACTAGATTCGAATGTGGAGAACTGACATGGATATAGATTTCCTGAATCTGCGGATGCAGATTCACTGGTTTCCTAACTGTAGGATATTTGTGCTTTATACTTTATGGGACCCCTAAACTCTCAACAACACCCCAAAGAAAGTTAGGGGGAACCTCCCGTATTTACATTCTTGTCTGACCTTCCTGCGTAATCCCTGTTTCCATGCTTGTCAGTCCTTCATCTTCAGACCATTATCTTAGGGCACTGCCCCAGAAAAAAAGGATGCCATGGGTGTTCATTGTGATCAAAATGCTTCTTGGTCTCCTACATTGTGCTTTTCCCTGTTCATAACTTTTAGCTACTTTGGAGTGATTCTACCACTGGTTCAGCTATATTGAAAGAAATGCGGATCAAATTGTAGATTTTGATTTTAGAGTTTCAACAACAATATTGACCGAGTGATATTTCGGTTGATTTATTTAGCAATTTGCTGATTTTTTATACAATGACCAATGATTCGTCTAGCTTTTTGTAGCATGCGATTGTCTCAAAACATCCTATAGACTCAACCTAGCTTCTCCGCTCAATGTGAGGAGGGAGGTCATTAGTACAGGATCGGGGGATTATCATGTATTAGGGTTATGCAGAATTGCATGTGTAATGAAGTAATGAACCAATCAGGCATTGACGTGCTCCCCACTCCTGAAGCCACCATTACATCAATATCTGAACTCTGATGCCGATGGAATTCTGAGGTTGGCTTCAAATAACTAGAGTTCAGTCTGCTTTAGATGCTGAACAGTGAACACAATGTTCACCCTCCCTCCCTTTCCTCTTTTTGTAGCTGGTCTGAACTTAGAATTTCATGGGAAACGGAAGTCCAAAACCGTTTTGTTTGGCTGAATTGACTAACTGAAATATCATAAACTGGTCCATGCTATTTTGGAAATTTGGGTTTCATCCTTTTGTCTTATCCTGGGTTGCGCTTGATCTAAACATCAATTGTCAAGTGACAACACAATTCTGCCATGAAGTGTACATTGGCTCAGCTGTTTTGTTGCACCAGTTTACTTTGTGAAATGCAACTACATAAACACACCCAAAGTGCTTGGGTGTTCTTTACATGAAGTGTTTGGCTACAGGTATGGCTTCTATGATGAATGCTTGCGGAAGTACGGAAATGCAAATGTATGGAAGTACTTCACGGACTTGTTTGATTATTTGCCTCTCACAGCTCTTATAGAAAACCAGGTTTGTTCTTTGGTTATATTATTGGTATATGAACTTATAATTCAGTTTCGTGTATACCTGACAGAAGCGGAAAACTCCATTTTGTAGATCTTTTGCCTACATGGTGGTCTCTCTCCATCTCTGGATACATTGGATAATATCCGTTCTCTTGATCGCATACAAGAGGTTGGCAACAATTTTTCCATGATCTCTGTGAAGTGTTAGCTAATGGCTAATGCCTAATTGTGGATAATTTTACACCTCAAGTATTTGAACTTGTAGAATTCCATGAACACCTTCCTTGTGAATTGGGGTTAAGGATCCTGTTTTCTTTTTGAGATATCTTGATAATAGAACAAGATGCGTTTGGTCACCCAAGTCTGTGTAGAAGTAACAGATCTGGCCCTCAAGACTTAGATAGTTCCATTTAACATTTTAAATTTATCTGTAAGATGGGTTAGTAAGGAAGAATAGTGCATGCAGAATATCTGATGATCTGAACCAGCTGGCTGTTCTTTATTTCCGAGTAAGGAGTGCTGGTCAGCATATATTCCTGAGATTATGGCATCAGATGACCCTGGAAACTGTCGTTAGCTATTAATAACCAAATTTTATGCATATTCTGTGCTGTGATCGTTGTGCATTTTATTCTTTTGGTTAAATTATTATATTGCTATTTGTCATCAGTTTAATTATTTAGTTTTGACTAATTAATAATGACATAGCATAGATTGAATCACTGATGCATACTGGTCTGATGAGCAATTTTTCTACAGTTATAATTATTTAAATTCCAAGCATTTCATTTGTTTTCTTTCCATGTTGATAGTGCCGGCATGGAACTGTTGCAATCATACGATAAATGTTCACTGATATACAATAAGTATTCTGAGCAAATATTAATATATACGATATACGAGGGTTGGCCTATCAAGTTGCAATAATGTGGTTTTCTGATGTATAGTTCAAAGTTTTACCAACTGCAATTAATATTATTGGAAGAACTGTAGAAAATGAGAAGATCTAGAATCCGGTATTATTTGCTCACCTGGTTGCAGCTTTGTAGTTTTCTAGTCTACAATCGGATGAAATTCTGTAAGGCAAAATAGAATCTCATTGACTCCAATTTTCTGTCTCTGCATGACTTTTTTACTTCCTAGTTCAGTTGCAGTGAGAAAGAGACTTAATATAAAAATCTACAATATTTTAGCTATTCAATTTCTTGACACAGATTGTTGTTCTTAAATGATCTAGAATTGACCCCTCAATTGGGCTTTAGGGTATAAATGTCATTGCTCTTGTATAGAAGTGGTTTACTGTTTTACGCAAATTTTGTTTACTCATGATTAATATTTTTGCTCTGTTCTCTAAAATGATTGTAGGTCCCGCATGAAGGACCAATGTGTGATCTTTTGTGGTCTGACCCGGATGACAGATGTGGGTGGGGAATTTCACCAAGAGGGGCAGGATACACATTTGGACAAGATATCGCACAGCAATTCAACCATACAAACGGACTTAGTCTTATTTCAAGGGCCCATCAACTTGTAATGGAAGGGTTCAATTGGTGCCAGGTTAGTATCCAGTGTGTTCGATTTTAACCATCGAAATCGTTTTCATTTGGAGTTCTGTTCACCAAATTTTTTTGGCATTCTTTTTTGTAGAACAAAACCATTTTTGCAAATATTTCCGGGGCTCCTGAAGTCCTAATTATTGATAAGAATTTCTGTTGCTATACATAAGGAATACTCACTGAGTTCTCCCTCCGTTTGTAAATTTAAGACATCTTGGACATTGACACGACCTACATTATGCAACTTTGACCTTTATGTTTAAATTGATAATGATAGTAAAAAATTGTAAAAATATTATCATGAAATTATTTTTCACCATAAATCCAACAATACCAATTTCACATGACAAATTTCAAATAGTTCAGTTTAAATTAGTGGTCAAAATTATAGAGGTTTGACTGCACATTTTCTAAAACGGAGGAAGCAATCTTCCTGTCCAAAAAAAAGGATGGAGGAAGTAAGCATTTATTACGAGACAATACCTGAATTACTTTGTTACATAAGATCTATATCTTACTAAATTCTCTAAGTCAACTGTTAAGAAATGATGACACTGTTTCCAACATATAAAATAAATAATGATTTATCCATATATTAGATAATGTGTAACTTCAAAGGAAGAAAAGAGATTAGGTACAGTGCAGCAACTCCACGGGTCTTTGGCATGCTTTTGATAACGAAAGGCTGATGATATCATAAAAGGGTAAAATTGCTGATTATCTGGATGAATTGTTAACAATCACTCACGTGAGCATCACACAATTCTCTAAAAAGAGCATGAAGTTGTTTCATTGGGTGTTTCTTGATCCCAGGGAGGCAGAAATCATCGATGCATTCGTTTTTTCTCATATATTTTATGTACATGTGAATCATGCATTTTCTCCTTCAATCATGCATATGAGCACCAAATTGGAACATTTTCCCACAGGAATCTTGAATTATTTGCTTTGCCTTGTGTTGATTGTGTGATGCAGGATAAGAACGTTGTCACAGTGTTCAGTGCGCCAAACTACTGTTACCGTTGTGGTAACATGGCTGCAATTCTCGAAATTGGAGAGAATATGGATCAGAACTTCCTCCAGTTTGATCCAGCACCACGGCAAATCGAGCCAGACACAACACGCAAGACCCCGGACTACTTTTTGTAATTGTCGTGTCGACTCCTTTTAACTTACTGCTGTTGATGCTCCTCTCCTCTGCCGCAGCGCCTGGTGTCTGTAGATCTGTCCTTAGAAGATGTGTTTCCTTTAGCCGCTTTGTACCCCCGCTCATTCTTTCGTGTGGAGATTTTGTTGCTGCTTCTCAGAACTTCATAGAGCATGTTAAAAGTACATGGCATTTTGATTTTTTTGTTGTACCTCCATTTTATATTTTTCTGAGACAAAAGAGAAAAGAAGCTGCAATAGAATTGTCTTGTATTTTTTTTTTCCGTCTCCAGAAGATGCAGGGGCCTGGACTCATGGACCTGATGTTCCCGTTGGCTTTGTGGTGCATTGTGTCTAAATTGGCCCGGTGGGATTTGTGAGTGATAGTGATGTTTGACTCGGATCTGAAGCTACATGGTCGAGGGCAGCTAAGTTTATGTTTGACTCGGATCTGAAGCTCTATGGTCGAGGGTTCTATATGGTACAATTTATTGTTGTCTTTTGCTTATAAAAAGCTATAAGTTGAAATAAATAGATTGATTTATTACTGATAGCTAAAAAGTTGATTTTTGATAAAATCAACTAAAATATAATAAGCTGACTTGTGATGAAATAAATTAAAAGCTGATAAGTTAATTGAGTGGCTTTTTTAAAAAACTGGTGTGCTGAGAATTTAAAATTTTCTTATAAAAACTAATAGCTTTTGTCATAAGATATAAGTAGTTTTTAGTAAAAACTTATAAGTTTCAGTAATGCTAAATAGGGCTTACAACTTCACCTCAACGTTGAATGTTGTTCAGTGATTAAGATGTTTTTATATGTGAACTTTTTTGTGGACGTTTGTACACTGCAAATTGTTGCAATGTTGTAGTTTCCAAGAGAACCACATAATATCCAGTCAACTCAGTCACCACTATCCACCTCCACCATGTTTTCTTTAATAGCGCCGCTGGTTTCATAGGAAGAGCCTGGAAAATTCAGAGGCGCTGCACCGAGTCCTAATCAAACATTCCTTTCACGAGCTGCTGCTGTGTTGCGGTGGGCGCGAGGCAAGCCTTAGGCGGACACAGGTCAAAAATACACGCAAGAAAGCGCGTAGAGTGGAATAATTCCAACTTCAATGATGTGGAATAATTCCAACTTCAATGATGTTGTGAGTGAATTGTACACTCATCACAAGTTGACAGCACAACTAACAACTGAAGAAATGAACTTTTTTCCAACGTGTCTGCTGTATTAAGCACAAGTGGTTTCAATCATAGTGCACTCGCACAAAAATTTGCGTGACTAGATGTTTCAACAATAATATATCTTACCTCCACGAATTTTAAGCGTCACACTTGTTTAATGGCTGCATATGCCACTATATTCAAACCTTATCTTCATAGAAGCCAGTCTTCTTTCTAAACGATCTTCCCAAGAGTCCATCTCTTCCTGGTATGCATTGCCAGTTGGATCATATAATGGCGAACATATCCCATCATTTCAAAGATAAACTCTGATCTGCATCCGCTTCTTCTCACTTCCATTCGTCTGCTTTTGAACACTTGACTAACGGCTATGCCATGGATACATGCTCAGCCTATATTTTTCTCCTCACTTTGATTCATCTGCTTTCGCGTATCTCAGGGCATGATTTCCTCTCGGCAGGCTCGTCCCTCTCCGTAGAGCACAGCTCCGATATGCTCCACTCGCCAGACGGCACTTTCACCTGTGGCTTCTACAGCATCTCCCCCAATGCCTCCACCTTCTCCATTTGGTTCTCCAACTCATCTGAAAGAACCTTCGTCTGGAGCGCGAACCCTCTCCATCCTGTGTATACCTGGGGATCCAAAGTCAAGTTAGACGTTGATGGGAGCATGGTTTTAAAAGATTACAATGGCCAGATTGTCTGGACCAACAATGTGAGTGTTTCTGATGCCGTACATGTTCAAGCTCAGCTCTTAGACAATGGAAACCTCATTGTGAAGGGCAAAGGCGCCACCATTCTGTGGCAAAGCTTTTCTTCTCCTACTGATACCTTGTTGCCCACTCAGAGCATTACTGCTCCGACAAAGCTGGTATCTACTAACAGGTTACTTGTTCCTGGCCACTACAGCTTCCATTTTGATGATCAATACCTGCTTTCACTGTTCAATGATGAGAAGGATATTTCTTTTATCTACTGGCCAAATCCAAGTAGGACTATCTGGGAAAAGCTTAGAATACCATTCAATAGCACCACAACTGGGGCTCTTGATAGCTGGGGGCATTTCCTTGGAAGTGATAATGCAACCTTCACAGCTGCTGATTGGGGTCCAGGGATCATGAGGAGGCTAACATTGGATTATGACGGTAACCTCAGATTATACAGTCTGAATAAGGCAGGAGGAACATGGTCAGTCACATGGATGGCATTTCCACAGCTCTGCAAAGTACGTGGCTTGTGTGGCAGGAATGGAATATGCGTATATACGCCTGTGCCTGCCTGCGCGTGTGCCCCTGGTTTTGAAGTCATCGACCCAAGTGACCGGAGCAAAGGCTGCAGACGAAAGATCAACATCAGCTGTGACGCGCAGGAAGTGAAATTTGCTAAGCTAACCCACACTGATTTCTCTGGGTATGATATGAGTGTCCATCGTTTCGTTTCTCTTGACTTTTGCAAGAACATATGCTTGAGTGACTGCAAGTGTAAGGGCTTCGCATACTGGGAAGGACTTGGTGATTGCTATCCAAAGTCTGTGCTTCTTGGTGGTGTAACCCTGCATAGACTTGGTAGTACTGGTACCATGTACATCAAGATTCATAAGGGAGTAGAAGTGCCCGAGTCCTCAATTCCCCAGTCACAACCTTTCGGCCCAAAATATGGCCCCAACTGCAGGTCAACAAACAAATACTTCATATCAGATTTCTTGGATATGCTTAAGAGTGATCAGGATGAATCGAAGTATTTGTACTTCTATGGATTTTTATCAGCAGTTTTTCTGGCAGAGGTAATGTTTATTGTACTAGGAGGGTTTATTTTGAGGAGAGAGCGCAGGGAACTGAGAGGAGTATGGCCAGCTGAGGCTGGATATGAAATGATCACTAACCATTTTCGCAGATACTCCTACAGAGAGTTGGTGACAGCTACTAGAAAGTTTAAGGATGAGCTTGGAAAGGGAGCATCAGGCATCGTATACAAAGGAGTCCTGAAAGACAATAGAGCAGTAGCTGTGAAAAAGTTAAAAGACATAAACTCTGGTGAAGAAGAATTTCAACATGAACTGAGTGTGATTAGCAGGATTTACCATATGAATCTAGTGAGAGTTTGGGGATTCTGTTCTGATGGTCCACACCGGATATTGGTATCAGAATATGTTCAGAATGGTTCATTGGATAAAATCTTATTTGGTGCTGAAGGTTCAGAAAACTTACTTGAATGGAAGCAAAGATTTAATATTGCCCTAGGAGTGGCTAGAGGATTGGCGTATCTTCATCATGAGTGCTTAGAGTGGGTCATCCACTGCGACGTGAAGCCTGAAAATATACTGCTGGATGAGAACTTGGCGCCAAAGATCGCTGACTTTGGCCTTGCAAAGCTCCTGAACAGACGTGGATCCAATTTAAATGTTTCACGGATACAAGGAACTAGAGGCTATTTAGCGCCTGAATGGGTTTCCAGTCTCCCGATAACAACAAATGTTGATGTATACAGCTTCGGAGTGGTGCTTCTGGAACTACTAAAGGGAGCCCGTGTTTCGGACATGGGAAATAATGAGGATGAGGATGTGGAGATGGTCCTCAGAAGGATGGTCAGGATGCTCAAAGAGAAGCTGAAGTTGGATGCCACTGAGCAATCTTGGTTTGCCGACTTCATTGATGCTAGATTGAATGGCCAATTCAACAAGTTGCAAGCAAGAACATTGATGAAGTTGGCTGTTTCGTGCCTGGAGGAAGATAGGGGCAGAAGACCTACCATGGAAGATGTGTCGCAGATGCTGGTTTCAGTTGATGAAGTCAGTAGCGCAACTGTAATGGGAGGAGCTGCTTAAAGCCTGCATAAATATGTCTATATCTACTACGGCAATGCAGATAGTATATCGATACAAATACAATCAGCAACATTTCAGCAATGTCCATGCTCTTGTGTTGTAATTCTGCGCACTATAGCAGGAAAAAATCTGCTCCGGCATTAGCATAACCTATGCTCATGGATGTGCAGTGTACTTTGTAGAAGCCATTGTATTGTTACTCAAATACAATCTAACGATGAATTATTTAACCAGAGTGCAGATAGGAGTCATACCATGCTTATTCCAGTTGTGGGTCTAATGCAAATATCAACCTTTCTACATATTACTAGCTGAAAGTTGGAATAAGTAAGCCAATCCATACAAAACTAAAAAGGTCAAAAGATTGCCTAGAAAAGATGGTAACATTGCATCCAGTAGTGTTAAATGAGCTAACATCACAACTGATAGGCTGTATTTTGCATAGATTGGAAGCTTCAAGCATCAGATCCAAAGATGTAAGAACCCAGAACAGGTCCGTCGTCCTAGTCAATCCAAGGGCTCTAGTGTGTAGGAATAATCCTTGTGCGCCAATTTAGCATTTGCTTTCCTTAGGTGATTAGCTAGAATTAGCAACAGCTGATTGTGTGGCTGTCAATCTTGACGCCTAATTGTAGGCCTTTATTAAGTTTCCTTGTAAACTCTTACTTAAGCAATGGAATAGCACCAGAAAATGGCAGCCAATTCTGCAGCACCAAACAAGATCGTGTTCCAGCGTGTACGCGTGAGTTGTGTGTGTGTTGGCCGTGGTCCTCTCCGACGACGTGTGCGTCGTCTCTCCGGCGAGGTTCCAACAAGTGGTATCAGAGCAAGGTTGCGAGCCTAGGCGATGGCTGGTGACGGGAAGGGCGATGGCAAGTCCGGCGCCAAGGGCGACAAGGCCGAAGCCTCCGGCGAGGGCGTAGTGATCCAGCGGGTGATTCGTGAGGTGGGAGGCGGGACTAGCTACCCCGTCCTCACCAAGGCCAATTACTCTGATTGGGCGCTCTTGATGAAGGTGAAGCTCAAGGCCCGGGCGCTGTGGAACGTCATCGAGAAAGGCGGCGCCGATGCGCAAGAGGAGATGATGGCGCTCGACGCCTTGTGCGGCGCGGTGCCACCGGAGATGGTGCCGACGCTCGCCAAGAAGGAGACGGCAAAGGAAGCCTGGGACGCGATCGCGACCATGAGGGTCGGGGACGACCGCGTGAAGAAGGCGACGGCGCAGCAGCTGCGCCGAAAATTCGACCTCGCCACGTTCAACGACGGTGAGACCGTCGAAGATTTTGGGCTGCGCCTGGAAGGCATGGCGGCGCATCTCATCACGCTAAGTGAGGAAGTGAAGGACGCGGACATCGTCGCGAAGATGCTTCGCAGCGTGCCGCCTCGCTTCAAGCAGATCGCGATCGCCATCAAGACGCTGCTGGACGTGTCGACGATGACGGTCGCCGAGCTGACGGGCCTGCTCAAGGAGGCGGAGGAGTCATTCGAGGAAGTGCCGGCGTCCCTGCAGCATGAGGGCAAGCTGTACCTCACGGAGGAGGAGTGGGACGCGCGGCGGAAAAGGCGCGAGGCAGAGTACGGCGGCGGCGCGAGCAGTGGCTCGGCGCGTCGCGGCGGTGGCGGCGGCAGACGCGGGCGCGGCCGTGGGCGCGCTGGTGGCTCGTCGAATGGGCCGGCAAATTCGAACAAGCCCAAGGGCGACGAGTGCCATCGATGCGGCAAGACGGGCCATTGGGCCCGGGATTGCCGGTCGAAACCCAAGAGGGAGCAGGCCCATGCGGTCCAAGATGAGGAGGAGGCCTCACTCTGTTTTGCGAGCTGCTCCACCATTCTTCCCTCACCAGCGCCGCCGCAATCATCAGCGACCCAGCCGACGCCACCGGCGGTCGCGTCGCTCGCCGGGGCCGATTCAGCGCCGCTGGGAGCACTGCATCACCATGGAGATGGCGGATCTGGGCAGACGCCGCCTGTGGCCCAGATCGAGATCCGCGAAGAGAAGGTCTTCGCGCAGCTCGGAGAAGAAGAGGAGCGGGAGGCGGAAACGTGGGTCCTGGACTCCGGGGCAACCAACCATATGTCCGGGTCCAGGGCCGCCTTCTCGAAGCTGGATCCGGAGGTGCGCGGCACCGTGCGCTTCGGTGATGACTCGATGGCGCGGATCGAGGGGCGGGGCACCATCGTCTTCGAGTGCAAGAACGGCGAGCTCCGGTCGTTTGCCGGGGTCTACTTCATTCCCCGGCTGACGACGAACATCGTGAGCCTGGGCCAGCTCGACGAGGTCCGCTTCAAGATCGAGATCGACGCCGGTGTGATGAGGATTCGGGAGCCCGACGGTCAGCTGCTGGCTAGGGTGACGCGCGAGGCGAATCGCCTGTACCTGCTCTGAATCAGGATAGCACAGCCGATGTGCTTGGCGGCGCGCGGGCGCGGCGACGAGGAGGCGTGGCGCTGGCACGAGCGTTTCGGCCATGTCAACATGGCGGCGCTCCGGAAGCTGGCTCGGGAGGAGCTGGTGCGCGGCTTGCCGGAAATTGGGAAGATGGACCAGCTGTGCGAGGCCTGCCTGGCGGGGAAGCAGAGGCGCACCCCATTTCTGGCAAAAGCAGAGTACCGCGCAAGAAGGCGGCTGGAGCTCGTGCACGGTGATCTGTGCGGGCCGATCACGCCGGTGACCCCAAGCGGCAACAAGTACTTCTTGTTGCTCGTCGACGACCTCAACCGTTTCATGTGGGTAGCCGCGATTCCTTCAAAGGATCGTGCCGCGGCTGCCATCAAGGAGCTCCAAGCTCGGGCAGAGGGACAATCCGGCTTGAAGCTGGGAGGGCTCCGGACTAATCGTGGTGGTGAATTCACCTCGATCGAGTTCGCGGAGTACTGCGCGGGAGAAGGGATACATCGCCAACACACTGCGCCATACAGCCCACAACAGAACGGAGTGGTCGAGCGGCGGAACGGGACAGTGGTGGCGACGGCGAGGAGCATGCTCAAGGCGAAAGGGCTGCCGGGGTGGTTCTGGGGCGAGGCCGTGACCACCGCGGTGTACATCCTCAACCGATGCCCGACGAAGAGCGTGGATGACATGACGCCGTTCGAGGCATGGCATGGGAAGAAGCCGGCAGTGCACCACCTGAGGACATTCGGCTGCATCGTCTACGTCCGGAACACGTCGCCGCACTTGAAGAAGTTGGAGAATCGTGGTCGCAAGATGATCTTCATCGGCTACGAGCGCGGCTCCAAGGCGTACCGCGCGTACGACCCCGTCACGAAGCGCGTCCACGTGACGCGCGACGTGGTGTTCGACGAGGGAGCCCAGTGGGACTGGGGCTCGGATGAGGTCGGCGGCGAGACGATTGGCGACAACGACGTGTTCACGGTGGAGTACTCCATCTCCACCCAGGGACCTCTAGTGGCCGAGGGTATCGAGGAGGTACCTGGAGCTGCGGCCGAGGAAGGCGAGCTGACGCCGCCAGCATCGCCTCATGCCGGCGGAGGCGCGATACCAGCAGGACACGGCGAGGTGGAGTTCTCCTCACCACCGAGTGAGGCCAACGAGCTGCTGGACGGCGACCACGACGACGACGCCCCACTACGGTTCCGGAGGATCGACAACATCATCGGCCCGGCCTCGCCGCTCGGCTTCGCGCCGCGGGCGCTGGTCGCGGAGGAGCTCAACGCCGTGAGCTCTGACGAACCTGCGTCGTTCGCAGAGGCGGAGCGCAGCCCCAGCTGGAGGAAGGCGATGATGGAGGAGATGGAGTCCATCGAGGACAACAAGACCTGGGCGCTCGCGGACCTCCCGCCGGGTCGGCGCGCGATCGGCCTGAAATGGGTCTTCAAGGTGAAGCGCGACGAGCACGGGGCGGTGTCCAAGCACAAGGAGCGCCTCGTGGTGAAGGGGTACGCGCAGCGGCAAGGCATCGACTACGACGAAGTGTTCGCGCCGGTGGCGCGGCTCGACTCGGTGCGCCTGCTCATCGCCCTCGCGGCGCACGAGGGGTGGGAGGTGCACCATATGGACGTCAAATCGGCGTTCCTGAACGGCGACCTAGAGGAAGAGGTCTACGTCGAGCAGCCGGCCGGGTTCGTGGTCGCCGGCAAGGAGCACAAGGTGCTCAAGCTGCAGAAGGCCCTGTACGGGTTGCATCAAGCACCGCGCGCGTGGAATGCGAAGCTGGACGACACGCTGCTGTCTTTCAGTTTCAGGAGGAACCCGTCGGAACACGCCATTTACCTCATGCAGAACGACGGCAAGCAGCTGGTGATCGGGGTCTATGTCGACGACCTTGTGATCACCGGCTCGAACAGCGGCGACATCAAGTCATTCAAGGAGCAGATGGCGGCCGCGTTCAAGATGAGTGACCTCGGCCTGCTTCACTACTACCTCGGCATTGAGGTGAAGCAGGGCGCGAGGGGGATCTCGCTGAGCCAGGGCGCCTACGCTGGCAAGATCCTGGAGAAGAGCGGCATGGCAGGGTGCAATCCCAGTCACGTGCCCATGGAACCGCGCTTGAAGTTGAGCAAGCTCAGCACAGAGCCGCCAGTCGATGCGACGGTGTACAGGAGCATCGTCGGGAGCTTAAGGTACTTGGTCAATACCCGCCCTGATTTGGCATTTGCGGTTGGGTATGTGAGCCGGTTCCTGGAAGATCCACGCGAGGATCACCTCGCAGCTGTGAAGCGCATCTTGCGCTATGTGGCCGGGACCCAAGGATGGGGTCTCTGGTTCAGCAGGAGGGAGAAGGAGAAGCCTTATCTGACAGGTTTCAGCGACAGTGATTTCGCCGGGGATGTTGATGCGAGCAAAAGCACAACCGGCGTGATGTTCTTCCTCAGCGGCAGTCCGATCACCTGGCAATCCATGAAGCAGAAGGTGGTGGCAAAATCCAGCTGTGAGGCAGAGTATATAGCAGCTGCTAACGCTGCTAGTCAAGCATTGTGGCTCGCTCGTGTGTTGTCTGAGATGCAGGGAACAACAACAAGAGCGCCAATGCTGAGGGTGGACAACAAGTCTGCCATTGCTTTGATCAAGAATCCAGTTCTCCATGGACAGAGTAAACACATTCGAGTGAAATATCACTTCGTCCGGGAGACTGCAGAGGAAGGTCTGATCAATGTGGAGTTCATCAGAAGCGAAGATCAACTGAGCGACATTCTGACGAAAGCGCTTGGAAAGACCAAGTTTCATGAGCTACGCGAGAAGATCGGCCTCATCAACATCAACGGTGAGCACAAGGCTTAGGAGGAGATTGTAGGAATAATCCTTGTGCGCCAATTTAGCATTTGCTTTCCTTAGGTGATTAGCTAGAATTAGCAACAGCTGATTGTGTGGCTGTCAATCTTGACGCCTAATTGTAGGCCTTTATTAAGTTTCCTTGTAAACTCTTATTTAAGCAATGGAATAGCACCAGAAAATGGCAGCCAATTCTGCAGCACCAAACAAGATCGTGTTCCAGCGTGTACGCGTGAGTTGTGTGTGTGTTGGCCGTGGTCCTCTCCGACGACGTGCGCGTCGTCTCTCTGGCGAGGTTCCAACATAGTGCTCATGAGATTGATGCGCCGGCTATGATGTGTTTAAGAATCCCCTAACATTTTTTTTTTGAGGAAAATTGGCAGAAGCGCTGCCTTTCAATTAGAAGAAAGAAAGAAGCCATGAACAATGGGCTTTGCAATACATCAGCCGTAGGTTATTATTAGAATCCCCTAACATTTGATTACAGGTATAGTCGGTGATCGAAAACTCACTCGAGAGTCCAAGAACCGCCAGGATTCCATCGAGGAAACCGGAAGCATGGCCATGAGGCTATTTGCTGAACTCGCCGGGATTGGAACAGTAATCAGGAAGTCTCTGGGGTGCGAGTGAGAGGGGGGGATTAGGCGTTAAAGGCTCTGGTTCGAGGCCCCGCGTGCGGTGCGGTCCATCCGCGGCGGCGCGCCGTGAGGTGAGGAGCAGCGGGCAGCGGCTCCTGTGTCCGGCCGCCCTCGTCGTGCGCCGGCGTGCAAGCGGCGGTGGGAGCGGGCGGGCCGGTGACTTGGTGATCGAGGCTCGCATCGCCTGCGGGCAGCGATGGGCCGTGGAAGCAGTGCGGATGGGCCTCGGGCGTGGTAATCTGGGCCTAAACCGGCGTGCGGCTAGCCGCTGCATGGTCGTCGTCGTGCTCCCTCCCATTCGCAAGAGCATGCCGTTGTCGCGCCAAAACACATCCATCCATTACACCGAAAATTCCTTCTCCAAATGCCCGCGAGTCCGTGACACGTTATTGCGTGCAAAAGGCCCGTCAGAATTCCTCCGCAGATCTCTGCAGTGCAACGCGTAGAGATTGGGTAGCTAGGTGCATGCATGCTGCCTAGATACATATTTTTGCACGCTTCATAATCTTAAGACGTCTGGAATCGCGCGTCCGATTTTAGCTCATGTATGAATGCTGGCGAGCTTAGGGAAAAGGTTAGAGTTCGGAGTTTTGGATTCATCCGTGACTCTAGGGGTTAGAGGGAGAGTTAGAGGGAGGCTAGGTGGCGATCGTACTGGTTGTGTCTTGCGTCGTGGGCGGCAGGCTGGCAGTGAGCTAGGTTGGGGGCGGAGAGCTCGAAAATAGATTGGTTAACCCGGTGATAGAATGCTACCGTGGACAGGAGGAGGTGAGCGGTGCGGGGTGGAACGGCTTAATAATGCGTTGGAGATGGAAGGTAAAAAAGAAAAGTGGATTGTCAGATTGAAATTGGATAGCTCAGATTCGTAGTTGAAAAAAAAAACAGACCCCTGAACAAATAGCATTTGCCGTATTTTCGTCCAAACTGCACGTGAACCTCTGCTTGTAATTCGTGGGAGATTCATACCGCGTTGCACTACCGAAAACCCCGCGTATGAGGATAGTCGGTCGTGAGACGCGCTAGAGCAACACGTCTTCACCAGCAACGCGCGCGGCGACGCCTCCACTTGCAGAGCCCGCGCCGCGTGGAAGACGACGGCGCAACAGGCCGGATCGAGCGCACCCATACAACATGGGGGCACCGCCGTGTTAGTCTTTACGCGCGTGCTGACTTGACTTCGTGCGTCCGCTTGCCCCACACGTGTACGTACATCATTCGATAGAGCATTGCACTGTCGTGGTCGAATCGTCGCAAAAGAGACGAGCATGTCGATCTGTAAGCTAGGTAGACTACTTGAGGTCGTCGGGGGCAGCAACAAAAGCTGCTTCTTGATGTTTTCCACCATCTTCTCAATATAGAGGAGATCCATTTTTTGTTTACTTAGAATCTTCCAACGCTGCATGAAGGATAGCTAGTAATCTGTAAACAACAGCATTAAGAGAAGAAACAATTTTATTCTGGAAACCCAAGTCGTCTCTTGTCAGTCACAAAGTCACAGTGTCCATACACCTAAGTAAGAAGACTTATTTTTGTTTGATCTCATTATAAAAAACTATTTTGTAAGATACCTAAGTTTTATTTTTATAGATAGTTTATATATGACAAACCGTTTTAGCAGTAGGCTAGAGTCCTGTGCGATTTTTGGTCTCCTGTAAACTACCTATCGAAATTGCTCTATTACCATAGACGGATCACATAAAGAATCGTCTCGAAAAATATCTATTTTCATATACGGTTTTTTATATAAGCCGCATATGGATATGAAACATTTTTCTACAGATGGTTCACATAAGTAACCGCTTATGAAAATAGAGATTTTTCTAGGTGGTTCCTTCTGTGAATCATCTGTGATAATGGAGCTATTACCATAGGCGGTTTATATAAGAAACTATCTTTGGAAATTAGTTTCTATAAACGGTTCGTTATGTAAACCATTTGTGGTAATATCTTCATAAATAGTGTATGTCCGTGGGGAGCTCGATTTAGACCGAGTTCAGTGTTGTTCGAACAATACAGCTCAAAAGGCGGCTGTGAAATTTGAAAATAAAGGGAGAATATTTTGTTTTTAAATTCCTTAGAAGAGGCATCTAAAGTAAGAGTATCTCATCCCTAGCTAGCATCTTTTTAAGTCTAGATTTAGATTTATGGTTTATTTAGGGTTTGAATATGTTCTAAAGATGCTCATAGTTCTAGCTATTTAGATTCTCGAATGAGCTAAATTTTGTGTAATGTCTATTCAATTGTGTAGATTCATATGACTGTAGCATTATATTTAAAAATATAGCTTCAATTTGATGTTTTTTTTAGCCTCTAGGTGCTTTTATCATGAATGTAGATTTTTTTATCTAGATCTAGATATAGAGGGAGAGAGTAACAAATCCATATTGTTTTGAATCATAAAATTGTGTCAATATAGGTTCAACTGTCTAGACATATTATAATCATAACGTGCCTATTTTTCTATTTTTTAAAAAAATCTTTTTAATTATGATTTTCTTATTAATTAATTAATTTATGTATTTAATTTTATGGTTAAAGTTAAAGATGGACAAAACATGGATGTACAATGCACTAAGATATGGAGAAATATATATTAAAGGACTCTCTACTTTTATTGAAGCCGTCGAGAAGGACACTTTGATTAAGAAAACAAAGGAAATATATTATCTATATTCTAACTGCAAGAACTAGAAATTATGGAACAAATCAAGCATAATCAAATCACACTTGATCTTGAGAGGTTTTGTCGAGGATTACATATGTTGGTCCAATCACGGCGAACAACGTACAAGCGAGCCAAATGACGACATCGCTGCTGATCAAGTGGATGGTGATGACGAGAGAGTCAAAGGCAACACTGATATTATGATAGATGATGATACTGATTTCGATCTGGGGGAAATATTGCGCCATGCATAACCGAATGTTTTAAGGGATATGAGAGGTTTAGATAATTTCGAAGCATTATAGAAGGCATCGAAGAAACCTTTGTATGAGGAATCGAAGGGCGATGATAAGGAGTTTACAATGTTGCATTCGATGTTTGAACTTCTAAGGTTAAAGGCCAACAATGGATGATCCGACAAGAATTTCTTGGATCTGTTAATTCTCTTGGTAACATACTTTCAAAGCCTAACTCCTTGCCCACCACCACTTATCAGGTGAAGAAGCTTATCTGCCTGTTGTCATTAGATATGCAAAAAATACACACGTATTCGAACTACTGTATCCTCTACTATAAAGAGTACGAAGCCTTGGATAGATGTCTAGTGTGCAATGCGAGTTGATACAAGAGGAATGATGATTGTGAGGACGAAGATGCTTCTACCAACGCGAAGAAAAAGAGTAATACTGGTCATGATGAATAAGAAGAGAAGAAGTCATGCCATGGTGATGTGGTACCTGCTAGTGATCCCCACCTTGCAGTGTTTGTACTCGAACTATAGGGATTCTGAACTGATGTGTTGGCATTTTGATAAGCGCAAGCAGGATGGAAGTAAGCTTTGACACCCCGCTAGTGCTAGCCAATGGAGAAAGTTCGATGCCATGTATCCAGATTTTGCTAAAGAACTAAGGAATGTAAGGTTCACGTTGACTACCGATGGAATGAATCCTTTCGGTGATATGAGCACCTCACATAGCACTTGGCCAGTGGTCCCGACCATCTACAACCTTCCTCTATGGCTGTGTGTAGCAAAATGGTCCTATTAGACCATGATTGTGATTTTGGTGATTAATGATAATATAGTCATTGGGACTAACATGTTTGTCAAGAATATATATTAGTAGATCTCATAGATGCAATATATCAAGAAGCCATCGTAGCTGGGATAAAATTTGGTTGAATTGGAAAAGTCCCAGTAAGATTTGTCCCATCGGAAGGTCCGGTGCAGAGGGGTTGAACTCACTTGAGAATTGTGTTTAAAGGCAAAGTGAAGGCTGATGACTTCACTGTAAGGTCCGTGCTCTATGTGTTAAACTCATTGAAGGTATGGCATGCTACGGAGTCTAGAGAAAGCTCATATACACTTGAGAAGACATTCAAGCCACTGAAGTGCTTAAAGTGATCATCCAAGGCAATTAAGCACAAGATTAGAGAGTGTTTAGTGCTCATATGCCTAGAGTGAGTTGTAGCTAGGTGATGCAGCTTGAAGAAGGGATCAAGGAGTGATCCTAGCTTGTACCGAGTGGTACGTTGGTATTTTGGAGTCTTGGTGACTCATCGACATCTTGGGACTTAGTGGCTCAACCTTGTCGACCCTTCGACTTAATGTGGAGCGGAGGTAAGACACGTGTACGGGAACGCGGAGACCCTTGCCTCGGTGGCTCAAGCTCTGAAGTGATCATGACAGCAAGTGACCGGAAGAGAGGCTAGTGGTGAGACATTGTCTTAGTGGCTTGGTGGATCATCGTGCTTGAGACCTTGTCTTGGTGACTTGGTAGCTCAAGAGTTATGATCGGAAGAGACTTGACGACCAGGAGCATATCCTTTGTGGAGCTCAAACGTGGACTAAGGGTGACATTCAGGCCATCGATACTACGAGATAAAAATTCCTTGTGCTGAGTTTATCTCTCTATATTATTTACGTTTCCGTATTTACATACTTGTAATTTACCTTGCTAGAGTAGGTAGCAATCCTCTTGAACAGTAGAGTAGACACACTAGATAAACCTAGAGCATATTTAGATAGAAATTGATATAGGTTTGCCTTGTAAAGTTTTTGGAGCTAATTTATTTTAGATTTCTAAGTGTCCTAATTCACTCATGTCACTGTTCCCCACACTATGTATAAAGCGGAAGTACCTTATGTTGTCCATTCTTATCCAAGGATCGAAACCACCTGGCGACGATATAGATGTGTTTCTAGAACCATTGATAGAAGATATAGCGAAACTGTGGAACGATAGGGTCTAGGTGTGGGATGAGTTCCGATGACAGTACTTGACGCTGAAAGCCATAATTTTTATTAGCATCAGTGATTATCCAACCTTTTCCCCCCTAATGGGATAGGTTAAAGGGAAGAAGGATATGTAGTGTACTTAGATAAAATCGCATCTGTGTATCTTCCATACTCATATAAGGTAGTGTACATGCGACATCGATGGTTCTTACTCAAAACTCACAAATACCGTAAGATAAAAAAATTATTTTGACAACATGGTTGACGGGAGATTACATAAAAAATACTAAACTGATTGGTATACCTGTATCTTGACATGAGGGGAGATTGTCAGGGAGAGGGACCAAAGGAAAGAAAATTTTCATCGGTCATGATTACAAAATATTGTGAGTAGAAGAGAAAAGACTCTTAGCAATGTTAGCTTGTGGATCCGCCTGTGAAAATCTATCTATCTATAGGCGGACGCTAAAGTGCGCCGTCTGTAAAAGCTATTTTCATAAGTAGTTAACTTAAGGATCCATCTCTGAAAATCTATTTCCGCAAGCGGCTCACTTAAGGAATCGTTTGTGAATCCACAAGCGGTTCCTTAAGTAAGCCACTATGTGAAGAAGCCTAGGTCTTCGAGCACAGATGGTTACGTTAAACATTTGTAAAAACCGGTTACAAAACATCTATAAAAATAATTTATGTAGCAGTGTTTGTCATTATCCTTTATCATAACACTATCTCTGTTTCTTATATGTTTCTCTAAAACGCAACAATTCAAATATACAATCTCAACAAATCAAATACGATATCTAAACAAAGCTCGTAGACAGTGAACATGCCTTTGCGAATTGTGGGACTAGGATTTCAGACGTGCAGTGGCCGTGCTCCCGTTCAAATCTCACGCCGAGCCGTTCCTCGCCAAAACACCGCAGCGCTGCAACTTTCGCCAGATGCTCCATGGCATTCGCACCACTGCGGATATGGTGCTGAGAACCTTCGAGGCTGCCGCGCGGCGAACGCGTTATCAGTGACATGTCATTCCCCGCTCCGCCGTCTCGCGCGCTGTAGAGTTTCCCGGAAGTCGCAGAGAAAAAGAAGCCACGCGGCTCGACAACTCTATCCCGTCGCGAGTCGGCGACACCCCGCCTCCACCAGCACCAGCACCAGCACCAGCACCACAGCCACACTGCAGGCTCCATCTCACCTACCTGTAACGCGAACGAAGACTTCAGTCGTCGGAAGAACCGCGTCGGCGTTGGAGGTACGTCGGGAAAGCGCCCGAGCGGACCGGCTGACCCACCACCCGCTCGCATTTGCCTTCGCCGTGAAGGAAAGAATAACTTAATGCATGGTCGATCGGATGGATGGTTTAAGCCGGAGATCGATCATAGCGCATCTTCATTGTCAGTCGTCTCCTACTTCGACTTCCGTGTGGTGTGTGACTCATACAACTTGATTTCCAGGCTCTGGTTCGATACGCCATACGCATCGCATGTACTGCATGCCGTGTTTGCATTGGCCGCTCCATTGTTTTTGCGATACTTCTTCGTTGTTTCGAGATGGAAAGTGTCGCTAGAACCGGGGATTTCTAAAGGATCAGAACAGAGATCAGAGAGGGTGAATAGGAATCTTTAAAAATTCTTTGATAAAGAATAAAGACTATGTCTAATTTGAACCTAACGCACATCAACAACGAATCATAACTAAGCGTAACATCCTGCATAGTGGAAACAACACAAAAGTGTGCTCACAACAAACAACGAAAGTTCTCTGACCAGTATTGATGAACAGTAAGTACTCTGACCAGTACTGATAAACAGTACTTCGATCAGATAAACAGTCATTTCGATCGGTACTGATGATAGTAACTTCGACCAGATGAGTAGTAATCGACCAGTGCACTCACCTATAGGAAAGTTCAAAAAAGATCTGGTTACTGAACCACTATTCACGGATATTCAAGATAGGAACTGGAAGTTCTGAACTGAAAGCATAACTGAAAAACAGCAGCTCAGAACTTAAAATCTAAATTAGAAAACTAACCAAACGTAATTCAAATCCAGTGAAATTTTAGTTAAAGCTTCTCATGCATATGGTAAATATTTATCCAAAAGATCTCCTCAAAGAGATCAAGAATTCACCCTCGATTTCATGAATTTGACAAAAATCACATAGAGACGAAAATTTTAAAGAAAAACAACTAAAATGTGCTTGTGTGAGGAAATCATTTTGAAATCACTCTAGCAACCTTTTGCCTCAACAAAATCACTCGAAATTGCTGCCAAAAGCGAAGAGTGAAAAATCAATTACACTCCTATTAGCCATAAATATGAGATGATGAAGGGCAACTTCCAAGCCATGTATCACATCTATACACCTACACATTATGAGACAAGAAACATGTATCTCTGTCATCCTCCATTTTCATCTCCTATTAACCATAAATATAATCAAACACAATTAAAACATGCTATACTTAACCGAAAATTCTAAATCAACAATTTCATCCATCACTCATCGTCAATAACATAATTCTCCCTTGTGTTCTCAATTTCAATTTTGTTTTATAAATTTTTTTCGTTCACAGGCGAAAAGACCAAAATTCATAAAATTTCAGTCATTTTTTGTCGTCTACTGTTTGGATTTCATATGTCAGTGAAAAAATTCCAACATTAGATAATTTATTCCCTTCTTAAATTCCGAAAATTTATAAAATTTTACTGAAATTTTAATCCAACCCGCGGAGAGTTAATCTTGCTGCATCTCCCTAGCTAGTCTGCTCTTCTCTCCGCGTGTTGACTTGACTTGGTGTCTTCACTCCACCCGCATCTCTCTTTCCCTGCAATCGGATCATTCGATAATTAAAAGCATTGGAATAATGGAATGCTGTGGTGGCGTGGTCTCTCGATTGGTTGTCGCAAAAGGGACGAGCATGTTTGTGTTGCTTGGGTTTGGGAGCTTTTTTAAGACAAAGTAAATATAATTTTCGATCTTTATACTAATGGGATGTCAAGATATCAAAAATATATATAGTTATAAAATTTTATAAATATGAATACTCATAGCGAGTTTGAAATTTGAACCCGTATGGACAAGTTTTACCACAAGACCCTAACTAATTGGGTTGGGGAGCTGCAACGCGTTTTGTTTGTTAGATTTTTCGGATGAGTTAGGTAGAATTGTCAAATCGCCAAGCATACCATGCACAGGCACAGCATCAAGCATCTTCAATACAGTAAACTGAGCTTGCTGCTTAGCTTCGAAGCGTCAATGCCGTGCTCAGCTCAACTGCGCGTCAAGGTATTCCTTGGCCAGTTGCCGGTTGGGCGGTGCTCGCTAATACTCCATCCGTACTCAGTAGATTGATAGGATTGAGATGCCAATATATTCTTTAGAAAAAAACTTGCAATGCAAAGCGATCAGTTAGGTTGTTTCGAACTCGATGTTTCGGGCGTGTTTGTTTTTATGACCCCAGTGAGCCAAGCCAAATTTTAATCGTACCCATGCTCTCCAAATTTGGCCTATATTTGCTTTAAGGCCAAATTTTCTTTGTGCACCGAGAAAAAAAATGGCTAGCCAATTTCTATAGCAGTCCAACCCAAAACTTGGGTGACCAAAACTACCGCCTCAATTTTGTCCGGAAAATTTGTGGGTTGGTCAAACCAAACCTCATTTTGCATGCCCATAATTTGGCATTGCAGTTTTGGTGTAGCCCAAATTTGGCTTCGTTTGCTGGGGAGAAATGTTGAAATATTGGATAAGTGCGAGCTTGGAGGTCTGTGTGGCTCGGTGATGCTGCGAGTCGGAACTAGGCATAAGAGAAAACAAGGAAGTGGTCCCAAAATTGGATGACAATTTATTCGTGTGATGATGGCTGTGACAACTAAAGTTTGGATGACAAACTTGGACTCCCTTGTCTGTCGTCTCTTACTTCGACTCCGTGTGGTGTGTGACTCATACAACTTGATTTCAAAGTACCGGAAGGGCCGTTAGAGATGGTGAATAAGAGCTTTTAAATTTTTTTTATAAGAATAAATTCTATGTCTAATTCGAATCTAACGTACATTAAGAATGAAACTAAGCACAACACCCTGCATAGTGGAAACAATGCGAAAGTATGCTCACAGCGAACAACGAAAGTAACTTTGATCAGATAAATAGTTCTCCGATCAATATTGATGAACAGTACTTCAGCTAGTACGGATAAACAGTACTCCAATTGGATAAACAATCATTCCAACCAATACTGATGACAGTAACTTCGACCAGATAAATAGTACCCGACCAGTGCACCGACCTACCGAAAAGTCAAAAAAAAGATCTGGTTGCTGAAAACACAATTAATAGATATTGAGGATAGAAACTAGAAATTCTGAACTAATAGTAGAACTAAAAAACAGCAGCTCAGAACTTAAAATCTAAACTAGAAAACTAATCAAATATGGTCCAAATCCAGTGAAATTTTAGTAAAACTTCTCACGCACATGGTGAATATTTATCTAAAAGATCTCCTCAAGGAGATCAAGAATTCACCATCGATTTCGCGGATTTGTCAAAAATCACATAGAAAGGGAAATTTTAGAGAAAAACAACTAAAATGTGCTCGTGTGAGGAAATTGTTTTGGAACCACTCTAGCAACCTTTTGCCTCAACAAAATCACTCAAAATCGCTACCAAAAGCAAAGAGCGAAAAATCAACCAGAGAGATCAACACCAACACAAATTTGCTAAATAACTAATAAATAGAAATAAGAACGTAGCAAGATTCATAGATATATGGCTGGGAAGCCGCCCTTCATCATTCCATTTTTTATGAAATTAAGTTTAGAGCTATGAATCCTAACTTATCTTTTTTAAACTCTAACCAAGCCTAAGAAATATCCAAATAAAAATAGGTCCTGAAGAGGTCAATTTGCACTAGCACTCTCCCATATATATAGGCATATAGACAATTTTCAAAATACCCCTAAAGACTAATACATAGATATTATTCTTGAAGGGTAAAATAGTCAAACTCTTTTGTTGTCCATTGGATGGATCCGACGCCTTCACGACCCTACTTTGTTTTCACGCAAGCTTTGTGACGATGCAACGTATCCTCCGACACCACCTCCGGTTTTGAGGAGAAACCGAAAAAACCGTCTGGCATGCTTCTCCAAGCATGACTCCTCGATGTCAACGCGTGTCCGACCTCCGCCATGACATTTGATGCCTTCATATCTTTGCGCTCCTGCCACCGAACCATCTCTTGACTTGCCATCGTCTTTTCACCTTGACTTGGTCAACACCATCTTCATCACATTTTCTTCCCATCATGTTTTCTTGCGCCCTCCATGTGAGCGTTGTAGATCGCCCATGGCTCCACCCGGCCTCACATGGTCTGTCGGCACCAAGCCTCCACTTGTCCTTCACCACTTTGCCATTGACCGCTATATCATATCTATACACTCACACATCATGAGCCAAGAAACATGTCTCTCCGTCATCCTCCATTTTCATCCCCGGTTAGCATAAACATAATCAAACATAATTAAAATTTGCTATGCATAACCGAAAGTTCCAAATCAACAATTTTATCAATCACTCATCATCAATAACACAATTCTCCCTTGTGTTCTTAATTTCAATTTCGTTTTATAAGTTTTTTTCGTTCACAGGCGAAAAGACCAAAATTCGTAAAATTTTATCAAAATTTTATTTATTTTTCGCCCTCTACTGTATAGATCTCATATGTCAGTGAAAAAATTCTAACATTAGATAATTTATTTCGTTCTAAATTTCCAAAATTTATAAAATTTTACTGAAATTTTAATCCAACCCGCGGAGAGTTGAGGAGATACAATCTTGCTGCATCTCCCTAGCTAGTCTGCTCTTCTCTCCGCGTGTTGACTTGACTTGGTGTGTTCACTCCCCCCGCATCTCTCTTTCCCTGCAATCGGATCATTCGATAATTAAAAGCATTGGAATAATGGAATGCCATGGTCTCTCGATTGGTTGTCGCAAAAGGGACGAGCATGTTTGTGCTGCTTGGGTTTGGTAGCTTTTTCCATACAAAGTAAATATAATTTTCGACTTTTATACTAATAGGATGTTAAGATATAAAAAAATATATAGTTATAAAATTTTATAAATATGAATACTCATAGCGAGTTTGAAATTTGAACCCGTATGGACAAGTTTTACCACAAGACCCTAACTAATTGGGTTGGGAAGCTGCAACCAGGGTTCAAAAATTCGATGGTAACTGAGCAAAAATCGTGATAACTTGCTATCTCGGTTTGGCTCGGTTTCAGAAACCGAACGGTAACCGAATTTGAATTCAAAAAATTCGAAATAATAAAAACATTTAGAAAAAAAATCTTTAAAAACTAGACACAATTCTAAGAACTTCTGTGAAAAAAAATTCAAAAATAATGTCGTTTGCATCATATTCTGTAGGGAGGAAGTTTGAAAAAAATGAAAAAAATTGAAACGTGCAGCTTAGTTATTAACTCATATTAAGGAAAATTTTAACATGAAAATATATATATATAATTTTTAAGAAGTATCTTAAGAGGATATTTAAAATTGATTTTACTTTATTTAGAGTTTTATTAATTTCTCTATGATTTTTACAAAGTTCACAAGCATAAAGTGAATATATTAAGAAAAAACACTTTAATTAACTTTTTCATATCTACAATTATTTTTCCTACGTAAATAATAGTATAAATAAACTAATAAAAGTGGTTTCACTAATTTTTGAGGTGTGATGGATCAGTTATGAATTAATCTAGTTGTAATACATTTACACAATCTTGCATGTTACAATAACTAATTCATGAGTTCATGTATTTTTAAAAGACATAGGATTATGTAAGAAGACTAACAAAATTAGTTTCATAATTTTTGGGTTAGCAAAGAGTAAAGTATGCATTTAACATGGTTTAACAAATACATTTTCTCATAGAAAATTTTGAACTTTTTTATGAGTATAAATACTTTTATCATGTAGATCATATTACAAGGAAACAAACAAAATTTGTTTCATTTGATTTGAAGCTCAGATAAATTAGTTTTTGATTTTACAACATTGAGATAATTTTTAGATTTTTTGTTGAACTTCACATAATCGAGAAAACCGCTCGATAATCGAGAAAAGCAAACGGTTACTGACAAAACCGAGCGGTTATTGACAATGCGGAAAAGTCGAGAAAACTGCTCGATAAATCGCAAAAACCGCTCGGTAACCAGTCCAATTCAACCGGTTACCGAGCGACTAAAATCGCGATTTTTCTTCCAAACTTCAAATTTATTCAAATAAATTTTGTTCAATTTTTTTTAAAAATTCACACATTTACTACGATAATCACGATTTTTTAATTACTGCCGAAGCTCGATAACTGATCGGTAACCTAAACCCTGCTCGTGAGACGCGCTAGAGCAACGCGCGCCGACGACGCCTCCACTTGCAGAGCCCGCGCCGCGTGTAAGACGACGGCGCAACAGGCCGGATCAAGCGGACCCATACAACATGCGGGCACCGCCGTGTTAGTCTTTACGCGCGTGCTGACTTGACTTCGTGCGTCCGCTTGCCCCACACGTACGTACATCATTCGATAGAGCATTGCACTGTCGTGGTCGAATCGTCGCGAAAGAGACGAGCATGTCTATCTGTAAGCTAGGTAGACTACTTGAGGTCGTCGGGGGCAGCAACAAAAGCTGCTTCTTGATGTTTTCCACCATCTTCTCAATATAGAGGAGATCCATGTTTTGTTTACATAGAATCTTCCAACGCTGCATGAAGGATAGCTAGTAATCTGTAAACAACAGCATTAAGAGAAGAAACAATTTTATTCTGGAAACCCAAGTCGTCTCTTGTCAGTCACAAAGTCACAGTGTCCATACACCTAAGTAAGAAGACTTACTTTTGTTTGATCTCATTATAAAAAACTATTTTGTAAGACACCTAAGTTTTATTTTTATAGATGGTTTATATATGACAAACCGTTTTAGCAGTAGGCTAGAGTCCTGTGTGATTTTTGGTCTCCTGTAAATTACCTATCGAAATTGCTCTATTACCATAGACGGATCACATAAAGAATCGTCTCGAAAAATATCTATTTCCATATACGGTATTTTATATAAGCCGCATATGGATATGAAGCATTTTTCTACAGATGATTCACATAAGTAACCGCTTATGAAAATAGAGATTTTCCTAAGCGGTTCCTTATGTGAATCATTTGTGATAATGGAGCTATTACCACATGTGGTTTACATAAAAAACTATCTTTGGAAATTAGTTTCTATAAACGGTTTGTTATGTAAACCATTTGTGGTAATATCTTCATAAATAGTGTATGTCCGTAGGGAGCTCGATTTAGACCGAGTTCAGTGTTGTTCGAACAATACAGCTCAAAAGGCGGCTGTGAAATTTGAAAATAAAGGGAGAATATTTTGTTTTTGAATTCCTTACAAGAGACATATAAAGTAAGAGTATTTCATCCCTAGCTAGCATCTTTTTAAGTCTAGATTTAGATTTATGGTTTATTTAGGGTTTGAATATGTTCTAAAGATGCTCATAGTTCTAGCCATTTAGATTCTCAATGAGCTAAATTTTGTGTAATGTCTATTCAATTGTGTAGATTCATATGACTGTAGCATTATATTTAAAAATATAGCTTCAATTTGATTTTTTTAGCCTCTAGGTGCTTTTATCACGAATGTAGATTTTTTTTATCTAGATCTAGATATAGAGGGAGAGAGTAACAAATCCATATTGTTTTGAATCATAAATTTGTGTCAATATAGGTTCAACTGTCTAGACATATTATAATCATAACATGCCTATTTTTCTATTTTTTTAAAAAAAATCTTTTTAATTATGATTTTCTTATTAATTAATTAATTTATGTATTTACTTTTATGGTTAAAGTTAAAGATGGACAAAACATGGATGTACAATGCACTAAGATATGGAGAAATATACATTAAAGGACTCTCTACTTTTATTGAAACCATCGAGAATGACACTTTGATTAAGAAAACAAAGGAAATATATTGTCTATGTTCTGACTGCAAGAACTAGAAATTATGGAACAAATCAAGCATAATCAAATCACACTTGATCTTGAGAGGTTTTGTCGAGGATTACATATGTTGGTCCAATCACGACGAACAACGTACAAGTGAGCCAAATGACGACATCGCTGCTGATCAAGTGGATGGTGATGACGAGAGAGTCAAAGGCAACACTGACATTATGATAGATGGTGATACTGATTTCAATCTGGGAGAAATATTGCGCCATGCAGAACCGAATGTTTTAAGGGATATGAGAGGTTTAGATAATTTCGAAGCATTATAGAAGGCATCGAAGAAACCTTTGTATGAGGAATCAAAGGGTGATGATAAGGAGTTTACAATGTTGCATTCGGTGTTTAAACTTCTAAGGTTAAAGGCCAACAATGGATGATCCGACAAGAATTTCTTGGATCTGTTAAGTCTCTTGGTAACATACTTTCAAAGCCTAACTCCTTGCCCACCACCACTTATCAGGTGAAGAAGCTTATCTGCCTGTTGTCATTAGATATGCAAAAAATACACACGTGTTCGAACCACTGTATCCTCTACCATAAAGAGTACGAAGCCTTGGATAGATGTCCAGTGTGCAATGCGAGTTGATACAAGAGGAATGATGATTGTGAGGACGAAGATGCTTTTACCAACGCGAAGAGAAGAAGTCATGCCATGGTGATGTGGTACCTGCTAGTGATCCCCTGCTTGCAGTGTTTGTACTCGAACTATAGGTATTCTGAACTGATGTGTTGGCATTTTGATAAGCGCAAGCAGGATGGAAGTAAGCTTTGACACCCCGCTAGTGCTAGCCAATGGAGAAAGTTCGATGCCATGTATCCAGATTTTGCTAAAGAACCAAGGAATGTAAGGTTCGCGTTGAGTACCGATGGAATGAATCCTTTCGGTGATATGAGCACCTCACATAGCACTTGGTCAGTGGTCCCGACCATCTACAACCTTCCTCTATGGCTGTGTGTAGCGAAAATAGTCATATTAGACCATGATTGTGATTTTGGTGATTAATGATAATATAGTCATTGGGACTAACATGTTTGTCAAGAATATATATTAGTAGATCTCATAGATGCAATATATCAAGAAGCCATCGTAGCTGGGATAAAATTTGGTTGAATTGGAAAAGTCCCAGTAAGATTTGTCCCACCGGAAGGTCCGGTGCAGAGGGGTTGAACTCACTTGAGAATTGTGTTTAAAGGCAAAGTGAAGGCTGATGACTTCACTGTAAGGTCCGATGCTCTATGTGTTAAACTCATTGAAGTATTTCTAACAAAGGGGAAGAAGGCTGAGGACATCACCAGATAGTCCGGTGATCTGCACTGGGTAACACCGGAGCATTTCTTACAGAGAAGAATGTAAGTGCAGAAGACAAAAGATCAACCCATCGGATGGTCAGATGCTTGGTTCGTGCACACCGGAGTATTTCTTGCAGAGGGGACTGCAATTGCTGAAGAATGAAGATCGACTCACCGGATAGTCTGGTGATCACAGAGATAGTTGCACCGGAGCATTTCCAAGAAAAAAAGAGAACGTTTAACTCACCGAATGGTCTGGTGTGAATAAAATGAATACCGAATGAATGCACGGGAGCATTTTACACAAAAAGGCTGCAAAGGCTCGAATGACTCAAGATAACTCACAGGAAGGTCCGATGATGGATTTGAAAGTATACCGGAGTGTATGGTATTCACAAAGGTATCAAGTGGAGTTTCAATAGCTAGTTTATGAGTTTGTACTCACCGGATGATCCGGTGTTAGTACTACTATTCTTACCAGGTCATCCAGTGTTAACAACTTTTCTGAGTCGTTAGAAAACAGGTAGTTAGCAGGTTTGAGGTTATATATACCCTTCAATTCAGTCATTTGAAGGTATGGCATGCTACAGAGTCTAGAGGAAGCTCATATACACTTGAGAAGACATCAAGCCACTGAAGTGCTTAAAATGTTCATCCAAGGTAATTAAGCACAAGATTAGAGAGTGTTTAGTGCTCATAGACCTAGAGTGAGTTGTAGCTAGGTGATGCAGCTTGAAGAAGGGATCAAGGAGTGATCCTAGCTTGTACCGAGTGGTACGTTGGTATCTTGGAGTCTTGGTGACTCACCGATATCTTGGGACTTAGTGGCTCAACCTTGTCGACCCTTTGACTTAGTGTGGAGCGGAGGTAAGACACGTGTACGGGGACGCGGAGACCCTTGCCTCGGTGGCTCAAGCTCTGAAGTGATCATGACAGCAAGTGACCGGAAAAGAGGCTAGTGATGAGACATTGTCTTAGTGGCTTGGTGGATCATCGTGCTTGAGACCTTGTCTTGGTGACTTGGTAGCTCAAGAGCTATGACCGAAAGAGACTTGGCGACCGGGAGCATATCCTTTGTGGAGCTCAAACGTGGACTAAGGGTGACATTCAGGCCATCGATACTACGAGATAAAAATTCCTTGTGCTGAGTTTATCTCTCTACATTATTTACGTTTCCATATTTACATACTTGTAATTTATCTTGCTAGAGTAGGTAGCAATCCTCTTGAACAGTAGAGTAGACATACTAGATAAACCTAGAGCACATTTAGATAGAAATTGATATAGGTTTGCCTTGTAAAGTTTTTGGAGCCAATTTATTTTAGATTTCTAAGTGTCCTAATTCACTCATGTCACTGTTCCCCACACTATGTATAAAGCGGAAGTACCTTATGTTGTCCATTCTTATCCAAGGATCGAAACCACCTGGCGACGATATAGATGTGTTTCTAGAACCATTGATAGAAGATATAGCGAAACTGTGGAATGATAGGGTCTAGGTGTGGGATGAGTTCCGATGACAGTACCTGACGCTGAAAGCCATAATTTTTATTAGCATCAGTGATTATCCAACCTTTTCCCCCCTAATGGGATAGGTTAAAGGGAAGAAGGATATGTAGTGTACTTAGATAAAACCGCATCTGTGTATCTTCCATACTCATATAAGGTAGTGTACATGCGACACCGATGGTTCTTACTCAAAACTCACAAATACCGTAAGATAAAAAAATATTTTGACAACATGGTTGACGGGAGATTACATAAAAAATGCTAAACTGATTGGTGTACCTGTATCTTGACATGAGGGGAGATTGTCAGGGAGAGGGACCAAAGGAAAGAAAATTTTCATCGGTCATGATTACAAAATATTGTGAGTAGAAGAGAAAAGACTCTTAGCAATGTTAGCTTGTGGATTTGCCTGTGAAAATCTATCTATCTATAGACGGACGCTAAAGTGCGCCGTCTGTAAAAACTATTTTCATAAGCGGTTAACTTAAGGATTCATCTATGAAAATCTATTTTCGCAAGCGGCTCACTTAAGGAATCGTCTGTGAATCCACAAGCGGTTCCTTAAGTAAGCCACTATGTGAAGAAGCCTAGGTCTTCGAACACAGACGGTTACGCTAAACGTTTGTAAAAGCCGGTTACAAAACATCTATAAAAATAACTTATGTAGCCGTGTTTGTCATTATCTTTTACCATAACACCATCTCTGTAAAATGTTTCGAGTTTCTTTGCAGCTCTACCCAGTGAAAACCATATCTAATTAACTAAGCACCAAACAAATTTCGCCACACGACACTGAAACATAATATGGTCTGCTGTTTCAGCCAATCCACACAGGTTACACCAAAATAAGACCCACTAGTACATGTTTTATTTTTTTCTTATATGTTTCTCTAAAACGCAACAATTCAAATATACAATCTCAACAAATCAAATACGATATCTAAACAAAGCTCGTAGACAGTGAACATGCCTTTGCGAATTGTGGGACTAGGATTTCAGACGTGCAGTGGCCGTGCTCCCGTTCAAATCTCACGCCGAGCCGTTCCTCGCCAAAACACCGCAGCGCTGCAACTTTCGCCAGATGCTCCATGGCATTCGCACCACTGCGGATATGGTGCTGAGAACCTTCGAGGCTGCCGCGCGGCGAACGCGTTATCAGTGACATGTCATTCCCCGCTCCGCCGTCTCGCGCGCTGTAGAGTTTCCCGGAAGTCGCAGAGAAAAAGAAGCCACGCGGCTCGACAACTCTATCCCGTCGCGAGTCGGCGACACCCCGCCTCCACCAGCACCAGCACCAGCACCACAGCCACACTGCAGGCTCCATCTCACCTACCTGCAACGCGAACGAAGACTTCAGTCGTCGGAAGAACCGCGTCGGCGTTGGAGGTACGTCGGGAAAGCGCCCGGGCGGACCGGCTGAGCCACCACCCGCTCGCATTTTCCTTCGCCGTGAAGGAAAGAATAACTTAATGCATGGTCGATCGGATGGATGGTTTAAGCCGGAGATCGATCATAGCGCATCTTCCTTGTCAGTCGTCTCCTACTTCGACTCCGTGTGGTGTGTGACTCATACAACTTGATTTCCAGGCTCTGGTTCGATACGCCATACGCATCGCACGTACTGCATGCCGTGTTTGCATTGGGCGCTCCATTGTTTTTGCGATACTTCTTCGTTGTTTCGAGATGGAAAGTGTCGCTAGAACCGGGGATTTCTAAAGGATCGGAACAGAGATCAGAGAGGGTGAATAAGAATCTTTAAAAATTCTTTGATAAAGAATAAAGTCTATGTCTAATTTGAACCTAACGCACATCAACAATAAATCATAACTAAGCGTAACACTCTGCATAGTGAAAACAACACAAAAGTGTGCTCACAACAAACAACGAAAATTCTCCGACCAGTATTGATAAACAGTAAATACTCTGATCAGTACTGATAAACAGTACTTCGACCAGATAAACAGTCATTTCGATCGGTACTGATGACAGTAACTTCGATTAGATGAATAGTAATCGACCAGTGTACTCACCTATAGGAAAGTCCAAAAAAGATCTGGTTACTGAACCACTGTTCACAGATGTTCAGGATAGGAACCGGAAGTTCTGAACTGAAAGCAGAACTGAAAAACAGCAGCTCAGAACTTAAAATCTAAACTAGAAAACTAACCAAACGTAGTCCAAATCCAATGAAATTTTAGTTAAAGCTTCTCATGCACATGGTGAATATTTATCCAAAAGATCTCCTCAAAGAGATCAAGAATTCACCATCGATTTCACGGATTTGACAAAAATCACATAGAGACGAAAATTTTAAAGAAAAACAACTAAAATGTGCTTGTGTGAGGAAATCATTTTGAAATCACTCTAGCAACCTTTTGCCTCAACAAAATCACTCGAAATTGCTGCCAAAAGCGAAGAGTGAAAAATCAACCATATGTTCAAGAATAAGAGATTAAAAGGAGAGAGATCAACAACCTTTTCCCCCTAATGGGATAGGTTAAAGGAAAGCAAGGATATGAGTGTACTTAGATAAAATCGCATCTGTGTATTTTCTATACTCATATAAGGTAGTGTACATGCGATACCGATGGTTCTTACTTAAAACTCACAAATACCGTAAGATGAAAAAATATTTTGACAACATGGTTGAGGGGAGATTACATAAAAAATGCTAAACTGATTGGTGTACATGTATCTTGACATGAGGGGAGATTGTCAGGGAGAGGGACCAAAGGAAAGAAAATTTTCATCGGTCATGATTACAAAATATTGTGAGTAGAAGAGAAAAGACTCTTAGCAATATTAGCTTGTGGATCCGTCTGTGAAAATCTATCTATCTATAGGCGGACGCTAAAGTACGTCGTCTGTAAAAACTATTTTCATAAGCGGTTAACTTAAGGATCCGCCCTTGAAAATCTATTTTCACAAGCGGCTCACTTAAGGAATCGTCTGTGAATCCACAAGCAATTCCTCAAGTAATCCACTATATGAAGAAGTCTAGGTTTTCGAGCACAGACGGTTGCGCTAAACGTTTGTAAAACCCAGTTACAAACTGTCTATAAAAATAATTTATGTAGCTGTATCTGTCATTACCTCTTGCCATAACACTATCTCTGTAAAATGTTTTGAGTTTCTTTGCAGCTCTACCCAGTGAAAACCATATCTAATTAACTATGCACCAAATAAATTTTGCCACACAGACACTGAAACATAATATGGTCTGCTGTTTCAGCCAATCTACACAGTTTACACCAAAATAAGACCCACTAGTACATGTTTTATTTTTTTCTTATATGTTTTTCTAAATCGCAACAATTCAAATATACAATCTCAACAAATCAAATACGATATCTAAACAAAGCTCGTAGACAGTGAACATGCCTTTGCGAATTGTGGGTCTAGGATTTCAGACGCGGTCATTGGCTGCGCCTGCAGTGGCCGCGCTCCTGTTCAAATCTCACGCCGAGCCGTTCCTCGCCAAAACACCGCAGCGCTGCGACTTTCGCCAGATGCTCCATGGCATTCGCACCACTGCGGATATGGTGCTAAGAACCTTCGAGGCTGCCGCGCGGCGAACGCGTTATCAGTGACATGGCATTATTCCCCGCTCCGCCGTCTCGCTGTAGAGTTTCCCGGAAGTCGCAGAGAAAAAGAAGCCACGCGGCTTGACAACTCTATCCCGTCGCGAGTCGGCAACACCGCGCCTCCACCAGCACCAGCACCACAGCCACACTGCAGGCTCCATCTCACCTACCTGTAACGCGAACGAAGACTTCGGTCGTCGGAAGAACCGCGTCGGCGTTGGAGGTACGTAGGGAAAGCGCCCGGGCGGACCGGCTGAGCCACCACCCGCTCGCATTTTCCTTCGCCGTGAAGGAAAGAATAACTTAATGCATGGTCGATCGGATGGATGGTTTAAGCCGGAGATCGATCATAGCGCATCTTCCTTGTCAGTCGTCTCCTACTTCGACTCCGTGTGGTGTGTGACTCATACAACTTGATTTCCAGGCTCTGGTTCGATACGCCATACGCATCGCACGTACTGCATGCCGTGTTTGCATTGGCCGCTCCATTGTTTTTGCGATACTTCTTCGTTGTTTCGAGACGGAAAGTGTCGCTAGAACCGGGGATTTCTAAAGGACCGGAACAGAGATCAGAGAGGGTGAATAAGAATCTCTAAAAATTCTTTGATAAGAATAAAGTCTATGTCTAATTTGAATCCAACGTAATCAGCAACGAATCATAACTAAGCGTAACACCCTGCATAGTGGAAACAACACAAAAGTGTGCTCACAACGAAAATTCTCCGACCAGTATTGATAAACAATACTCTGATCAGTACACTTGGTCTATCGGCACCAAGCCTCCACTTGTCCTTCACCATTTTACCATTGACCGCTATATCACATCTATACACTCACACATCATGAGCTAAGAAACATGTCTCTCCGTCATCCTCCATTTTCATCCCCGGTTAGCATAAACATAATCAAACACAATTAAAATTTGCTATGCATAACCGAAAGTTCCAAATCAACAATTTTATCAATCACTCATCATCAATAACACTTCTCCCTTGTGTTCTTAATTTCAATTTCGTTTTATAAGTTTTTTTCGTTCACAGGCGAAAAGACCAAAATTCGTAAAATTTTATCGAAATTTTATTTATTTTTCGCCCTCTACTGTATAGATGTCATATGTCAGTGAAAAAATTCTAACATTAGATAATTTATTCCGTTCTAAATTTCCAAAATTTATAAAATTTTACTGAAATTTTAATCCAACCCGCGGAGAGTCGAGGAGATACAATCTTGCTGCATCTCCCTAGCTAGTCTGCTCTTCTCTCCGCGTGTTGACTTGACTTGGTGTGTTCACTCCCCCCGCATCTCTCTTTCCCTGCAATCGGATCATTCGATAATTAAAAGCATTGGAATAATGGAATGCCATGGTCTCTCGATTGGTTGTCGCAAAAGGGACGAGCATGTTTGTGCTGCTTGGGTTTGGGAGCTTTTTCAATACAAAGTAAATATAATTTTCGACTTTTATACTAATAGGATGTTAAGATATAAAAAAATATATAGTTATAAAATTTTATAAACATGAATACTCATAGCGAGTTTGAAATTTGAACCCGTATGGACAAGTTTTACCACAAGACCCTAACTAATTGGGTTGGGAAGCTGCAACCAGGGTTCAAAATTCGACGGTAACTGAGCAAAAATCGTGATAACTGGCTATCTCGGTTTGGTTCGGTTTCAGAAATTGAACGGTAACCGAATTTGAATTCAAAAAATTCGAAAAAATAAAAACATTTAGAAAAAATCTTTAAAAACTAGACACAATTCTAAGATCTTCTGTGAAAAAAAATTCAAAAATAATGTTGTTTGCATCATATTCTATAGGGAGGAAGTTTGGAAAAAATGAAAAAAGTTGAAACGTGCGACTTAGTTATTAACTCATATTAAGAAAAATTTTAACATACAAATATATATATATATATATATATATATATATATATTAAGAACGTATCTTAAGAGGATATTTAAAATTGATTTTACTTTATTTAGAGTTTTATTAATTTCTCTATGATTTTTACAAAGTTCACAAGCATAAAGTGAATATATTAAGAAAAAACACTTTAATTAACTTTTTCATGTCTACAATTATTTTTCCAACGTAAATAATAGTATAAATAAACTAATAAAAGTGGTTTCACTAATTTTTGAGGTGTGATGGATCAGTTATGAATTAATCTAGTTGTAATACATTTACACAATCCTGCATGTTACAATAACAAATTCATTAGTTCATGTATTTTTAAAAGACATAGGATTATGTAAGAAGACTAACAAAATTAGTTTCATAATTTTTGGATTAGCAAAGAGTAAAGTATGCATTTAACTTGGTTTAACAAATACATTTTCTCACAGAAAATTTTGAACTTTTTTATGAGTATAAATACTTTTATCATGTAGATCATATTACAAGGAAACAAACAAAATTTGTTTCACTTGATTTGAAGCTCAGATAAATTAGTTATTGATTTTACAACATTGAGATAATTTTTAGATTTTTTATTGAACTTCACAGAATCGAGAAAACCGCTCGATAAATCGAGAAAACCAAACGGTTACTGACAAAACCGAGCGGTTATTGACAATACGGAAAAGTCGAGAAAACCGCTCGATAAATCGCAAAAACCGCTCGGTAACCAGTCCAATTCGACCGGTTACCGAGCGACTAAAATCGCGATTTTTCTTCCAAACTTCAAATTTATTCAAATAAATTTTGTTCATATTTTTTAAAAAATTCAAACAATTACTACGATAATCACGATTTTTCAATTACTGCCGAAGCTAGATAACTGATCGGTAACCTAAACCCTGCTCGTGAGACGCGCTAGAGCAACGCGCGCCGACGACGCCTCCACTTGCAGAGCCCGCGCCGCGTGGAAGACGACGGCGCAACAGGCCGGATCAAGCGCACCCATACAACATGCGGGCACCGCCGTGTTAGTCTTTACGCGCGTGCTGACTTGACTTCGTGCGTCCGCTTGCCCCACACGTACGTACATCATTCGATAGAGCATTGCACTGTCGTGGTCGAATCGTCGCGAAAGAGACGAGCATGTCTATCTGTAAGCTAGGTAGACTACTCGAGGTCGTCGGGGGCAGCAACAAAAGCTGCTTCTTGATGTTTTCCACCATCTTCTCAACATGGAGGAGATCCATTTTTTGTTTACTTAGAATCTTCTAACGCTACATGAAGGATAGTAATCTGTAAACAACAGCATTAAGAGAAGAAACAATTTTATTCTGGAAACCCAAGTCGTCTCTTGTCAGTCACAGAGTCACAGTGTCCATACACCTAGTAAGAAGACTTATTTTTGTTTGATCTCATTATAAAAAACTATTTTGTAAGACACCTAAGTTTTATTTTTATAGATGATTTATATATGACAAACCGTTTTAGTAGTAGGTTGGAGCCCTGTGTGATTTTTGGCCGCCTGTGAAATGATTCCTTATGTAAACTACCTAGGGTTGAAAACGGTAACAGAAATTTCCGATTTACCGGGGTCGTTTTCAAAAACTGCCGACCGTATATTTCGAAATCGGTATCGGTATCGGTAAAATGTTCCGGAAACAGTAGCGGAATCGGTTTGAGCCAATTCCGACAGTTTAGTCGGTTTTCCGATTTTTACCGAGAATTATCGGTATGGGCTTTCGGTATTTACCAAAATATATCAGTCTATCAGCAGCCCACTTCACTTCAGTATATGGGCCTTCGGTTATTGGATCCGGGCGTCACCTACTCACCCAAACGGGCTCACGGGCATGGCCCACAGTCTGACACCCTCACGAAGTCACGGGTCAGTGGTCACGGCTCACGGCCTCACATAGTCACGCGCGCGGAAACGCCCGTCTCTGGAGGATCCAGCGTGCGCCGCATCGCCGCCAGCCGCCAACTCCCACCGCCGGCGACGCTACCTCCTCCGCCTGGCGCAGCTTCCAGCCGGCGTCTCCTCTGCTCGGCGGAGCTTCTAGCCGCCAGCCGGCGTCTCCTCCACCTGGCACATCTTCTCCGCCCGGGCCCAGCTCTAGATCTAGCCTCTAGCGTCTCCTCCGCCCGCAGCCCGACGTCTTCTCCGGCCGTCGCCCGGCGTCTCCTCTGCGCCGACGTCTTCTCCGCCCGAAGCATGTTCCAGCTAGCGCCGCTTCCAACCGATGCTGCCACCCGCCTCCGACCGGCGCACAGACCGACACTCAGACCGGCGGAGCAGACCGGCGCTTCGACCAGCGCGCAGACAGGCTCTGCGACCGGGCGTCTCCCCCTCAGGCCGGTGTCTCCGCAGACCGCTGCCCAGCACAGTAGCACACCTTCTCCTCCATATCTGCGATGAAACCACCTACCAGAGAAGTGACTTCCCGACAGCGCACGGTTATGGATCCGCCCCATCTCGTGATGCTACCGCCACTTCCTCTCAGAAATCGCTTGTAGGTAATAATCATTTACAAGCTCAATTGCAGTTTCATTTTATAGTTCTGGTGTGATGAGAACAAGCTAAATTGCAAAGGGTATTTGACAAATTGTGAAACTAGGCTGATAATAGGTATTTGACAAATTGTGAAATAATTTCGTTGAAATACAAAAGTATGAATAACATTACCTATCTCCCATAGCACCAAATGTGATAGCTGTGTGATGACATTCTCCGCGTAAAATTTTGTTTGATCAACTCAAATGTTTGGTTGTGATAGGATAAAATAACATAGTGCATTTTATAGTTCATTTGCTTTGTTGATTTTCATTTATCTATCAATGGATGATAGGAACTCAGAACAAAGTGGTGTCAGCTACAAGTGCAAGTGCGAGTACAAGTGCAGTGGGTGCAAGTGCTGATGATATCATTGATGTGGACCATGAGGATGATGGACAACCTCCTTTGAAACAGCAAAAGAAGAGCACATCAGATGTATGGCAGTATTTCACCAAGTACACATGTGACAGTGGAGGAGAATGGCAAGCAGATTGATCAGTTGTGGGCACAATGTAAGTTCAAAGGGTGTAATAACAAAACCAGCAAAGGTAGAGCTGAGAGTAATCGAGGAACCACAGGGTTTTGGAGTCATCTAAAGCATTATCACAGTATTGTTAAAGGCGAGCAACTACTCAAATCAGAAACTGATCATGAGAGAGGTATGGTAGTTATTGAACCATACAAGTATGATCAAGAAGTTAGTTTGAGGAAGTTATACATTGCAATAATCATGCATGAGTATCCTTTTAACATAGTTGAACATGAATATTTTGTTGAGTTTATAAAATCCATGCGTCCTAACTTTCCTATCAAGTCTCGTATCACTGTTAGAAAAGATATAATGGACCTCTATTTGCAAGAAAAGGATAAGATATATGCTTATTTTAAAACCCTTCAATGCCGCTTGAGTGCAACTATGGATATGTGGACATCAAATTAGAACAAGGGGTATATGTGTGTGACTGTCCATTGGGTAGATGATGATTGGCGTATCCAGAAGAGGATTATCAATTTCTTCCATGTGCCAGGATGACATACTGGTAAGAATATGTCTCATAGCTTAAGTTCATGTATGTTGAAATGGAACATCGAGAAGAAAATATTTTCTTTGACTCTAGACAATGCTGCTGCAAATGAAGTTGCTGTTAAGGATGTCATCTTAGGACTCAAGAAGCATTGTCCATTAATCTGTGATGGTCTCTTTTTTCATGTGAGATGTGCTAATCACATTCTTAATTTGGTTGCTAAAGATGGTATGAGTGCGATTGCATCTTCAATTCAGAATATTAGAGCATTTGTGGTGGCTGTGAAGGGTTCTCCATTACAGTGTGAGGAGTTCCTAAAGTGTGCTACTGAGTGTGGATTGGACACAAAGTCGGGCCTCTCACTTGATGTTTCTACTAGGTGGAATTCAACATATACCATGTTGAGGGATGCTTTATATTACAGGGCTGCTTTTGAGAGGCTCATGTCTTGCGAACGTGGCAGGTATGAGAAAATTACTCTTTCTTCTGTAGAATGGGAAAAGGTAAAATCTCTTTTACCATGCTTGAAAAAGTTCTTTGATCTCACTGAGTTATTTTCTGGTACATTATATCCAACTGCAAACTTATTTTTCAAAGGTTTCTGTGAGATTAAGTTCTTGCTAACTGATTGGTGTCATAGTGATGATCCTACTATTAGTAGCATGGCAACTTCTATGAGTTTTAAATTTGAGAAGTATCGGAAGAAGTCTAATGTTGCTCTTGCTATTGCAAGTGTTCTTGACCCTAGGTTCAAGAGAAAAATTGTAGAATTTTACTTAAGGAGTGTGTACAAAAATTCCTATCAAGATGAACTTAACAAATTTAATTGTGTTATGAGGAACATATATGAATGCTATGCTGCTAGTAATCCTTCATCTTTAAAGAGTAAAGCACCTACACCTTCAACAGAGGCAAATTTGTTTATGGACACGGTAAATGAGGAACTTGATAGCTACCTATATGACACACATGACCTGGATGATGATGCAAACGACTTGGATAAGTACTTGGCAGAACCACCATTAAAGGTTACCAAAGCTAATTATCATACATTTGATATTTTAGCATGGTGAAAGGGTCAGAGGGATGAGTATCCTATTCTATGGCTGCTTACTCGTGATGTGCTTGCCACGCAAGTGTCAACGGTAGCTTCTAAATCAGCTTTTAGTGCTGGTGGCCATGTTGTTGATCCATATCATTCTCGTCTTGATCCTGAGATGGTACAAGCACTGATTTGCACTAAAGATTGGATAGCTACAGCAAAAAAAAAGTGACAATTTAAACTTCTACTCATGTAAAGTCTTCACATTTTTACTAATGTACATGCCTTGACATTTCAAGTTCTAAGAATATTTCGTCATTGGTCGTTGATCTTGATATTCTTTAGGCTGTTGCTAATAATCTGATGTTTGAGGTATAAAATATAAATTGTACAACTACTTCTATTTTCTGTTCTCATTTGTGCAAAAAGACTTGCTGGAGATTAATTGAATAATTTTCCTACAAAACAACAGGACGAAGACTTGGCAAGTGATGATGATGAGCTTGAGGTTGAGCTGTAGGCAGCCAAAAAAGTGAAGAAAGAGGAAGTTCAAAAGTGATGAGTTTGTGTTGTGCTTGGTCAAATAATATTTGTATGGACAAAACTTGTATGGAGACTTAGTGTTGCGCTTGTATGGAGACTTTAATCCTTGTGACGAGGTTGTGTTGTGCTTGACTGCTTGTATGGAAACTTAAATTCTTGTGCTAAACATTTGCGCTTATATGGAGATTTTTATCATTTTGCTTGTCAATTAACAATTGTCTTATCATAAAAGATGTATCGATATACCATATACTCATGTCGATTATAGTCATGTCATGTATGACTTCATTAAACTTGTCGTATGTGACGTATAACTTGTGAGCTATGTTTTGGTGTTTCCGTTCAGAATTATCGATCCCCGATCGAAATCGACATATTATCGATCCGATAATATCGTTTTCGATTTTCCGATACAACCGATACCGTATTCGTTTTCAGCATTACCGCTACCGATTCCGTTTCCGAGAAAAAATACGGAAATGAAAACGATTTTAGCGTATTTCGACCATTTCTGACCGTTTTCAACCCTAGAACTACCTATAGAAATAGCTTTATTACCATAGACGGATCACATAAAGAATCGTATCGAAAAATATCCATTTTCAGATATGGTTTTTTTATATAAATCGTATATAGGTATGGAGTATTTTTCCACAGATGGTTCACATAAGGAACCGCTTGTGATAATAGAGATTTTCCTAGGTGGTTCCTTATGTGAATCATCTGTGACAATGGAGCTATTACCATAGGCGGTTCACATAAGAAACCATCTTTAGAAATTAGTTTCTATAAATGGTTCGTTATGTAAACCATTTGTCGTAATATCTTCATAAATAGTGTCTGTCCGTGGGGAGCTCGATTTAGACCGAGTTCAGTGTTGTTCGAACAATACAGCTCAAAAGGCGGCTGTGAAATTTGAAAACAAAGGGAGAATATTTTGTTTTTGAATTCCTTAGAAGAGACATCTAAAATAAGAGTATCTCATCCCTAGCTAGCATCTTTTTAAGTCTAGATTTAGATTTATGGCTTATTTAGGATTTGAATATGTTCTAAAGATGCTCATAGTTCTAGCCATTTAGATTCTCGAATGAGCTAAATTTTGTGTAATGTTTATTCAATTGTGTATATTCATATGACTGTAGCATTATATTTAAAAAATGTAAGATTTGGTTAAATTGAAAAAGTCTCAGTAAGATTTGCCTCACCAAAAGGTCCGATGCAGAGGGGTTGAACTCACTTGAGCATTGTGTTTAAAGGCAAAGTGACGGCTAATGACTTCACTGGAAGGTCTGGTGCTCTGTGTGTTAAACTAATTCAAGTATTTCTGACAAAGGGGAAGAAGGCTGAACACATCACCAGATAGTCCGGTAATCTGCACTGGGTAACATTGGAGCATTTCTTACAGAGAAGAATGTAAGTGCAGAAGATTAAAGATCAACCCATCGGATGGTTTGATGCTTGTTTTGTGCACACCGGAGTATTTCTTGCAGAGGGGACTGCAGTTGCTGAAGAATGAAGATCGACTCACCGGATAGTCTGGTGATCACAGAGATAGTTGCACCGGAGCATTTCCAAGAAAAAAAAAGAGAACGTTTAACTCACCGAATGGTTTGGTGTGAATAAAATGAATACACGAGAGCATTTTACACAGAGAGGCTGCAAAGACTCGAATGACTCAAAACAACTCACCGGAAGGTCCGGTGATGGATTTAAAAGCATACCGGAGTGTATGGTATTCACAAAGGCATCGAGTGAAGTTTCAACAGCTAGTTTGTGAGTTTGTACTCACCGTATAATCCGATGTTAGTACTACTATTCTCACCAGGTCATCTGGTGTTAACAATTTTTCCGAGTCGTTAGGAAAACGGGTAGTTAGTGGGTTTGAGGTTATAAATACCCCTCAATTCAGTCATTTGAAGGTATGGCATGCTACGGAGTCTAGAGGAAGCTCATATACACTTGAAAAGACATTCAAGTCACCAAATTGCTTAAAGTGATCATCCAAGGCAATTAAGCACAAGATTAGATAGTGTTTAGTGCTCATAGGCCTAGAGTGAGTTGTAACTAGGTGCTACAGCTTGAAGAAGGGATCAAGGAGTGATCCTAGCTTATACCGAGTGGTACGTTTGTATCTTGGAGTCTTGGTGACTCACCGACATCTTGGGACTTAGTGGCTCAACCTTGTTGACCTTCCGACTTAGTGTGGAGCGGAGGTAAGACACGTGTACGGGAACTCGGAGACCCTTGTCTGGGTGGATCAAGCTCTAAAGTGATCGTGGCAGCAAGTGACCGGAAGAGAGGTTAGTGGTGAGACATTGTCTTAGTAGCTTGGTGGATTATCGTGTTTGAGACCTTATCTTGGTGACTTGGTAGCTCAAGAGCTATGACCGGAAGAGACTTGGCGCTCGGGAGCATATCCTTTGTGGAGCTCCAATGTGGACTAAGGGTGACATTCAGGCCATCGATACTACGGGATAAAAATCCCTTGTGCCGAGTTTATCTCTCTACATTATTTACGTTTCCGTATTTACATACTTGTAATTTACCTTGCTAGAGTAAGTTACAATCCTCTTGAACGGTAGAGTAGACACACTAGATAAACTTAGAGCATATTTAGATAGGAATTGATATAGGTTTATCTTGTGAAGTTTTTGGAGCCAATTTATTTTAGATTTCTAAATGTCTTAATTCACCCATATCACTGTTCCTCACATTATGCATCAAGCGGAAGTACCTTATGCTGTCCATTCTTATCCAAGGATCGAAACCACCTGACGATAATATAGATGTGCTATCTATCTATAGATGGACGCTAAAGTGTGCGGTCTGTAAAACCTATTTTCACAAGCGGTTAACTTAAGGATCCGTCTCTGAAAATCTATTTCCGCAAGAAACTCACTTAAGGAGTCGTCTGTGAATCCACGAGCGGTTGCTTAAGTGAGCCACTATGTGAAAAAGACTAGGTCTTCGAGCACAGACGATTGCGCTAAACGTTTGTAAAAATCAGTTATAAACTATCTATAAAAATAATTTATGTAGTAGTATCTGTCATTACCCTTTACCATAACACTATCTCTGTAAAATGTTTCAAGTTTCTTTGCAGCTCTACCCAGTGAAAACCATATCTAATTAACTAAGCACCAAACAAATCTCGCCACACGACACTGAAATATGATATGGTCTGCTGTTTCAGCCAATCCACACAGTTTACACCAAAATAAGACCCACTAGTACATGTTTTTTTTCTTATATGTTTTTCTAAATCGCAACAATTCAAATATACAATCTCAACAAATCAAATACGATATCTAAACAAAGGTCGTAGACAGTGAACATGCCTTTGCGAATTGTGGGACTAGGTTTTCAGACGCGGTCATTGGCTGCGCCTGCGGTGGCCGTGCTCCCGTTCAAATCTCACGCCGAGCCGTTCCTCGCCAAAACACCGCAGCGCTGCGACTCTCGCCAGATGCTCCATGGCATTCGCACCACTGCGGATATGGTGCTGAGAACCTTCGAGGCTGCCGCGCGGTGAACGCGTTATCAGTGATATGGCATTATTCCCCGCTCCGCCGTCTCGCTGTAGAGTTTCCCGGAAGTCGCAGAGAAAAAGAAGCCACGCGGCTTGACAACTCTATCCCGTCGCGAGTCGGCAACACCGCGCCTCCACCAGCACCAGCACCACAGCCACACTGCAGGCTCCATCTCACCTACCTGTAACGCGAACGAAGACTTCGGTCGTCGGAAGAACCGCGTCGGCGTTGGAGGTACGTAGGGAAAGCGCCCGGGCGGACCGGCTGAGCCACCACCCGCTCGCATTTTCCTTCGCCGTGAAGGAAAGAATAACTTAATGCATGGTCGATCGGATGGATGGTTTAAGCCGGGGATCGATCTTAGGCCAGCTCTCTTAGATATCAAAATCTCTCTTAGATGTGGCTCGGTGATGCTGCGAGTCGGAACTAGGCATAAGAGAAAACAATGAAGTGGTCCCAAAATTGGATGACAATTTATTCGTGTGATGATGGCTGTGACAATTAAAGTTTGGATGACAATTTTTTAAGCCAGTTTCATCTAAATTTTCGAGAAGTTTATCCATTTCTTCCGAAGGGCAACGCATGGAAACACTTAGCAGAATTCAATTTAAAAAATTTAGTCGAAGAAAACTCGTACCAAACAACCTTACGTTATCTAATTAAAGAGGTTAACATTCTCATTCCCTAGCACCAGCGTTGATCATATACAAAATTTGCAAGAATCTCGTGTGCAAAATTTTTGTAAGATTTTGTATGATCTTCCTATTGTTGGGCTTAAACTACAAACCATTAAAACCCTTATCTTCACTTTAGTTCTCACATCCATAGAAATCCACACGGTTTATGCTGTTGTTGAGCAATCAACATCGCATAACAAGCATCAAATATAAAACTCTCTGAAAAACATCAAATAAAAAACATAAATTTCGAGTTGGCCCACGTCTCTCTATATAAGGGCCTGGCTTGGGTTATCTCTGGGCACAAGAATTCGTAGCCTTCTTCCCCCTCTCCGGCGACTAAACGGCCCTCAGCTGCGCGCAGCGACGCTGGCCGAGTAACGCTCTCAAGGTGAGCTCCTTCTCCACTCTTCCACGCGTTTGCCTCTTTTTAATTGCACACGCGCTAACTAGCACCTACCGCCAAGTCACTTGTTTAGCCAACCACACGAGAGTACGAGACACGACCATCTTCCCCGTCTTCCTCCTCACCAGCTTGACCCTAACATGCCCAGCCGTCACGCTCCCACCCACCACCTGCCGGCAGACCCATCGGCCATTCGGCCGACGGCGGCCGCCGTCTTGGTCGCTCGTTTGGTCGACGAAGCAGCACCATTTTTCGTTCCTTTCGTTCTCCCGTTCTCCTTTTCCTGTAAGTGCTTTGGCAGGGGATTTTTTTTTAACGGCGCTTCCCCACGGCTCGGTCTTCGTTGAAGACCTGGGGATGTCGGACGGGAGCTCGAACCCCTGTCGGCTCGGCTCCATCCGGGAGCGTTGCTACCAAGCGTTGGCAGGGGATTTTGTTTTTGACCGTATGTGTTCATGTTCAGATTTTTTACCATATGCGTGTTTAGATTTTCTAGTGTGCTCTCGGTGTGATTTCTTCGGATTAACGAGTATCAATTGCTTGGTCTGGGTTCGAAGAACTTCCAATCCTGAATCAAGCATGTCCAAATGCGTTGGTATAAAATCGTCGCTAAAAAGAACTTCTATTTTCTTTGGATTGGCCATGACCGGTTCATGCCTTCATGGACGATGCTTTGTTGTGATCTGGGCGTGGTAGGGACGTTTGTTCGCACTTCAGACTTTTGAGCACACGGAAGCTGTCGCCGGCTGCATGTTTAGCGGTTTTCTGCTTGATTTGATGATGTTTTCCTTTTTGGGCACATATGAATACCCTTTCCGGCCGGGGTCGTGAATTCTGAAATCTCTTTGGTCTACATTCTTTTCAAGAACAAGAATACTATTCTTGATGGAGTATCTTTTCTGTCTACTTGTTCTCGATAAACAGGCACCAACACTTCAGATACTGTGAACCGGCGGCCGTGACCGGCAAGCCACAGAAGGCGACGAGCTCAGGAGGACCCAGGGAGGAGACGGGCGCACGATCCAGCCCGCGCGGTTCAAGAGTTTCAAGAAGGTGACTAACTGACCACGACCTCAGTTTCCAATTCCAATATTGACCTCCCCCCCCCCCCCCTCCTCTTCGGAGCTGGTCATCACTCGTGTGGTTCCTACGATTCTTTCTGCAGCACTTGGGCGGCCATCCCCCGGGACGACGGACATGACCGAGACCGACCGCCATCTTAGGCCGGCGCCGCCGCCGCTGGCTCCTCCGGCGACGACGCTCTCACAGGTACGCCCGGTTTCTAATTGCACGTACGTTACAACGGAATCGACGACGCGAACGCTCGCTGTGACCGAACGGCCGGCCGTGAGAGCAGCCCATGGGATTGAGTTCACGGCCACGAATTGAATGTGCAATTGGCAGAAAGAAAGAGACTACAGATCAGATGCACGTATGATTGGATTCTGAAGATTTGGACGCCAAACTGCTCACTGTCTGCTAGAGGTCTCTTGACTTGGAAATCAGCCAGCCAGCTTTGTCAGATTGTCGTGCAGTGAATCTGTCGGCTCAGGGTGGGTCTGATACTGTACTAGGATGTTGCCGTCAGGGCTCAGGACGTGTGGTTCTGTCGTTGGTTGGTGGCACAGTCAGCAAGCTGAGACGACATGGATCGGATCTGTGGTCACCTGTACGTTCCCGAGAAACCGCACGCGGTTAACGAACTGTTGTGAACAATGACAGTGAACATCCGGGTCGAACGCATTATGACATGGGCATTTGATGAAACCTCGTAAACGTCATGGCAACTCTTACGTGGTTAAACAGATTTGTACTCATAATAGAACAAATCCTCTTAAAAGTACCGGTTTATTAGCAAAACACAAAAGGTGACTTTGAGATGTATGCGTTCATGCTTTGTAATATTAAGATGAAATATATGAAAAGAGTCGGTTTTAAAACCTCACATACAATCTACAAGTTGCATAGAATAGCCACACATAAAAAAATATTTTGTGTTGGGCCGGCTAGCCTAGGCCAGTGGGTGGCTTGCATTCTTTCACGGGTAGAAAATTTCCCAACTTGCTGTTAAAAAAGTAAAACATCTTATTTTTCTCTAGATTTTTTTAACAGAGAATTGGTCTCTTTTCGGGGAACATATCCGGTGAAAATATACTAGTGTTGAAAACTTGAGAACACACCGTTGCAAATATTATTTGGATTTGTTGCCAGTAGTGTTTGGAAATCTTGCAAGCAATGTGACACATTTATTGCAAGGAGCAACAAGTATGTTGCCTCATTAGTGCAACAACAATCAAGTTGTGCAACATTTCTAATTATTATTTGCAATCAGGGTTTTTTTACAGATAAATAAAATTTATCGGAGGTCACGAGTAAACATGATTTATCGAATATAACAAACAAAGTTCAAATAAATTTAAAAAAATTTAAACAAAATTTAAATAAAATTCAAATAAAATACTAGTAATTATGGTAATTTTTTTCTACTAGTACACTAATAGACCCAGTAAACTGGATATTTCGGGCCGGATTTTTTCCTCCTGATTGCAACAAATTAAAAAAAGCAATTGCAATAAGTATTTTAAGTTTTCAATACTCAGCATATTTTCACCGGATATGGCCCCTTCTTTAATTGTACAAATGCACTAATTGATGCATCCATGTGCACAGGTTAAGGGACAAGTTTCAACTAAGCAGCTGGTATGTTGCATTGCAGGCCGAGGAAGGGTCTGCAACTGCAACAGCCAGCGAGATGGAAGAGAAATGCCCCAAAATCAAGGCCAAGGAGCACCTCGAAGCCGGCGCCGCGGTCGCCGTCTTCGGCTTCATCGTGCTGTTGGGGTGGATCTGTCTCCCAAAGGAGGCGAAGCACCCGAGCAAAGTGCACTTCACCGTCTCGCTATTGCTGGCGATCGCCACCTTCCTTAGCGGCAGTGCCCTCGTGATGCTCAGCATGACCATGCTCGGCCTCCGCGAGCACCTCGTCTCCGGCAGCCAGCGCGTCGCCTCCAAGTGCCTGCTCGTCACCTGCGCCGCGCTGTCAGTGTTGACTCTGCTCAGTCTTCTTGCACAACTGCCGGGCAGGGTCTACTGGTACGTTGGCCTTGCTGTGGTAACGCCGTTCCTGTTGCTGGCGGCCGGGGTGCATTGGTATCTGAGGCGCCACGGGGACAATGGCGACGAGGCGGCGGCAAACGAGGAGGAGCACAAGGAGGAGCTGGACGCCGTGTCGAAGGTCACCTCCTGCGTGACGACCTCGGCGTTTGGGGGCCTTGTCGGTGTCCTATTCAGCGTGTCCAAGATATTCGGTGCAGCGGCAGACGCCGCCACTGGGGCCGCGTATGCTGCCATATTTTTCATGTTCACCACCGCCATCTCCGGCGTCTTTGTGATGACGGTGTTGAAGAAGGTGCCGAAGATCACCAACCACCGATTCCAACGGCTTTTCATCGGAGCGATGAGCCTCGCCAACGCCTTCCTGCTGTGCTCGCTCGCCTGCGCAGCTTTTGCGGCAGCCTTCGTGGTCTTGCGTGTTGAATAAAATCATGTACTCAGTAGATGTAGGAGTTAGTTATTTTGCTATTTGCATGTACTGCATGAGCTCGCGACCGATTCGTTGGATGTGGGCGTCCTGCGGCCAAGTTGAGAAGTGGCTCCGGCTCCTGCGCCACGAACTCCATCGTGGGATGGCGCGGTGAAAGCAGGTAGTTGCGCAGCTGCCGTGAGCCTCTCGCGTCCATTCGCTACTCCTTTATATTTTGCATCTATACCAGAAAACGTCGAGCGAGTTTGCCCGACACAAAAACCTTCCTGTGTAAAGTGTTCAAGCTAGCAGTCTACATCCAGTTCGTGTGTGTTTGTGAGTTCGTAGTGGAGCAGGGGAGTTCCGGCGGGAGGGAGTTCGCCGGAGAGGTCAACATTTGGCATCAGAGCCAGATATCGGCGTTGGGCTCACGATCGTGTTATGGAGGGCGCCCTCATGCCGCGAGCATGATCAGCGACACCACCGGGTGCACGCTCTGGCGGCCGCGCGGAGAGCAATGGCGGGAGTGGCAACAGCAGGAGCCTGGTGATCCATCGCACGGTTCGGGAAGCCGGTGGTGGAGCGAACTACCCCATGCTCACTCGTACAAAGTACAGTGAATGGGCTATGCTGATGCGCGTCATGTTGCGTGCGCGTGGCTTGTGGATGGTGGTTGAGCACGGCTCCGACAACAAGCAGGAAGACCAGATGGCCATGGAGGCCATCCTCCGCAGCGTCCCTTCGGAGATGATCACCACCCTCGGCGCCATGAACAGCGCCAAGGCGGCGTGGGACTGCATCAAGACTATGCGCGTCGGCACCGATCGCGTGCGCAAGGCTAAGGCACAACAGCTGCAGAGGGAGTACAAGACGATCCAGTTCCGTGACAGCGAGTCCGTTGAGGATTTCGTGCTCTGGCTGAGCGGTCTTGTCCAGGAGTTGGCGACGCTCGGTGACCCGGTCGACGACACGAAGGTTGTGGAGAAATATCTCTGTGTGGTGCCTGACATGTTTTCTCAGCTCGCTCTTTCAATTGAAACTCTGTTGGATTTGTCAACACTATCGATCGAGGATATCACCGGGTGCCTCAAGGCCGCGGAGGACCGGCCTGCGCCATCCTCTCTAACGACGGCGAGCGGCAAGCTCCTGCTGACTTAGGAGGAGTGGGCGGTGCATGTCAAGGAGCGGCAGCAGGGCGAGGAGTCGTCGCGCTCTGGCAAGGGCGGCGGCCGTGGGCGTCACCGCAGCCGGGCACTGAAGAAAAAGGCGGAGGGCGGCGGTCGTGAGTCGAAGGACACGCCCAACCGCGACGACGACCGCAACAAGTGCCGCAACTGTGGCAAGAAGGGCCATTGGGCACGGGAGTGCCGCAAGCCTAAGCGCGTTGACGAGGCGCACCTCACCAAGGACGACGACGACGAGCCGGCCGTTCTCATGATGCAAGCCTGCACCATCACGGAGATGGCACCGGCGGCACCAGGGCCTGTCTTTCTAGATGAGCCTCGCGTCAAGGCACTGCTCGGTGACGCGAGCGATCGGTGTGACGAGGCGTGGTACCTGGACATTGGAGCCAGCAACCACATGACGGGGCGCCAGGAGATCTTCGTCGAGCTGGACACGGGTGTCACCGGTAAAGTCAAGTTTGGTGATGGCTCATACGTCGACATTTACGGTCCTGTTCCTGGGTCGCGACGAGCAACATCGAGCCCTCACTGGTGTCTACTTCATCCCGGTGCTGCGCAGCGATATCATCAGCCTGGGGCAGCTCGACGAGAGTGGCTGCAAGGTGGTCATTGACAACGGTCTGCTGCGCATTCATGATCGACGGCAACAACTCCTCGCCAAGGTACAGCGCGGGGCGAATCGCCTGTACGTGCTGCTGGCTCGTATAGCTCAACTGGTGTGCCTGGCCGCGCGCTGTGATGATGTAGCGTGGCTGTGGCATGCCCGGTACGGGCACCTCCACTTCGATGCACTGCGCAGCCTGTCAAGGAGTGGCGGCGCGCGGTCTCCCGGTGATTGAACACGTCGACCAGGTGTGCGAAGGGTGCATCATTGGCAAGCACCGGAGGGCATCGTTCCCATCATCAACAAAGTTCCATGCTGCTGGCCTGTTGGACCTTGTCCATGGTGACTTGTGCGGGCCGATTTCACCACCGATTCGCGGCGGGCGTCGGTATTTTCTGTTGCTTGTTGATGACCATAGTAGGTACATGTGGCTGTGCCTGCTGGGTGCCAAGAGCGACACGGCGACTGCTATAAAGCAGTTTCAGGCGCAAGTGGAAAATGAGACAGGACGCAAACTACGCGTGCTCCGGACAGACCGCGGCGTGGAGTTCACCGCTGTCGAGTTCACCGAGCACTGCGCAAACAAGGGTGTGTCGCGACAGCTCACCACGCCATATTCTCCACAGCAGAATGGCGTGGTTGAGCGATGCAACCAGACAATCCTTGCCATGGCGAGAAGCATGATGAAGTCGAAGAGCATCCCAGGAGATTTGTGGGGAGAGGCCGTCACCACGGCTGTCTTCATTCTCAACCGCAGCCCGACGAAAGGCATGATAGGTATGCCCCCCTATGAGGCGTGGCACGGAACGCCACCGGCAGTGCACTTTACGCGCACTTTCGGCTGCGTCGCCTATGTGAAGACGGTGACACCACACCTCAAGAAGCTGGAGGACAGAAGCAAGGCGATGGTGTTCATCGGCTATGAGGCCGGCTCAAAGGCATATCGCTGCTATGATCCGGTTAGCGACCGTGTCCATGTAAGTCGCGACGTTGTGTTCGACGAAATGGCCAAGTGGGACTGGAGCAGCGGCGACCCACCTGCCAAGGGTGGCTATGGAGAGCCGTTCACAGTGGATGAACAGGTGTGGGAGGAGGCGCATGGTCCTGGAGTTACTAGTGGAGAAACCCAGGAGATCGGTGACGGGGGGAGTCCTGACATGCTGGCGTGCCCACACCCGGAGACCTCGACTGGTCGCAGCGGAGGCGTCAAGTTCGTGTCACCCACCAATGACGCCATGGAGCAGCTGGACCACTCCGACAGGCAGCCACCGCGGTTCAGGCTGGTGGAGAACGTGCTGGAGCACAGTCCTGCACCGGTCGATGATGAGCTGCATCTCGCTGTCAACGACGAGCCGGCAACATTCGCCGGGGCAAAACACCATGAGTGATGGCGTCGTGCGATGATGGAGGAAATGAAGTCCGTCGAAGACAACCGTACATGGAGCTTGGTTGATCTCCCTGCCGGTCACCGACCTATTGGTCTCAAATGGGTTTTCAAGGTGAAAAAGGATGCCCACGGCGCCGTCGTCAAGCACAAGGCTCATCTCGTTGCCAAGGGGTACGTCTAGCGGCAGGGGGTGGACTTCGATGAAGTGTTCACTCCAGTCGCGCGCCTCGAGTCCGTGCGCGTGCTGGTCGCCATGGCGGCTCATGCGGGTTGGCACGTCCACCATATGGACGTGAAATTCGCTTTCCTCAACGGCGAGCTGGACGAGGAGGTCTTTGTCGTGCAGCCCCCCAGTTTTGAAGTTGCAGGGCATAAGGACAAGGTTCTCAAGCTGCACAAGGCGCTCTACGGCCTCCGTCAAGCACCCAGGGCTTGGAACGCGAAGCTTGATCGCTACCTGCTGGACCTAGGTTTTCATTGATGTGAATTCGAACACGCCTTGTATATGCGAGGAGAAGGTGTCTCTCGCTTGCTTATCGGTGTTTACGTCGACGACTTGGTGATTACAGGAGCAGCCAGCAGGGAGATTGAAGCATTCAAGGAGGAAATGAAGCTGTAGTTCAAAATGAGTGACCTGGGCCTGCTCAATTTCTACCTGGGCATAGAGGTGAAGCAGGACGAGGATGGGATTTCACTCTATCAATCAGGGTACGCCGAGAAGATTCTGAAGAAGGCCGACATGGAAGGTTGCAACCCGGTGCACACGCCCATGGAGCCTCGCTGCAAGCTCAGTCGCGACAGCACCGCATCGCCGACCGACGCCACAGCGTATCGCAGCATTGTGGGCAGCCTTTCGGTACTTGGTACACACATGACCAGACATAAGTTATTCAGTTGGTTATATGAGCCAGTTCCTGGAGAAGCCGATAGAGGAGCATTTGGCTGGCGTGAAGAGGATACTGAGGTACTTGGCTGGTACTTTGCAGTATGGGTCGCTATGCCAGGAGGAAGAAGGCAACACGGATGACAGGTTATTCAGATAGTGACCTTGCCGGTGATATTGTTACACGCAAGAGCACCTCCGGTATTTTCTTCTTCCTGGGTGAAAGCCCCGTCAGCTGGTAGTCAGTGAAGCAAAAAGTTGTTGCACTCTCGTTGTGTGAGGCAGAGTACATCGCAGCAGCCACAGCAGCATGTCAGGGAGTTTGGTTGAGCAGGTTGCTTGCCGAGCTGGAAGGTGAAGACGCCAAGCCATTCTCTCTGAAGATCGACAATCAGTCTGCTATTGCACTCAGCAAGAACCCAGTGTTCCACGATCGAAGCAAACACATTGATCTCAGATATCATTACATCAGAGAATGCATGGAGAACGGGTCTGTTGAGGTCGAACCCATCGGCACCAATGATCAACTCGTTGATTTCCTGACGAAACCACTCGGCAAAGTCAAGTTTCAGGAGATGAGGAGCAAGGTGGGGATGGTTCTTGTTCAGTAGTTGCAGGAGTTCATGATTTAGGGGGTGTTTTGTTGAATAAAATCATGTACTCAGTAGATGTAGGAGTTAGTTATTTTGCTATTTGCATGTACTGCATGAGCTCGCGACTGATTCGTTGGATGTACGAGTCTTGCGGCCAAGTTGAGAGGTGGCTCCGGCTCCTGCGCCACGAAATCCATCGTGGGATGGCGCGGTGAAAGCGGGTAGTTGCGTAGCTGCCGTGAGCCTCTCGCGTCCATTCACTACTCCTTTATATTCTGCATCTATACCAGAAAAGGTCGAGCGAGTTTGCCCGACACAAAAACCTTCTTGTGTATAGTGTTCAAGCTAGCAGTCTACATCCAATTCGTGTGTGTTTGTGAGTTCGTAGTGGAGCAGGGGAGTTCCGGCGGGAGGAAGTTCGCCGGAGAGGCCAACATTGCGGTACCGCATTTTGTGGCATTCGTGCCACTAGTAATCACAGCTATCCTTTGCTTCCTTCTCCGGCATTGCATTGCACGCCGGGGCCGCGCCGGCAGGGTCAATCTGCAGGAGAACCAAGAGGCCCAGCTCAAGGAGATGGAGAACCTCGCGAGCAAGGTGACGGCGGCGACACTGGGAGCCATCATGACTGTTTTTGGAGGCTCTCTTGGTGAGAAATACCACGATAAAGTGGGTGCCATCGATGTGTTCATGGTTGTCCTGACCTCGACGTTTGTGTCCAGCTTCAGATTCATGCTGCTCGCCGCTGCGCCAGACTCAGCCAAGGCGTACCTGGCTCCCGTTGCCAAGGTGCTAGTCTGGTCCTCCGCGTTGTTGTTTGTTGCCATAGCCATTGCTGTTTATGGCATGGAGATGTGGACACCGCGACTGCTTTATTTGGAATTTTGGATTCGAAGGGGTTAGATCTGAGAAACCAAGTTGAAATGTGCCTTGGTTTTCTTGTGATGAGTGATTGACATTGTCATTTATTTGGTTTGATGATCTTCGGTTTTGCATGAGTTTTGATGTGATTTGAATTGATTTGAGATTTCATTTGAGCATATTGATTATGGACTAATTGGAATTGGAGTTGGAGATATGTGTTTGCTTGTCTTATGGTGTATAGGTGATGGATGCAACTTGGCGGTAGACGGCGGGATGATCGGGGCCAAGCGGAGTGCTTGGTACCAGACGATCAAGGAGGTTGGGTGAAGTCAAGGGTGATCCTAACTGAACACATGGAGGTCAAGCAAAGCATTGAAAACGGATGGAGACGGCGTGTTGACAAAGTTAAGCGAAGGGAATACCGGTGCAAGCGACAAGGCGGCCCAAAGGATCGGGAGCGGGAGAGACTTGCCGGCGGTCAGGATCGTATGATGGAGTACACGCGTCGATATCGAAGCGCTTGCTTAAGGTGTAAGCAAGGCGGTGAGTCACGCTTTGAGAAGCGTGCAGGCGGTTTCGTTGTTTGGCCGCAAAACCGTGGGAAGACTGGAGGAGTATGTGGCACCATCGCGAAGCTTGCATCGAGGCGAAGATAAGTCGTGAAGCCACCACGGCCGTCCAATGAATGGAGAAGAAAATGGATCAAAAAGCCCTCGGTGGTAGGTAGGAGTGCACTACAAGAGAGGGGTATTTTGGGGAAAAGCTAGGAAACTTAAGGGCCAAGTTTCCTAGGCTTATAAATAGAGAGGTAGGGCTAGAGAGAGCTTTGAACCAGCCATTTAAGCCCCCTTGTGCTATTCATTTGAGAGCCTTAGAGCTAAGGTTTTAGAGGAGAGAAGGATGAGTACTTAGCCTATGTAATAGGTGAGAGTTTTGATAGATAAATCTTTGTAATCTGCCTAAAATAGGGCTGACATCTTTGAGTAATTAAGTTTATGTTTTTGCATATGCTTGAATTCCCCTCCTTCTAGTTTCCCTCTATTGGTTCACTTGCAAGTTTGCAAGTTTTTTGGTTTTGTCTCTCTGATTCTTTTGCTTCCGCTTAAACGTTTTGAGGTGAGTTGGGTGAGAAATAGGAAAAGGCCATCTATTTCGAAAGAAATTTGTTGAGACGCCTATTCACAACCTCTTAATGCATGCGTAGGAACGAGACTGACGACTAGAAGGGGTGAATAATTGTTTCAACAAATTTCTTACGAAGTCGATGGTCTTCTCCTATTTGGATTACCCAACGCACCTCAAAACTCAAGCGGAAACAAAAATAGAGATATGTTTTAACAAGAGAAAAAATCGAGACAACACGACTACACAGATGATATATAAACCATAAGTTCCATTTAAGATCAATCCATATGTCATAGCATGTACTTGAAAGATCACAACTAACAAAGAAACAAGAAAAGATGAACACCGAGTAATGAAACTCTCTAAGTTGATTGTCTAGAGGCAAAGAAATTTAAGACCCAATCACATAAGCTTGTGTATTCGAATTTTATGTCTCTAGCAACAAGAAGAATATCATTACAATGTGCTGAAATTTCAGCCCAAAAATCAAAACGAAAATCAAATCTGGAAACCGAAAAACTTGCAAACTTGCAAAGGAACAAATAGAGGGAAACTAGAAGAATGTGATCACAATAATAAAAAGAAAAATAAACTTCATTGCAACAATGGTCAGTCCTATTTTAGGAAGATTAAAAAAAATTCTCACAAAGCTCTCGCCTAATATATAGGCTAAACACTAATCTTCCTCTCCTCTAAAACCCTAGCATAAGACTCTCATATGGATGGCTCAAGTGGCTCAAAATGACTGGTTACTCCTCTCCTATAGCTCTACCTCTCTATTTATAGGTCTAGTAAACTTTGTCCCTAAGTTTTCTAGTTTTTTTTTCCAAAATACCTCTGTCTTGTGGTACATACCTACCTATCACCAAGTGCATTTTGATCCATTTTCTTCTTCACTCATTGGACGCACTCAGCACCTTCACGACTTAGCTTCGTCTCGACACAAGCTTTATGATGGTTTCATGTACTCCTCAAGTCCTCCCATGGTTTTGAAACCGAACCACGAAAATCTAGTATGCTTATCAAAGCATGACTAGCCACCACTTACTTCCACCTGAAGCAAGCGCTCCGATGATGACACGTGTCCTCCATCTTGCGATCTTAATTGTCGACAAGTCTACCTCGATCCCTCGAACCAGCTTGTCACTTGCACCGGCATCCCCTTCATTTGACTTTGTCAACACGCCATCTTCATCCTCCGTTTCATGCTTTGCTTGACCTTCATGTCTACAGCTAGAATCACCATTGACTCCATCTGGCCCTCCTTGATCATCTGACAACAAGCATATGGTTAGCCCTGATCACCCGCCGTCGACCACTAAGTTGCATCCGTCATATGCACACCATGAAACAAGCAAACATATTTCTCCACACTCTAAAACATCTCTAGGTTAGCATAAAATCAAAAACTTCAACTCAGAGCACATCCTGTATAAAACGTGAACACCGGATGTTCCGATGTATTCTGCTCCTAAACACTAGACCATCTGGTGAGTGTAGCACTATATGTTCCAGGAAAATTTTGCTCCCTGCAAGAAAAGGTCCGGTGGAAGCTTCCAGTGATCTCATATCCATCACCGGATAATCCATTCATCATACGGCCTCAGCGCCTTCACAACTTAGCTTCACCTTAACGCAAGCTTTACGATGATGTCACGTACTTCTCTAGTCCCCTCACGGTTTTAAGGCCAAACCGTGAAACCCTAGCATGCTTCTCTAAGCATGATTACTCGCTACTTGCTTCCACCTGAAGCAAGCACTCCAATGATGACGCGTGTCCTCCTTCTTGTGATCTTGACCTCCGGTAAGTCTCTCCCGCTCCCGATCCCTCGGACCACCTTGTCACTTGCACCGGCATCCTCTTCACTTGACTTTGTCAACTCATCGTCTTCATCCTCCATTTCATGCTTTGCTTGACCTTCATGTGTACAGTTAGGATCACCTTTGACTCCGTCCGGCCCTCCTTGATCGTTCGGCACTAAGCACCTGCTTAGCCCTGATCACCCACTAACGATCGTCAAGTTACGTCCATCACCTACACACCATTAAACAAGTAAATATATTTCTCTACACTCCAAAACATCTCTAGGTTAGCATGAAATAATTTTTTTTAACTCAGAGCACATCCTATAGAAAAAATGAACACCGGATGTTCCAGTGTATTCTATTCCTAAACATCGGACCATCCGGTGAGTGTAGCACTATTTGTTCTAAGAAAATTTTGCTCTCTATAAGAAAAGATTTAGTGAAAGCTTTTGGTGATCTCATGTCCATCACCGAATAATCCAGTATTAGCCAATCCACCGAACCACCCTTCTGCAACCTCTCTGCAATAAAAGGTCTGGTGCATTCTCCGGTGTTCACAAATTCAGCACCGGATCATCCAACATACATATTCAAACTTAGCGCTAAAAATCTCCTTTCTGCAGAAAATACTCCGGCGCTCTCTATGTCCATCGCCGGACTATTCAGTATTTACTTCTATTTCTGCTTTAGTACTGAAAATACTCTGGTGCTTACTTCACCGTAACACCAGACTATCCAGTGTGGTAAAAATATTCACACAATAGATGTTCCGGTGAGGTATAATTTTCTAAACTCTGAAACAGTCTGCTCTAATTCAAACTTTGGTTAGCCATAAACAAGATCACACACAAACAGAATCACACAAACCAAAATGATCTCAAATCCAACATTAACAATAACTTATCACATACAAACTAAGTTACATTTCAACTTAATTTGTCAGCATGTTAATGGGAGCGGACGCCCCAGCCTGTGAAGTTTGGTGTAGATATGCACATCCATTTTTCTTTTAAGAAAAGCATTCTTGTACTGGTAGTTTGGTGGAACGCTTACATTTGAGTTCAAAATCACAAAGCAGCCCGGGGCGTCCCGTTCTTTTGATGACAACGAGCTGAGAATTGAGGGCAACAACATAATCTAAAATGGGAGCTTATGTTGAGAAGACGACCAGATTAGGAAACCAATCTGCAACAACCATCATAGAGACGGATGCACGAATTGGGTGACCTTGAGAACCATTACCAGCAATCTTAGGAGAAATTGCAATAACAATGAGGCAAGAACACACGGTGCTCCAAAACAAAAACAAGGTGTTTCGCTAATAAATCCATATGTGGCTTTCAACTCTCCAGAGGCAAGGATTTAATCTTTCGAAGTTCATGTTTTGATTTCAATCCAAAGAACTGCAATTAGCAATAGGCCATCAGCTTCTAACTTGCAGATTCGAACTTTGAATTCAAGAGTTATAAAAATTTCAAAATGGAAGTCAAGAGCTTTCCACTCAAGTCATCAATCTTCACGTGTGAAAAAAGTACCAAAAAAAGAGGAAAATGAAACGGGAAAAATAACAAATAACAACGCTACTGAAGCAACGCAAGCCGCAACTGGCGGCGCACAGAGCAGCTAGGCTGCTTGGGCAACAGATCTGTAAGTCTTCCCAGCATGCTATGTGTAGGTCCTGCCAGGCCTGGTCTGTTCCATCGGTCCAAACGGCAAAGGATCTTGTTGCGCCGGATGTTACCAAAGCAGTCTTGGGCTTTCTGAATGGTGGAAAAGTGCCTAAAGATATAAACAATAATGTGCTTGTTCTAATTCCTAAAATTAAGTATGCACAGGAGCTGTCCCAATTCAGACCAATCTCTCTTTGCAACGTGATGTATAAACTTTGCTCAAAGGTGATAGCCAACAGATTGAGAGAGATGCTGGATGAGATCATTTCAGAGGAGCATAGTACTTATGTACCCGGACGTTTGATAACGGATAATGCGCTAACTGCGTATGAATGTATCCACTATCTCAAGAGGCAGAAAGGGAAAATGGGTGCATGGCGATCAAGTTAGACATGGCTAAGGCGTACGACCGAGTTGAATCTTAAAGGAATACTCCAGAAATTGGGCTTTCAAGCACAGGTGGTAAACCTTATCATCAACTGTGTCAGCTCGGTAACATTCTCAACCCTATTCGTGGCATTCGTTAGGGGGACCCAATCTCACCATACTTGTTTCTTTTATGTGCTGAGGGTCTATCTTGCTTGTTGAAAGAAGCTGGCGCTCAATACTTAATAAGAGAAGTACGAGTAAGTGTTTAATCCTCTTGGCTCAATCACCTACTATTTGCAGATGACTGTAATTTTCGCGGAGGCATCAGATAGGGAGGGGGAGGAAGAATGACTAAAAGTAATTCTTGATGACTATGCACATGGCTCAGGTCAGCTCGTGAACAGATCTAAGTTGGCGGTACTTTTTTTAGCAAAAACAATACCAAGGATATAAAACAGGAAGTTCATGAGGCGCTGGGCATATCCATTGAAGCTCTAGTGGAGAAATATTTGGGATTACCTGGGTAGATCCACCAAAGAGGCATTTGAACATATACCGAGTAAAATCAAAGGGGTGAAGGAGGGTGGAGCGAGAATAACATGCATGAGCTCTGCTGGCCGCGAAGTACTAACAAAATTTATGGCACATGCCATCCCAACGTACTCCAAGAGTTATTTTAAACTCGCTGTTCTGGAACTTGCCAATAGATCACCACCTGTATCTCCAACTACTTGTGGGGTGGATCAGTAGACAAAAAGAAGATTAATTGGCAGCGTTGGTCCAAATTGACACAACTGAAAGCATATGGAGGTGTGGTGTTCAGAGATATGCAGTTGTTTAACACTATGTTACTAGGCAAGCAAAGCTGGAGGCTACTTGCGAACCCTAACTTTCTATATGCTTGTGTTCTCAAAGGAAGATATTATCCAAATGGAGATACTCTAATGGCAACCAGGAAGAAACATGCTAGTCAAATGTGGAGTCATCTAGGCTGGCTGAGATGCCATGAGAAAGGGCCTAATCAAATAGATTGTTGATGGCACTTCTACTTATATTTGGAATGACAAATGGATCCCGGATCACTACAATATGCAGCCAATCGCTGATGCTGAAGGAGCAGGCTTTCAGCAGGTTTCAGAATTGATTACTGAAGACGGCTTGCATTGGAATGAATAGCGGGTTCGGGATTCTTTCTTACCTCCAGATGTCAATGCTATTCTACGTGTCCCTTTGGGGAATGCTCAAGAAGACTTCTAGGCATGGGCACCAGAAAAACATGGAGTATATACAGTTCAGTCAGCATATCGTCTACTGTCGGACGAGAAGAGAATGATAGAAAAACACAGCTCTGCGTCCACTTCCTCATCCAACAACACCTGGACAAAATTGTGGAAACTAAAAGTGCCACCAAAGGCGAGAGTGTTATGGTGGAAGGTGGTCAATGGATTCATAGCCACTAGCCACACGCTTCACCATCGCCATATTGAGACAATTCCAAGATGTGAATGTGTAAGCATTTAGACTCCTAATTCCAGTTTTGGGGATTAATGGCAATGCAATCATCGTGACTAACGTGTGTTTTTGTAGGAACTATTGAAAGTTATGTTACAATAATAATTCTTGGGTATTCTTGATCCCTATTGGTTTTTATATTCATGGTTCAAATGATATGCATGAAGATTAAGGATTGACTAGTTCTAAGTGTTATTTAGAATTGAGAGACACTTAGAGTAGTATAGGTTTTTGTTTTTCCTTTGGATGTACTATTAAGAGGCTGAGGATACTAGTTTGATTTAGTTGGAACAAGAGAGGTAGTTGTGATGCACACTAGTCAAGTCTAGCACTAGGTAGCTCGGAGGAAGCCCAAGAAATAAAGGATTCAAGGCGGATCAAAACTTGGACTGAAATGAAGAAGTGCATTTTTTCTGTGAACACCGGATGAATAGATGATAACACCGGAAGATGAACAATGGATCACCAGAAGGATTATACAAAGAGAAATTTTTCAGCGGAAAATTGAAGTATGTTCATCGGATGATTCGATGACTAACACCGGAAGATGCATAGTGGATCACCAGAAGGCTTATGCAGAGAGCAATTTTTCAATGGAAAATTGAAGTATGTTCATCGTATGATCAACACCGAAAGATGAACATGAATATCACTGCCAAGGGATTTTTTGAGAAATGGTGAAGTTATAGATATCGGAAATTCTGGTGTATACATCGGAATAATATTCTAGAGAAGAATAATTCTATGAGAAAATAAAGTTATACACATCGGAAGTTCTGATATGTACATCGGAAAAATCACTGGAGTATTTGTGCAGAGGCTACTGTTGGTAAAGGTCAGAAGTGATATACACATCAGATGTTCCGATGTTGATGTTTGAATATCACTAGATCATTCGGTGAGTATGGCCGTACAATAACGACTAGTTTGTAAGATTTTTTGACTTACGTTGATTGGATGTTCCGATGATGGAAATGGACGCATCACCAGATCATCTTGTGAGTGCAATTTTTTCTGGGTGATTGGGCAACAGTTAGTTTTTGCCTTTGGGCTATAAATACTCCACCAACTAGTCCATTACGAAACTCTTGGCTAGTGGTTGAGCTTAGTGGCATACTTGGAGAGTCAAGAGGTAGAAGAAGAACTTGAGTGATTTCCAATCTTTGTAATTGCAAGATTAAGGACATCATCAGTGTTAGGAGAGTAGCTAGTGCACATCGAATCATTTATAGGTGCAAATTAATTAACCTAAGGGTACCCACCGACACTCTTTAGTTCAACGAATAACACTATTTTTATCAAATTGAGCAATTTTTTTTTTAGAAAACTAGTGTTATTGGTTGAACTAAAGAGGGTTAGTGGTACCCTTAGGTAATTTACACCTCTAAAATAATCTCTTTGGATTATATTAGGTCAAATGAGGTTCTTAGTTTATTACTCTTGGTGATTGGCATCACCAAGATGGTTTGGTGGCATTTGGTCTTGAGAAGATTCATGGTGGAGTGATTGTTGAAGCCCCAAGATGATCATAATACTAGTTTGGAGTCTATTGATCTAGAGTGGAGAAAGACTACTGCTAGAGAGAGCTTGGTTCCTTGCACGGGATCAAAAGGGAGCTATACCCTTGCGCGGGTGCTCCAACGAGACTAAGGGGAGCACCAACTCATCAATACATTGGAAAAAAATTGAGTCCCCTATCCCTCATTTTTACTTTGAATAATTTAAGTCTAGCATTTAATTTCCACATTTATATTTTTTAATTTTTTACTAGGGTTGCCTTACTAGATTAGGAATAGTGTTTCATTGATCATACATGTTTATCACTTAGAAACTAGTGCATATTTAGGTTTGTGTTGCTACTTTCCTTACAATAGTTTTTAGAGGTAGAAACGTTTTAGAACTCAATTCACCCCATCTTGGACACCTTGATCTTACCGAATGGTGTGGTGCAGATCAAGAAACAATTATAAATGTTTTAGTTGAATGCACTTTTGCTCAATATTTCTGGCAGATCATGAAAGAGGTAACAGCTATGGAACTCCCCTCTTTGCACCCTCTCACATGGACAAAGGATATGTTATTTGACGAGATTTGCAAGGATGATCAGGGCCGATCCCAAAGGGGGACAAGTAGGGCGGTCATCCCAGGCCCCTAAAATCCAAGGGCCCCCCTCCCATATAGGTATATATCTATACTACAAGTATACAAACTAATGGGAATTCAGATGACCAAGATCCTGTAGAAGACGATATTGATATCAATGAGGATGATAGAAATATAAGTGGTCATGAGAATATATTTAGTTTATCGGCTAGTGTTGATGAACAACTAGTTTTTACTACGGATATTTTTTATTCAAGAAATTGGGATAATCTTGATAACAAAGCAAGGAACATATTAGTGGAGAAGGAACCTATAAGAGAAGAAAATATTGAATTCACTTTAGATGCTAACTAAATATAATGAAGAAATTATACAAGGTTAGAAGGTTAGAAGGCTTTTTGGTTATGGTTGATATGGCAAATAATTTATTAAAAAATAGATTTGAAGAACTTCAAGCATTCAAAAGTATATTTGGGTTTTTACTAAGTTCGATAACCTTGAAATCATCGGGATATATTGAATTAAAAGTTTGATGTGCTAAATTTGCAAATACTTTCTCTCTAGATGGTTCATATGATGTTGAGTCAAATGATCTAATTTCTGAGTTAAAGTTATACAATTTACTTTACCAGATAGGACAATGCATTTTATGGTGAATTTTGAGTATGTCAGAGTAGCAAATTGTTATCCTAATATTTCTATTGTTATCCTAATATTCAACTGAAAGAAGCTTTTCAAAGTTGAATATTGAAGAACTATTTAACATTCACAATATCTAAGAAAGATTAAATGGTTTGGTAACTTTATGCATTAAGAAAAAATTATTGGATGAGATTGATGTTGATACTATTATCAATGATTTTGTATTTAGAAATGTTCAAAGAAATTGTTTAAGTTGATCTCTAGAAAGTGTTCGAGGTGAGGAGTATTGTTTTTGGATATACAATTGTTTATCGGAAATATTTTTTAATGCACCAAGTATTATATTTATAATTTATATATTAATTATCTTTTGATGTTTCAATTCAATAGAGTCTTATTTTTAGTTTCGTCCCGAGCTACTAAAATCTCAGGACCAACCCCGAGGATAATGCTGCCACTATCCTCTGTGGTATGTGGTTGTTATGGATGGTTAGAAACAAGAAAAAGCACAGAAAAAATAATTGATACCAACGTTGCGGTTTTGTGGGCAAGAGACACAGTCATGGACTTAATTTATGGAAAGGAGTCCCCTCGAGGCTGCAATCTGCACCTAGCTGCAACACATGAAAACCTCATCCATCAAGCTAGTTCAAATGCAATAGCGACACGCTTTCCATGCGAATGATGGGCCGTGAATCTTGATACGAGCGTGCTCCTAGCTGGGGAAGTCACACGTGCGTTCAAACGTGTCCGATTCCGGTGGGGGGAGGGCAAGCGGCCTGCGAGCTGTGGGGAGGGGGCACGGCCTGCAGGCCGAGGCCTAGGGGAATGGGGGAGGTCGTGGTGTACCTTTTTTTAGGTACATGTGGATTTATGTTGGAAATTTTGTTTAAAAAGTTATCTAGAAAAAGTTATGGAGAAAAAAAAATCAGCACAAACTTTTTTCAACAAATTTTTTTTTAGAAAACTTTCAAAAAAAGAAAGTTGTGGAGGGAGAGGGCTTTCCGAAAAAGAAAAATTGCTAGTTGGCTTGCCTGCGAGCGCCCGTGAATTTGCCACGTCCGTCGTGGGCGCTGTAAAATCCGAGATGAGAGGCGGGAGGGGGGGCTTTGACCTTTGAGGGTGCCTCTGCATACTGGTACCCCATGCCATGAACCCTCTGATCATAAAAGGTGAAGCAACGCGACATGGTGTGGAACTTGCGATCAAACAAGTGCTGATTGAGACTGACGGCCAAGGTTGTGGACTTCTAGAATCGACGTGAGTCGGTTGAGATATCATTCCAATTCTACGTGACATTGATATTTACTTTTCTCCATGACAAACTAATTATGTCACACATGTTTTATCAAGTTTATCTATTGTTTTGCATAGGTGCGATTGGCTAATAATGGCACCTCCTTTCTTACAAAGCTCACTGCTCTAACCCTGCTTCTATATAATTCAAAGCTCCTTGGTCTAAAAAAAGGGCAAAGAATCGAATGATGAGCTCCTCGATCCGCGGTTCATTTGTCTCGATTCGGCATACCCTTACACCGCGTCTCCAATGTTGTCGAAAGTAATAGCTTCTCTCCTTTACATTCAGGCGGCGTGTTCCTGAGTCAATTGCGCATCAGGAGGGAGGAGAGCAGCACGGCAGAGCAAAAAACGCGGTTGAAACGCGCTAGCTCCGTCTGCTGCTGATCGATGCCACGAAAATATATTTATTTGTGGGAGGGACATGCACCAGCCGGAAATACCAGCGATATGGTGGTCGCCCTCGGGTTTGGCGAGGCGGTTGTTCGACACGACGTCACCATGTGTGATGATGATGACGACTGAACGGCCGTGACAAGCATCTCAGCTTGAGACTACGAAGCGCCGACCTCATCACACTTGTCCATGTCCAAGTAGCCACCAGAGTCTCGGAGGGAGCTGTTCTGGATTCTTGGGTTGCGTGCCCGTCCAGCGTCTCGACGTCGTCTATTCACGACGGCCGCAGTGTCTAGTTGCCTCCGGCGACGTGCCCCTGCCGCGATCCATCCCAACCGCAGGTCAGTCCCGGTGCGCCTTTTCATTCCCCGGTCGCCGATTGCATTGCGGCGAGGAGTTTCGTGTGTTCTCCTAGCTCTCTGTTGAGTTGTTTGTTTTCTGAGGTCGGCGACCCGTGATGTGTGTTGTCTGTGCTCGTATTCATTCGGCTCCTTCGATGATGCCGGACTCGGACTGGGAATTAGCACCTGTTGCTCTTCGACCTCTCTTGGAGTATCTCGAGCTCCTTTTGTTTAATTCTTGTGATCTTGTCTTATGCTAGTAGTAGTAACTAATTAGCCTCGGTTTTCGAGGTTGCGATTTGGGTTTTTTCAGCCTCTGGTTTTGATTGATGGTTGCTTGCCTGGTTTGAGTTGACATCGATTTTGATATGCGCACGTTTTGCCTGTCTCCTATTCTGGTTCTTTTTCCCCATCTAGGGAACACATCGATCTGCTCCATTCAGCAGTGGTGCCGACTGCCGGTGCAGAAAAGGAAGAACACGTAGATATCTTTGTTCCACCGCACGATCTTACTCGATGTGTTCATATCAAGCTTTGTTCCACCTTTTTCATGATGCTGTGGATGAGCCTTTTCCTAACGAACTCAGAGATTCATTTAATCATTTGACTATGCCTATGATAGCGAAGCAAAAAAAACACTCGAGAAAAGTAGTCCGGAATAGCTGGTCCGGACAACGATAGATATACATATTTATGTTTTCCTTCTCGTACTATAACTCCATTCATAATCCAATAATCCATCACTTGATGAGACCTGTAAAATTAGTTGCATTCACCCTAAATTCCACCTCAATGATTGCAGAGGGGAAGCTACCGATCAACTAATTACTCAACTCCGTCGCGGCCATGACCGACGACCGTGAAACCATGGCCGAAGAGGGGTGTGCCGGTCAGGTTCGGCAGCCCAGCGGCGGAGGTGGGGACCTCGTGGAACCATCGCTCGAAGGCTGGTTCCTTTCACCGTTGTTTTTCGGTTCTGACAGCGACTTCGCTTCTTTTCGCAGCAGGTTCGCCATCACCTCTCGAGACAGAGAAGAAGGCGTCCGTCACTCCGGCGCCGCCACCGCCACTGTCACCGCCGACAGCAAAGGATCTCGCTCAGGTACGCGCTCCAACCCACTTGCTCGACCCGTTTTTCAATTCTCCGGTGACCAGAGCGATTTAACCGCTATTGGTTTGCGACTCTTAGAGCCTGTTTAGCAAAACTCTTAGAGCAATTTTTCGATTGGAATCGGAAGAGTTCTGTCAAACAGTAACTTTCAGTTTTTAGTTTACTGAGTAAAATCCGTGTGAGTGATTATTTGAAATAAAGTAGAAGTTGATAAGTTGAAAAAAAGCAGCTTCCCTGATTCATTTTCCGCATCGAATCACTTCCTCTGTATAGTTTATTTTAGAGAATCACTTTCAATCATAGAATTACTTCTTTAAAAAGTTACTTTTCATATAAATTTGAATTAGAGAGATCTCTACTGAATATGCCCTTATCCTTTTACGCTGAGTGGGGTATTAGGTGTAGCTCAAGCACCTAGGTGAGCGAGACTTGGACTGGCGGTCCATGTCATTGTCATGTCGCTGTGGACCGGCGGTGAGCGAGAATTGCACTCAACTGGCCGGCCATGTCGAGGGCTCCTGTGTCAACGGTCAACCAGTCGGCCGATACTTCTAGATCCAGGCAATAAGCAACGACTTTCTAGTACAAGATAAAATAGATACTGTTGTGAACAATAATTCTGGAATGCAGGAAAGAATCACTTTTAAGTTCTAGAAGGCAACATTTTCCGCGAAGTAACCAGGTGGTCTAACCTACCACGGCCACAAAGTTCACTCTGTTTTTTTAAGTTGTAAAGATAAAGGAAGAGTAAATCGCAGATAAATGCACATATGTGGCTTATGAAATTCAGTTTTTCAACACATTTCACAAAAAAGTACAAATACTTTGCTCATATTATAACAAAACTACATCTTTTATGTGACGCTATTACTTTTGGGCGTCTACTGACATCTTGGACCCACATGTAAAGCACAAGTGGGGATAATTTCACATCAAAATTGACGATGTCTCGCATATTGGCCCGGGAAGCCGATCGATTTTTCAGACTAATGGTGTCTGTTAAATAGTGTCGTTTTGTGAACTGTAATAACATTGGTTGTAGTTATATGAAACCGCTTAAGAAAATGTAGTTTTGAGCTTATTTAGACCAAAAAATCGTAGCTTTTGAAATTTACACATAAAGAAAAGAGGAATTTTCACAAAACAAGGGTGCATTTATTTATAGACCAATTTTTATTTGTCATTGTAATTTTCTTTAATCCGGGATCTATCATCACAGAATGACTTATCCCTCATAAGCCATCGAGTTGTAATTTCTTACCATTTTATGACATCCATGTCACCTATATTAGTTTTGTCCCTAATTAAAAAAAGTCTCATAAATGGCCAACCTACCCTTGTCTTTCACCTCCATCCAAGCTGCCTTCTTTCCAATCCGCTGTGGAGGCAAGCAGCACCGGCGGTGAGGAAGGGTTCGGGACTAGCCATGCCTCTGCACCACGCTCCCTGGCCACCCCATCCCAATCGCTCCCTGACCACCCACAGCCCCATCTCCGTCTTACGCTCCCTGAGCCCCTGTTGTCATTGTGCACATCCCACGCTGAGGGAAGGTCCATGGCTCAGCACGATTAGCCAATCGAGCTGCCGCTCGTTTAGGGTGTGAACCATATGCGTGGCGAGGAGGGAGTGGTTGGTTCTCATAGTCGTCATGATACTCGGCATCGTCGTGCTCGAGCGGGAGACGAGGAATGGGATAGCAGGAGGAGAAGTACCTATCGATGACGGCAAGGAGAGGCCACAACGCACTAGCCGCAGAGGATGCATGGCTAGGGATGGCAATGGGTCTAGACCCGTCGGGTTGTACCACCCCGTACCTATACCCGTGTGAAAAAATTACGCTCGCTACAATACCCATACCCGCACACGGGTACGATATTTATCCATACCCGTACCCGTGCGGGTAACGGGTACCCAACGGGTTACCCACACCCGAAAACTCACCCTCAATGATCGGGAGGGGCGACAGAGGGTGAGGCGGCGGTGGCGGCAGGGAGGGGTGACAGAGGAGGAGGCAACGGCGGCGAAAGCCACCGGGAGGGGCGGCGGAAGCCCACCTAGGCCCAACTAATCTGATTAGGTACACGAGTACGGGTAGTAGGAGAACGGGTACGGATACGGGTAGTAGGAGAACAGATCCATACCCGCTCCACCTGATAGGTGACGATTTTCCCCATTAATAGACCCGCGGGTATGAGAAGTGGTCCATACTCGACCTCTAATGGAGTAATTACCCACTGGGTTTCGGGGCCCCATTGCCATCTCTATGCATGGTGTTTCTTTTTTGTTGGCATTTTCTATTGTTATACTTGGTGTTGACGCACAAATTCAGTCAGCTAGGCGCTATTCTACCGGCAACAAACTGTTCACATCCGGCAATAGCTAGTTAGTTTCAGTTCTGTTTCAGTTTGTTGGTTAGCTGTAGACTAGGAGTCGGTTGCTGCTGAATAGGAGAATAGGAGGTAGGGGCAGATTTCGTCCGAGCGGTGGAGTTATCGCGTCGCAGTGGGCGGGGTCTCTCAGGGGTTACTCATCGAGTAGAAGAACGGAAGCTCGCGGGAAGCGGCAACATTGTGGCGAGGCGGAGCTCTTAGCGATGTGATGTCGGGTAGTTGCGGAACAGGATCCTGGGCTCCTGGCAGGTCCCAGACACCCTCCATGCTATGTCAATCCCCTTCTTCAGGTATCAATCCAAACTGCCGTACAGTTAAATTCTGAATCTGACCATTTGAAGATCCTGGATACACCCACGATCCATACCAAATATACGCGTAGCTGCGGATACAACAAGGCGTTATTGGTTGGGACAATAGGGATACTCTATACAGAAAAAACGTATTGCTCGTGGGTGTAGACAGGTTGCTGTCACAGTGGAATTCAAGATTTTGGGGACATACTCGGTGTTGGTCACGGTGGGGTAAATATCTGCGCACATGGATGAACTCGCTTATAAGAATTCCAAGCTTTTCTCGTATATACAGGCAATTGCCAACTTTAACTTTTAACTAAGGCGCATATAACTTTCAAGTTTGTCTGATTTCAACCCTCAATGAGGGAAATGTATAATCTACAGCCTCCATGTTGAAACCGGTGCAAATCGGCCCCATATGCCTGGATTTGTTGGTGGTTTTCCAATGTTTGTAGCTGTATCACTTGTTTTTTTGCCACGTAGGCATCCATCTCATCACCTGTGTTGACATAGCAAATAGTACTAAACCATTGAGAGTCAGCAAAAGTAGGTAATGTGTCAAAAACCACTGCCACATTGTTGCCACGTTATATGAAAACTGGTGTGGGTTCAGGCATGGAGGGTCTTTTGAAATATTTTGACAGTTTGAGGGTGCAAAATAGATGGTTTTGAAGTTTAGGGTTTGAAAGTCCATTGGTGTTTTATGGACTTTTTTCTTTAACTAATTATGAAACTAAACCTTGGTTGTTTATCTAAATACACTAGGACTGAGTTTGCTAATCAATGCGGCCAAGCATGTATCAGGTTACCTGAACTCACAAATTTTCCTATATTTCACTGCCTAACGAAGTTACCTTTTTGTTGTCAAAACATTGAAGGTAAAATCTAGTTTGTGATTAGAAGTGGAATCACATAAGATATTTATACTTTTTCTGGAACAATCAAATCCTTATCTAAAGCTTTTTTAAATCCTTTCATTCGTGTATTGCAACAAGTTGGTAAGTCGAACCTAGACGCCAGGGCACCGTTCAGGCGACTAGGTCGACTAGACGGCCGACTAAGCCCGACTAGTCGGTCGACTAGGTTACCAAGTCGTTCTGACACTCATTGTCTAGTCGATAGTTGTAGTACTATAAATAGAGTAGTAATATACTAGTATATATACATTTAGACTTCCTCTTAGGATCTTGAGTTAGGCATCTACACATGAGCACACATCCAAGAGGAGCAAGTGAGTAACTAGCAACAAGATGGAGGATGAAGTACGCTCATCTTCGTCCTAGAGAGGAGGAAGCACGGCGGCAACAAGCAGGGGTGTGCTGGACACTTGGAGACGGAGAGAGGTTGAGAGAGGAGTAGAGGTATCCTACGTGGTGACAGCGGGTTGTAGAGAGGACTCCTGCCTCCTGCGCGGCGGGTGCTTGCGACCGACGGCGGCGGCGGTTGGACTGGAGATAGTGGAGAGAGAGGAGGAAGCGCGAAATGTTGGACTTGAGGCTGGAGGCAGCGAGAGAGAGAGGATGAGAATAGATGAGGTATATATATGAGGCTATGGGCTATTGGGCTCATGAAACCCTACTAGGCCACCGGCTGAAACAACCCAATTTACCAGTTCCAGCAAGTCGTTCACGACTTGTCTAGATGACTAATCGTGATTGATCGACGACTACTTGGACGACTAGCTGTCTAGACGCTCAAGTCGAGTCGTAGTGCCTAGTCGGTGGCAGCTGACCGATTTGTCGATTAATCGTCAACTAATCGTGACTAATCGGACGACTTGAAAACATTGGTGTATTACTCTCCAACATATTAAAAATGAGTCTAGAATTGGTGTCCTTCATCCTCATTTTGTTGACATTGGAAAATTGTTAGGTGTCTTTTCTTGAAAAAAGACTAGACTAGTAGATCCCAAAAAAAGAAAGGGGTCCATTGGTAACACCTTTGAACTCCTATCCACAGATCTATACGTCGCCCAACTATAGTTGAAAGATCACATGAATAGCGCTGTCATTCTTTTTGGAGGCATAAAGACTAGCAACTTGACTTGTGACCCATCTCTGTCCATTTGCTATTCTGGTAGTTTTACACATTGATATATTTTCTAGCTATTTTTATGTTAATAATAATATAATCTGTTGTTATAAGCAGACATGATTAGGATTATTCATCTTATTACTCTGGTATGCTGTCAGTCAATCAATACCTTGGGACATTGTTTCGTATCCCAGTCCCCTCTATGAATGATTCTGTGCTTTTGTTGGCAATTAAGATTGGTTGTCCTAGTGCCCTGGTAAGGTAGTGTTTGGTAGAAAATTACTTATCACTTCTTTTTTACATGGAACTGGTATATTTTAACATTTAATTCTTCCTTTCGTTGGAGAAAATTGAATGGGTCCATGGTTTTTTTTTAAAAGCATGACAGTAGCATATTCTGTGTTATCATCAATGATCACAGTGTGCTGTTAACATGCAAATGACCACACTGGTCACAATTGTGTAATTGTGCTAATTTCTAGTTCTGTTTTTTCGTTTGATTGTGAAATGGAATAAGTTTAATTGGTAAAATTGTCAATTGCAGGCTGAGAAAGGCATCATTGCAACCAAGGAACCATGCCGCACCGCCAAAGCCCAGGAGAACATGGAGTTTGGTGCTGGCATTGCTGCCTTCGGTGCAAGCATGATGGTGGCGTGGTACTTCCTCTCTTCAGAGGCCAGAGGAGCACACAACCTGCGCTACATCATCCCAATGCTTCTTGGCTTTGCATGCTTCGTATGTGGTGTGTCGCTGATGCTCTTGAGTATGAACATCCTCGAGCTCCCGGAAAAAATCATTGCTGATGTCCAAGAAATGGCCTCCAAATACCTCTCCTTGTTGTGCAGCATATTACCTGTAGTAACATTGCTTAGCCCCTTGGTGCTTTCGGGGTATAAGGTCTACAGGTACATTGGCCTCACCCTTCTGGTTATGGTAACAACTCCACTTGCTTTATTGCGATGGTACATTGGACGCAAGGCTGATGGAGGTGAGGCAGCAGACAATGAGCACATGGAGCAATTAGAGGCTGCCTTTAAGTTTATCTCAGCCATCAGCAACTCTGCTAGTGGTGGTCTGGTTGCCTTGGTGGTCAATTACAATGTCACTGGTGGTTCAGGGCGCACTAAGGGTGCCGTCCTTGTAGCCATTTTCTTCATATTCACAACTGCCATTTGGGGCCTGCTCTCAATGGAGATCCGGACGAAGGTACTAGCGATCAAAAGCCCAAAGCTCCGAGGATTCATCATCCAAGCAATGTGGTTAGCCATTATCTTCATGCTTTTATCGCTGGCCTGTGCGGTTTTGGCAGAAGTTTTTGCTATAGTTGAGTTCTGCATCTTTGCTGCATTTGCGCCTTGGGTTTTTGCATCTGCTGTCTACCTGTTCCTTGAGCACTGCATTCACCGTGCCCGTGTACCTAGGGACAACAGTGCCAATGTGTCCCTGAAGGTCCATTTCAACTTGAAGGCTGATAGGGGGATCAAAGTCACCATGTGGTCATTTATGGCGATCATCGGTATCTTTGGAGGTTTCCTTCATGGTCATGACAAGATAGAGTCTCTGAAGGCTTGTGTCATCTTACTGACATCAGCTTTTATGTCCGGCTTTGCACTCACTCTGGTCAGTATGAAGACAGATTCAACCAGTCCCAGCTTTGCTGCAGCTACCACGGTACTAGATTGGACTGGGGCAGCAACGTTTGCGGCTGCAATATTTGCCGTTATAGTTGCAATGGTTTTGGAAATACTTTGAACCATGCTAGCCGTGTGGAGCAACCTGAGTTGTTACGGCGGTGTGGCGTGGCGCGGCGATCCACCACCTTCACAACTTTACAGCAACATGACGCGTGGCGTGACGACACTATACACACGTGGCGAATACAAACATTATAGTATAGGATATTAGCACAAAAGATAAATAGCAATGTAAATGTAGCATAAAAGACATAGCACTCTCGCATCAATCATCATTCAAAGTTTCAAATCTCTCATCTCTCAAAAGTCATCCAATGCAAACTCATCGAAATCGTTTGAAGCATCCATGTTCTCCACATCATCTTCAGTAGCATCCATTGGTTTGTCACTAAAATCATCAATATCAACATCATCCATAATGATGTCTTCTTCCTCTTCCTCCTCCTCATCATCTTCAACCACTCTTGCTTCTTCAACCACTCTTGATATATGTCTTGCACGACGAGCGTAGGTCCTAGGAAGGTTACAACCTCGAAGCTCATGTGATGCACCAATTGCTTCATCAACTTGGTCCCATGTGATGTCCAAAGCACTAGAACATTAAGGTTGGGCCGTTGGGTCAACCCATTCATTTTCCCAATCAAAATCTTCCATAACTAAAGGATCATAACTTTTACCCGCTTCCTCACGGCGTTTTTAGAACCTACTAGTCATTTTCCGATTGTAGGCAACATAAACCAAATCATTCAATCTTTTATGCTCTAGCCAGTTTCTCTTCTTTGTATGAATCTATAAGCAACCATAAAAGCAAGCAAAGTTAACAAAAATGTATTATTAATTTTGCTAATTGAAATGTGAAACTTGAGTACTTCACTTATAAATTCAAAAGTGCTCCAGTTACGCTCACAATCAGATGATGAAGCACAAAGACTAACAATACGCTTAGCAAATCTTTGTAAGTCAATAGATCGGCCACCATACGCACATCACCAATCAACTAAATTGACAATAAACATGCATATATTACGGGTTAAGCTATAAATAACATGCTGTAATTAAAATTTCAAATCACTTACGAGGGTTCTTTGACTTCATAGTTTGGAGGGCCATACAATTCTTGAAGATGCCTCCACGTTGATTTTCGTAGAGCATGGATTGTTCTTCAATTTTGTTTTGAAGGGTCTCATCTTCCACCATTCGTGCAAGCACATAATTGAAACAACCCCTTATGTGCCTAACATATTCATCATTCTCTTTTTGGATGGCATAGAATTTTCCTGGGTTCAAAAAGAGGGCAGCACCATAGAGTGGGGTGTCCATTTGCCTATCCCAACGACCCTCAATAATTTGGAAGATATTATTGAGTAAGCTTATCTTGTTTTCAGTACAGAAGGCAACCTTTATCCTCTCTTTTGCATGATTCATGAGAGAAGCAACCTCTGGCATGGCAGGCCTCTCATCACCATCAACCACCCTCAACACAATGATAAGTGGTAGAGAAGCTCTAAGGCAATCCTCAACGGAGTTCCAAAACTCCCTAGAAAGCACAATATCATACACTTTTTTTCCGACCTCTGTCTTTGCTAGTTTGCAACTCGTCCAATCATTAGAGGTAAATTGATATCTCAGTGCATCTCTGTGCTTGTGCAAACTTTGCAAGGTGAGAAATATGGTAGCAAACTGAGTTGATGCTGGTCTCACAAGATCCCTAACACCTGTCTTCTCCCTCATTGCACTAAGAAGTCTTCCATGCCTATAGATGAAAGTAGTGACATGCCTGGCACGTGAGATAGGCTTCTTGAATGCCTTCAACTTTCCAACATCTTCCAACATAAGATCCAAGCAATGTGCAGCACAAGGTGTCCAATAAAACATGGGAAACCTCTCCATGAGAAGCTTGCCCGTTGCCTTATAGTTAGCCCCATTGTCAGTGAAAACTTGCACAACTTTATCAACACCAATGTCGCTTATTCTCTTCTCTAACAAATCAGCTAGCATCACTTGATCATGAACTTCACTTGATGCATCAATTGACTCTAAGAAGAAAGTCCCCTCCAAACTATTGACTAGGAAGTTGATCAAATGGTGCCCTCTCCTATCCGTCCATCCATCTGACATTAATGTGCAGCCATATTGCTTCCATGCATCCTCATGCCTCTTCCTCAAATCATCTGTCTTCTTAACAACCTTCTCGAGCAATGGCTCCGTAAGCTCATGGTAGGAAGGAGGTTTGTACCCAGAACCATATTGTGCAGTTGCCTCTATAGCAATCTTGAACTGCCTAGAATTTGGAGCATTGAATGGTATGCCACATTCATAAAAGAACCTGGCCCACTCCAAGTTGACAGCATCTCTTTCTTCTTTTGTCCTCATGCTAGCTTGGATACTGATCTGAGAAGGACCCTTCGAATGTCTTTCTTCCACAACCTCTTTTGGAGTTCTTCTAAGTATTGAACCGACTGACTTTGTGTTGGGCTCTTTTGGTCCACTAAACTTCAAAAAGGTAGATTGTTTCCTTTTAGCAGCTATCTCGGAACTAGGATGCACAATACTTCTAGAAGCATCTTGGGACTCCTCTGTCACATCAAGCACATCATCATCTTCTCCTTGAAGCCCTCCATCATCATCAAGCAGAAGTGGTCTCTTCTTGCCCTTCAAAGCAGCTTGCATCTCCCGAGCGATAGCTAGTGTGGTTTTGCTACACTTCAGAATATCTCCATAACCACCCACAAGATGCTCCTTGAGCCTTGTAATTCCTCCAGTTACAGTTCTATCACACAAACAACACTGCAAGAGATCTCTATTACCAATAGTCAGCCAAAATGCATATTTCCATCCAGGATCATTTGATCTTCTCGGCTTTCGCTTTGGATCAGTCTTTGGATCATAATTTGATGCGGCGTCCGAGGCCTCCGTACTTCTAGTCCCTTGAGTAGCCATGTTCTGAAAACAAAGTGACAATAACTAAGAATTACAGTCCAAAATTCTGATTCACATGATTCATGCACTGGCAAGAAAGAGCCAACATTCGGAATCAGTCGATTCTCCTGTTCTTTTCTCAGATGCATATAACCAGAAAATCAGTTTATTTACTTATACTATGCGAATAAACATTTCAGGCTTGCTATTCAAAGGATTGAGATTGCAAAGAATGATCTGCAAAACAGAATTGCCAAAGAGGTACGGGAAGAAAGTGCACATGTGCTAATTAACCTTGATCTATTGGCCTCCTGTAATCTAATAGAAAGTGCCTCTCAGGCTAGGGGCAATGCAATCCTGTAATCTAATATTGCTTCCCTTGCCTTGTCAAATTTTCTTACCCATGCTTTGTATCTCTGGGAGCAAGTTATTCCAACTCTCAAGAGTTATTCCAGCTCTGTTTGTGACACATACCGGGGGAGCACGGAGCAGAGAGGGCTGTTCTCCAAGCGGACGGGCTCTAGCGGTCAGGCGGATGTGGGTGCAGCACTGCAGGCTGCAGTGACTCCCGGCGGATGTGGAAGATGTGCCCGGCGGATGTGGAAGATGTGCCCGGCGGATGTGGAAGATGCGCCCGGCGGAGGAGGATGCGCCAGCCGGCGGAGGAAGATGCGGCGCCGAGGAGGAAGAGGATGCGCCCGGCGGATGTAGAAGATCGGCCCCGAGGAGGAAGATGCGCCCAGCGGATGTGGAAGATCGGCCCCGAGGAGGAGGATGCGCCGGCCGATGGAGGAAGATGCGGCGCCGAGGAGGAAGATGTAGCGCCCCGGAGGAAGATGCTGCGCCCGGCGGAGGAGGATGCGCCGGCCACCAGAGGAAGATGCGGCGCCGAGGAGCACCAGGCCGATGAAGCTAAATTGGTCTGTGTTCTGGATTCTAGACACTTCTAAATTTCTATTCCTCTCCTTTCAACTTATGGTGTCCGCCATATTCCTCGTGACGCCAACCGACGCCATATCGACGCCATAGCGACGACATTCTTCTGTGGCGGATGTCATAGAATCCGGCGACGTGGCGTCACGTGGCGAGGTACAAAATACCGCCACGCCGCCATAACGACGCTATGGCGACGATATGGCGACACCATGATAAGTATGGGAGCAACCATCCTTTGTCGTGACGCTGCATGTATGCCCACTTTAACACAGTGAACCATCGGATCAAGACATCAAGTAGTGAATGTTCAAATTGAGATCGGATCAGGGATTGTCTGAAGGTGGCCCTGGAGCATTCATTTCTTTTTCATTTGACATCATGATGAGATGGAAACTGAAGTGAGCATGACTCTTGAAAGTGGTGGGATAATAAGCTCTTGGAGGTAAGCGTGGGGCTCAGGGTGATACTTCCTGTGACCTTGCTTTCTGGAGATTTATATTGTAATGTTCAGGGCAATACTCCGAATAATAATATGCATCGAAGGACCAAAATAAAAATGAGGCAAAAAATACATAAGCAAAAGAGAAGTAGAAGGGGCAGAAGTTTTTTCTTCTCCACTCCATTGGTTGTGATACTAGAAATTGCCCTTGATGTCTGTGAGCTGAGAACTTAATTTACAGTGGATTGTATGTTTTGTACCACAACTTTTAGGCTCCCATCGAAAAACAATTATAAGAAAATTTGACATGTACTACTGTAAATCTGTAATATCTTTTAGAATGTTATCCGTTATCCCACATTTTCTACTCTATCTCCATGTTTATTTTACCATTTATTTATGATGAGCTCAACTATATCATGCATATATAACTTGTGTTTTCCATATTTATTTCTCAAATCCCACTGCTTATGCCAATAGAGTTGATGGATTGGAAAAGCTTACATATTCGTGATTTTTAGGGGTTGTTTAACTCGAATGAGATAATTGTTTTCGGAAGTTTTAAGGTTTGTTTCAGTTTAAGCCCAATCCAAGTCGGCCCTTGGCGTTTTTAAGAATAGGCAGCACAGTACTCGGTTTATTTCAGTTTAAGCCCATCGATTAGTTCATTACAATTTGCAGACAACGGTTCGGATTGCCTCTGGGACCTGAAAACACCAAATCGAACCAGTACAGTACTACCTCATTTACAGAGCGAGTAACCTGGATAAAGCATTTTTTTTCGATCGAACGACAAAGCATATTACACCGGAAGAGCCAGCAAACTGTTTAATATCATGAACTATTGCTCCAGTTGGAGAACTGTCTTCCCAGGTTGTATTTCAGCTTTTGAGCAGGGTGAACGAAGCAATCTGAACAATCGATGAGCTTTCTAAAACCAGATTCTGCAACAAAGCTTCAGCAAATCTCAGGAGTGGTTGCAACAGTCGGGCACTATCCTGTATGGTTCCTACTTCATAATCACCATTCCGGCACATACAATGCGGCTGTATCCGTCTATCTATCTATAATATATACTAATGGGTAAGCTGTCAGCCCAACTGCTACAGTAAGTACACAGTATAGACCCATCTGCTACCGTAGCTCCAGTAGCTGGTGGCCTGAGAGGCCATCTATTCTTCCCCGTTAGTATATGTTAGAGATGAGGAAATAAATGAGTGAGATATTTTGTTGTTGTTTTTTAGGAACATAATAAAATTTGTTTCATATTTTTTTATATTTTAATTATTTCAGTCAATTTATCAATATAACTAATATTCCTTTCGCATCTTTCTGGAATTTTCAAAAAATTATTTATACGTAAACATACAAATACATGTACATATAGATATATATACACATACGTATATAGAGGTGGGCCCACCTGCTACAGGACTGTAAAGTGCAGATTCATCTACTAGTAGCTCCAGTAGTAGGTGGCCTCAGGCCACCGATTCTTCCCCTTAGTATATGTTATCTGTACGTACGTTTAGATAAAATTCAGCGTTTTTCGCTAAAAACTTTAGTCGTCAATGGAAACTTTAGTCGCCTTATTCCACTAAAAAAAAGACTGTGAGCTCAGCTAAACATAAAAAATAAAAAAAGTGCACTAGAGCTACTGTATCGCACGCCATGGCACCAACGAGTAACCATTGTGCCGTACTGTAACTAATGTTCCTAGAAATTTTAAAAAAAAATACCATTATAAAAAAATATCTTGCTCATTTATTTCCTCATACACGTACGCCCAGATAAAATCCAGCGTTTCGCTCAGAAACTTTAGCCATTGACAGAAACTTTAGTCGCCTTATTACTATATATATATATATATATATTTCGCCTGCCACCTATATATGTAAAAAATAATAGGTGGATAACTAAGTACTGGGATTAGACAAAAACCTCTTGAGAATTCAGTACTGAGCCATCCGCCCTGAAGCAGTAGAAACAGGTGCAAGCAAATCAATACTAGTGCGCTCTAAGGACAAGTGTCACGATAGGGAAAATGTGGTCTGCCAAAGCGCTGCAACTCAAAGCCTCTTACACATGAACCAAAATCATATGAATTATGGTAAGAGCCACATCGGGCACCACTTCTAGGAGGATGCTAAGTAGCGTTCTAGACTCATGAGTAAGAACAAGAAAAAAGCTCATATACACCAAAAGAGGGGCGGTACATATCCCGAGTACTCCACTCCCACTCACATCACTCATCCCTCTTACGGCAAAAGCGGAACTCAACAAGGTGACATTCTCTCTGATAGTTGGTGCAATGGCAGCGTCTCTTGGGAACTTGACTGTCGGTTACTCTAGACTCTCTCACAAGGGCTCTCATCTTGGGTTGTAGAGCTCTCTTGGGTTGTGATGTGGCTTTCTTATTTTTGGGTTATGGAGTGGGTTTCTTGATGGATTATAGTGTGACATTGATTTTGGACTTCTCGACTTCTAGGGTAATAGATGAGGTAAAAACAGTCTTACCAACATCATTGTAAGCCACTCTCTCAAAACTTAATCCCAAGGCTAAACCTGCCTTATCGGCACACATCTTGGTCTTGATCAAGATCAAATCTATTTTTCCCTTGGCTTTTGAGCACTTCTCTACAAGAGAAAGGAGGTACTCATTTTCGGTCATGAGGTTCTCAACTTGCCCTCTAACCCAACTAAGCTTGTATTTCAGGACGATGCAGATAGAATAGTTTGGTTGCACATTTAACTCTCAACACTCTCCAATCTAGACTCTAGCTTCTTTATGTACTTGGTTTTCACATTAACATCCTTTTAGAGAAAAGAGCAATTCTTGCAAGCGCCTAAAAAAGTAGGTCTAGACTTCTCCTCAAGGAGCTTCTTCTCGGCAGTCTTAAGCCGACTGGTGACTTGAGCATGCAAAGTTTGAAGCTAGCAAGCTCACTCATGACCACAAGGCAACTATCACACTTCTCATCATTAGTCCTAGACTTAAGCAACTCAAGCTTAGAAGGTGAACACTCTAGCCTAGACTTGAGTTCCTTAACCTCACAAACTGCTTTCTTAAGCAATATATCCTGGCTAACAAACACATTATTTAAGGTATCAACCTGAATATAAAGTTGGTTGTAGGAGGGTGATACCAAAGAAGAATGAAGCTCGGGATCGCTGTCGTTGTCGTCCGCCATGAAGCAAAGGTCGGTGAAGTCCTTAGCCTTTTTCTTGTTCTTCATAGGCTGATCCTCCTCCTCCGAGCTCTCCTCCTCGCTTGAGCAAGTGTCGACGTTGTTGAGCACCGCCACAAGCACCCTTGAAGCCGCCTTGGCCGCCGCCTTCTTGGCCATCTTGTCACGGTTCTTGAAGAAGAGCTTCTAGGACTTCTTATGCTTGTCTTGGTCATGGTTGCGGTCTTCCCTATTCTTGAGCTTAGGGCAGTCCGCCTTGAAGTGGGTAGTGTTATCACACTCAAAGCAGGCCCGAGAACCACCCCTTCTCTGGTCTCGACAGTTGTTGTAGAAGTGGGTGAACTTCTTCACAATCAGTGCAAGATCCTCATTATCAAGCATATCCACCTACTCCTATATGATAGAGATCAAGGAAGACAAAGCAAATACACTCGGTGAAGTGTTTGCATAAGAAAAGCTAACTCCAGTCTGATTGCCACCACTAGGTCCAGAAACCAATACCATATTCTGAGATAAAGGGGTTTCCGAGACCTATCCGAGCCGCCTTGGCTATCTCAATGGACTTGAGCTTGCTGAAGAGTTCATCATAAGTCAATATATCATAATTGGATGACTCTTCAATACTCAAGATATTAACTTCTCATATACTACGGTCAAGAGCATAGAGAAGTTTGATTGCTCTCTCGTGATCAGAATAGGGTAAAACACCGGTGGATCTAAGGTTGCTAATAATTTCATTAAATCTAGCAAACAAAGCATTCAAGGATTCACCAGGTCCATGCACAAACATATGATATTCTTGGTTGTATTTGCTCTGATGCCTAGCCTTGATTTGGTTGGTACCCTCATGAAGAACATTAAGGGTAGTCTAAATCTCACAGGTTGTACGGAGGTGTTGAACCCTATCGAAGTCATTCTGACTCAGGCTTGTGAACAAAATATTCTTGGCCTTGTTGTTGGTCTAATACTGTTCGATTTGAACTTGGCCTAATACTGTTTGATTTGAACCTGAGTTATACGAGCAACAGAGATATCATAGTTGGAATCAACTATTTCCCACATTATAATTTCTTGGCTCAGAAGATAAGCCTCCATGAGCACCTTTTAGTACGAAAAATCACGGCTATCAAACAACAGATTTTTTTCACTTCTCTCTATTGTCGCATACGGATCACAAAGCTGGTTAAGATCAACATGTGATCAAACCAGCACTGATACCAATTATAGGACTGAGAATGGTGACTAGATGAGGTGAATAGGTGCATTAATAATTTCTTTTGAAACAGATGACCTTCTCCTATTTTGTCACACAACACACCTCAAAAAGGATCACAACAAAGTACAACACAAGACACAAAAACCATAGCGGAAACAGAAGAACCTAGAAATTCTGACCTATTGGAAGTTCTGGGTTGAACCAGAAGTTCCGAGTTGAACAGAACTACGATTCAAAAATTCAAAATCCAAATATGAAAATCCAATCAATGGTGGGTCTCATGATCAGAATTGAACACTAGGTTCCATAGTATACCAATCCATGACTCATCCCCACATAAGGTTTGGATCTTGAGAAGAAACACCCAAATATCAAAAGGATGAATACCGGGGTGAAGATACTCTCCAAGTTAATAGATAAGAGGTAAGAGAATTTAATACCAAATTGTATACGTGTATACATGAATTTTATACCTCTAGCGACAAAAAGAAACACTCCAATAAGGTGAGAAATTTCAGCTTAAGCACAAAAATGAAAATTGCAACCGAAGAACGAAAAACTTACAAACTCACAACGGAACCAATAGAGGGAAACTAAAAGGAGGTGAATTCAAGCACAAGAGTAAACATAAATTTCATTGCTTCCATAGGTCAACCCTATTTTAGGTGGATTACAAAGATTTTCCTTTACAAAGCTCTAACTTAATATATAGGCTAAGCACTCATCTTTATCTCCTCTAAAACCCTAGCACAAAACCCTCGTATGGATGACTCAAGTGGCTGGTTCCCCTCTCCCACAAAGCCCTACCTTTTTATTTATAGTCTAGGTTCCTTGACTCCTAAGTTTCTTAACTTATTTCCAAAATACCCCTCTCTTGTAGTCTACTCTTACCTACCATCGATGACATTTTGGTCTATTTTTCCTCCATCCATCGAACTACCATGACGCCTTCATGACTTAGCTTCACGATGATGTTACATGCACTTCCATCATTCCCACGGTTTTAAGGCCAAACCATGAAACCCCTTGTATGCTTTTCAAAGCGTGACTCACTATCACTTGCTTTACCTCAAGCAAGCATCCCGATATCGATACGTGTACTCTATCTTGCGATCTTGACTGCTAGCAAGTCTCTCCTGCTCTCGATCCCTCGCGCTACTTGGTCACTTGCATCAATATCCCTTTCACTTGACTTTGTCAACATGCCGTCTCCATCCATCTTCCATGTTTTGGTTGACCTCCACGTGTATAGCTAGGATCACGCTTGACTCCGTCCGACCTCCTTGATCGTCTGTCACCAAGCACCCTACTTAGCTCCGATCATCCCACCATCGATCGCCAAGTTGCATCCATTGCCTACACATCATGAGACAAGAAAATACATTTTCTAACTTCAACTTCAGTTAGTTCAAAATCAAAATTGTCGGTTGAAATCATATTCCTAAGAAGAATCATGAACACATGACAAACATACTTCACCCAGGGTTCTCGAAAGTTTTGGTACTTGGATCTTCCGAGCCAAACCCGGAAGTTATGGTACTCAGAAGTTCTGAGTTTAATCTGGACAGTGGCTCTCGATTTTGATTTCTCGAGAACCCGGAAGTTCCAGGTTCAAGCCGGAAGTTACAGGTTCATACAGCCGAAACTGAATACCAGAAGCTTCGATGATAAAGAACTCTGAACGATGGATATTCACCTGGAAGTTCCGGGTTTAGATCAGAAGTTCTGGATTCACCAGAATCAGCATGTCAAAACTTAAGCAAAAAACGAAAATCATCAAGCCAAATCAATACCAATATCAATAACTCATCACAAGGAAATTAAGTATATTTCAATTTAGTTTCTCAGTGATACAGCTAAATTTATTTTATAGCAGATTTTTTTATCTTTTTCTTGAGGGATAATAGATCAAATTTTCCAGCTACCCCTATTTCTTCTCTTAATATTGTTTTTAGTCGTTTGAAAAAAAAATTGCTTCCAGTAAATTTATGCCTCCCATTTGTTGGATTTGCTTCGCACCATGACGCACCAGCGAATGGTTTGGCAGGAGCCTCCAGATTGGTGAATGACTTCACCTTTGTAGATCTGCTCATGAGTCATAGTCATCCTCGCTCGGTTCACGGAAACTTTCAGTCCTTTTCTTCCCCTCGTCCTGCGCCTGTCTTTTTTTCGTGCCTGTCGCCAGACTATTGGCTGGCGGACTGGTCGCTCATCAATCGTCGTCTCCGTGTCTGTATTGCCAACGGGAGGAAAATTAGGTGACGACAATTGCAGAGCAGGTTAGATGGTGGCTGGTTAACTTTTAGAAATTTGATTGTGTTGGTCGTCCTGGCTCTAGAGAAGACCTAGGGAGCTGTCGATAGGTAGGAAATACATGTGAAATGCATGGACATTGGACATTGGACAATGCTTACGACTCAAGTATTGGTCATTGTTATGTCCTTTTTATTGCCATCACCCAGCAGATTTTCATTTTCCGATGTTCTTCCCTCATTCCATAGACTAGACTTTGGGGTTATTTTAGTGAAACAGCTAGACTTGTTTTATTGCAGATTTTTTACCCTTTCTTTGAGAGAGATGATAGACTAACTTTTCCGGTCACCCTTTTTTCTTCTCCTAATATTTTTTTTGGTAAATTCATGCTTCCCGATTGTTGGATTTGCTTCTACAACACGCTGCACCAGCGAATGGTTGGCAGGAGATGACTTCATCTACAACCCTCGTCCTGTGCTATTATGCTTTTTCTCGTCCGTGTCGCTGAACAATTCGCTTGCCGGCTGGTCGTTCATCAGCCGCCTTCTCCGTGTCTGAATTTCCAATGGTGCAGGTTAGGTCACGACAATTTGCATAGACCATGTAGCTGAGTCAAGACGGAGCAGGTTAGCACACGGTAGATAAAAGCAGGTTGGGTGTGCTTGATGGTTCAAATTTGTTTTAATTTGATCTGATAGATGTGTATAATATTAAAAAATATATAGTTGGTTGTTTATATTTATTAGTGTAGTCTGGTATTACGGGTATAATTATATGTCTTTCTCTTGATCTTCAAATTTCACTCTGCAGTCTGGTTTGATAGACACAAACTTATTTATTAATATCGTAAAATTATTTTTATACAAGTAGTCAATTATAATACCAACTCTTATATTTATTTACGTAGCTTTGAATTTAATCAATAAAATAAAAACTCAACTCAACTTATTTAAATAAATATAATAAATTAAACACTCTTCTTTTTTTAAAAATATAGCTCTACTTCACCTTATGTCCTCTCAATCTGCATATCCCATCCATGCGACAAGATCCGTTCGGGCAATATACATGGCCTGACCGTATCTCTCATCAAAATTAACACGTCGTCGATGCTGTGCTGGTCCTTCCCGGGTAGGGATGGCAATAGATCTAGTGTCTGTACCACCCTATATCCATATCTGTGTGAAAAAATTACGCCCGCTATAATAGATGATGTGGCACTGACGGCAGGTTAGGTGTGCCCGGCTGCAGCATCGAGGCAATTTTTGCCAAACCGTTCGGTGATAATTATTTGTCGCTAAACCGTAGGGTAAAAATTAAATTTCGTCAAATCGTTGAATGAAAAAACTGCATGAGGTCAGTGGGCTATATCTCCTAGCCCGGGAGCTTAGTATGAACCATATCTCCTGCGTCCGAATGACCGAAATTATTTCTTCCGTCGAAAAAAATATTATATCATATTTTTATTTTGCAATTGAACTTATTTCTGATACGGTATGGAAAGATGTAAAATAAATTGTTGAATCGCTTGTCTGACAATGGGACGTAGCAATAGAGTTGGCATGGGAGACTACAATAGTAGTTGTAAAGCATAAATAGCATGTAACTCGGTATAGAGGTTACATATGCTGATGAATATTACATGTGACATGGGGTTTTTTGTCGTGACGCGAATAGACCCTAACCATAAAGAGCAACCGATAACAAATATTGGCATGTACGGTACGCCTAAAGTGTAACCTAATAGCGTGCTGCTGCTAAACCAAACATGTCTTAGGCAATAAAAATAGACCGAGGTACAATAGATACTCTCTACTGAGTGCATTTAGGATATTTACCCTTTCTTAAGCCATCAGACCCCCTCCCCCCGCCTTAGCGCGACGGGCCCTCTCCCGCCTCCTTTCCCTCTCTGCTTCGCGTGCTTGAGCCACTGCGCGCTCTTTCGTGGCGTTCCTCATGCGCTCCTCCTCCTACCGCTTCATCCATAGTTTCTCCTGATATCGCTCGTACTCGCGACGTTGGTAAGCTTCCCTCCTCCACCACATCTCCATATTCACCCACCGCTTATAGTCCTCATTTTGCTCCATGCGAGCCATTACCTGAAGTCGCAAATAGATGGAGGAGACTGGACAAAAGAAACAAAAGGAGAGATTAGTAAGAGAGTGCATGAAATCGTATGGAAAGGCTCACATGAGTGATCTACATCGCTATACCAGTGGGTACTCGTATGGTCTATATCGAGGCTTGTCATACTGTTAGTTGGCACACATGAAGAAGCGTAGGCCATAGGTGTAGGATATGTCCTGAGACTCGCGAAGCCTACAACGGTCACCATAGAAGCAAATCGGTGGTTCAACCCCCTGGGGATGAAAATCCCTCAATGTTTCTTGGGTGAGCTTGCAAGAGTTGAGAAAGATATTTCAGTTGAGAGAGCTGAGTAAGGAGTGGTCTATCCATGTATGATGGTAGGGTTATTTATAATGGATGGGGGCTGGTGCATAGACTGAGTGCACAGGCTTAGCTGGGGGCTAGATCCTTGGATGCCATGTGAAAGCTGGAAAAGTTGTGGTATTGATGCTTGGTAGAGATTCTCTGTGGTAGCTATTGCTAGGTGTGGTCATTTCATTCTGCAAAAGTTCAGCAAGTAGTTATTGTAGTTGAAAGTGTTATAATTGTAGGGTTTTTTGATGCGATGGTTTTTTATTTCGTAAGTTTGAAGTGAACGATTTGATAGGGGATATGAAGGGAGATGAAGTACTCGGTGTGTATGCAGTGAACGTATAGTGAATGCATGGGATGCATTGGATCCACCTAGTGATTCTCCTCTGCTGCTATCGGCTGTTCCCACCATACTAACATAGTAGAATACGATAGCAGAATAAGGTACTAGCATCATAAGATAGTATCATCAGAGTAACTAAACTACTCCGTAGACCAGCAATCTGAACTAATAAAATGGAAAGCTGAACAAATGACATTTATTAATCCTAAAATCAACACAGACTACTCCTGACCCCTACATGACCCCTTCCCTGCACCTTGCCTCTGGCACGCTTACGCTTACGTGCTGACGCTGGAATGTCCACCTCCTCCTCCTCCCGAGGATGCTCATAGGTTGAAGGTCTGTACTAATCAGGCGCGTGGCCCTCACGTCTGGGCAACTGGGGACCATAGATGCCTTCTGCCTCCTGCTGCGTAGTCTGACAACATACTGTGTACGCATTGTTGTACAGTGTATCACAGCAGCAGCATGCCTCTTCTAGTTGTAACCAATAATGTCGTACAACATTCCCTCAACGATTGCAAAATAGGGAGTCCACGCAGCCCTCTGATGACCCAATTGTAAACCTCTGCTATATTGGTAGTCATGACGCCATACCTACCAAATAACATCAAAACAAATCAAATATAGTAGCTCATACTACACATATTCGATAAAGACTTAGCCCAGTACACGAACCTAGCACATCCGGTGTAAAGGACCACTTCTCCTTTGGCTCTGCCTCAATCCAGTGCGAGAAACATTTGATGTTTCTTGCCAACCTTCTTCTCATATTAGGAGGATCAATGCCTTCTTGAAGAAGCGGCAGTGCCTCCGGTACAGTTTCAACACCAGTAGCCGGTTCCTTATTTCTCTCCTGCACGTGTGTCCTTGTTTCCTTATCCAACTCCTTCCACAAAGCATCAAACTTGCGACTTTGGTTCTGGCTGCATAGCCTCTTGAACATGTCCATCAGTGCTTTGCTCTTGAATTTCTTGTGGAAATTTGAGGGTCATTCCAAGGGAACGGCTCACTTGAATCTTCTTGCAGTGTCTTTATAGCAGATAAGATCCCAGCATGCCGATCATGTATGATGCAAACGTTAGGTCGATCACGGACAACCCCAACCTTAAGATGCTTAAAAAACCAGAGCCAGCTCAACCTGTTCTCACCCTCCACAAACGTAAATGGCAAAGGAAGTATCTAATTATTTGCATCAACACCAATTAAAGTGAGAATCTGGCCTTTGTACTTCCTAGTCAAGAATGTACTATCCACACAAAGCAAAGGACGGCAATGCTGGAAGGATTGAATACGTTGACCTAAAGAAAAAAAAGCACATCGGAAAATCCTAGGCTGGTTTCATCAAGTTCAGTCTCCTTAAAAGCAGTGTATGCGCGAGGGTTCCTGACCTTCAGAATTTCAAGCACATGGGCTAGGTTGCAATAAGAAGCCTCATATGTACCCCAATGCTTCTTCAAGGCTTTTTTGCTTTGCATGCCAAGCCTTTTGATAAGTAATCTCATATTTGAACTGTCGTAATATCGATCGTTGGATGAGCGAGCATTCCATGTCCCGCTTTTGAATAATCTCAATGAACAATTCATTTGCAACTAGTGCAACAGTGAGGTTGCGGTGCTTTCGACCAACATTTTCTAGCATACAATTGTGTTGAACCACTCTTGAGGCTACCCAGTGGGTCGAATGCTTCGGATTGTATGCATAAACATAAAAGGTACATCCAGGAGTTCTGCACTTGATATTGTACTTTCTTGGGCTTGAGACAGCAACAAATACCTCTCTGTATGATGTCACTGCCCACCATGCCACTGCATACTTTATTTCAGACCGATTGGGGAACATCTGATTTAGGTGAACCATACTAGAACCATATTTCCAAGGGGAGTCATGGTTCTCCATAACTTGCATCCTCGCTTTGTTAGCTAGGTTCTATTCTTCTAGGATGACACTATTAGAACAGTTATCGTCTGCATCATCCTCATCCTCATCATCACCATCATCTTCATCTACATTTACAGATTCCAATAAAGCTTCTTCCTCATGAATTGCGTTACGGTTGAAAGCATCTAGGCCCCTAAATAGGTTTTGGTAATTAATGACGATATATCTTTGTGAACTAACTCGTTTAAATTGAGTTGTAAAAAGGTTAGTCACGAAGACGTTGCGGAGCTAGAAAGATGCATGTATGGAAGGCGTAAGAGGCTAGTTCAAGGCAAAGGTACATGTTAGGGCATTTTAATTTTGCCGGTCAAAGGTGTTTAGAGAAGAAAGTGACCGGATTTATAGGTTAAATGCCGAACTATAAAGAGGGGTTGATGTTTGGTTACTTGAAGGCTCTATAGTGCCAACTTGCTCAAACTTGCTTTCACACATACGACAAAAACCTGTTTGAGAGAAAAATCATTTGAAAAAGGCTGTCTCTGTATTTTTCTCTGTTAGCGGTCTGACCGTGCCTCTGGGCAGTCAGACCATGCCTCTGGCAGTCTGACCGCGCCTCTGGGCGGTCTGACCGCTGTCTTCCCCCCGAGCAGCTCTTGAGCCTTTCTGTTTGCTCGGTCTGACCAGAAGGGCTGCACGGTCTAACCGTGAGCGTACAAAAACTTTTAAGTGCTGACGGTCTGTCTTAGAACTTTGTGGGTCAGACCGTCCCACAGTGTTTCAAAGTCAAGTTAGCCGTTGGTCGTCAGCGGTTTTCTCGGCCGATCTGACCAACATTGGGCTCGGTCAGACCGGCAGAGTCAGCCTTCACGTGTCAGTGTACGGTAATGGTCGAATTTATTGAGGTGGCTATAAATATGAGGTGTGCTGGTCATTTGGACCCCTCTCTTGCACTCAAAACACTTCATATTCATTCTTGGAGCTCTTGTTTCTCCTCTCTAACTCACTTTGCTTTAAGTTTGCATTCTTGTGAGATTTGAGAGAATCTAGTGCATAAACTTGAGGGTTTGAGCATTTGGGCACTGGTGAATCTTCAAGCAAGCATCATCGACTTTTTACTCTTGGAGGTTGCTGCCTCCTAGACGGCTTGGAGGTTGTGGCACCGTTGAGCCCTTCAAGGAGATTGTGAAGGTGCCGCGGTGGTGGTTGTAAAAGGTTTGAGCACACCTTGTCGGAGTGACAAAGTGCATGTCTAGTGCTAACGAGGTTTGAGCAGTTCTTGTCAATTTCGGCTTAAGATCAAGTTGCTCGGAGTGAGCCTTTTCTCTTGCGAGATTTGACACTTGATAGAGAAGCGGGTTGCAGCTTGAACTCACCTTAACGTGGATTAGGGGTGATCGGCAAATCACCGATACCACGGGAAAAATTCCTTTGTGTTCTTTGAGCAATTCTACTCTTGTTGTGATATCTTCTTTCAAGCATTTGTCTTAAGTAACTTATTCCTAGACATTGAATTGTTGCTTGTCTCTTATATGTGCAAGCTTTCTCTTTAGCTCTAGTTGTTCTACTTATTGCTTTTGTGATCATTAGTTTAAATTCTGCAAGTTTTATTGATTGCATCGCAATTAGTTTCAAAACCGCCTATTCACCCCCCCTCTAGTCGGTATCCTTGATCCTAGAAGTGGTATCAGAGCCTAGGACTCCTTTTTATTGTGGATTTAACCATCCAGGAGTAGGATTATGGCTAGTGATGCTCATGTTAACGTGGGGAAGCCTCCGTTCTTCGAGGGGCCAAACTATGCCTATTGGAAGGCTAGAATGACCGTCTACCTAAAGGCTATGGGCGGTAAGCTTTGGGAGATTGTTGATAATGATTATGTGATTATTGATCCCACTAATCCTACCGATATTGATAAGGAAAATATTCTTGCTAATGCTCAAGCTATGAATGTTCTTTATAGTGCTCTTGATCTTAATGAATTCAATCGCATTTGCAAGCTTGAGACCGCTCATGAGATTTGGGAAAGACTTAAGGAGATTCATGAGGGTACTACAATGGTAAAAGATGCCAAGCTTTTTATTTATAAAGGGCAACTTGAGAAATTTACTATGCTACCAAACGAAAGCATTGAAGAAATGTTCAATCGTTTGAATAACATAATAAATGAGCTCAAGGGGCTTGGCATGGATGTCTCCGATGTTGATTTTTCTCATAAGTTTCTTAGAGCATTGCCTAACAAGTATGACACAATTGTTACCTTGCTTGTGAGGTCAAATTTGAAGGAGACATCACCTATGCAAATCTTGAGCGAAATTCTTACTCATGATATATTCAAGAAGTCTCAAGAAGATCTTTATGATGACGCCAAGGATGTCAAGAAGAAGAATGTTGCTTTCAAGGCTCAAGCGTCAAGAGATAAGAATGATCATGAAGAAAGTGATGATTGCGATGAAAGTGATGAAGAAATGGCTCTCTTCGTGAGAAGATTCAAGAGATTCATGAAGAAGAAAAAGTATCAAGGCGGATTCAACAAGAAGGGGCAATCGTCCAAAGGAAACCCCTTTGAAGAAAGAAGGTGTTTTGAGTGTGGCGAGAAAGGTCATATCGCTACAAATTGCAAGAACAAGGAAGAAAAATCTTTCAAGAAAAAGAAGGAAGGTGATGGCAAGAAAGTATTCAAGAAATACTACAAAAAGAAGAAGGATGGCCAAGCTTGCTATGTTGAGTGGGATTCGGATGCAAGCTCAAGCTCCGACTCCGAAGATGAGAAGCCATCTCAAAAGGGCCTTGCCGGTGTCGCTATCAAAGAAGCGCCTTCACTCTTCTCCACTCCACATTGTCTTATGGCAAAAGGTGACTCAAAGGTATTGAATGATGAAGATGAATATTCATATGATGATCTTGTAGAGCTTATAAATGGTTTTGATGATTTCATGAGCAAAGAAAGAGCTAAGTTTAAGGAATTGAAGAAAAGGTATACCTATCTTCAAGAATCCCATGAGGAGCTAAAGACGGCTCATGAGGGTCTAAAGGAGACTCATGAGTTGCTTAAGGAAGCTCATAACTCTCTTGTTGCTTATGAAGCCAACAAAACAAAAGTAGATATGAGCATATCTTGCAATATCCTTGATGATGTGTCTATTTCGAGCTCATCTACCATGCATAATAATATTCTTGCTATGCCAAATGCCATACCTTGCAATAACTCTTTGATTATCAATGAGAATGTCATGTTGAAAGAAAAAGTTGAAATGTTAACCCATGATCTTGCAAGATGTTATGTTGGAGAGTCCAAAATTAGACAAGTTTTGGATAGTCAAAGGTTCTCCATCAACAAAGAAGGCCTTGGGTATGTTCCCAAGAAGGGTAGGAAAGCTTTTGTGCATCACAAAACTATGTTTGTGAAAGGTAACGGCTATTGCATGAGGTGCAAGAAAACCGGGCATGTTGAGAAGGAATGCAAAAATGTTAAGGATAATTCTTATGCCTCTTTCGATTCATGCTATGTTCTTAGAAGATGGTCTAATGGTAGTGTTAAAGCTAGATTTATTGGTACTCCTATAATCGGTACTAAAAAGAAAGCCATTTGGGTGCCTAAAGCCTTGGTTACTAACATCCAAGGACCCAAACAAATTTGGGTACCTAAAAGAAATTAACTTTATTTTGTAGGTGAACTACAAGTCCGGTGGAAAACATTGGGTACTAGATAGCGGATGCACTCAACATATGACCGGAAATCAAAGAATGTTCTCTTCTATGAGCAACGACGGATCGGAATATGACAAGATCACCTTTGGAGATAATAGCAAAGGAAAGGTAAAAGGGTTAGGTAAGATTGCTATCTCAAATGATTTATCTATCTCTAATGTTTTGCTAGTAGAATCCTTGAATTTTAATTTATTATCTGTAGCTCAATTATGTGATCTCGATCTCACATGCACTTTTTCTCCAAGTAATGTGATTATTTCTAGCATAAAGAATAGTAGTATTGTTTTCAAAGGTTTTAGACATGGCAATCTCTATCTAGTTGATTTCTCGTCTAACGATGCAAGCCTTACCGCATGCCTATTTACAAAAACATCTAAAGGATGGCTTTGGCATAGAAGGCTTGGTCATGTTGGTATGAGTTAACTAAATCGTTTATTGAAGCATGAACTTGTAGTCGGCTTAAAGGATGTAAAATTTGAGAAGAACAAGTTATGTAGTGCTTGTCAAGCCGAAAAACAAGTGGGGAATTCACATCCTTATAAAAGCTCAATGTCAACTTCAAGACCATTGGAATTATTGCATATGGACTTATTTGGACCAACTACATATGTAAGTATTGGAGGTAATAGCTATTGTCTTGTTATTGTTGATGATTTCTCTAGGTATACTTGGGTATTCTTTTTGCATGATAAATCTATTGTATTTAACGTGTTCAAAAGCTTTGCAAAAAGGGCCGAGAATGAGTTTGAGTTCAAAATCAAAAGAGTGAGAAGTGATAATGGCTCCGAATTCAAGAATACAAATGTTGAGGACTTTTGTGATGATAAGGGTATCAAACATGAATTTTTGGCTAAATACACTCCGGAGCAAAATGGAGTTGTTGAAAGGAAGAACCGAACTCTTATTGATATGGCAAGGTCTATGCTTTCGGAATATAATGTCTCGGACAACTTTTGGGCCGAAGCTATCAATATCGCTTGTCATTCTTCAAATCGGTTATATTGTCATCGGTTATTGAAAAAGACTCCATATGAATTGCTAATTGGGAGAAAGCCCAACATATCATACTTTTGGGTATTTGGATGCAAATGTTATATTCTAAAGAAAAGCACTCGCTTATCTAAATTTCAAAGTAAATGTGATGAAGGCTTCTTGCTTGGTTATTCTTTAAATAGTAAAGCATATCGTGTCTATAATCAAAATACCGGCTTGGTTGAAGAGACACACGATGTTGAATTTGATGAGACTAATGGCTCTCAAGAAGATCAAGAAAATTTGGATGATGTAGGTAATGAAGGTTTGGGAAGTGCTATAAAAAATATGTCTATAGGTGACATCAAGCCAAAAGAAGAAGACGAACAAGAAGATGATCCCTCTATCTCTATTCAAGCTATTCCATCATCCTCTACCACAAATGATCAAGCTCAAGATCATAATGTAGAATATGTGGACAATCAATTGCCCCAAGTGACCACTTCATCAACTCCATCTCAAGAATTGGTAACTCACCCAAGAATTCATCATTCCATTGCCAAGGATCATCCTGTTGATCAAATTGTTGGTGATCTTAGTAAGGGTGTTCAAACTCGCTCTCGCATTGCTTCATTTTGTGAACACTTCTCCTTTGTTTCTTCTATTGAGCCTAATCATGTAGAGGAAGCACTAAGTGATCCGGATTGGGTGAATGCAATGCATGAGGAATTGAATAACTTCGCTCGCAATGATCTATGGGAATTGGTTGAAAGACCAAGAGATCATAATGTTATTGGCACCAAATGGGTTTTTCGAAATAAGCAAGATGAAGATGGAATTGTTGTGAGAAACAAAGCAAGATTGGTTGCACAAGGATATACTCAAGTCGAAGGTTTGGATTTCGGTGAAACTTTTGCTCCTGTAGCTAGACTTGAGGCTATTAGAATTCTGCTTGCTTTTGCCTCATCTCACAATATTAAGTTATATCAAATGGACGTGAAAAGTGCTTTCTTAAATGGTAGAATTAGTGAACTTGTATTTGTTGAGCAACCTCCCGGTTTTGAAGATCCTAAGAAGCCTAGTCATGTTTACAAACTCTCTAAGGCCCTCTATGGTCTTAAACAAGCTCCACGCGTGTGGTATGAAAGGCTTAGAGATTTTCTTGTTTCAAAGGGCTTCAAAATTGGGAAAGTTGATACTACCTTGTTCACTAAATCTATTGGTAATGATTTCTTTGTGTGTCAAATTTATGTTGATGACATCATATTTGGATCCACTAACAAAGATTTTTGTAAGGAATTCGGTGAAATGATGTCAAGAGAATTTGAAATGTCCATGATTGGTGAATTAAGTTTCTTCCTCGGACTTCAAATCAAACAACTCAAAGATGGGACTTTTATTAGTCAATCTAAATATTTGAAGGATCTATTGAAGAAATTTGGTATGGAAGATGCAAAGCCTATCAAGACTCCTATGGCAACAAATGGTCATCTTGATCTTGATGAGGGAGGTAAATTGGTAGATCTAAAGCTTTATAGATCAATGATAGGTAGCTTGCTTTATCTTACTGCATCTAGGCCCGATATCATGTTTAGTGTTTGTATGTGTGCACGGTTTCAAGCATCCCCTAAAGAATGTCATTTGATGGCCGTTAAGCGCATTTTGAGATATTTGAAATTCTCACCTAGCATAGGGCTTTGGTATCCTAAAGGTGCAAAGTTTGAGCTGATCGGTTATTCAGATTCTGATTATGCCGGTTGCAAGGTTGATAGAAAAAGCACCTCCAGTAGTTGTCAATTCCTTGGAAGATCATTAGTGTCGTGGTCTTCCGAGAAACAAAATTCCGTAGCACTTTCTACTGCTGAAGCCGAATATGTTTCTGCGGGTAGTTGTTGTGCCCAATTGCTTTAGATGAGGCAAACCTTGTTAGATTATGGTGTGAAGTTCGATATAGTGTCTCTTTTATGTGACAATGAGAGTGCTGTAAAAATTGCCACAAATCCGGTCCAACACTCTAGAACCAAGCATATAGATATTCGTCATCATTTTCTCAGAGGTCATGTTAGCAAAGGTGATATCATAGTTGATAGTGTTCGGACCGAAGATCAACTAGCGGACATCTTTACCAAACCTCTAGATGAAAGTCGCTTTTGCAGATTGCAAAATGAGCTTAACGTCATCGACTTCTCAAATGTTGCTTGAAATATTCGAACACATATAATTCTTGTTTTTAGCTAATAAAATGTCTCATTTCATGCCTTTCGTATTTCTTTGCTACTACATTCACCTTATCCTACAAATTTCTTTTACTCAAAAAATATGGTTATTGTAATCTTTTAATTCAAGATCATATACTTTATGTTTCCACTTATATGGATCCATCGTTTAAATCTTCTTAAAGATCTTTTGATATTTCTAACCTTGTTTGTATGGTAAAATGTCGAATTCAGCAAGATGTATCTCCAGCGGTCTGACCGGTGGGAATCACGGTCTGACTGTCAGAGCAGTTTCGTCTCTGCGCCACCACGGTCTGACCGGTGGGAATCACGGTCTGACCGTCAGAGCAATTTCGTCTCTGCGCTACCACGGTCTGACCGATGGGAGTCCCGGTCTGACCGCCACGGTAATATAAGCCCAGGTCGACCTTATCCTCTCGGGCTCTTTAGTCTCTTCCCCAAACCGAGCTCTCTCTTTCTCTCTCAACCGTGCCCAAAGCCAAACCCAAGAACAACAAATCCCTTTGCTCCCGGTCTATCCGAGACCTTTTCTGGTCTAACCAAGGATTTCTCTTCCATGGCCTCTCGGTATTTTCTCAAATCCCTCTCTCTTTACCATGGATTTCAAGGTATTTTTGATACCTAGGGTTTGAGATTGGGGATTCAATTTTCATCAATGGATTTTGGGAAAAATTTATGGGAATGTGTATCTATCATCTATTCTATGATACTCTCATGTTTTGGTTCGATGGAAACCTCAATGGGTTCGAATTTCTTCAAAATTCCATAATCAAAGGGGGTGTTCCTGTGCTCTCCATGACAATTTCATTGAATAAATCTCTGTTTTAGCTTGTTCTAATTTGTTTTTCTAATGCATTATGATTGTTGTATGCTCAGTAGAGGTGAAGGAACAAGTGGACTTAGAAGATGGAGGAAGGTTTTGGCTAGCAAGGTAAAAAGAAGGAGACATGAGGCAACAGATGATGATGATGATGATCAAGGTTCAGACTGGATGCCTTCTCAGAGTACATATGGTGAGGGAGCTTCCTCCTTTGCGAGTAATTTTTATGAAGATGAGATGAGTGAAAATGCCAGTGATGAAGATAATGAGTTTAACTTTAAAGAATACACTGATCATAGAAAACATTACACTGCATCTGCATACACCAGAGCCCGAAGTATATATCAGTATGACTTGGAAAACGATGCCACTATCCCTCAATTTTATACCATGGTCCAACAAGATGCTTTCTTTGGTCTTATTGAAGAAAAGCGAGTGTTTAAGCATAAATGGATTGATTGGACATGCATTCGGAGTCAACCTAACTTGGCAGCTCTAGAAAATATCTTTCAAGAGTTAGGGCTTTATGAATTTCTAAATCTGAAATGTCCTTGGAATGAAAGTGTCATCAAACAGTTTTATGCCATTGTCGAGATATCCTTTGAACATCAGCTTATAGAATGGATGACAGGGACAAAGAAATATCAAGCTTCTTTTCAGGAGTTTGCTAATGCTGCTAGAATTCCCTATGATGAAGCTTTTGATTCTCGTGATGTGCATAGAGAAGTGGTCCTAACCGAAAATGAATGGGTTATTTACCATGAAGCACAAGGAGTTGTTCCCAAAGTTTATACTTGGAATTGTTACACGATTAAAAGTGCTCCCGGCTGCAATTAACAAAATAATGAGAGCCACCTTTGCTCCTAAGAGTGGGAACAATGAAGCCATTCGGGATATACATTGGAATCTTATTGATCATATCATGAAGAGGCATAGAATTAATGTCGTTAAGTATATTCTAAAGGAAATTGAGCATATCACTATGAGCATCAAGCTAAATCTATATTTTGCTCCTTATATTATGTCCCTTGTGCTTCTAAAGACTAACTTCCCAGGATCATCTTGCACTTGCAAACATCTGGGTTATCAGCCTTTCAAGGTAAATCCAGAAATTCTTTGTCGAGGCCTGGATGATCAAGATGTACCTCAGGAAGGACAGGGCGGTGAACATCAGCATTATGTCCCTCCTCCAGCACATCCTGTCCATGAAGCAGCTCAAGCAGATGCACCACAATGGTTCTTAGGTTTCCAGCAGCAATTTCAGGACTTTCGACAGGAGTTTGCAGGTTTTCAATAGCAATTCACTGATTTTCAGGCTCATCCTCCTGCATCCTTCTTTCAGCCAGTCATTCAAGCGAATCGGAATGATATTGCTCTTGTTAGAGAAGACATTGCAGCCCAGAACCGGGAATTGACTGAAATGTTCAACAACGTGTCTCTTGAGCAGCAGAATCTACAGAATGAGCTTCATAACTTTACTAGCAGCTTTGCCTCCTTCTCCCAGCACTTCTATAACATATATCCACGGCCTCCTCCGAGTGATGAGTAGATCTTTTTGGTACTTGATGCCAAAGGGGGAGAAGAAATGAAGTGATGATTTGACATATCTTTGGTAGTCGCATTGTGCATTTCTTTTTTATTATTATTGCATAAGTACTATGTTTGAACTATGTGTTTATTGTAATATGTGATGAACTACGCTTAATCTTCTGCGTATCTTTTATTCATCAATACTTGATTGGCTATCTTCACTTCCTCGGATCCAAGAAAGTAAGGTAAAACTCCGTCAAAATTCTATTTACTATCCATGTCATGTGCCATTTTCTCCTCATATTCTTATAGGCACATATTTAGGGGGAGCTTACCTTACAATGAGTTTGTATAGCATGTATTTCTTTTTCTTCAAAACTCACATCCTTGAGATTCTTGCTATGGAAACTCACCCTCGAGTCTTCTTTATGCTTTATACTAAAAGCGGGCTCAAAACTTATACACAACACTTCTTTGAGATATTGTCATCAATTACCAAAAAGGGGGAGATTTAAAGCATCTAGGCCCCTAAATAGGTTTTGGTAATTAATGATGATATATCTTTGTGAACTAACTCGTTTAAATTGAGTTGTGAAAAGGTTAGTCACGAAGACGTTGCGGAGCTAGAAAGATGCATGTATGGAAGGCGTAAGAGGCTAGCTCAAGGCAAAGGTACATGTTAGGGCATTTTAATTTTGCCGGTCAAAGGTGTTTAGAGAAGAAAGTGACCGGATTTATAGGTTAAATGCCGAACTATAAAGAGGGGTTGATGTTTGGTTACTTGAAGCCTCTATAGTGCCAACTTGCTCAAACTTGCTTTCACACATACGACAAAAACCTGTTTGAGAGAAAAATCCTTTGAAAAAGGCTGTCTCTGTATTTTTCTCTGTTAGCGGTCTGACCGTGCCTCTGGGCAGTCAGACCGTGCCTCTGGCGGTCTGACCGCGCCTCTGGGCGGTCTGACCGCTGTCTTCCCCCCGAGCAGCTCTTGAGCCTTTCTGTTTGCTCGGTCTGACCAGAAGGGCTGCACGGTCTAACCGTGAGCGTACAGAAACTTTTAAGTGCTGATGGTCTGTCTTAGAACTTTGTGGGTCAGACCGTCCCACCGTGTTTCAAAGTCAAGTTAGCCATTGGTAGTCAGCGGTTTTCTCGGCCGATCTGACCAACATTGGGTTCGGTCAGACCGGTAGAGTCAGCCTTCACGTGTCAGTGTACGGTAACGGTCGAATTTATTGAGGTGGCTATAAATATGAGGTGTGCTGGTCATTTGGACCCCTCTCTTGCACTCAAAACACTTCATATTCATTCTTGGAGCTCTTGTTTCTCCTCTCTAACTCACTTTGCTTTAAGTTTGCATTCTTGTGAGATTTGAGAGAATCTAGTGCATAAACTTGAGGGTTTGAGCATTTGGGCACTAGTGAATCTTCAAGCAAGCATCATCGGCTTTTTACTCTTGGAGGTTGCCGCCTCCTAGACGGCTTGGAGGTTGTGGCACCGTTGAGCCCTTCAAGGAGATTGTGAAGGTGCCGCGGTGGTGGTTGTAAAAGGTTTGAGCACACCTTGTCGGAGTGACAAAGTGCATCTCTAGTGCTAACGAGGTTTGAGCAGTTCTTGTCAATTTCGACTTAAGATCAAGTTGCTCGGAGTGAGCCTTTTCTCTTGCGAGATTTGACACTTGATAGAGAAGCGGGTTGTAGCTTGAACTCACCTCAACGTGGATTAGGGGTGATCGGCAAATCACCGATACCACGGGAAAAATTCCTTTGTGTTCTTTGAGCAATTCTACTCTTGTTGTGATATCTTCTTTCAAGCATTTGTCTTAAGTAACTTATTCCTAGACATTGAATTGTTGCTTGTCTCTTATATGTACAAGCTTTCTCTTTAGCTCTAGTTGTTCTACTTATTGCTTTTGTGATCATTAGTTTAAATTCCGCAAGTTTTATTGATTGCATCGCAATTAGTTTCAAAACCGCCTATCCACCCCCCCTCTAGTCGGTATCCTTGATCCTACAACGGTCCACGTTCTCGAGCTCAACAATGATTTCTTCAATTTCCTCCCCTGTATCAGCCCTGACCCTCAATCTTTGCTGCCCGCCTATGCACAACAACCTCTCCCTCGGACGTCTACCTTTGTTCAACTTCCCCCGTCGACACTGCTTCCCGTGTGTATCCTCTTTTTCTACTAGTGTTGCTGCATTGCTACTATCATCCGCTTCTCTTGGATATGGTTGCACTAGGATATTGAACTCAGCTCGACGCCGCCTGCACCAGTCCAACCATTTCAACTACTTGTCCGTCCGATACACCGGCTTTAACTCCCAACAAATTGGATTTAACGTACGACTCCACATGCATTGCATCGTAACATAATACATCTGAGGGTCAAGATGAAAGTATTGGGTGAACCACATTTTCAACTCCTTCATCCTTGTACCCTCAAGGTTTGGGTGCTCAAGTATGGTAAATGTAAAATTGCTCAAATCAACACCTGATGGACCGTTACGGATTTGATCATTTCCATAGAATACTCTAAGATTTATAGAGTTTGACATAACTGTCACCTAAAAATATATCAATTAGAAATGAAATGAAATTACATTCATACAATACGACTAACTTGAAATTGACTAACACAATTGTCATGCCGACCCATCGTTTCTGTTCCTACAATGAAAAGTACTATAGTCTTCGTTGCCTAAAATCTAATCAATATTACTATCTTAAATCTACATCGGGGATATCATTATTAAATAAACATATTACTGGCACCAACAAATTGAATATATTTAATTCTCAAGAACTTATTAATTAATACCATTTGATATTAAAATTTTAACATAAATACTTCGGTGCTGCATTACTTTTTGTATCCTCTCTTTGTTTTATTGTTTTTTTGTTGCAAACCACGAGTCCTAACTCCAAAATAACTAGAGTACCAAGATCTAATATTTGATCGCACATATATTTAATTTTCTTAACATAATACTAAAAATAATCTAATATAAAGATTTATACCGAAGATCAACATTTACAAAGGAAAAATTATTTTTCTAATCCCTAATTTAATCTAAATACACATAGAGCGATAAACATCCATCAACATTTACCTTAATGTTTTTCTTTCTCCTCCCCTTCCCCTTCCCCTTCCTCCTCCCCTTCCCCTTCCTCCAACCCTTCCCCTTCCCCTTCCTCCTCTCTCCTCCTTCTCCTTCCTTCTCCTTCTTCCCCCTCCTCCCTTCTTCCTCATCCCTTCCTCTTTTCTCTTCTCTCTTCCCCTCTCTTTTGCTGGTGCACTCCCTCTCTGCTCATGACTTAAATGCGATGGGCGTGCGCAGCCGTGCGAGCACAGAGGTGAGGGGATGCGGGGGGGGGGGGGGCGAATTTTTCAGCCTCTCGTTTGGCGAAAATACAATTTTTGCCGTTCGGTTGGGCGACAACTAATTTTTGCCAAACCATTTGGTGAAAATTGCTTCAAATCTTCCACCAGGCACCCCAAACCTCCTGTTGGTGCCACATCACCAGTTTTCGCCAAACCGTTGGACGAACATGTATTAATTTTGGAATTTCCTCATTTTCGGTAATATTTCCGTAATATGCGTACAAAAAAATAATATTAAAAAAGTTCTGGAATCAAGAGCGACATGAAAGGCGCGGTGGCCGAGGGAGCCCTTGATGTCACATGGTGTTGACAACCGATTTTGTTTTGCAAACATCAGTGCCTGGTTGGCCCGTGCACATATATTCCACCTACGGATAGAACTTGCGCAGATGCTCGATGTTCCACGCATTGGGGAGCGGCTGCCCGTCCTCTGCAGCCAGCCGAAAGGAACCTTCTCGCGGGACACCGATCACGGTAAAAGGGCCTTCCCACATAGGGGACAGTTTATTCCTTCCTTCGCGCGATTGGACACGTCGGAGAACTAGATCCCCTGCCTCGAGAGACCGGGCCCGGATGTGGCGCTGATGATAGCGCCGCAGGCTTTGCTGGTAGCAGGCTGCTCAGACGGCGGCACACCGCTGGCGCTCTTCTGAGTAGTTGACGTCGTTGCGCCTTTGCTGTTCTTGTTCACCTTCGGAGTAGGCATGCACCCGAGGGGAGCCAAGAGTGAGCTCGGAGGGGAGGACCACCTTAGCACCGTACACAAGGAAGAAAGGAGTCTCCCCGGTAGCATGACTTGGCGTGGTCCGATTGGCCCATAGCACAGTGGGCAGCTCGTCAATCCACCCTTTCCCATGCTTTGCGAGCACGTTGTAGGTCCGGGTTTTGAGCCCCTTCAGTATCTCAGCATTGGCGCGCTCGACCTGCCCATTACTCCTAGGATGAGCGACGGAGGCGAAGCAGAGCTTGATGCCGAGGTCCTCACAGTAGTCCCCGAACAGGGCACTAGTGAACTGAGTGCCATTGTCGGTGATGATCCGGTTTGAGACGCCGAAGCAACTTGTGATACCGCGGATGAACTGAAGCGCCGTGTTCTTGGTCACCTTGACAACTGGAACCGCCTCCGGCCACTTGGTAAACTTGTCGATGGCGACGTAGAGGTACTCATAGCCCCCGATTGCTCTGGGGAATGGACCCAGAATGTCCAGCCCCCAGATCGCAAAAGGCCATGACAGGGGGATGGTTTGAAGAGCCTGAGCTGGCTGGTGAATCTGCTTTGCGTGGAACTGGCACGCCCTGTAGCGCCTAAGCAACTCGAAAGCATCCTGGAGAGCTGTAGGAAAGTAGAAACCTTGCCGAAAGGCCTTCCCAACCAGCGTGCGGAATGATGCATGGCCACCGCACTCGCCCTCGTGGACCTCTGCGAGAAGCTCGCCGCCTTCTGCCCGGATGCGTTTCAGGAGGACGCCTCCTGCGCTGCGCCGGTAGAGATCCCCATCTACTATGGCATAGCATTTGGACTGCTGAGCAATTCTTTCAGCAGAGGCATCATCCCCGGGGAGGAACTTTTCTTTCAAGTACCCTCGGATCTCGTCCATCCACGAGGCATCTTGAGAACTACCAGCAAGCACAGCGCACTTGTCGGGCGGTGGCACCCTGTCGGGGCTTCCCACTGAGGGCACCGCCGGGGTCCCCTGAACTGGGCTCGAGGTTTCCCCTTCGTCCTGTTCGGCAGGCATGACAGAAGGCCGTGTGAGCCTTTTCAAAAACTCCAACAGGGATGCGCGCATGGGAAGAGGCCAGGCAAGAAAGGTCATCGGCCAGAGTGTTGTTGCGGCGAGATATGTACCACAGCTCCAGGCCATCGAAGTGCCTCTCCAGCTTCCTGACTTCCGCCACGTACGCCGCCATTTGAGGATCCGTGCACTGGTACTCCTTCGACACCTTGTTAACCACCAGCTGGGAGTCTCCCTTGACTAGGAGGCAACGAATCCCGAGGCCCACAACGGCCCGGAGGCCAGCGATGAGGCCCTCATATTCCGCCATGTTGTTGGTTGGTCGGAATTGCAACTGCACGACGTACCGGAGTTCTTCACCCGTTGGGGAGGTGAGAACCACTCCGGCCCCCGCGCCTTTCAGCGTGAGAGAACCGTCGAAGTGCATAATCCAGTACCCGGGCACATCGTGCCCGGGATAGGCGAAGATTTCTTCTTGGTCGATCTCGGGGACGGGCGTCCACTCTGCCACAAAGTCAGAGAGCGCCTGGCTTTTGATCGCCTGGCGGCTGACAAAGTGCAGATCAAACTCCGCCAGCTCCACCGCCCACTTGACAATGCGCCCAGTGCCCTCTCAGTTTTGGAAGATCGGCCCCAGTGGATACGTGGTAACCACTAAGACCTTGTGCACCTTGAAGTAGTGGCGCAGCTTCCGGAAAACGATGAGCATGGCATAGAGCATCTTCTGGGCTTGGGGGTACCTTGTCTTGGCGTCTCAGAGGACTTCACTAATGAAGTACACCGGTCACTGTACACGGCAGGCCTGGACTGCGGCTTCACCCGAGGGCCTGTCACAGCCCCCGAGCTCAGCAGCGTGGTTGGGGCAGGCCGAGTGCTCGAGCTCGACTCCATGGTCGGGAGGAGGCAAGTGCTCGGGCTCGACCCCCTGCTCGGGGGGAGCCACGAGGACTGGGGAGTGCCCGTGGGTGGTTGGGAGCTGGGACCCAGCACCTTGCCCCGAGCACTCATCGCGCTCCACCACCAGCACTATGCTTACGACCTGGGGAGTGGCCAAGACGTATAGTAGTAGTGGCTCACCCTCGGTGGGGGCCACCAGTACGAGCGGCGAGGTGATGTATTTCTTCAAGTCGCGGAAGGTCTGCTCGGCCTCCGGCGTCCAGTCGAAGTGACCGGTCTTCTTCAGGAGTTTGAAGAGGGGGAGTCCTCGCTCCCCGAGCTTGGAGATGAAGCGCCCGAGGGCCGCCATGCAGCCGGCGAGGCACTGCACTTCCTTGAGTCGAGTCGGGGGTCGCATCTGCTCGATGGCCCGGATCTTCTCTGGGTTGGCCTCGATTCCTCAGCTAGAGACCAAGAAACCGAGGAGCTTGCCCGTAGGTACCCCGAAGATGCACTTCTCGGGGTTGAGCTTCAAGCTGGTAGTGCGGAGACTGTTGAAAGTCTCGGTTAGATATTCAAGCAGGGTGGTGCGGTCTCGGGATTTGACCACGAGATCGTCGATGTAGGCCTCGATGTTGCGGCCAACCTGTGAGTCAAGGGTGATGCGCACAGCGCGCTGGAAGGATGACCTAGCGTTGCGCAAACCGAATGGCATCGATACATAGCAATAAGTCCCCATCGGAGTGGTAAAATAAGTTTTTTCTTCATCCTCTATGGCCATGCGGATTTGGTGATAACCAGAGTTTTCCTTTACCCCGCAGTTGCATCTACAATCTGATCTATGCGGGGTAAAGGAAAAGGATCTTTTGGGCAAGCCTTGTTTAGGTCGGCGTAGTCGACGCACATGCGGAGCTTGCCGTTGGCCTTCGGGACGATGACTGGGTTTGCCAGCCACTCGGGGTGGAGGACTTCTTGGATGAAGCCAGCGTCAAGGAGCTTACTTACTTGCTCCCGGATGAACTCCTGGCGCTCAGGCGCCTGCAGCCGGACTTTCTGCTTCACCGGTCGTGCGTCCGGGCGTACAGCCAGGTGGTGCTCGATCACCTCCCTAGGGATCCTGGGCATTTCGGACGACTGCCATGCAAACACGTCGGCGTTAGCCCGGAGGAAGACGATGAGTGCGCTTTCCTATTTGCCGCCCAGGTCACCGCCAATTCGGACGACCTGGGAAGCGTCTTCACCCACCACGACCTCCTTCGTAGGAACGGAGGTGTCGGCAGTGAGTCAGGGTTTGGATGAAGAGGGTTCTGGCCCCCCTGGACGACCTTCGACCTCAGCTCGAGCTGAGACCAAGGCTGAGTATAACTGCTCGGCGCAGGAGACGGCGCTGCCGGTCTCGGCGGACACGGAGATGGGGCCCGCTGGGCCCAGCATCTTGACCGTAAGGTAAGCATAGTGGGTGACCACCATGAACCGAGCGACCACCGGGTGCCCTAGGATGGCGTTGTAGGGGAGGGGGAGCTCCACGACGTCGAAGATGACGTTCTCCGTCCGGAAGTTGTCCCGGCTCCCGAGTGTCACGGGCAGCTTGACCTACCTGAGGGGCAGGGAGTGCCCGGGTGTCACCCCGTGAAAGGGGAGCGACGGCTTTAGGCGCCTGGAGGACACCTGTAGCTTCTCGAAGGCCTCCCGGGAAAGGAGGTTCAGGCCTGCGCGCCCGTCGATCAGCACCCTGCTGACCTTCACGTTGCAGATGGTGGGGGACACTACCAGGGGTAGTCGCCCTACGCCTACAGTACTGGCAGGGTGGTCGGCCAGGATGAACGTGATCGGGGCGTCTGACCACTTCAGGGGCCTTGCGGCCCCATCGCTCGGGGTCACCGAGCACACCTTGCGTCGCATGGTCTTGACGCTGCGGCGGGAGGAGGGTGTGTACGCGCCCCCATCTACGAAGGCGACGGTGTGCTCAGGCTCCTGGAAGCCGAGCTCTTGGTTGTCGGGGGTAGCTCTGTCGTCGCCGCCCCTGCGGGGCTCCTCGCTATCCCTCTGGCGCTGCTCGATGAGGCCTTTGACCGTGCGGCACTCCGTGAGGTCATGTCACTTGGCCTGGTAAATCTGGCACCACTTCCCCGGCTTGGGCCTTGCGGGAGCGGGGCCCCTTAAAGGAGCGGGAGCCCCCGCGGGAGCCAGAGCCCTCGCGAGCGTGGGCCGTCTGTCGGCGGCTGCCCGATGTACTGGCCGACGGTCGGGTTCCTGGGCCGGCCCAAGGGTGGGGCCCTGGGCTGGCTCAACGAGGACAGCCTTGCGCCTCCTTTTCTTTTTCTTTTCCCGCCTGTCGGCGCGGGAAGGACCTGGCTGATCGGTGACGGGATGCTAAGGGCGCGAAACGTGCCATGCCCAAGCCTCCGCCGCCTTGGCGCACTTGTCGGCCAGCTCAAAAAGTTCTGCGGTGGTTTCGACCTCGTGCGTGCCCAGCTTCTCGAGCATCTGCTCGTCGCGGACACCCTGCCGGAATGTGACAATGATATTATGGGGGGGTTATCCACGGGATGGTATTACGGACCTCGCTGAAGCGCTGAATGAAGCGCTGTAGCGTCTCCCCCTCCTACTATTTGACGGTGTGGAGGTCACACTCCAGGCTGGGGCACGTGAATTTCCTTGAAAGTTTGCCACAAACTGGTGGCAGAGATCATCCCAGGAGCCGATGGATCCTGGGGGTAAGTTCATAAGCCAAGAGTGGGCAGAGCCCCTCAAGGCGACATGGAAATAGTTGGCCATCACCTTTTCACTGCCGCCGGGCGCTTGGACAGCGGTGGTGTAGATTTGGAGGAACTCGACGGGGTCAATGGACCCTTCCTACTTCTCCGGCAGTTCTGGCCGGAACTTGGTGGGCCATTTGACCCGGCGGAGCTCGCTGGTGAAGGCACGTCAGCCTATGCCGTACCCTGCTGCGCAGGCGGTGCCCTTGGGCGGTGAACGCCGGTGAGCCGGGGAGCCCCAGCGGTCATGGGCCGGCAAGGAGGAAGCCTGGTCCTCGGCCTCAGCCTCATGTCGGGTCTCCTGCTGGCGCTCGAGGGTAACGCGCGCGTCTTTAACGGCCCTCCGCTCGTTGAGGTGCAAGCGGAGGTCTTGAGCTCCGGTAGTGGCCAGGGGGGTGGCACTTCGCTTGGAGGCCCCCCGGCCAGTGCGACCGCCACCTGATGATGGGCCGGTCTTAGCTGCGCCGCGGGTGGGAGGTAGCGCGAGAACTCTCGGCTAGCACCTGGCGGTGAGCCGTGCCGACCAAGGCGGCCACCTCCTGGAGCCAGCGGCCTTCTGGGGTTTCCCCGGCCACCTGGACTGGCGGGTGCCTGAGGAGAGCTTGCGCCGCAAGCAGCGCACTCCCATGACTGGCCTCACCGAAGGCGAGCCTACGCCGCAATGGCACCCGGCGCTGTCCAGACGTGGATCTGGCGGCAGGAGTTTTCGCCACCTGCGGAGGGTTAGGCAGTGCGCTAGCAACGGTGGCGGCGGCCCTGCTAGGCCCAGCGCCATGGTCCCCCTGAGAGGGGAACGCCGTGCGTGCGGACCGTGGTTGCTGCTGGGAAGCAGCAGCGACTGGGGCCTCCTACGCGAGGGGCTCCATTTCCTCACTGGAGCTGGAGCTGGTGCGCCGAAGACGATGGCCACCAGCTATTTTTTCTGCAGGAAGAAACAAACAAACAAATTCAGGGATGCAACCCCTCTACCTGGCGCGCTAGCTGTCAGAGGGTGAACTCCTATCGCAGGGATCCTGAGGGGCCCCTTTTTGAGATTCGACCAGGGGGATGATTCTGAATATGTTTGGTGGAGAAATAAATGGATATAAATGCAATGGCAGGTGGGGTGGAATGATCTATTGCAAAACGCAGTAAATGCACTGGAGGGATTTTTAGACAGGTTCGGGCCGCACTAAGCGTAATACCCTACTCCTGTATGGATGCTATAAATGCCTGAGAATGTCTCTCAGGAATGTTGCTGGTTACAAGAATGTCTGTCTATCCTAGAGCTTCGGGCTCCTTGTTCTTGGTGGTCTCAGCTTCTATGCTTGTACAAAAGTGTTCTTCGATCTCTGAGCAAGTGTCTGAGAGTTTGAGCGTTCCTCTGTTCTTCTCTGGATTCACTCAAATTCGGGTCTTCTGTTCGTCGTCTTTGTCCGTGCCCGCTGACTCCCTTAAATACCCACCGGCGGTAGCGTGCCCCGAAAGGGAGGGCACGAGTTCCAAGGTACCATAAATGGAAAGGAAATCATCATGGCCTCTGCGCGAAGTGACGGGGGGTTGAAAAGGCGCCCCCCGCCCGGTCTTTGGTCGTCCTAATGGTGCTGGCAACGGGCGCCGTGAAGAGGGCCCACCGGGCAGCCGCAGAGCGGCCCGGCGTGCCCGTTCGGTCTTGTATGCCTGTCACAGTAAGGCGGTAGACGGGGCGCCTCGGGCCTCACGACGCTATCCCGAGGCGCGCTGGATGACGTGGGATGGGACCGGTGCATTAAATGTCCCCACGCCCTTCTGCCAGAATGTGGCAGGGACTGACACCGAGCGTGGCAGGAGCAATTGGAGGTGATAGGCCACACGCGCTCTTAAATGCGGCATCAGGCCTTTCACAGGCTGACACCTCACCGCTGGACCCCTGTGGGGGCCATCGACGAAGGACTTCTTGGGCCATCGGGGAACCGAGTGCTCGGGGGTCACTGTTCACTTTCCCGAGCACTCTCTCCCGGAAACGCCCTCTCTTGGTCCTCGGGGAACCGACTACTCGGGGGCCACTGTTCACGGCCCCGAGCACTCTCTCCCGAAATTGACTGTTCGGATCCTCGGGGAACCGAGTGCTCGGGGGCCGCTGTTCGCAGCCCCGAGCACTCTCTCCCGGAACTACCTTCCTTGGGTCCATGGGGTACTCGGGTGCCCAAGGGCCACTGTTCGCAGCCCTGGGCACACCCTTCCCGGTACTCGGCTCTTTTGGTCGTCGGGGGACTTTGGTGCTCGGGGGCCACTGGTCACCTCCCCGAGCACTCTCTTCCCGGTCACTTGGTCTTCGCAGATCGTCGGGGAACCCGGGTACTCGGGGACCACTGCTCGTGGCCCCGAGCGCCCTCTCTCGGGACCTAGTCTTTTCGTACCTCGCGTGGGTGAACCCCGCGGGAAGGTGCCACGTGGTAGAATGCTGGCCTGGCCTTGGGATTCGGGGACCCCTGGTTCCTGATTCACCGACACACACAGTTTCAATAACAATATGAATAGCATCACATATTTCAACATTTAACACAAGTACGACAATATTTACAACATCACAAGCCTATATAGCTAAGAGTCGCTCTCCCACACACAAAGTCTCGGATGGCTAGCTAATTCGCCTCCGCGATCAAAGAATCTAACGTTCTTGTGGATGACTTTGTGCATAATAAACCGGCACATGTCATGTTGGACGTTTTGTATTTCTTTGTCGGTGAGAGCTTGGTTGGCACATTGGATCATCCTTGCCTGGTTTGAAAACACAACTAAAAGAGTTAAAACACTACTGACAACGGAAACATAACCAAATAAGAATGTGCAGGCGTAATGATGACTTACGTCCTCAGGGTTCGTTGTGTACCTCCCGTTTATCCTAAGAAATTGGCAAACATAGTATCCACAAAGAACGGTATTGAAACCTTACTTGTGGCACTACAAATAAAAATGCAATGTATTCGTTAGTTCAATAAAAATCTTCGTCATTAATAGTGGGATACAAGAATTAGAAGTTGTGTTATTACCGAAAAGTGTGTACGGACCGTCATCGCATCCGGCTTGTCCGTATCGTGTATCCCACCTTTCGTTACGTACCACTTGTACGCCCTATTCGAATGCCAACAAGTAATTATCAATTCATAAATAATGTATAAGAATTTTAAGTATGAGGGATTTCCTTTACCTCTATATAACGTCAATGAAATCTTGGTAGGATTTTTGTTGGAAATCGGCAGAGTCAAGGACCACGAGTCTGCTCGACTTCGGCATCAGTATTATACAAATATAGTTGTAGGGAGCGAAGATGCAGTCCTTGTCCTGCATTTCTAGCATAGCCCTTCTTATGTAGGTTGATATTTCGAGCCTTTTTGTTTTGGTTGCTTCTTTTATGACCCGTGCTTTATCCTTTTTACTCTTCCCCTTAATCCTAGGGTCATCAGTCCTTATGTTCACGACAATGTTTGGCTGGGAAATTCGTTGCGGATCAATGAATCCAACAGGCCTCTTCAACTTATCCGCATCGTTAAATTGCATCCTACAGAACAAGTCAATAGTCATTAGCTTCTATAGCATATTTTAGTACATATATGAACGTAGGGGTAGATTGTTGGCACTTACAGGCACCACACGCTTATGAGATTGACGTCAAGTTTGTCGAGGCAGAACAAAGCGTGCATGTCCTTAAAATCCAACATGAGGTAGTTGTCTCCGCTTAGATAAACGATAGCGGGGACAGAAGCAGTAATTATGGAGAGCCCCGCGTGACATGCCCTCATGTACCATTCGTGGAATTTCCTCATCTCCCACGGACCTTCCTGGAATTGAAACGATGGCAAAAATGGCTTGCCATGCTCATATTTTTTGGGAACATCCAGTGTAGGCACGAAATCTATCTGTGAGGTACTTAATGCTTTGGCAATCTCTTTCGTGAGATCGCCCTTCGCTGGAGATTCCTGAGCGGATGATGCCTTTGGTTTTGACGAGGACAGAAGCCACCTCTTCATCGGATCAAGTAGATCAATCTTCTCATATGGGGTAATCATTGTAGGAACTCTCCGATGCTCAGGTGATGGATGTGCCGGAGGTGGAGATGCTGGAGGCGGAGGTGCCTGAGTTGTAGACGGTGAAGCACGATGCGAAGTTGCCTGCGGCGGAGATACCGGTCGCGGGGGCGACGGTGCCTGAGGCGGAGAGGGTTGGCGCGGGGGCTGAGGTGCCTGAGATGGAGTGGGTTGGCTCTGGGGCTGAGGTGCCTGAGGTAGAGTGGGTTGACTCTGGGGCAAAGGTGCCTGAGGCAGAGATGCTGGGCGCTGGGACAGGCGTGACGCTGGCGATTGTGACTTCTGACAGCTGAATATGATATCCCGTCTGGGCCACAGAATGAAGTTTCCAACAGCCTCATCGAGAATCTCAATACCCTCAGGTGTGCTGATTTCAAGCTTGTACTTCATGAAAACCGGCTGCACCGAGTCCACTTGTACCTTGGCGTAACCGGCCGGAATATCTTGACTGTGAAACACACGGCCTGAAATGGCCTGGCCAGTGGCAGCCTTGACAGTGAAGTCTCCCTTGCCGACTGGAACATGAAGAATGCAAGGGGTAGCCTCTTTGATTTCATCCACAGGATATCTCTGGCTATCAAAATGTGTGGACTCGACGCTGCTCCGAAATCTTGGGCTGGTTGGTTGCTCTAAAAGCGTTAATGCTGCCCTTTCCTTCTCCTTTTCATTCCACATCTTCATGAATTCGACCTTAACCTGTTCTTGTATATGTTCCTCTAGGGTCTTCTTATATCTATAACATGTCTGGTATAGGCCCGCATCGTCTGGGAACCCATGCTTCCAGCCCACTTTTGATCCGATGCCTCGAGTGCGACCCGTGTGTTCCTTGTTCCCCAGGGCCTTGGTAAGCAGGTCATTCTCCCTGTCAGGCTCTAGAGACCCTTCCTTTGCAAGCCCTTGGATGGTCTGGGTCACTTCCATGGTCTCGGGGCTATTGAAGGCTAAGTCCCCAGGCTCGGTTCGTTGTGACCGAGCGTAGATCCAGTTCCTGCTTCGCTCGTCACAATTTTCTAAAGGGTTGGGTTTCCCAGCCCGGGCAGCCTCTTCTTCTTGCCTCCTCCACTCAGGAATTTTGGGGGCGTACCCAGATGAGCCCAGGTGATGGTGGTGCTTGTTCTTCTTCGCAAGGTGCTTGAACGATTCACCCAGTTTGATGGCATCAGGTGTGGTCTTCTGCCTAACAAACTCTGCCCATTGCTTTGGCGTAATCTTTCCATATTTATTAAAGGGTACCAGATTCTTCTTCATGAATTCCTTATTGAGCTCACTCTTCCAGCCCCGGAAGCTTTTTCCCATAGTTTTCAATGCATTCTGTTTGGTTGCTTCCTCTATTCCCGAGGGGAATCGGATGGTTCTCTGCAATGTTGCCCACAGGAACTCCTTCGTCTCATCTGACACCAACCGCCAATCAGTTACAGTGATTGGGACGTACTCCTTGACAAGGAATCTGCAACTGTTGCGGAATTTGGCGCAGGCCTCACGAGGTGCAATAGGCTCCCCTTTAACACCGACCTGTGTTATTGTATAAATACCGGATGGTAACTTGTTTCTGCTACGCTCGCCCCTTCTTCATTTCAGCGTCGGCCCAGAGGGACCCGAAGTTTCAGGCACAGATGTAGCGGTGGGTTGTGGCGCAGAATGTTGTGGCGCAGATGATCGACGTGAAGATCTTTGCACCCTCACCCTCTAGAGAGAGAAAAAAGGAGAGTTGACATCAACAGAAGATATTCCTCCATTTAAGAAGTATAAAATACATTGACTCAACTAAATACCTCTTCAGCGGGATCGTACTCGTTGTCACTTTCCCGTCGGATCTCCCGATCGCACGGAACAGGGCTCGGGCTGTGATATGAGCCTGAGCTTTTGCTGCTGTCGGAGGAGGACGGCTGGTGAGGGCTTGGGTCCCTATCCAACCTTTGTGCCGGGGAGGCCTCTATTGCGAGCGTCCTATGTGCCGGGGAGGCCTCTATTGCAACATTCGACATCCTGCTTGCTTCTGGTTTCTTAGGGGTTACTGTCCTCTTCTGCCCCATGGTACTTAATCGACCGCTGGATTATTGTTGCCTAGAAAAAACTAACAAGTATGCAATAGTACATCAATGAAATCGTGGCATCGTAGAACACAAGAAAAGCATAGAAATTAGAGAGCACAGAATGACAATATTGGATTATTCCACGAGGTTGGTCTCAAAGTTAGAACATAACTTAAGCTAGCTCCATGAATTTTTGTAATCACTAGAGTGGGGACCTACGTCATTGACAACTAAAGTAGCTGTCAGGGCCTCAGAGCCATGCATGTATGTGTTTCATTTGCAAAGGAAATTAAGTACGAATCTATCATTTTTCAATGCATCTCTTTTTACAAGATTAGACAATGTTTTTCCTATGTGAACTATTTTATTTTCCCTCCATGTGCAAGACAAACTGTAATGACAACACATTTATTATTGTACATACTCTTCGGAGTACTATGCATCATTCTTAATCAGGTACATTTTGTTGATGCTTGGTTTTCAGTTCCCTATAAATAGGCATGAGCTTGCAGAGGTGAGAATTTCCTCTCCAATAATTAATGGGTTGACAACTGACATCTCATGTAGAAATAAGCCGATAATGGGTCGGTGGCAGTGGTTAAAACCCTATAGGTCTGAGAAGTGCAATATTAATTAGTGAGATGATGACATTAATTTGCTGCACTTAACAGTTGAAACAGTAGCCTCACAAATGCATGCATGCCCCCACTAGCTAGCTTATTTTCAGTGTTTCGACTAGATTTTGTAATGGTTCAGAAATCAGATATTCAAATATTGGAACACGTTGATCTATACACAGTTATGTAAAACCGGAAAGGCACGAGTGATCTCACAAAAGAAGAAGAAAATACTTAGTTATGAAGCATGGATACAGTCCTTGATACACAACTTTAATCATTGATTCATTTAAGAGAAGGTTATGATGGATTATGAACCTATTTTTTAGAAGGATTTCATATGACAAAACTAAATACTCAATCTGTAAAATTTTATAAAGCACGATTTGACTCTCTCTAAGCTCTTAAAAAAATCAGTTTATGCAGCTGGAGGGTGTAGAAGGATGTGTGCTGCTAGCTACTAAGAAAAATGCCATCTCCATGGTTCATTGCACGTTACTTGAAGTATGTTATTCTACATTACTCCCTCGTCCTATTTATTCAGTCATCTTGAGTTCTTATGCTCGATGTAGTATTACTTTGAAGCATGACCATTTGACCATTATTTTGTCTAACTTTATCATTAAAGAAATTCTATAATGTTATATTCAACATAATATCTACCTAGTGATATACCTAGCATTATAAAGTAGTTTTAGACAGACTTGATCAAACTTTATAATGCTTGCGAATATGGATTCTAATCAAAACATTTAATACTGGTAAAAAGAAGGTGAAATCATTTGAGAGGCGACAACCAACCACATAGCTCAGTTTTACAGAAGTCAAGTAAAATCTCTTCAATGTTACCATATCTTAGAGTTTCTTAGTGTATAGTATAGATACATCATTCAGTCCTAAGCAAAGCTCATATAAGATGAAACTAAGTAGCATAGGCTGAGTAGATGAAACCTTACTTTAAACTGAAAATGAAGTGAACAGAGAACCTTTTAAAGGAAATAATTGGCAATGCAATCCAATGTGCACCATAAAAGAATATGATCACTTCGCTTTGATTAGAGACGGAGTCAGGATTATATATATATATATATCCATTCAACTTCATTTTATTGTCTTTGCTAGTTCGACATAAGTCTACCATAGAAGTTGTTAAAAATCTCTATAACTGAAAATAAACAGAGGTTAGGTCAATAAAGAGTAGAGTAATGGAACATAAATTATGACTATTAAGGACAAACACTTTAAATTGGTAAATTTTTTCATGCCAGGGATAATAGGTAATAGGTAAAATAAGTTTACATGCCAGGGAGCTCTTAAGTTCTTTAGCTTTTATATGCTACGCATTACTTGCATATCAGTGCATGCTTATTGCCATATGGGGCCCTGCATGAAGCATAGGGGGGCAATTTCAACACCTGATCACTGATGTCGATTGCTCTTGCCTCGTGCAGTGGTGCCGAGGAACATGTTCAGCTGAAAGCATAGCGATTATGCATGCGAGCAATGTCAAAATCCTACAGGAACCAGGCGCTGCACCACGGCACGATGGCCGGCATCACAAAGAAGAGGGGGCATCACATGACCAGCTGGAGAACCAACTACGACGGCTCGGCCGGGAGGGGGATATGGACCTACTCACCGGCGGTGGCGGCTCCTCCTCGGTGTGGTCCAATTCGGCGGCGGCGGCTCCTCCTCGGCGCTGTCGAACTCGGTGGCGGCCGCTGCGGCTCCTCGGCGTGGTCAACCTCGGTGGCGGCGGCTCCTCCTCGGTGCGGTCACACTCGGCGGCGGCGGCTCCTCCTAGTCGGAGGTGGCAGCGGAAAGGGAGAGCGCGGGAGACGGACGGATGGACAGCCTAACAGCGCAGTCGATGGTTTGTGAAAGCACTAGGGTTTTCGGGGCCGCGCGCGGTTATATAAATAGAAACGATTTCCACAGGCGGTTTCTTACGTTAACCGCCTGTGGAAACCTGTGAAATGATTTTTGCTTGTTTGGGAAATACTATTCTATTACATATTAAAGCATCTTAAATATTCTATTACATATTAAAGCATCTTAAATGCATACAAGTACTTAATACAAATTAAAGGTTATCCTAATTGTATACAAATTTCAGGGTTATGTCACATTGGAAAATAATTCGCATAACATGGCACTATTTGCCTTGAATTGTTTTCCCTACACCATCCAGACGCATGTACGGCATCACAGATCTATCGAGGGTTGCTTCTACAAGTTTGATCTTTTCTGGATCTCCAAAAGGCGGCACGTCGTCGAACTGATTGTATTCTTCCTCATCCTCCACATTCTCGACTCCAACAATTCTTTGTTTTCCGGCAACAACTACGTGCTTCTTTTCATTTGCGGGGTCGATTATATAGAAAACTTATGCGACGTGATCAGCGAGTACCCACGGGTCATCTTTGTTGCCTACAATGCTGAGGTCGACAATTGTGAAGCCGTAGTTGTCCACCGCCATGCCATTTGGGTGTTTGACCCATTTGCACCGAAAGACGGGGATCTGCAGATTCACTCCATAGTTGAGTTCCCAGATTTCTTCTACGAACCCATAGTAGGTGACATTTTCCCCTGTTGTGTCATAGGCTTCTGTTCGAAAGAAAAACAAGTTGCAACTAAAAACATCAGAGAAATCATAACTCTCTTGAATATATATATATATATATATATATATGAACCCTAGGTTTTATTGAAACTTATTCTAAGAGTCATAGCCTTAAAAGATAGCGATTCAAGGGAAAACACTTCAATCCAAAGACGGAAAGCACTTGGAGAAGAAACTCTCCAAGTTGATGATCTATAGGCAAGTGAATTGAAGATTAACTTTGTATGTGAATTTTATGTCTTTAGCAACAAGAAGAATAACTTCACAAAGTGGAAATTTCAGCTCAATAACCAAAACAAAAATTACAATGAAAACCAAAAAACTTACAACCAAAGCAAGGAAACCAATAGAAGAAAACTAGAAGGAGATGAACACAAGCATGAGGGAAACATAAATTTCATTCTTTCAAAGGACAACCCTATTTTTGTAGATTACAAAATATTTTGCTCACAAAAACTCTTACCTAATACATAGCCTAAGTTCTTCTCTTCATCTTCTCCAAAACTCTAGCATAAGGCTCTCATAAACTGGCTCAAGCCTCCTACACAGTCCTACCTCTATTTATAGGCCTAGGAAGGTAGCTTAGCCCTTAAATTTCCTTATTTCCAAAATACTCATCTCTTCTAATAGCCTCCTACCTACCATCAGGGCATTTTGGTCTATTTTTCGCTACGTCCATCGAACGACCGTGGCGCCTTCGTGACTTAGCTTCATCTCGATGCAAGCTTCACGATAATGCCACGTGCACTCCATCCTTCCACGGTTTTAAGGCCAAACCACGAAACTACCTTGCACGCTTCTCAAAGCATGACTTACCGCCACTTGCTTACACCCTAAGCAAGCGTTCCGATGTTGACGTGTGTACTCCATCTTGCGATCTTGACCGTCGGCAAGTCTCTCCCACTTTCGATCCCTTGGGCCGTCTTGTCACTTACATCGGCATCCCATTCACTTGATTTTGTCAGCACGCCATCTTCATCCACCTTCACACGCTTTGCTTGACTCCCACGTGCACAACTAGGATCACCCTTGACTTCACCCGGCCTCTTCAATCGTCTTGCACCAAACACCCTACTTAGCACGATCATCCCGCCGTTGACCAGTAAGTTGTATCCATCACCTGCACAACATAATACAAGCAAACATGCATCTCCAATATCATTATGGATTAGTCAAATTCAAAATTCTCTATTGAAGAACTCATCCTAGACAAATCATGAAAGCCGGATGATCCGGTGTTTACCCATTCTGTGCGTCAGACCATTCGGCATGTTCACCTCCTCAGATCGGCTATTTTGCATCCTCTCTGGAAATATTAGTCCCATGTATCCTCCGATGTTCACACTCCTCATCACCGGACTATCCGGTGAGTACAACCTTGTCAGAAGCCATTTTGTAACCTCTCTGCAACAAATGATCCGACGAAGCATCCGGCGTTCATCCCTTCGAGCATCGATTGACAGTAGGCATACAAGTGATTAAAAATGAAACATTTCTTTATAATTCATTTTATCCTCAAGTTGCCTCTTATCCAAGCGAAGTGTCGCGTGACTGGGTATGGCAAACATCTCGAGGCTTTAAGACAACCGTATTGGATCACATCTTAGAACATGAAACTTAATTGCTCAAGATTATTCAAATTGCACAAATTATCAAGTTTTTCACAATATCATTTCAAGTAGTGTCTTGCGACACAAGGAACATGTATTCTCCCAAGATTCTATCATGAGCTAAACATTTGATAAAAATAGAAAACATAGTGTAATATTTCCCAATCTATAGTCTTGAACCAAGAAGCATAAAGCAAGATATTCATCAAACTAGCCTTAACACAAGTATTGACTAAGCCAAAGAAATTAAAAAGATGGTGATCAAGAGTGTAGCATTTCTTAGTCTACATGATTCATAAAATTACCAAATTTTATCTTTAGGAAAGCTTGCTTGCTTGAAATATTTCATGTCAAAGCATCAATAGAAGCCTAAGGTTAAAATATTGCTCCACAAAATTACTCAACTTAGTCCAAATACAAGTCCAGCAATTGAAAATGCTAAGGACATACAAGTCAAAGCTCAACTACTATGATTATCTTACAAGATGAGATGCAATGCAAATGAAACAAAAATAAGATAGAGTATGTACAAAGACAACTCCTCCTCACATAATGCCATAGGGATTACACACACCAAGCTCTCCCCTCAGAAAAGCAAATTTTGTTGCATCTAGAGGCTTGGTAAAGATATCGGCAAGCTAGTATTGGGTATCTATCTAGCATAGGTCAATATCTCCTTTTTCATTGTGGTCTCGCAAGTGACTCACACATCTATGTGTTTGGTTCTGGAGTGTTGGACTGGGTTATTGGCTAAGCTTATGGCACTGGTATTATCACACAAAACTGGCGCACTCTTGAAGTCTAACCCAAAATCTCTCAAAGTATCAACCATCCAAAAAATCTAAGAACACATCTAGCAATAGCAACATATTCAGCTTTAGCAGTTGACTGCGCAACACTAGACTGTTTGCGAAAGACCAACAAATAAGAGTGGTACCCAAGAAATGACAAGTATCGAATGTACTCTTCCTATCAATTCTACAACCAGCAAAGTTGACATCCAAAAAAACCACGAAGAGAGAGAAAGAGAGAGGAGAAGAAGAAGATGCAGAAAACTAAAGACCATACTCAATGGCGTGTTTAAGATACCTCAAGATGCGCTTCACCACTTGGCTATGAGAGGTCCTTGGTGATGCTTGGAAGCGAGCATGTAAGCAAACGATAAAATGGATGTTTGAACTTGTCTTTGTTAGGTACAGGAGGGAGCCAATCATGCTCTGAACTCCCACTGGTCTACCACCTCGCCATCTTCATTCGGATCAAGAGCGGTCGAGGTAGCCATCGGTGTCGATAAGAGCTTCACATCGCTCATTTCGAACTTCTTCAACAAACACCTTCTTCTACCATCAGATTGCATGCACTGATGCACGCACGCATGCATGCTGCTTGTTGCCATGGCTGTAGCGACGAGTTTCGGCCAGCGATGCTTCAGCCAGCTGGCGAAGAGGATGGGGGCTCGGCGGTGACCTCCTCGGCAAACTCCTCCGGAGGGCAACATCGGAGGGTGGGGCGCGCAACACGCAGCGTGCGGCTACTGCGTTCGGGATGGCGGGCTCTCGATGTTGCTAGCGACAGAAGACTTAGGGTGGCGAGGAGGGGTGTAGACGTGGTCGCCGCTCGGGGTGAGCCCGTGGCCGTGCTTGCCCTCAGCTGCGATGAGCGGAGGAGTGCACACCTGCGAGGAAAAACGACAACGACGCACGGGTGGTTCGCGAGACCATGCACAACTCTGGTTGTCAGGGACGGCAATGAGGAGATGCATTGGCACCGCACAATCACGGTGAAGCCGTAAGCGGGTGCGGCAACGGTGGGTCGAAGCAGGTGAGGGTGAGGAGGGGCCTCGTTGGGCGGCTGCTGTAGCTGCAAGGGCAGTTGCCGGTGAAGAGGCTCGGTGGCGAGGTCAAAGCAGAGGAGCGCAGGCAGGCAAGGAGAAGAAGAAGGGGAATGGGGTGGTGAAGCCTGTGGACCAGCTGAAACTGAAGGAGGTCCATGGCTAGGGAATTGATCACACGGGCTCGGTTACCGTCATGAATTGATGCTTTGCTGCAATTGGAGGTCGAAAGTTTCCATTTACGTGTTCAATTGGCATTCAAGTGCATTGATTTCGCACGGGCTGGTGGAACTAGGATTTGGAAATGGTTCTAGCTCTGGTATGGAAGGCGATTGATGGAGAGAAAGAAGATTCGGCTGGCCATGAAGTGGGGAGGGGAAGAGTCCAGGGTTGGAAGATGAAACGAACGGGTGCAGGAAGACGAAACAGATAGCTTGGTTAGAGGATGATATCGTCACCATACGAACTCCAAATTGGATGTTGTTTGACTCTATCTTGTAGTACTCAAAAATATCTACAACTTTGGTATTCATTGGAACTTCTGAAAATGCCATCTTAGTTTCCAAAAATGCGTCACAAGAGATATTGTTTGAATTCTGTCCAATCTATGCAGCACTAATTTCGGTGGCTATAACTCCTAGCTCCATTATCCAAATAGAGACTTTCATATATTCAAATTGTAGCTCTCAATGAGACCTGTAACTTTGGTATCGTCAAGATTTGCATTGGAGATCGTCTTGAACTCCGAATCTGAGTGAGAAGACGAGGCTGGCGATGAGGAGTAACTGGTAGCTGGCTTCAATTGCCATTATGGCCATCAAAGCGGTGGTTTCCACTCTTAATTGCTGGGAATTGGAAGAGGATGGAGTGACCACCGGTTTTGCTTACTTGATGGATGTCCAAGCGTTTTGATTGAGCACTAACTCGAGCTTTGTTGGCTAGCCTTAGCTGCCCAGAGAAAGGACGACATCGTTTGGAGGTGGATGGAAATGATCAGATACATGCACAAGCAAGAGAGCTAGTATGGGCTGGCTTTAGCACACATATGGACGTCATACTAGCAATCCAACGTGATGCAAAATTGATGGCTTGATGCTAGTTTGGAGCCACAGGCTAGAGAGAAAAATATTGAGGAAAAGTAGTGCATGCTGGGTTGGATCAAAAGGATGCGAGATAAGACTGTCCATGGAGGATTTTTGGATAATGTGAGAAAAATGGAACAAAGATTTATCCAACCTTGAAATTCCTTAACCTATTCTAATATTTTATAAATACATTTTTCATCACACAAAACAAATTCATTTTAAACTCTAAACAAAATTTTGGAAAAGCTTTCAAATTTCAGAAAAAAATATTATTTTATTGTTTTAAAATGCTCACAACCCAAAATCGGAATTTTGGGGTGTGACAGGTGGCAATGTAGATGAAGTAGAACATGATGATGTAGAGGAAGCAGATCATGAGCAGTCGCGATGAGCGCTTCCCAGAAATCTTATTCGCCCTCTCCCGGTGCGGGATCCCAAGAGCGACAGGTTCCAGAGATATGCTCTCCCGTTCGTCGGTGCATGCCAACATAGCGTGATGGAGTAATCTATGTGCAACAGCGCAATAGAGAGAAATTGGCAAAACACTAATTACGAATATGCATCTCGCATCTCACCTTTGTGCGGCGATTGGCAGATATATACATAGAAGGAGAGTCACACGATTGAGATGCACCACGATTGGAGTCAGTTACACCACCACAATCGGAGTCTTGACCACACAATTTTCATATATTTATCCGTTTGTCCACACAACAAAAAGGACTAAAACCACAAAAAGAAGCCGAACCTACGCAAGAAACTAGATCCAATTTCGACGGACCATTCATGCAGGTGTCGAGTGCCCATGCCCTCCGCCCCCACGTGTGTTCTTCTAGTCTTCACATCCACACATGCTAAGTGGGTGGCGTAGAGAAACTCTTTTAAGTTGGTCTCCATCCACATCCACTAGTATGGTGGGACTAAAAAAACACACCTCCCTCACATGGTTAGGTATTTAAGATTTATTTGAAATTATACAAATATAATGGGCTAAGCCCATATATTCTAACAAAAGGTGTCGCCGGCGTCGAGGATGTAGGTGTCGCCGGTGCAGTGAAGTGCTTGGTTCAATCATCGTAGGCGCGGTGTGCAGAGTGGAGGTCGACGCCGTATTGTTGTGGACGACGGTGTTGACTGCCTTTGTGCCGATCCAGCGCCCCTAAGGATCGGTAATTAGAGTTTGAGTGTTGGGACGAGGCTAGACCTCATAGGAACATAGGTCAGGTGAAGTGCCAGCTCCCCTATTTGTATTGGGTGGTGATCGACTCGGGACCACAACTAATTGTCTATTAACGCTCCTGACCGTGAGACACGTGTGGAGTCCAAACTACCCTTCTCTCTCAGTTCTATTAGGATTAGATGGCCGAGATCAAATCTAGCAACCACCCATGTGTCTATTTCGCAGATTTGAAACATGTCGAGTGTGTTCAAATTGTTGTATTGCATAACTGTACATATATCGTGGGCGTGCCAATATACTATCGTATACGAAAGGAACAAGAGACAAAATGTAATTGAAACACGTAACTTTATTAATTCATTATAGAAATCATAAAGTACAATTTCATTTATTACAATTTGTTCACACATATATACAAACGCACACACTATCTGACAAAACTTCCTGGCGACTGTGTCTTCTTGGTTCCCGTGGCCTCGCAAGGCCGCTGGTTCATTGCATCCGGTTTCCCGGACAACCTCCGATTAAGCTACTTCACTGGTCGTCGTCAGGTCATCTCTAAGTCCACAAGGCAGTAGTCACACGTATTAAAAAAGAAAAAGACGGGACAAACAATCTAGCGTGAGCTTTATGGATTGTTTATAAATCCCGGATCATCATCGGGCACACAGGCCTCAGAATCTGTAGCCCCTCATCATTGGCCGCAGCCTCAGGTACTACAGAAGAATAGAGGGAGAGAGAGCCTAGTTACGCGCAGTTCACCAGCTACAACCTCATGGGAGCCCGGTGAAATACAATGTTTCTAAACTCCTATCTACGACCCCTAACCGCGACAACATCCCATAATCAACTTAGCCACGAAGGCTAATGCCACATAGGCAAAAAGGGTAATAACTGCAAAGGCAACCAAAAAGACCATTGCCCAGAAGGGCCTCAATGTCATCAGTGGCCACAACACTCAACCATAAGCCAAGAGTATCATAGGTAAGTTATCCCACGATAGCTAATCATCAAAGCACCAATTCTCCCAAACTTGGCTTATCATTTTTCTAGTCAAACAGAAAAGGGGCAACCTTAACATAACCATTTATCCAACAGAAAGAGGACATCATCTCTATGGCATTGCCACCATCAGGTTTATAACCAACCAAGCCATAGCAACAACACACGGCATGATCAGAGATCAAAGCCAACAGTAGTAAGCCACAATAGCAAGGCCACCATAGCAACAGGTAAAAGACCACAAAGGAAAATGAGCATCAAAAGGGCTCGGTACGGTAGGGAGACTCTTCTTTGATAAGTAACAGGATCATCTAGCCGCAATACTAATCCCCTCGGAAAGTAGTCGACACCATCATCATTATTCCATCTATAGCTACCAGCTAGCAAGGCACCATTCATCAGCATGCTCAACAATAAAGTGGCCGGCAACAACATAATACAGACTGGATGCTAATCTTCAAACCAGGACCAAAAGGGCGCAGACACTAGGCCCCAAACCAACTAGAGCTTAGGATTCCAGTGTCACCAAACAACCCCAGACCTCATACATTCAACCATGAGCACCACATCCATAAGCAAGCCAGCCACCTCATCAACATTTATCTAAGATAACTAGGGGGCTGAGCTCATCACTAGCAACAATCAGCCACAGCTGCCATGACAGAGAGGATGGTGATCATACATATGCTGGATAAGCTCCCAAAGCTCGCATATACCAGCCAAACAGATTAATGCTTCAATGGCAGCGCCATGAAAGAGCAAAATTAGCAAGAGGGCGGGGCAAGCAATAAAAAAAACCGAGCCATAGCTACCAAGCCCCATCAACAGAACAAGGAGATCACCAATGAACCTGCAAAGCATCAAGCTTTCTACAGACAAAAATACCTAAGGCCATCATATATGCAACAAAGACATATGCCTAAAGAACTTCAATTAACCTTAGCCCATCAAAGGCACTCGAGTTCCCAACCGACGACATACGCATGGTGGCACCAACTCCTGGCTGACGGCAACACCTAACAGCCCGGACAGAGAGGAGAGATCTAGCCGGACAGAAACCAGCCAAAAGAACAACACAAAGGGTGGCCAGGGCACCTGTCACTCATTCGGCCACAGCGCAAAGCCGACTGGAACCCCAACTCGACGGCCACGGTGACAAAAGGGCGGTTGGAAACAACATCTTGATGGCATTAACAAAAGACCGGCTAGGGCACACATAGATCAAAAGCCAACACCTTGATAGCAACCAAAGCAACAAAGACCTATCCAGCATCTCCATGGGCACGACGCGAGGCCGGCCAAAGCACACCTCACGCGTCGGTGCTCGGACTCCCAACCTGGAGAACCGGCAGCCCTCCGACTCCCAACCAACTATATGTGAGCGCAACAACACATCCCCAGATAATGAGGGCTGGTTGGATTCAACACCAAAGCAAAAGAATCTCCGGCCAAAACATATTAGAGCATGACACCGCGGTCGCAGCAACGAAGGCCGGCCGTATCACCACCATAGAGCAAAGAACCACCGGCCAAAGCATGCAGCATAACCTCTATAGACGCGGCACGAGGGCCGGCTGGACTCCATCACCAAGAAAAAGAACACCTGGCCAACACACAGCACCTCTTCTACAGGCACAGAAACAAGAGCCAGCCGGACACCATCACAGACAAAAGAACAACATGCTCGCATGGCGCGACGCAAGGCCATGGCACAAAGGTTAGATGGTGTTCCTGTAGCAGAAAGAAGGAGGGGAAGGGGCCGACTACTGTGGAGGCCCACCGGTGAGAGAGATGCTGGTCATGGTGCTCCGACGAGAAAAAAAGGCAATGGCAAAGCAGTGGATTGAAGTGGCTTTCTCTCTCCCTCTCTCCCTCTCTCTCCCTATCTCTCTTCTCTTTCAATATCTAGCTCTACCTCGGACCCGGCTTCCTGCCAACGCGTGCACCTATCCGGGCTATATAGCGGCAAAATCGGATTGAGTTCATTGGGGAAGGGATAAGGTGGGAGAGGATAATCATGGGGAGGAGCGAGCCAGGAGAGAGGGTGGGGCGGCTCGGGCATAGGGCGAGAGCGATCGCGACGTGCGCTCGGGTGTGAGGCCCAGGGAGCAGAGAGAGGAAAGGGGAGAGCGAGCTGGCTTGGTGAGGCACGGATGGAGGCGGCGGCACAAGCGAGAGGGAGGAGAAGAATAGGCTCCTGGGAACCCTAAGGTAGTAGCTGGGTGAGGGGATAAGGAGAGGGGCAGCGGGCCAGCCGAGAGAGGAGAGAAGGCTGCTGGGCCGGCCCGGAAGGCAAAGGCTGGCTGGCCCTTTTTTCATTTTTTTATGTATATGTACACGTATACGGCTGCAAATATACACAAAAATAGCGTCGTACAAATGATCCCCACCAAGTTGAGCTCGCACGAGAGCAAGGAGCAAGGGCTCGACTTGGTGCTCCTAAACTTGAAGAAAAGAACAATTGTCGAGTATCACCTCGGAGCTTTTCGCTGCATTCGCATTGCGGAGCTAGCCAGCAATGATCATTTTTTTGACTTGTGGTAGACAGATGCACCACTCCTCAAAGAAAACATACCAACTCTACTGCGGCCTTGGGAGGTGCCAGGCAGTATCGTTGAAAAGGATTTAACTCCACTGTGACCTTGGGAGGTGCCAGCCAGCGTTGTCACAAAAGACAGAGGACTCCACTATGACCTTAAGAGGTGGCAGCCAGTGAAGAACCTCTTGAAAGATTTTATCAACTCTATTGCGACTATGTTGCAGCCATGGCGCCAACCAATAGGGTTGAAGGGTTTCACAGCTCCACGTGAACCACACTTGCAAGCTTCACTACTTACAACAATCCTCAGTTGCAACAAAACTCGGTGCCACATTCGAGGGGATTCTCGATTAGTGCCAGCTAGTGAAGGTGAGGAATGATAAACTCCACTGCGACCTTGGGAGGTGCCAGCTAGTGAAGGCATAAAAATAAATATAAGACTCCACTGCGACCTTGGGAGGTGCCAACCAGTGAAGGTGAAGAGTTCACAGATCCGTAAACAAAAAGATGGTGTACTTCTCTGCTTCATCAAGCTACAATAGCTATGAAAACATGGTTAACTGATAATAAAAGGGAAATGCATACTACCAGCCCTATTTGATGCATTTGATGTTGAAATATGGGCTTTTCTTGTGTCACCGAGCTATGAGGTGACCCCAAGATACAACCACAAGAGACTCTTTCCTCTGAAGATGATGAAGAGTCATGACAGTTGCGTTTAATTATACAGCACACAGTGTATGTGTGAAGAACACATGTCTGAAAGTGCTTCTGAAAATGATGGGGTTCCCCAAAACTGCCTCGTCGGCTAGAGCACGCCAACAATCTTGTACTCCCTGGAGGTCGTATTTGTGAGTGGCAAAGATTGGAAATAAATGGGAAGCAAGCTACAACGTGGTTGCCTCCATTTTCTGTGAGGGTGGTGAACGATGGTAACTCTTCGGCATTCGCAGTCTTCATGCCACCCATTCATGGTGACTTTACTTGCACATTGTTGGTACTTCTCCCTTAAAATTGGGAGGATTTTGACTGGATGACACCTTCGAATGGGTGTTTTGAATATTGGTTGACCTTTGTTGGGTCCTTGAATTTGCTTGGACTTGAGTTTGATCTTGGGATTGCAAATGCCTTTGAGATCCCACCACTCATGCTCTATGGTACTAAACCACGCAGGCAACTTTTGGTGTAACAAAGCCCTTGTTTTGATCATACCGGGGTGGCAAGAAGCTGCACACATACCCATGCTTGTGTTGGGAAGGTATCCCTCTCTTGCTTTTTCCCTATAATCATCCCCAGGTGAATTGATGATAGGGTGGAAGAGTACAGGACTAACAATGGCTGGTTGCTTCAGAGGCAGAATGAGTCAGCTTCAACACCCAAGCATAGATAGAGGAACATGTGCCTTCTATGCAGCTTGTGTTCATTATCACGGCTTAAGATTGCCACATCACTTCATACATTTTTGGAGGTGAGTCCTGCAAGTGGCCATACCCTAAGATCGCAACTCGGCGATGGGTAGAAAAGCCATGATAACTGTTGGGTGGATCAACACCCTTTATTTATGAAAACATGCAACAAGCCTCAGAGTTCTCCCTTTTCAATGTTAATCTAAGGGAAACAGAGGATGGTTTTTAAGAGAAATACTTTTTGAGAAAGCAACCATTAATAGGGGGCATTGGACAGACGCCCTCTTGATTAATGAGTTGATAGGCACCTCCATCATAGACATGTTCTATAACATAGGGCCCTCCCATTTTGGTTCAAATTTGCCTTTGCTTTTGCCGATGAGAATGATTGGGTGCCTCAAAACGAGTACTAGATTTCCCTTCCTGAATACACAAGGTTTGACAAGCTTGTCATACGCTCGGATCATGTTCTATCGATAGAATTGAAGATTTTGGAGGGTGTTAAGGCACTCTTCTTCAAGGGCATCTAATTCTTGGAGCCAAAGGTGACTTCACTCATCTTGCGTGATCTCATTATGCAGGCGATCCGAAGTGCGGGGAGCTCTAGCTCAAGTGGTAAAACAACTCTATGCCGAAGACGAGCGAGTAGGGCATTGACCGTGTGGGGGTACGAATAGTAACCTGATACGTCCATAATGCCTCAAAGAGACGGTCATGCCAGTCCCTCTTGTGCTTTGTGACTGCCTTTTTCAGAATGCCCACAAGGGTCTAATTAAAATCTTCAGCCAATCTGTTGGCTTGAGGGTAATACCTTGTGGAGTAGTTTCACTGAATTTTGTACTTTTCAGCGAACTTGTAGATCTTACTTGACTTGAAAAATAGTCCATTGTCGAAGGTGATGTAGTGAGGAACTCCGAAACGGTATATAATGTTACCCTCGAGGAAGTTGATGACATTGTCGGATTTCACCTCCCTCAAAGGAAGTGCTTCTGCCCACGCCCACCTGGAGAAGTACTTAGTGGCAGCAAGAATGATTTGCTGCCCTTTAGAAGAGGGTGGCTCAATTTTGCTGATTATATCGATACCCCAAGCATCAAAGGGCAAAGAGGGTACAGTCGGGTGTAATGGAACTAGGGGACAATGCTTGAAGTCCCCGTGTATTTAGCAGCGTAGCAAGACTGTGCCACTTGAATACAATCGGTCATCATATCGGGCCAATAGCCTCCTAAAAGCTTTAGGCTATGATACATCTTTGTCCCGCTCTAATGACCAGCGTAAACACCTGCGTGTAGTTCTTTCAGGGCTTTATCTGTCTCGCTTCGGGACAGGCATTGAAGAGGCATCTTATGCCCATAAGAGCATCAATACAGGACTCCTGCTTTGTATATGTATCAGGGGAGTCGCCTTTGCAATTGGCGTCTTGCAACAAGATCACTTGGCAGACCGTCGTGCTTGAAATAATCCAAGAAAGGCTTACACTAATCTTGTCCATCAACTTCAGTAGTTACCACCGCATTCACTTCGTGGTATTCAGGAATGAGCTCGAGTACAGCTGGTAAAAGCCATCTCTCTTCAACTTTCACTTCTTCTTGCCCATTGGGTAACACGAGGGCTGCAGCTAGCTTTGCAAGAGCGTCCGCTGAAGCGTTCTTTCTTCGAGGTATGTGTCCGAATTTCTCCATGAGCTTGCGAGTGGCTTCCCAATATGGAACCAATTCAGGCTTGCGCACTTCATAGACTACATTAACTTGCCTCACAATGAGTTGAGAGTCTCCGTATGCATAAAGAATGCATATCTCCATAGAGAGTGCAAGGAGCTGTCCGAAGATGAGGGCCTCATATTCAGCTTCATTGTTGGAGCATTCCTCCTTAAGGAAAAGGAATGGTATAGTGTTTCTCCTTTGGGGCTCTTAAACACTATCCCGCATCGGCTCTTCTATGAGGAGTCCCATCGGGGTCGGACTACGTATGTGAAGCGCCATCAAAATAGAGCTCTCATGGAGCTTCCATGTCGACTGTGAATACTTCTTCATCAGGTAATTCTATGACTAAGGGTGAATCATCCGAAACAGGATGTGTCGTTAGAAAGTCAACTAATGCCTGCCCTTTGATGGCTTTCTGAGGAATGTACGTGATGTCGTACTCCATCATCAATAAACACCAATTTTTCGACCCTGCCTGTAAGAGCAGGCTGGCTAAGGACGTACTTCATAGGGTCTGCTCGTGCAATGAGCTAGACCTCATGTGCTAGGAAATAATGGCGTAGCTTCTTGAGTGCAAAGATTAGCGCTAGACAGAGCTTCTCAATGGGGGAGTAATTGCATTCAGCTCCCACCATGGTCCTGCAGAGATAGTAGCATGCGACTTCTTTGTCTTCATCATTAATCTACCCAAGAAGGGCATCGACAGAAGCGTGTTGTGCTGTGATGTACATGATAAGAGGCCACCCTTTGATGGGGGCCATCAACAAAAGTGGATAAAGCAGATATTGCTTAATGCTGTCGAAGGCGTGTTGACATTGCTCGCCCCAAATGAACGGCGTGCCTTTCTTCATGAGCTTGGAGAAGGGCTGAATTCACCAGGATAAATTGGAAATAAAAGCATCTGATGTACGCTAGCTTTCCCTACAAAGACTTGAGCTCTTTTAAATTCTCTAGTGGAGGCATCTTAAGGATTGCCTTTATCTTTTCGGGCTCAATCTCAATGCCTCGATAGCACAAAATAAAGCCTAGGAAAACGCCAGATTGTACGGCAAAGGAACACTTGAGCAGGTTCATCTTGAGTTGGTACTTGCGCAGTCTCTGAAATACGACGCACAAATCTTCTTGGTGATGCTCACACCCTCGGGTCTTGACCACCAAGTCGTCGACGTAGCATTCTACGGACTGGTGGATGAGGTTATCAAAGATGACCGTCATAGTACGTTGGTACGTAGCACCTGCATTTTTCAAACCAAAGGGCATTACTATATAGTAAAAATTGCCTTCCAGGGTCCTAAATGCCGTGTGAATGGCATCATGTGGATCCATCATGATCAGGTTATAGCTGGAGAACCAGTCCATGAAAGAGACGGCTCCAGAACCTGTAGTAGCATCAATCACCAACTCGGTGATCGGAATAGGAAAGTCATCCTTTGGGCATGTGTGAAAGTCACAAAAGTCTACACAGACCAGGACTTGCCTGTTCTTCTTCGTTACCGGTACGATATTAGCGAGCCATTGAAGATATTGCACCTCTTTGATGAACCCCGGTTTAATCAACTTATCAACCTCGACAATGATGTCATCTTGTAACTCCGGGTGGAAACGCCGTGGATGTTGTTTAATGGGATGAAACTGCGGATCAATCTCTAACTTACGAGTAGCGACACGTGGATCAAGTCCTGGCATTTCTTTGTATGACCATGCAAAACAATCTCGATAATTTATTGAAAATTGTTTATAATCTTCACGCTCTTCGGGTGAGAGAGTAGCACTTACAAAAGTGGGGCGAGGATCATCCTCACTCCTGAGATTAATCTCTACAAGCTCGTTTACAGTCTGTTGCCCGCCATCAACTGATAAGGAGTCGGGGCAGCATTGAGGATTTCTCCATGACGAACTGATGTTTCTTCATGTATCTTGGACAAGAGGTATCGCTCATCTCTGAAGCCATGTCGGGCGTTAGCCGCAGCGCAGAATGATCGGGGCTGATGTGGGACTTCATATATCTCGATCAAATCCTCTTCATCAGATGACGTCTCATCATCATTCTCATGCCCCCATTCTTCACATGCACAAATAGCATTACATGTAACGAATTTGGAATCATCATCATCCTCTCCATCGTTCTCACACGAGGCAAAGGGACGGTAGCCGAGTTCGTACCTAGTACGAGGGAGACGACCCTTCTTTTCGAGTCATTCTGACTGGCTCCACCATTCTTCACACACATTGGGCGGTGATGGCAATCGTTGGTTCCTTTACAACTTGATTCCAGACTTCTCAAGTAAGGGGACCATGTTTGGTGCAACCCTCAAAGTCCCGATAACTTCCTCTTTATCCGCTTCAGGCTCTGGAAAATTCATCACGAGGTTACAACACTGAGTATGTGGAACCTTATAGAAAAGGGTCGGGCTTGTGTATCCCTGAGGATCGGGAATAGCCCAGACCTCTAATGGTGTAGCAACTTAAGTGTAAAGTTATGGAAGCGGAAGAAGAGGGGAGCTCGAGGCCACCTTCTCAATCTTGGCCCTCATGCGTTGTCACAAGAGGCTTTTCTGTATTAGCATTATACTCAAAAAGTAACAGGGAAGATGTGCTCCCCTCATCTTTAGTAGAAGGCACCTCTATCAAGGTCCTAGCTTCTAACCTCATCATAGTAGTAGTCATTGATGGTGTTGACAAAGAGGCCTCCAAGTTCCCCACAATCAGGGGTGTCGTGGAGGGAGGTGACGCAGAGTTCCAACTCCAAAACGTGCTTGAACTATCTTCTTTGATCGCCCCGGTCCTTGTTGTCGTCAAGACACGGGAGCATGCTATCGGGGCCTTCCTCGGTCCCTACTACCGCGAACACGAGGGAAAGAGCCTCTTTGCATGGAGCATGCTGTGATTAGAAACTCCATCTCAGAACTGGAGAACGTCGGGTTAGGTGTAATCACAACATCCATTGCTGGGGTGGAATGACCCAAATGTTCCTCTCCACCGGCACTTGGGAAGAAATACTTGGCATTTGCATGGTGCACCTCTTGCACCGTATACGGGGAGAGGTTACTGATCATTCGATGTTGCTCTCCCTTGTTATCCATGAACTTGAAGCATTGATGCAATGTAGATGGGACAACCTGGTATTGTTTATCCAAGGTCTACCTAACAGCGCCGAGTTGGACGTCATGAACTCAATGACAAAGAACTTCACCTTGAAGCTGAAGGTGGACATTTGCAATTTCATTGTGATGGAGCTCAACGCCCTGCTCCCCTTGCTGTCGTAGCCACATATGACCACGTTGGTCGGCTCGAGATCATCCATTGTGTACCTGGCTCGTGTCAAACTGCGAATAGGCAGAAGGTTAACCGCCGAGCTAGGGTCTATGAGCACACGATGAAGATGTGCGCTCCCAATGTTGCCTTCGATGTAGAGTGGTTGATTATGGTTATTAGTTTCAACCATCTTGTCTTCTTCAGAGAATGAAATCTCCTTGGCTTTAGCAAGGGTGCTGAGGAGCCGATGTTTGGCCATAGATGTCTCGTACACATGAGGAGATTGAAGGGCCTTGATTAAGGCCTCTCGCAAGTCTGGAATGAGCATTAATGCATCATAGACGCTCAATAGCGCTGGAATGCGCTTCAAATGAGCAACAACATTGTACTCCATGTTGTCAACTCCTTTCGACTGTACTTTTTATGATGAAGGATTTGATTCTTGAATGGGGAGCTTCGAGCGATGCAATCCATCGATCTTCTCAACCCGAGACTGTCGAAGCTTTGTGGGTTCAGGAAGTTCTCTCCCGTTCCTCAAATTCATCTGCACTTCTTCAGTTTCTCCCTCTTCAGCGGATGTAGCTTCCGCTTCTAGAGCTTCACGCTCTTCGGGAGTAATAGCAACTCTCGAGCTCGAGTCTTCATCATCTTCGCTTGCGGTGATGCCATTGCATGGCACCACCTCGAAGGACGGAGTAGCATCAAGAAAATGCTCCTTACTTGATGTCGAGGCCTGCCCCCAGGTCTGAGGGAAGAACTGGCCCAGTGTAGGCAACATGGTGAATCTCCGTGGGAAAGCTTCATCTCCCTTCGACTTGGGAATGAATTGGGGAGGCACACAACATTGACTTGGATCATGTCGTGCAACCTGCACTGGCGCTGGAGGAGGAATGTATTGATATCTTGATCGTCGGGCTCTTGGAGGGCGCCTTCACGGCACCTGCTGCCACTGTTGCCCCCTCACATGCTGAGTGACGGGTGTGAGTCTGAGTCTCTTGAATTGATCTTCTACTTGGGCGAATGGCACCCAATACTCTTCTTCTTCTTCATTTATATGAATGGATGATGAGCCATCATGCTTCACCGTTACCATGTTGACGGCACAATAATCTGAGTTCATGGCTTCTGGTTTGAGGGTCAACCTCTTCTCGTCGACCGCTCTTTGTAGCCACTCCTTGAAAGCGATGCAATCTTCAATAACATGCCCTGCATACCGATGGTATGGACAATACAAAGGGTTGTCAGTCATGGCAACCTGCTCGGGTCTTACCGGTGTAGGCAGATTCACAAGCTTTTGCTCGTTCATCTATTTGAAGAGGCTCTTGATGAGGTCCCGTTAGAAGGCATATTGCTTATTCAGCATCTCCCGGATATTAGGACGCATAGTCGGTCTTGGCCGCTCATTCTTTGGGCCGAAAACTGGAACGACACTTGTAGCGTTTGATTCAACAGGTGCCTTTCCCATGTTGCCATTTCTGACCAGCTTACTTGAAGACCCAAACTGTCTAGTGTTGTCAACGGAGCCAGCATTTTTGTACATCTCCATGATACGGGGTACTTTCTCAAATTCAAGCTTGGTAGCTGTAACAACATCGCCAAGCGAATTGAATGTTTTAGGGTTGCATCTTGATACACCGACCAACCAATATTGTAGCATGCCGTGGATACACATCTGCATGCGTCTTCCGGTTGCATCTCCCTTACGAGCCGAACATAGTTATTTCTAAAGTGGACGATGTAGTCTTCAATTCTCTCGTCCCGCCTTTGCTTGATTTGAGACAACTCTTCATTTTGCGCAAATAGCTTCCCACCTTATCCTTGTGTTAGCTTGATTTTGCACTTTCTCTTAGTGTGTTGTTCTCTTCGCGTGTAGACGATCCTGTCCCGGAGCCGTTCGAGAATATTCAAGATCAAGATTTCGACAACACTGAGTATCACTTCAGAGAAGGAAAGTGTCCTTGAACATCTTGCACCTATATTTAGGAATTTATGTTAGCTTTTTATCCTTCATTCAATGCTTGTCTAAATTGGAAACCTATGAATAGGGTTTAGTAGCTTTTGTCTAATTATCCTTGTCATCGTTGATGAGTCATGGGAAGAAAATGGTAGATATGCTAGTCGTTGTCCTGGTTGGGTTAGAAGTTAAACTTGACTAACGATTATGCAACATGAATCGGGTATGGTAAAATGTGCAAACTCCGCAGAGTATAAAACTGATCGATCAACCATGCTCACGGTCAAGAGCGGCTTGGACATCTTCTTGATTTGTTGGGATCAGGGTTCTGGTATGGATGGTCGGGTAGCCAGATAATGGGATTACCTGGTGAGTTATGGTACCCGGATATGGAATATCTGTTAAGTTTGGTAGTCGGATGGAATCCGATGAGCTGCTCCTCTTGTTTAAGTTGTATCCTCACACTTAGTAAATATGATGCCTGATTCTGGGAGTTATAGGTTAAGGTTGCTTAGTGCAGCAAACCAATGTCTAACCTTTTCTTGAGTTAAGCCCTCATGTCATACTTTCCTCTTGCGTAGTACATTATATACTCATACTTACTATTTTCAATATTAAATACTGCTAAGTTGAAGAAAGCTACACGAAGATTAAGGAAGCTGAAGACTACAATAAAGATATAGTGTCCTAGGTCGCGTTGCCCCCAGTCGATTGTCTGTGATGTGCCTAGAAGATCCTTAGGAGTCCTCTTGTGTTCTTCCGCTGCTGTCTTGTAAACTCTGGTATTTATTTCAATAAAGTTATTTTTATTCAATATATAACTGTATATCACTGATAATGTCACCACATGTATGATGAAACTGATTCTGGCATACATGTGGAGTGCACCTGGTTATTCTTTTGAAAAACCGGATGTGACAACACATCACCTCTTCTATGGGCACGACAACAAGAGCCAGCCGGACACCATCACAGACAAAAGAACCACCTGCTCGCACGGCATGGCTCAAGGCCGACCAACATAGACACCTGCTGGTGCATGGCCATGGCACAAAGGTCAGACGGTGCTCCTGTAGCATAAAGAAGGAGGGGAAGGGGGCGATTACTGTGGAGACTCACCGGTGAGAGAGATGGTAGTCATGGAACCCCGGCGAGCAAGAACGGCGACGACAATGCGGTGGATTGAAGTGGCTTTCTCTCTCCCTCTCTCTCTCTCCCTATCTCTCTTCTCTTTCTCTATCTAGCTCTACCTCGGATTCGGTCTCCTCCTCACCTCGGGCACCCGTCCGGGCTATATAGCGGCGGCTAGGGTTCCCCTACACGGCGAAATCGGATCGAGTCCATTAGGGAAGGGATAAAGAGGGAGAGGATAAGCATGGGGAGGAGTGAGCCAGGAGAGAGGGTGGCACGGCTCAGGCGCAGGGCGAGCACGGCTGCGGCGCACGCTCAGGTGCGAGGCCCAGGGAGCAAAGAGAGGAAAAGGGGAGAGCGGAGAAGGCGAGAGCGAGCCGGCTTGGCCAGGCGCGAGCGGAGGCGACGGCGCAAGCGAGAGGGAGGAGAAGAACAGGCGCTCGAACACCCTAAGGTAGCAGCCAGGTGAGGGGATAAAGAGAGGAGCAGTGGGCCGGCTGAGAGAGGTGAGAAGACCGCTGGGCTAGCCCGGAAGGCAAAGGCCGGCTCACCCTTTTTTCTTTTATCTTTTTTTTATATATATGTATACGTATACGGGTGTAAATATAAGTCAAAATGGTGTCGTACAGTGTTCTGCCCCATCTATTATAAAAGAGACAGGATGCTGCGGCCAGTTCCGCGAAGCCATCCCGCCCGTTCTTCGGACATTTAGGTACGCAGTTCCTCACTTTCCCTTAATCTTTTTTCTCCTATCTTCCTCCTTGCCACAACGATGATACTTTCCTCTGCCTTTCTGATCCCGGGATCTGCTTATAAGTTTCTCTTTGTTCCCCGTCGATGGCTTCGGTGTGTTAGTAAGCTGGATACGCATTTGTTCTCTCCTCCCTCGTAGCAAATCTCCGATCCTAGATCCAGGCCAATGGTGTCTCCAGTTGTTATCTCTAGGGATCGAGAGACAGGAAATTTCAGTCCAGTGAAGCTCTTTAATTTTAATGCTAAACGGGTATTGGAAAAAGGCGTGTGTGCATGTTTGTGAAGCAGCTATGAGGAGATGGGCGTCCTACTCGATATTGAGTGCAGCTCCTGAGCTCCATGTTTCTGTTCTTTTCCACTTTCAACGGATCTGCATATCAAAATACGATACTTTAGCATTTGAATCAAGTTTTCAATCTAGAATTTACAATTTTCAAAATCGCGAATTGAACTGTTAATTGGATTTGGAAACTTTCGTATTTGTTTTCAAAACGTTGTAACTAGGATTGTTGATCCAGCGCCTCCCTTGGTGTAGTGGCGGCGGTGCCGTTGAGGAACCCTGCGGGCTGCGGCCGAATCTGCTCCTTTAACCGTCGTGCTTGCTTCCTACCATCCATGGTGGCGTAGAGGCCATGTGACTGCCTGCGCGCTAGATGGGAACCAGTAGTGTTGGACTCGGAGGAAGCTAGCCAGTGACAATGGAACCACGGCTCGTCGTTAATCGGGATTTCTACGTGATGATTGGGAGCGAGAAGGGGATTCTAATTTGATTTCATCCGCCTCCTGATTCGACTTGACTAGTCAGAAAATGGGAACGGAGGTTGTTCACAAAGCAGGGGCGGAGACAGGGGTGGGTGGTGGGGTGGGGACCAGGGGCGGCAGCCTCCTCCTCCAATGGTTTATCCAGCTCCTATAGTAATAAATATGTGTACTTATATACATGTAATGAGCCGTATATAAAAACTAAGTAATTTAAGAGCTTATTAATATACAAACTTAATTTATTTATTATTTATGATTTAAATATTATATAACTTTTTACGGAACACATTTTTAGGTATTATATGTCGTATAATATAATTTACTACCTATGTTTACCGTGAATACATGTAACGAAACGTTTTTTCTCGACAAAATTTATCAAATTTAAAATATTTATCCTTAATATTCATGATTAGTTATAATTTATGTTTCATTACTCTATTTTTATTGACTTGAGCTCTAGTTATTTTGTGTTATAGAGATCTAGTTAATTGAATGCATATATATCATTATGCATTATACGAAAGATTATACATTTATTACGGTGGGAGAATTTGTGTATGAATAAGACAAATAATGTTTTAAGCTGATCGTGGAACATGGATTATGAAGTTAGAGATTGTTATGTTTTAAATATCGATTTTCGTGATTCAATTGAACCTGTAATTGCTTTAGGGTCAAGTAATTCCTTCTATATAACGATAGGCGTCTATCAATAAAGAGCGAGCAAAGAATTAGACGACAAACCTCCCTCCTCGCCGTTCGTGGGCTGACACCCCCGTACCACCTACTCACAATTTGGTGGCTCACCAATTTGCTCCTAGCTGTTTCAATAGTCCATCTTATACTGGGACCTGAGGCCGAATAGAATTTTAACTGATCTACAGACCCGGCCAGCTCCAGTCCGTTAGCTGTTTCCGACGATTGGATCTTGTTTTCTTCGGTGCTTGTCATGTTTGCTTGAAATTCGAAGTTGCATTGCAGATCTTGCCTCGCAAGCTGGCGCTGTCACGGTTATGTCTTCAAGGTCGCCAAAGAAAGCTGGCGTTGTCACGGTTATGTCTTCAAGGTCGCCAAAGAAGCCACCACTTTTTGACGACGATGAATCGAGAAACCAAAGCATGAACAACGGCAGAGGTGGCGGCTTCTCATGGCTGATAGGCTTGGGTTTCGCATTCCTGACGTTCAACTCAGGCATGGCGATCTACCGCTCCGACCGCGACCCCGGATCAGTGGCGTTCGTGGTGGTGTCCTACCTGGACCTGGTGCTGCTGTTCCTGTGCCTCCGCCTGTTTGAGATGGCGCCGCCGGACTCGCCCCGGCGGGAGTGGCTCAAGGTCTGCGTCTGGGGACTGACCACGTTGCTAACGGTCATGTTCTCCCACAAGGTCGCCGCCATAATGCCGCCACTGGTGGCTGTGGTGGTGTGGGCGATGGCCTTCGCTACCATCGGTGGTGGCTTTTATGCCTTCTTCGTCCACCGGGACAAGGCTGCCCAGTTGGAGGCAGGGATCCAGTAAATCAAATGTTTCTGCCATGGGTGTTCTACTAGCCTTCAGAAGATCCAGTAAGAGCAGTCGTGTATCTGCATGCCAAGGACGAAGCCGGATCCAAACCGAGGGGTGCACGTATGGTTACTGGCGAAGCCAGATCCAAAGAGAGAGGTGTACGGTTACTGTTCACAAAATTACTGTTCATTTGCTGTTCAATTACTGTTTATCGTATCTATATTTAGCGGTAATTTTAGATGGGAGGAGTGATGTGCACCCACTAACTACAACGTTGTTTCGCCCCTAAATGTCTGGAAAAAGGGTACTGTATGCATATAAAATGTTTTAATATTTCCTCGTGTGTTATATTGCTAAGGGACCGATGGTATAGTTTAAATGTTAGACTATGATTTCCGTCGTGGGCGAAATTTTTGTCGTGAAGGGATTTCGTTCCCTTCAGCGTTTCAACGGTTTCCCTTCACGATTCCTGTCACGAAGGGATTTTCATGTCATTCCATTCAGAACGAGATTCTCTCTTCTTTTTCTTCGCGATTTCTCTCGAAGGGAAATTGTTGAAAATGAGAGAAAATAAAAAAAATAGGAACAAGAAAAAAATATAGTTGAAAATAGTCTTATACGTTTTTATATGCTATAGCCTTGTTGGAAATTCTTAATCAGGTAATATTTTGTTGCTAGTTTGTTTACACCACCGATAAATGTCCCAGTTACATTAGAAATACCCTCGGCTATGATCGGCGCTTCGTCGTGATCTTTATGAACGGACATTTCTGTTTTCTGCAATTCGGTCGCTGCGTGCCTGACCGTTACGTTTCCAGCTGAATTGCTTCCTCTGAATATGTATTTCCTGCGCTAACTATTGCCGTGCACTCTGAAGCGAACAAACGTGTCAGGAGCCTGTGCCATCTGTCTCTATCAGGGACCAAAATTCATTTATAAAGGATTTTTATTCTTTTTAGTATTTCAACAGTTTTTCTTCATCGTTCTCGTTACGAAAAAATTTCTAAAATTATTCTTTTCAAGATGAGATTATCTTTCCTTTCCCTTTATGAATCCTTTTAAAGGAAAACTGTTGGAGATAAAAAAAATTAAAGGAAATAGAAACGAGAAAGAAAATCAGAAAAAAAATGAAATGAAAAAAATATAGTTGAAGATGACCTTACATGCACTCAACATGTGGTCAGCATGACGAATATCATCCGTGGAAGATCCGAACGAAGTAACATATGCTGAGCATGATCATCATACAAGTCCCAATTTCAGGATTGGAATACTGGGGGCATCTCTTCACATCCCTATCATGATTGAAATACCGGGGGCGTCTCTTCACATCCCTATCTCATAGGATCCAGATCGGTCGCAGATCCAAATCCAAATCCTCTGTATTAAGTCAGGTTTAAGCAGAGAAACACTATTTGTACAGTGAGATGTGTCTTGTGATACAGTACTCTACATTAATTAATCATTTTCACTGCAGAAATCCGGATCGATCGCTTCAATCGCGGAGTTCTTCAATTGTCCGTCAGGAACCTCAGCATCCAGTTGCCATCATCCTACGTGCAACGGTACGCAAGAGGGCATACAATTTCGCCGCCATTTCTGGACCTTAGTGGTCAGTACGGCTGTGCGGCAACCTTATTCGATTCGATGTTTCCTACCTTGCGTGGCCATGGGTGCGAGCAACGTCATTGACCCTCCAAGTGCTATCGTGACCTTTGGGTAATCTAGATGACACGTTTCCTTGCTCAAGTGGAACGTGGACGTGGGTTTGATTGGAGACTAGGTGCGGTGTAAGTTCCCGGCAATTGCGCCACCACATCTGTCCTGACCAGGGGATAGCTATGCGTGAAGCAGTCTGGATCGATTCGAATACTGTTTGTTATGGTTGAAAATGTTATCGGTGGTTAGGACATTTTTGTCTCTAACTCTACAACATAGCCCGAACAATTCAAAGTAGTAGATCAGAACAAGACGTAATATATGATGAAGATTTCTCTTCTTTAGTACAATATGTAGTCCGGATATCACTCTCTTAGAAGAAGTAGGAGTTGGTGAAGTAGCTCATTAGGACTTCTAGTGCAATTACTATAGGAATTTAACACCAACGACATCCCTGACACACGCGGGTGCCGACATATACTGGCTTAGCACCACCAATTGTCCAATTTACGCCATTGCTTTTGCCCATTGCTCAGTACTATTCGAGAGTCATCTCGTTCGACCTGTAGGCACCGTCGAGCGGATTTCATTTGTGGGGCAAATTGTGGTGGAACCGCTTGAAATTGATGGGGATGATTGATCAATCGTGCCGCGGTGTATACCATGTAACCAAACATTCATCTGTTTTGCATAATTTCACAAAGACGATGTTTTGAGTGGAGCCTATGGGCCTGTTGTGCTTCACCTATTGGGTTTGTTAAGCAAGGTTCGCACACACCCACGCAATTGGCCCATGAAGGCCCAAAGGTCAGAAAGAGCTCAATCCCTAGCACGTGAGTGTGCGGGCTCCTTGCAAGAACTCGGGAGAATCGGAAAAACAGAAGAACACGGCAGCGAGAGATAGATGTTTTGGGTTTAGAGGTTTAGAGAGGAAGTGTGGGATACAGGCTAAGACATCCAAATCGGTCATGCCACCCTTGGTCCCTCTCCTGACAATTTATCTACCCCCTCTTTACATAGGCTAAGCCCTATGCTTACGGGTAGATCCAGCTTGGGCTTGAGATGTGCGAGTTTGGCTTTGGTTGGCGGCCCAATCTCCTGGGCCCGACATTCTCATGCGACTCATCCTTGTCTTGCGTCTTCAAACTGGCGTCGCTAACACCCCGTCCCTCTTCAGATCCTGCTTGACCCCAAGTAGGCGCTAGAAGAAAACGTTGCTGAAATACCTCTGCATCTTCCCATGTGGCCAACTCCGGTGGTGAAGAAGACCATTTCACCAAGACTTAGGCAATCATTGAGGCTCCCTGATTGATCAAGCGACGCTGCAACACAAGCTCGGGTATATGAAGAATATGGACGGTGAAAGGTAACGCTGAAAGTACCTGCATCTTGGCTCCGATGACATCTTTCAATTGTGAAATGTGAAATACTGGGTGAATGGAACTTGAGGATGGAAGCTCCAATATGTATACCACCAGCTCCAACTTGGATGGAAGCTCCAATCTGTATACCACCAGTCCAATCCGCTCCAAAATGCAAAACGGCCCAAAATACTTGAATGCCAACTTGTGATTGGTATGGACTTCCACTGAAGGCTGCACACGGGGTTGCAATTGCAAGAATATGAAATCACGTACAGAGAATTAGCGCTCAGATCAGTTCTTGTCCGTCTAAGACTTCATGTGTTGTTGAGCCTAAAGGAGATGCTGGTGCAGCAGGCGGTTCATCAAAGCACGCTCATCGAGCCAGGTAGATCATTCTGTTACCTGACATGAATCTAGCGCCTCATTCTGTTACCTGACATGAATCTAGTGCCTCAATGCTCAAATGGTGCAGACTTGTGCCATACAGGACTTCGAACGGTGACTTGTTCAATGTGGAGTGGAACCTCATGTTGTACCAAAACTCAGCTTGTGCGATCCACTGACTTTATGACAAATAAGTTTCCACACATTGATTTAGGCGCTCAGTCTAACCATCCATTTGTGGGTGGTAGGCGGAGCTCATTCGCAGCTATGTGCTGGTCAATTTGAACAGCTCTTCCCAAATTGCGCTCGTGAATATGCAATCCCTATCAGATATGATGGAAAGCGGTAAACTGTGTAGCTTGTAGATATAGTCAAGGAATACCTTGGCAATTTGAGATGCGGTGAAGGAATGCGCCAGATGAATGAAATGGCTGTACTTTGAAAATTTGTCAATCACTATCAACAAGGCATTAAAGTGACCAAAATGAGGCATTCGTTCGACAAAATCAAGAGATATAATCTTCCAAGATTGGGTAGGAACAGGTAGTGGTTGTACCAAACATGGGTATTTAACGCGATCTTGTTTCGTATGTTGGTAAGTTTGATAGGAAGTCACCAATTGATGGACTTGAGCTTTCATGCCATGCCAAGCAAAGAGCTTTTTAATGCGATGATAGGTAACTGGAAAGCCTAAATGGCCACCACCAGAGGCTACTGTGAAGAGCATGTATAATGCGTTACTATGAAGATCATTTATAGCGCACTGCTACAATGCTTCATTGCAATGTTACAAATAGCGTATAGCGGTAGGGGTTCCGCTTAGCGTGTAGCATTATAGCGTGATATATCAGCTAATAAAGGTTAAAACATATTATGAATATTTACTTATTTTATCATAATTTTGTATAGTCAGATTTATAATCAAAACACAAAGCACATTGATGAAGTATGAGACAGATAGTAGCAAATGAAACATTATCAATAAAAGTAGACAAATAAGGTCTATTGATCTTTTAAGCTCAACTTCACCAAGATAACAATGCATCAACTTAAGTTAAAATTCATGTCCCACAAATATCAAACATCTGATTCACCACCTCCTGATTCTGGGGGTGAGCTCCCTAACGACTCCATCTCAAAATCTTCATCTCCATCCTCGCAAAAGCAGATTGGCATTTTTTGATGGCTAGGGTTTCAGGTTGCCTGGCTCCACTTCACATTTATGTATGTGGCCATTGGGTTGGGTCCTATTGAGCCAGAAAGGTCGAAAACCTGACCGAAACACAACTTGACATATATCAGTGATATATTGGTCTTGGTGCCAAGACCAATATATAGCTATAATTGGCGATAAATAGGAAAAAAGTGTGAATTGTGATATTCTTGCATTCTTTTGGTGGCAGCCACTATTCTAACACTATAGCGTCATATCGCCACTAAATCACCGCTATTTGCAAGCTTGCTTCATTGTTACCAATCCAGATGCAATTGTTATACCGAATAATGCCTTGATTGAGAGTATATCCCTTGACTCCAGATTAAAAAGAAGCTAATTCCACTAGCAATTTGTGCGCGAAGCCACGAAGGCATCACATCCTTGTAGCTAGTGAACACCTCAGTTAGCCAACTCAGCTGAAAGTAAGAAATGGCATTTAGCTCAATGTCAGGTCAAAGTTTGCATGATAGTAAATCTGTGGCACGATTGGTAGTTCCTTTCTTGCACACAATGCAGTAATGAAGCCCCAATAGCTTGGTGAAAATCTTTTGCTGCCACGGAGTATGGAGTTGATGTTCCTTGAGGTGAGCCAAGCTACACTGATTTCTATATATGGTGAATTTACCTAATTGCAGATAGGAATACCACTGCTTGACGGCCACCAGGATTGCCAAGTATTCCTTTTCGTAAGTAGAAAGTCCACGAGTGCGAGGCCCCAATGACTTACTAACAAAAGCGAGTGGGCGTCCGTTCTGCATAAGCATCGCGCCGACGCCCAATTCACTTGCATCCGTCTCAATGTGAAATGGCTTGGTAAAGTCTGGTGGAGCAAGAACTGGAGCCATAATCAATGCCTGCTTGAGTGCCAGAAAGGCTATCTCCGACTGTGATGTACAAATTAATAACTTGTGCTTGCGCAAGAGATAAGTAAGGGTCCTACTAATTGACCCAAATTAGCAAATGAATTTGCAGTAATAGCTACCCAAACCCAAAAAGATGCACAATTCCTTGATGGAAGATGGTGTTGGCCAATCTCGGATTGTCGCGATCTTCGATTCATTCATCTAAACCCCGTCAACATTGATCAAATGTCCTAGGTAAGTGATTCACTACTGCGCAAATGCAAATTTGGACAATTTGACATTCCACTGATCCACACAAAGAAGTTGTAAGACTTGCGCAATATGAAGCATATGCTCATCGAAGGAAGAACTGTATATGAGAATATCATCAAAGAAAACTAGAACACATTTGCGGAGCAATCCAGGCAGTGTAGTGTTCATTGTGCCCTAAAATGTGGCCAGTGTGCTCGATAATCCTAATGTCATGACGCATAATTCATAATAGCCAGTGTACATGTCGAGACTGGTTCAAGAAACAAACCAATCTCATCTATGTGTTGAGCCCAGGAATCAATCTCAACACATAGTGACTTCATTGATGATAATCATTACAATATCCATACTTAATCGAATTAATCGTCTTACAAAAGAGACCTTCAAGGGTCAAGAACCAAATAAACCACAATGAAACTAAATGAACTACGAAGACTCTAATCCTTTACGACTCTTCCACATGCATCATCGACGTAGAAAGCATCTTAGAACGATCCACCTTCAGCGTACTCATCGATACCTTCTCCAACTGAGTGTTTGGTGATAGCAAGAGTGAGCACTTGCCGTCCTCAATAAGTTATGAATGAAATAGTATGCATATAAAAACTTGATAAGAATAAGGCTAATATGGCTCTCTTGCATAAATCAGCATTTAAGTAAAAATATTTGAAAAGAAATAATAATTAAGTGAATAACAAACTACCTCAAGATTACATCCATCTTTACTTAACAAACAAACCAACACCTCAACCCAAAGTTTCATCCACTAATGTTTAACCATCAATCATAGTTCCACCACTATGATTTACCATCCTCAACTATGATTTTCACCATCACAGTTGACCCGAGTATCCAAAACATCAAGTTATAATCACGGTAGGTTTTCAGTGCCGCTCGTGACCGTGAACACGGCTGGATATTCAGCTTTAACTTTGCAAAGGTTGTGCTTTATCCACAAGATGTTGGCCAACGAAGAACTCTTACACGCTACTGAGGTGTGCGCTAGGAATCCACTACAAAACCTTTACAATGCCCCCTCTCAGCACATGTGCCGTGACCTCAACAACGGAACCCTCTTGCACCTTTCAGATCCCAAGACATCGTCCATTCACCGCTCTTCTGCCTGGTCTATACTATGCTAAGAGTATGCAAATTACTTGGCTAGGCCTGTCTCATACAAGGCTTGTGGTTGCACTGTAAATACAGAAAAATCAACCCACGAACCAGTCCTTAGATTTGAGCAAGAGTACCACTTTCCCAACCATACATCTAATCATACTACATGCTCAAATTCCTGTACCATGTTGCTAAAAAAATTATTCCATCATGTTTTATTATTGTTGCATAGGACCATTATCAAGTTCATGGAACAAATATCATGATTACCATCCCAAAGCAAGGCTAAGCATCATCTATCCATCCATAACCCAAACCATACTATAGAAAAGGATGATAAGGAAAAAACTAGGGCAAAACCTAATTCTTGGTATTCCTAATAAATTATTAGAATGCATATTTATAAAATAAAATATTTGTAAAACTAGAATAAAAATGATTAAGAACAAAACCTACCTTCACTGAACTCAGTTGGATGTTTAAAATCCTAATCCTACAGACCTTCTAGCTCCTCCTGAACGTTGGCGTCTACTCGCAACATACGCGGAAAAACAACAACACATAAACACCAAGATCCAAAAAGAATCAAATATCACACAACAAACATCATCACATATAAGATCACACTATTCTGGACAATCTGGCAAAAGAACGTATCAGAATGGAGCTACGATTAACAAGTTATGATTTTCCAAATATTAAAAATGGACTAAAAATATTATCTACATATGAAATTATGTTGCTAGAAATTTTCTACGATTTTTCCAAAGTCATCTATGATTTTCTAGGCCTTTTCTGGAATTTTCTAGCATTTATTTGAATGATAAACCTATTAAATAGAATAAAATAAAACTATAAAACATTATTAAACATCATCATAAATTAATTTTCTAATTATTATTATTTTCAATATTATTTTTATACTGAAAACTATTTATTGCGCTATGTATACTATTTATGACGTTTGCAAAACAATTAAAACAAACAAAAAGAAAAAAAAACGCTAACTAGGTTGCTGACTGGGCTGTCAACGCTGACGTGGCGTGACACATAAGCACAAGCGCTAACATGGTCAGGTGACTGGGCCTGATGATGTGGCATCGGCTGACAGGGACTATGTATGCCACGTGGTGCGCTCTGATTGGTTACCGAAGGGGTATGCGATCTTCTAATCTACACCATCGATCTAGATCGGATGGCTCACACTCGCCCGCTCTCGGCTCCGGTGGAACAGAGGCGGTGGCGGCTCCTCCCGCGGCGGCACACAGCTAGAAAGTCGTCAAAATAGCGCTCCGATGGACCAACTACTCAGATGAGCAGCGGAAAAGGTTCAGGTGAGCACGGGGAACTCACCTAGGGTATGTGTCGGCCTCGTAGAGGCTCTAGAAAGGCTGGTGATGGCGACAGGTGGCGCCAAGCTTTAGGGCTCGTCGAGGTTGGGCTCTAGGCGTCAGTTTTGCCTCAGCGAGTTGGGCAAAAGCTTTGCATGTTCTGAGGGAGGTCTAGGAGTGCATATTTATACACAGGAGGCTTCCTTATCTCCAATTTCGAGTCAGATTTGAAAATGAGAGGTGGCGGCGATCCAAACTCCAATCTGGTGATTCAAACGCGCTCGACTTCTATCTCTTAGGCAAAAGATCACACATAGCCTCTGGAATCTTTCTCCTTTTGATCCATAGCTTATCTCCCACGCATTCTCATGAATTTGATCGGGACTCCATATGGTCGGCGGACTCCTTTGCGTGTTCATCTCAGACTTGGCTCAAGCTTTAGCAACATCAGCGCGGGCTCGAGCTTCTAAAGGCTCTGGCGATCTCGTTTGGCGAGTGGATGCTTGCTCTCTGGCTTGGACACGCAACGACGCTTGCATGATGGTGGCCGGCTGCTGCTGCAACGCTAAGCTGAGCTGAAGCAGAGAGGGAGGGAAAAGAAGAGAGGGCAGGCTGGGCTAGCTTAACCGAGTGGGCCGAGAGGAGAGAAAAGAGAGGAGGTGGGCTTCGACCTATACAACCAAAAAGCTTTTCTTTTTCTTTTAATTTTATCATTTCTACTCTATCATGTATATACACATGTATATTTATGAATACAGTGTATATACCACCTATATACTTATATTAGCTCATATAAACAAGCAATCAAATATATACACATTTATACATATATAGACATTCTTTTATAGGAAAAAGCCCTCATTGCCTATATGTATTTATACATATAACACACATACTCACATATATTCCTGGACTCAAAGACAAACACGCCAACTCCATTTTTCTCTGAAACTTTAGTTAGCCATGATCATAATTGCAACACATATACATGCTCGTGCAATCCACAAATCAACAAACCAAAATAACAATATTGTCAATCACTCGTCACATATAAACCTAGGCACATTTCAACTTAGTTTCTTAATATGTTTAACTATGTGTACTTGTATGTTATACATTGTTTATGTAACAGTGTGCGCCTATATGTTATAATCTGTACATGTAACTGTGTGTACCTGTATGTTATACGTTGTTCATGTAACTGTTTGCTTATGTATTCTACAAATTGTTTATATTTGTTTTAAATGCATATATGGTGCACACCCACCGATCCCCGAGCTTCTTGACCCTGCAGTGGACAAGAAGCACCATAGCTTCTTATCTGCCGTTCACCAGACCAATTTAGGAGTTTTCTGACCACGTGGCCTCGGGGAGCTACCTCGATCGTTGGAAGTATCAGAATGTCGATAGTTACTTGTGCATAATTCTGATTATTTATTTGTTTCATGTTCTACATTCACTTAATATTCCAAATGATACAGCTTGACAGCAGCTAGACTCTTACCGCTTTACCGTTTTGTGGAGGCCCAATCGACAGAGAACCCTGAGGCAGACAAGAGATGACTCTATTTTGATCGCTCGCTAATCGCTACACTGGTCGACTAATGGAGGTCTGAGACCCACACTTTCCACCTCCCATGCAACGAGATGGCTCCGACGTTGTAGGACGTATCCTACCTCTTAGGCTTACCTTGCGCCAAAGCCGCCATTGGAGTCATCAATGTGGATGCAGACTGGATCGATGTCATGCTCATGCAGTATGGCATTTTTCAACGGAAGGACGGCACACTTGCCTACGTGCCTGAGTTCCTATCGGATTCACATGGGCCTGTGAAGAAGTGGATCCTCCAGTTCTAGGTACCTTGCAATTTACATTCCTATTTACTTTACAATTTCCAAGACATTTTACTCGTCAAGATTTACATTACTTCAAGCGTGCATACATCCATCCGGACACTGGTACTTACTCGGTCGCGTGGCACTTGGAAGCCTACTTGCTTTGGTTGTTCGGCTGGGCTTTGTTCACCAGTGGCCAAGGCCACCTAGTGTCAAGGACCCTTCTTTCGTACATGAGGGGGGTCGTAGATCCGAAGTCTGATGATGTCCCCCAGTTCAGCTAGGCCTCCGCTATTCTGGCGACGATGTATCGGTCCTTGTGCAATGCGTGCATGAAGTAGGAGCTGCGAGCCACATATGTCGGGTGCCTATTCTTGCTACAGTTGTGGTCCTACGAGCGATTCACGATCGGTCGGCCCATTGTGGACTAGTCCCATACCCTGAGGAATTGTACGGGGAACCCGAGGACGGGCCCATATGGGCTCGATGTGGTGTCAACGTTGGGTACGTAGGGAACATAGTTCTGCTTTACTTATCTAATATTTTAAGTCAGGCTTCATACTATTTTTTTCACAACTTCCCTAGGCTCAAGAGCAAGCCCACAGCATGTATGAGCTTTTTAGGGTGCAGTTCGACCGTTTGGGTTCCACATGATGTGGTCTGAACCCCCTACATCCATTCGAAGATGCATGAGCGTGCTCCTTTCGTTCTGTCTCCGAGGTGCAGACACAACGAGGACTACTGGCTTACGAAGAAGCTGCTAGTCTTTGACATCTATGTCAAGCAGTATTCACCCCACCACGTGATGAGGCGGTTCAGGCGCTTCCAGATGTTCCCCCTCATCAATGTTCGCACTATTCAACCCCACGTTCATAGGTAATTAAAATCAAATATATAATCCATATCATTCGTATCATTTATAGTCTATGTAACATGGTTGATCTGCAGGTATTCACATAAGGGGCAACAAGGTGGCACCCTCTGGGTAGATCGCTTGGCATGATATGTCTCGACGTGGGACCATGCCCTTGAGGATGTCGTCAAGGAGCCTCGTCCTTTCGCCGACCTGGTCTACGAGGAGTACCTGCAATGGTACATCCCGTGCACTCATACACGGGTCACCTACACCCCATATATTGTCCGACCGCACATCGCTTCGACTACATAGGCCGACTCAGGCTATTGGGACAAGGATGCTGCATTCGCGGTATGTTTAAGTAACTTATCATTTTTGTTAACATATAATCCTATATGAACTGCTATAAATTGAAAATCATGTTTCACATTTGTTTCAACATTCTGATATCATATACGATATTCAAAGGGACACGGCTGGATCCATGGGACGCCTTAGGCAAGGTATGTAGCTTAGTGCGGCAGATGTAGCGGGATTTGTCGAGTCAATTTTCGGCAAAACCGCTGTAATAGCCCAAATTCCTAAAACCAAAAAAATCAAAAAAAAATCAAAAGAAATTAAAAAGAGCTTTGCAAATTTAAATAAATCTATAAGTGTGTATGTGCGCTTTATGCATATATACATATATGTGAGTATGTGTGTTATATGTATAAATACATACATGCAATGAGGATTTTTCCTATAAAAGAATGTCTATATATGTATAAATGTGTATATATTTTAGTGCATGTTTGATTGCTTGTTTATTTGAGCTAATATAAGTATATAGGTGGTGCATAAATTATATTTATAAATATACATATGTATATACATGAGAGAGTAGAAAAGATAAAATGAGAAGGAATAGAAAAGCTTTTGGAATGAAAAAGGCTGAAGCCCATCACCTCACCTCTCCTCTCTACTCTCTGATCCGGCCAAAGCCAGCCCAGCCCACTCTTTCTTTTCTCTCCCTCTCCACTTCAGCTCAGAGCAGCGCCACAACAGCAGCTAGCCACCATCGCACAAGCGTCGTCGTCGTGTCCGAGCCGGAGAGCAAGCACCCATTCGCCAGACGAGATCGCCAGAGCCACTAGAAGCTTGAGCCCGCACTGATTTTGCTAAAACCCGAACCAATCATGTGATGTGCGCTTGAGTTCATCTGCTGGCCGCCTGAAATCCAAACCAAATCCACGGGATAGCGATAGAGGTGAGCAATGAATCAAAAGGAGGAAGAATCCTAGAGCTATGCACGAGCTTTTGCCCAAAAGATAGACCTGAGTGCATTTGAGACCTCAGAATCGAGTTCGAATTACCGCCGCCTCTCATTTTCAAATCCTACTCGAAATTGAAGATAAGGAAGCCTCCTGTGTATAAATATGCGCCCGTGGACCTCCCTTAGAACATCCTGTAGCTTTTTCCCAACTCGCCAAGGCGAAACCAATGCCAAATTCCAACCCCAGTGAGCCCTAAACTTTGCGCCACAGGTCACCATCACCAACCTCTCTGGAGCCTCTCCAACGCGGACACGTGCCCTAGGTGAGTTCCCCGTGCTCTCTTGAACCTTTTTCGCCGCTCGTCGGAGTAGTTGGTCCATCGAAGCGCTATTCCAGTGAGTTTTTGACCGTGCACCGCCGTGGGAGGATCCGCCGCCGCCTCCGTTCCGCTGGAGCCAAGAGCGGGCTAGTGTGAGCCGTCCGATCTATATCGATAATATAGATTACAAGATCGGATACCCCTTATGTAACCAATCAGAGCATGCCACGTGGCTTACATAATCCCAGTTAGCTAGTGCTACATCATCAGGCCCAGTCATCCGATCACGTCAGCGCTTTTGCTTACGTGTCATGCCATGTTAGCATGCAGTGCCTAGCCAACTTTCTTTTCTTTTTAAGTTTTTTATTGACGTCATAAATAGTAAATATTGCGCAATAAATAGTTTTTTAGTATAAAAATAATTCTAAAAAGTAATAATAAATAGTAAATTAATCTTTGTTAATTTTTAATAATGTTTTATAAGTATATATAATTATGTTTAATAGTTTTAAATAGTTTTATAATACAAACAAATGCTAGAAAACTCTAGAAAAATCCCAGAAATTCATAGATGGCTTTGGAAGAATTCTATAAAATTCCTAGCAACATAATTTCATCCATAGATAATCTTTTTAGTCATATTTTAATATTTGAAAATCATAACTTGTTAATCGTAGCTCTGTTCCGACCTATTCTTTTGCCAGATTGTCTGGAATAGTGTGATCTTGTATGTAATGATTTTTGTTGTGTGATATTTGGTTCTTTTTGAATCTTGATGTTTATTTTTTATTGTTTTCCGCGTATATTGGGAGTAGACGCCAACGTTTAGAAGGAGCTAGAAGGTCTGCAGGATCAAGATTTTGAAGACCCAACTGAGTTCAGTGAAGGTAAGTTGTGTTCTTGATCATTTTATCCCAATTTTACAAATGTTTTGTTTTATAAACATGCATGCTAATAATTTATTGGGAATCCCAAGAGTTAGGCTTTACCCTAGTTTTTCCTTTTTCATCCTTGTCGCCATAGTATGTTTAGGGTTATGGATGGGTAGATGATGTTTTAGCCTTGCTTTGGGATGGTAATCATGATAATTGTTCCATGAACTTAATAATGGTCCTATGCAACAATGATAAAATATGATGGATTAATTTTTTGTAGCAACATGGTATAGGGATTTGAGCAGGTGGTATGATGAGATATATGGTTGGAAAATTGATAGTCTTTCTCAAATCTAAGGACCGGTTCGTGGGGTGATATTTTTGTGTTTACAGTATAACCACAAGCCTTGTATGGGACGGACCTAGCCAAGTAATTGCTTACTCTCAGCATAGTGTAGACCAGGCAGAAGAGCAGTGAATGGACGATGTCTTGGGATCCCAAAGGCGTAAGAGGGGACTTCCGTTGTTGAGGTGGAGCGGCAGTGAAACCTTAGCGGGTAGACATGTGCTAAGAGAGGGCATTGTAAAGACTTTGTAGTCGATTCCTAACACACACCTAGGTAGTGTGTAAGAGTTCTCCATCGACCAACAGATGCTCGAAAAAACAGGATGAAACGTCTTGTGGATAAAGTACAACCTCTGCAGAGTTAAAACTGAATACTCAGTCGTGCTCAGGGTCATGAGTGGCACGAAAACCTACCATGCTTATAACTTGATGTTTTGGTTAGTCAGGTCAACTGTGATGGTGGGAATCATAGTTAAGGATGGTCAATCATAATGGTGGGAATTATGATTGAGGGTTCAACCTTAGTGGATGAAACTTTGGTTGATGTGTTGGTTAGTTGGTTAAGTCAAGATGGAAGGAATCTTGAGGTGGTTTGTTATTCACTTAATTATTATTACTTTTTAAATGTTTTTACTTAAATGCTGATTATGCAAGAGAGCCATATTAGCCTTATTATTATCAAACCTTCATATGCATATTGTTTCCTTCATAACTTGCTGAGTATGACAAGTGCTCACCTTTAATATCACCAAACACTCAGTTGGAGAAGGTATCGAGGAGTACACTGAAGGTGGATCGTTCTAAGATGCTTTCTATGTCGATGATGCATGTGGAAGAGTCGTAAAGGATTAGAATCTTCGTAGTTCATTATGTTCCACTGCAAAGTTTAATTGGTTCTTAGACCCTCGAAGGTCACTTTTGTAAGACGGTTTATTCGATTAAGTTTGGATATTATTATGATTATCATCAATAAAGTCACTATGTGTTAGGATTAATTCCTGGGCTCAACACATAGATGAGATTGGTTTGTTTCTTGAACTGGTCTCAACAACCGCACGGGCCCTAAAGCTTACCTCATGCCGATCCACCGCAAACGTCGTCGGTGCCCCTTCCAGGTCCAGTGGGTCATCCAAGTGGTCTGATGTGCAACGACCTCCATAGGGGCTAGCATCGACACCGCCACTTCGACCACGTGCTCTAGGGCCGATAACAATGGGTACAACGTTTTCATATGCATGTCGATTAGAGATATTCTTTTCTTACCAATGCATTTATTTTAAAAAATATGTTGGGTGCACCTACACACTTAATGGTGCAGACACCTTCACCGTTAACTGGCCTCTCAAGTAATGGGTGCAAATATACTATCTCATTTAATATATTTAATAGTATATCTAATATAATCATCTGTCTGTATGTTACTACGGTTATGAAGTCAGGACGTGTGCATCTGCACCTCCACCATTCGCACCCTACTTCGGTGATCAAGTCAGGCCATCTGTAGCTGCCCTGCATACCATACAAGTACAACATTGCATTTTTACTATATATTCATTTTCACATTTACCGTATGCAATAAATTCATCTATGTTCGCAAGCCTCTTGAGTGATTATGTATGGACGACGGAGACAGCATCACAGTTGTCATAACTAAGTCAAGAGGATGAGCCTGGGTCAGACCCCATATTCGATGTCGTGAGGTACTTCTTCGGGGGCATCTCATATGCCATCTTCATAGGGTCCACTACTGATGCAACAAACCCAGGAGGAGGCCTCCACGCCCATGATCGCTACGAGGCTTACCAGGCATGTTGTTCCACCGAACAACCTAACCTACTCTAGGGGCCACATGAGGGCGAACTAGCGGTAGCGGTGACAGAATCATGATGGTGAGAACAGCCGATGGCAGCAGGGGAGACAGTAGTAGGATTTTACCTTTGCTTTTGTAACTTAGATGTTTGTTTCATGATGCATCTTCGATTCGCAAACTAGTTAGTTACTATTCGATTCGTACATGTCTACTTTCTATGTTTTACATGTTCAAAGGTTACTACTTACTATATCATTAATGCATTTCTTAATCCCATGTGACCGTATGTTGCCATCTTTTCAGGGAGATGTGACCCCTTGCTGTCAGCTTTTCAGACTGATGAAACTGCTCGCTGCCACCTTTTTAGAGCGATGTGACCACACGCTGCTAACTACTTAGAGTCTAGTGACCAGTCGCTACAGGAAGACATCCAATGCATGCACTGTCTCCAAATTATATAACTACACTTGGTCCATACACCAACGGTCCCTGCTTATAAAATGGGAGGCCAAGGCAACAAGAAGGTTATGACATCGTATTTTTCCAAAACACCACTACCATTTGATACCCTATACCACACCATGGTTGGCTCCTTATGTAAACATTTCTTGTGGACATCTAAATCCTCAATGATAGCCCTACAGTCTATGAAGAAGACTCATGCAAAAGGTGACGATGTGTTCAAGGAGGAGAACCTGAACAAAGTGATGTCGAATGGCAGGCCATGACCCGATGTCCCAGTTTCATCACAGAGGAATGGATGCGATCGGTAAGATCTGTGACCTCCATGGATCTAAAGACGCACTTGTTAGAGTGTCATCAGAGATATATCAGGGTGTACGAACTAGCCATATAGCAAAGTGTTTTAACAAGTGAGCGCACACCATATTAGCAGTGCAAGGAGCACATTAAGCTACGGTCATAATTATTACATGTCCCCGCTATTTATTAGGTTGCACTTCTAAGGCATGTCTATATTTTTGTACGCTCTTTTTCTATACTAGGTGCTCCCTCATGATGAAGAATTGCTAAACAAATTCATCAAGAACTTTATTATTTTGCATCTGCTCTTCGGTGATGACTACCTACCTTGACATAACTAGAGACGCAAATGTGATCGTTCGAGACCTCCACGCATTTGCGAAAGAGGCGGTGGTTCAAGCTGTCATGAAAGAGGTTGTTGTTTGACAACCACCACAAGAGGACATGCTTCTACTACTTCTGCCACAACCGAATGGGTTGGTTCTAACGATGATGACTTCATGCCAACTCCTCAGAGAATTCTCTAATGACAGAGCAGATGACTGGGATCCTAACTTTGATTATTTTCCGTGTACACCGGCACCACGTAGACCAAAGTCTCTAGAATACGATTACCAATAGATGGGCTGGGAAATAAGGCACAGACAACTTCAAGGGCCATTTCGTCCGTAATATTTATGCTACTAATTGTTGAACTTATTGAATTCAAGGTTGTTTTATCATTTTTAATATATTATCTAAGGCGTCTATGTATCTTAGATGTAGTCTATATGATATTAGTAATGTTTAAATTTTATATACCCATCTCATATACACATATATTCAATGTGGTTTTATTATTTCACTTACATGTATTTATTCTATCTTCACTTAAATATTTTCTAAGATTTTTTATTTTTATCTTATATAATTTCTTGGATTTATATAATTTTTATATAAAAAATGTACCTTGAGCCTAGCTACCCGCCTCCTAAGGGGCGGTTAGCCCTAAGAGGGCAGTAAGACCTACGGGCCCACCACCGTAGCGCTCGGGGTGCCACGGTGTCAAACTCAGGTGGCTTACCGCCCTCCCAAAGGTCTCAGTGGTAGGCGCCTAGTCCCGAAAATTTTCTCATCTAGGTATATTTTTTAATTATTTTGTTTAGAAAATATAAAAATAAAAAACTTGACAAAAACGATGTTTAGGAGCCAGTGAACCACGTGGCCCAAGAGAAGTTACCATGCCAACAGTTGATAAGGCACCCATTTCGGATGCTAAACGGGCCGTTCCATATACGCTTATCGCGGCCCTCGTGAACAGCGGTGTGTCGGCATGCGCTGCGCCGGGCTGCCGGGACATTTCTGGTGCGAAGTCCCCAACTAGTGGGCCTCTCTGGCCCGCATGCATTCTCCAGGGTCGGTGGCCTATCACGCCGATGGATCGATATCGGACGCTGCTGCTCGATCGATCGCCTTCTGCCTGTCACCGCCGGCTGGCCTGTCCATGCTGAAGAAAATTCTTCTCTTCTTCGACAGGCCACCTGCCGGCCGAATAATTTGCCGACTCAGACTACCATTAGAGTTGGACTGCCTCAGCATCCTCAAAGCTTCCCTTTATATTTCGATTCCCTCATTTCTTGGAATGAATGATGGCGAGGTCCTCGTGGGGCGAAGACACCCATATCTTTGTCCAAGTTTGTTGGGGCGTTACTATCACTGATCCCAACTCAGAATCAGGGTATTAAGGAAAAACAGGTCGTTCAATATACATGGTACAAATATGATTGTTGTGCGCAATGAGGGCTTGCTAGCTGTAAGGGGAATTTTTCTTAGTTCTTGCGTTATGGTTTATCAGGATCGTTTATTTGTATTGGAATTCATGTTGAAAGAATAGGTGAAAAAAATTATAGAGTGAATAAGAGAATTAACGGATGAGATTGTATTACATGGACTTGTGGATGACTGAGATAAGCCATGTGTCCACAAATCCATATGAAGTTGCATTTCCCCTTGCTAGCTAGACATAGCGAGTCATTAGTGCCGTGCGAGTCCATGTGGAGTTGCATTTCCCGTTGCTAGCTGGACGCATGTAGACCTGAGCTTGACCGCTTAAGCCTAGCTAGCTATGGTAGTGCCGGCAGCATGCATTGCAGGTAGTACTTGGTACTCAGGACTGTGAGAATGCGCATGCTTTGTCTTGTCGGTGTTCTTGTAAGGTACTCTGCCCGGTGGTAAAGATAAGGACTATTTGGAACGTTGAAATTTAACAAAACAGTTGCATGGATTTTGCCAGATGGTTCAATCCCTTCATGTACATATGGCTGAGATAAGCCATGTATACACAAGTCCATGTGAAGTTGTATTTCCCCTTGCTAGCTGAACGTAGCGAGTTCCATGTGACACAATCGCACAATCACGTGTGAAGCAGAGTAAGAAGACTCAGAGCCGACATGGATGGCTCAACATCCCCTTACACTCACGATGGCGCGATCCCAAGGCATCGATGGTGTCTAGAATGTAGTGATTGTAATGATCGTTGATGTCTTAAGAGTGGGTTGAATAGGATTATTTAAAACTAAGGTTCAAAACCATAAGATAAACTTATTTCAAATTTATATCTAAATTTTATCTAAGTTTATCTAGCATTTCTACTTTACCACAATAAAATTTTGCTCCCTATGAACCAATCCTACCAACTACACACATCGATTTAGAAAAGGTAAATACGGAATAGTAAATGCAAGAAATAAGTATGGAATGTAAAAGGAGTAGAGAATGAAAACACTCAGAATACTGACTTTTTCCTATGGTATTGGTGAATTACCGTCCACCCCCTAGTCCACGTTGAGCCCCTCGCAAGAGCTAATATCTCTAATTGGATAACTCCCATTAGAGCTCCCCACTTGTAAATAGGTCTCCTACTAGGCCTCTTCCACTCAGCATTGTCTCCACTATGGTAGTGCTTCGCCACTCCAGCACAAGCCACTCCTATCGCTCATAAAGTTTATGGCCGCTCCATAACCTTCTCAGAGGGTCTTGCAAGACAAGAACACCACCAAACTATCAAGGTCCCGACAACCACCAAACACAAATGTGAATCACTTACTTGATCCAACACTTGACTAATCACCTAGCTATATGCATACTAGATCTAAACTAGCACTAATCAAGTCCATAATCTTATACTAATAGTCTTGGTCTTTAATGTCCTCAACTTTGGTGGTAAGAATTTCTCTATTGCCCCGTTTGGATCTTGGAATTGGGCCCATAATCTTGGAATTAGAGTTGGACCCAATTCAATTCTGGTGTTTGCTTCATTTGACTATGTGGAAACAAATTGAAGGGCCACTTCTCTGAAATCGACGCATAACTACATAATCCCCTTATCCAATTCTACGGTTGTAACCTCTGAATTAGTTGGATTTCACCCCGTTCATTCCAGCCAACTCGCCCCGTGTCCTCTCGTGCTCATTCTCGACTCAAAATCAATGCAGATTTGCCAACACCGTCACCCGTGCTCGAATGGCAACTGCTGCTGCGGATGTAGCTGGTTTTGCGGTGGATCCGATTCCATTGAGAACATTGAAGCACCGTGGCTTCCGTGTTGGCGGTGGTGGCGGCACCAAGCGAGGCCACATCCTTGGTCTCCATTTGCTTCTTCTTGGCAGCTATCACCTCTTCTTCTTGCTGCTGCCATGGGAGCCTCTTCTTCTCGCGATAAGGTTTGGCTTTTAGTGGTACATAGTGAGCTCATGATGAGGGGCAGGGGTGGAGCTTCTTGGTGACCAAGGTGGGTCGCGGCCCCTCCTAGTCCAACAGCTTTTTTGCATTTCGTAGTTCGTTTTAAGTCCAATATGTCAATTTCTTTGAGAATTTCCTTGAGTTTGACCCCCTGCGACCCAGTTAACTTCACCGACCCCTACTGACATTCGGCCCAAGCTCCGCCTCTGGTGAGGAGTCACCGGAGATGTCCCCGATGGTGGCATCTAAGTAGCAGCCAGACCTACTAAAGCAAGAGGGCAACACTTTCTTCAAGAAGGAACACATTAGCACCGCCATCAACACCTACACCGGGGTAAGGGTAACACCCATCACCCACCAAAAAATTTTCTACATAATTCGCATGCTGCTCTTGCCATTTCAAGTTGTTAGGAGTGGACTTTTTTACCTTGTTTAATCGATGCGTTGTGGAGTTATCAGTGAGGTCTCGTGCATTCAACAGATGGCTGCAGTGATTTTGGTGCGTCACACTGATAAATTATTTGTATTCTCTCAACTGCTTCCAGAGTACAACTAAGTAGTCATGTCTCGGTAATTTGATTTGTGTTGTTGGCATTGCTGGTCAGGATGGTTAATTGCTCCTCTGTCAAGTTATCTCACATTTATCTCAAAAAATGTTGTCTCGCATTGAAGACAACTTTCTGTTGATGTAAAGCTTGTTTGTGGGCAGCTGGGTGGTGTGATTACTTATTACACATATTGCTGATGTCATCTAGACTCTGGAGTAGTTCCTTTGTTCCAAAAGGAGATGTCTGCTACCTAGCTAACAATTGCTTCAATACAATGCAAATTGGTGACCATACCCAGAATGGATGGAAACCACATATTATGTATGTATGCATGTCGTCATTTATCATGTTTGGACTTGTTTGCATTTTTCATGTATGTTGCGAATTTGTATATATTTTGTATCTATGCTCATGATGTTAGCTTCCATGTAAAGTGGTGGTTGTTAATGCTAGAGAAATCAATGGAAGAAGGAAGCAATTCCAAAATGGCATATCCAAATAGGTTCAGGAATTGAATTGGAGCTATATTCCAACAAGCAAATTCAAGTTTCAACCAAACAACAGAATTGAAATCACAGTCTAATTCCAATTTCATAAGAAATGGAATTGCTTCTCTAATTCCATGAAAGAAATTTATTTTCAGGAACCAAAGATAGCCTAAAGTTTATGTGTATGCTCATGAGCTCTAGCACCTTCAAATAGCTGAGTGGGGGTGAGGGTTCTATTTATAGCCCAACTCCTAAAACTAGTTCTTACCTCTCAGACCTAGAAAATTATGAACACTGGATGATCCAATAAGCATATTTTTCTTAGCACCGGAACATCCGGTGAGTACATAAAACTTCTAGCAAATCCTTTGGTGTGCTCATCAGAACATCCGATGAGTATACTGTATCTTCCGGTGAGAACAATGGATCATCTGATGAGTGTTGGCCCCTGGACTTCTTCAGTTCATCCCTCGTTGGAAACTTGTTCTGGTGTAACCTTCCGATGCACATCGGAACTTTCGATGAACCTTCCGATGTTCACATCAAATCATTCAATGAGTGTAATGCGATGTAGACTTTATCCAATTCAATCCAACTTTATCCCGACTTCAATAGCTTTTCTTCCATGATGTGTTGGGTCTTCCTCTGGTCTATAAGGACTAGCTAAGCCTAGTGTGTATCACTACTAGGTAACTAACATAAACACATTAGAACAATCTACTAAACTCAAACCCCTTTTGTAGTATGGTCAAATAAAACAAACTTATACACAAGTGATATTCCTAACACCATGATCACTTATCTAAACAATAGGTCATTATATCTTCATGGATCTCTTTTTAGGCTTTCATGTTTAATCCTTTGAGATCCTTGGGATGTGATTGGATGTTCGCATGGGAAATTTCACGTATGGACAGTATATGCAAGCTAAGTGGAGTTATATTTGTTGAAAAGATGAGTGCTTGCTTGGTTGTATCTGACTAGACATGCTGAGCTGAGTTTCTGTTTGGTTGACCGAGTCTATCACATGAGCTAATGAAAGAGTTGAGATTGTGATTGGTTGCTTGCATGAAGGTGATTTTGTGACATAGCTAATTTTTCTTGGGTCAGGCCAAAGACGTATATTTGCATCCGTCGGGTCACACTGAAGCAATAGATGTGGGCAACTAAACACACTTGTTTATGAGATTATATGCTTCCGCCAAGCCAAGATCTCCAAATACAGACAATCAATCACACTCTTGATACCCCAAGTATCCATGAAACTAAATTTTTACACACTTGAAAGGGATCGGTAACGTCCAAAAAGGGGAGTGAATTAGGACATGTAAAACTGATCAGCTCCAAAAACTACACAAGATAAACCTATATCAATTTCTATCTAAAAGGCTCTAGGTTTATATAGAGTGTCTACTCTACTGCTCAATAGGGTTTACAACCTAAAGCCAATCCTAGCAAATTACTCTAAAAAGGTAAACAAGCAAAAGTAACTTGCAAGTATGTAAATAAGGAAATGTAAAAAAGGTAGAGAGAGCAAACTCGGCACAAAGGAATTTTAACCTATGGTATCGATGGTATAAACGCCACTCCTAGTCTACGTTAGAGTAGCCACCTAGGATATTACTCCCGGTCGGCACCCATTCACGACCCTTGAGCCACCTAGACCTCAAGTAGGTTGAGCCACCAAGCAACAAAGGCATGGCTCACCACAAGCCTCTCTTTCGGTCACTTGTCGCCGTCTTCACTTCGGAGCTTGAGCCACCATGGAAAGGGTCTCAGTATCCTCGTACAAGCTTCTTGCTGCCGCGCCACACAAAGTTGAAGGGTCGACAACCTTGAGCCACCATGGCTCAAGGTGTCGGTGAGTCACCATGACTTCAAGGTATCGGCGTACCACATGGTACAAGGTAGAATCACTCCTTAATCCCCTCTCTGTGTAGCAATACCTAGCAACAACTCTCTCTAAGCTTAATAGCACTAATCACTCCCTAATTTTCTGCTAATTGACTTGAATGATCACTTTTATCACTTTGGAGCCTTGAATGTCTCCTTAACTATATGTGAGCTTCTCTGGATTATAGCACACTCAAATGACCGAGTGGGGGTATATATAGCCTCAACTCCGCTGTGGGGGAACCGTCCAGATAATATTCTAGTTAATCACCAAGTTGATCATCTACATAATCATGACTTCAACGATTAACTAGAATATCATCCCGGTAATCCCTGCACGTGTTTTATTCCTAAGATCGGAACACATGCTTTTCCAACATAAACAATCACAACCAATCTTAACAAAGAGCGAGTAATAAAATCATATTACAAGTTCTTAATCATTTACAAGTTTAAAACAATTTACAGTAAAAGAGATCTAAGAGGATACTAAAATTAATCAACTCCTAGCCAAAAGAGAACTACGCAGCGAAAACAAAAGCTAAAGACAACAAAATATGGGTGAAATCATTTGCCCTTAGACTTCACCCCAAAAGTGTGACCTCCAAGTAGTTTCGTACTCATTCTCGCCGCTAGCATTAGCGGACATGAAGTAGCCAAACACCGCCTCTTCCTCACCTACAAAACCTATAGAGCAGCTGAGTACGAAGGTACTCACAAGATTGAATCGATATAGGGTACATATAACTAACCAAACTCCAAGGATTATGCATTGGACCATTAGCAAGAAAAAAGGCTGCAAGGTTGATTAAAACATATGTGCCCCCACCTAGACACATATGTGTGAGCATCTAAACATAACTAACACACCCCTTCCAAACCTGTAACTATCAACCTGGACATGAGTGTAAATGGAACCATAGTAATACATCAATAATCAGCTATCAACATTACCCAACATACTACCCATACCACCATCTCACATTCGTAACTCTATAACTGATGCAAATGGATAGATGCATGCTCATGACCAAGAGCGCAATAATTCAAATTATTTTTACACCCTTCAGGGGGTACTCTTTTACCTACACGACTCAAAGACCATACGGATCACGTGTCCACAGAGACCCACTCGAGGGGGTACTCGTGTCAACCTTTCCCGATAAGCGCCAACCGTTTGATCATGCGTTAATAGGTGTGGAGGTCATCCAGAACTACTCCCGGAGCAAACTGGATACCCCTACAAGACCGCCCGCTCACACCATCGACTTGCATGCCAAAGGCCACAGCTACAAAGGTATTCGGCTTATCGTTCCCATATGTGACATCTAGTAAGCACGGAAAGTGCTAAAGCCAACCGCACCGACGGACGGTGCTTAACCGATGCAAAGCAGTCTATGGTGCCCAGGCTCCTCTCTTGAACTACCCGATGAACTCCTCCGAGGCAGAAAACACTCCTAATACCGCCCACATCTCATCTCATTCTCACATCTCATCCAACCATCGACATCATAATCAATATTCATGAGCAGTAAGTAAGCCCTAAGCTCAAGAACAATGGTTGCACCATCGTTGGACTTCAACCAAGGGCCTATGTATTACTAAGCATTTCAAATAACTTTCAAGTTAGACATCAACAATGTTATCAAGGCTACAGGGATATGGATCATCAAATAACCAAGGTAGGACAATGCATCACATAGGTTCTACCAATATAAGCCCGACATCGACTCATTGAACATGCAAACTTACATAAAGAATAATTTATCAATTTTAGACTCCACAATCCAAATCAAAAGGTGCAATATGTTTAGATGCTTGCCTTGCTGCTCTGGGGTTTGCCTAATACTTCCCGCACAACACTCGCAAAACTTCGAAAGGTTGGCATTGCATTCACTTTCTTGGAGTGTTTCTAAAGTTATTTGGACAATATTCACCGAGCTAAACTCAAAAATACCCCATGGATTGGATCTAGACTAGGTTGACCTTGGGCCTAAATGACACAAGGGTCAAATTGAGCTCGAAAACAACAGAGAAACGGTAGGGGATAGCTCACCTCAGCTTATGGAAGCTTTCTATTAGATTAGAATGCTTTATGGAAGCTCCAATTCACGAATCGATTCCTAGAGTGGTGGTGAACCTTGCGGTCTATGAACGGGTCTCCGGCGAGGGAGAAGAGGGGAAAACTTGGGGAAGTCCTCCGGGAAGTTCGTGGGAGTTCCCACCTTCAATCTTCGGCATTCGGACGCGACGAGTAGAGCTTTCTTTCTTTCTCTAGGGTCGGGGGGGGGGGGAGAGGGAGAGTAAGAGAAAAGTGAGAGGGAGGGAGCAAAAGAAAATGATCGATCCACTTAATCCGAGCATCTGTGTGCTAGCGGTCAAACCACGAGCTCGGGTGGTCAGACCATGGGAAATCCATGTGGCAACCCACATGGCAGCGCACCTGGCGGTCAGACTGTGGGTAACACTGATCAGACTGCGAGGGGGTTCTTTTGCTAAAATTTTCCTTAGTCTCCCCTCATCATCCTCTTTCTATTATTTTCCTTCTCCAAGGCATGTAGGGATTCCCTTGCATCGGTGCCATACAATCCCGATCGATCGGCCTATAGAAGCAACCAAAGAAGAGCTCTTGGCTGAACCCTACACCCTTACGGATTTGCTTACCTCAGAAGCGTGCGACTGTGTCGAAAGTACTGCTGAACGCACCCTACTCGAGAAGGGGGCAGCTGAACGTAGAGCTATTTTGACTTGTCCTGGTATTGATTTTGAAGTAGTCATGCTTCCAAAATAGCTTCTTGGCCTCTATTGTCGTCCCTGCAATTCTTTTTCTGCCAAACACGCAAGTTGGAATAATCTAGGAACACTATCGTATTCTTTGTAATCAACTATGTCCTGAATTTCATACCTTAACCCTCCATAAAAGCATGTCATTACAGCCTCTTCATCCTCAATGATGAGCAATGTTGGCCTGATCTTCCGATAGGTAGTGATAAGTCGGTGGGTGGAGAACTCGACGTTGATGATCCAAAGGCTTCGACCCGAACAGATCGTCTCCCTTGCAATCACTACACCACAGCTCCGATGGTTACCAACCGTGTCGCACGGTTGACCTCGCCAAGAAGGCTCAATCCCTGCAAGCGTACCGAGAACACAAGCAAGAACGTAGAAGATGCAATCTGAAATATTGCGAGTTGAATTCAAGCACTCGAAGTCGGGGTTCCACAAACACTTGCGGCGGCCTAGTCGGTCCGGAACAAGAGCAAAAATCTCACAACTGTGTGTAGATCAATATCTAAGCAAAACCCAACCCTAATTAGGGCGGCGACTAATGTATATGAAAGACTAGGGTCGGCCAAGGACCCCTGGACGCGTCCCTAATGGACTCCAACACGTTACATGGCCCAACGGCCCAAAAGATGGTGGTGCAGCACCCTGACAGATTCTGAATGTCCACTTGTTTCGACGATTTCCGTTGACTCAGAAAGAATTTGGACATGGGACTAGTACCGTTGGAAAGCTTATCTCCTTAGCTTTCCAACCATGTGTAGAACGTCAAAAACGAAGTCCGTATGCGTCCTGGGAGACGATTTGAGTGCAGACTGGTCCTGAACTCCGAAACGGACTCGAACTGGATTGGGCCTCCACCTTGGCTTGGGCGCCCTTGCTGTTCTTATCCCGTGTTCCTAAGTAACAATACATCACAATTATTCAGTAGCATCCCATCCTCATCAAAATATAAAGGAACACTAAGGAACGAGCTCAACTCATGATTTAGTTGACTTGCACGAGCTCGTGTCAATGGACCTATTGTTGGAGGAATACTCGGTGTGTGTGTATCCGAAAGAGTGATATCCTCATCACTCAATAATATCACAACGCAACATACTAATTTCTAGCTCCTGATAATATTCTTCTAGGATCTATCACCTTGGTTTAAGCGCTGCAATTTCTTACGCAAATCACGTTTATAAGAGGGTTGAACAAATCTATTACGCATAGCAACCTGTAAAGCATTCCATGTGGTAGGCGCTAATCCATTGATCATACTATATTCCACCAGATAATTGTGAATTCTTTAAATTTACTAGTGGCTTACCTCACTCTATGCACTTCAAGAACTAAATGAGCATTAAACTTCTGTTCAACTGTCATCTCCCAATCTAAATACTTTTCAGCATCATAAGCACCCGCAAAATATGGTATGATAAACTTAAACTTAGCAAATGGATCATCATTAACACGTAGGTTATGTTGCTGAAAATTATTACCTCTCACACCTTGATGGTTGAAGTTTAATCGGTCTCATTGTCGTGCATCAAAGGCGTCTTGTTCTTGCCTAAAAATTTCATTATCTGTGACGGACTCCTCTTGCTCATGGTTTGCGCCACGAGGATCCACATACCTATGGTTTGGTGGCTCATTAACCACTCGATCAAAGCATGTATTGAGCATGACAATACTATCATTAATTCGTTGCAATATAGTGTTTATCTCCGCAAGCTTCTTATCGAAGTCATCAGTAATAGCTTGTCGATGATCATTCAACACTATTGTGAGTTCTTCCCTCAAAACACACTCATATGCATCCAATGCTTCTCCTACCATGGTTAGTCAAAGATAGAAAACAACGAAAGATAAATTATCCCTATCGACTACTAGGTGGTGGAGGTGGAGTCACACACTCTCAAGTGTCTTACCACGCTCTTGCAAGTGTTCTTACCAATCACCGCAGTTGGCATAACCAGTGGCTGGTTCGTGATACCTTATCGGGTGCGAGTGAGGTAGTTGCCAGGGGAGAATCCGTTCTGATCGAGAGAAGGTGTAGCTTGGACATGTAGTATTTAGTAGCAAGGAATAGCAATAATTGAAATCAGATTAGCAAAGCTGAATAAAAGTCCACAATACTCGTCACAGTTGCTAGCCCAAACACGTTCCTAGAACTAGCTCAAGCAAGTCAAAAAGTATAACATACACAACCACAATGGAACAAAATTCGCAATGTAAACTGATTCTTTTTTTTAATTCTCTCTCTTTTTTGCACTCTTTGCTTCTTCTTCTTCTTTTTTTTGCACTCTTTGCTTTTTGCTTGCTTTTCTTTTCTTCCTTCTTCTTTTTTTTTTGTGAATCTAACACAAACTCAAAAACTCTTCTACTGTCTTTTCTAAAACCAATGAGGTACGTGAGTCACAAACTTTTTCTGGAGAGCAGGGGTATAAAGGTAATAAAAAGATACTCTCTTTGTCTCTATCTGAACTTTGGCTACCTTTGTTTCAGCTATGGATTGATACTCGAATTTTGTTGGACAATGCTCGATATGAAGGGTGTATGGGAGTGTCTGAGAGCAGCCAGAAACATATATACTCGACTAGACTATGGAGGCAAAATCGAATGGATAGTCGAATCCGAAAGGATGGTTGAATCCAACTAGTGGTCAAACCCGAAGAGGTGGTCGAAAATGACTAATGATCGAACCTGAGTAGATGGTCGAACTCGAGTAGATGGTTGAAGCGACTAGTGGTCGAATATGACTTGATGATCGACTCGACTACTGGTCGAACTCGAGTAGATGGTTAAAGCGACTAGTGGTCGAACAAGACTTGATGATCGACTCGACTAGTGGTCGAACTCGAGTAGATGGTTAAAGAGACTAGTGGTCGAACATGAGTTGATGGTTGACTCAACTAGAGACACAATCTAGGCTATAGCAAACAAGACCAGGCCGGGATACCCAACGACTATAACAACGAAGACTCGACACTAAAAACTAGAACACGATGACCAAGACCAGCAACAAAGACACCGACGATGGACTCAAACTCAACAACACGAATACTGAAAAAATTGTGAAGGCATAAAGTGGTTTGGACAGCGAAAAAACTAAGATCTAAATATTTTTGTGGGGCAATTTTCTGGACTCTAGGTAATTAAAAACGACGAAACAAAGGGGATAACTGAGATTACCTAACAGGCAATCGAGGCTCTGATACCACTTGATGCGTGTTTGCCCGATCTTCTAAAGGTAATATGATAAGTCGATTGGTGAAATTTAGACATTGATGATCCAAAGGCTCTGACCAAGACAGATAAATAACCCTCGCGACCACTACACCACTACTATGTGGTTATCAATCGTGCCAAGACACAGCTGACCTCACCAGGAAGGCTTTTCCTGTAAGAAAATCGAGAACACAAGCAAGAACAGGTAGATGCAATCTGAATATTGCTAATTACCAATAAAGTACTCGAGTTGGGGTTCCACAAACTGAACAAGCGGCAAAACTATATAAAACAAAATAATCTAAATAAAACCCAAACCTAAACTACGATGGCTACTGTGTATATATAAGGGGTACGTTAGGAGGTCGACCTAGGGTTGTGCAACCATAGAAAAAGACGTACATAACTTGGACTCCGACCCCGACACGATTACAAGACCCAACTAGGTCTAAAATGGTGGTGCAACAACTAATTTCTTTGACTCTAACTAAACTATAAGGATATTTAGTCGAGCTTATATCCATTGGAAAGGGCTCATCGTAAGCTTTCCAGAGTGTCCAAGATTGCCTAAAACGGACTTCGTATGAGAGAGTTATGCTCGTTTTACTAACGTGTTGTCCTGCGACTCGACCACGACCACGACTAGAGCTTAGCCTCGAGTCCGAGTAGACTTGGCCTTCTAGGGGTGACGTCTGGGTAAGGTTGTGGTGCTTCTCCCATGTTCTTAAGCAATAAAACATCATAAGAATTTAGTAGTAATCCATCCAATGAAGCATGAACATCAAGGAATAGTAATTGGACCTTGTATGATTTGAGGAATATTAATAGTATTGATCGTATTTGAAGGACCCATGGCTCATCACCGCCCCTCTGTTAGTGTACATGAGCATTTTCCTCGCTCTCACCCACGAGTCTTAGACGCTCATCATTTTTCCTCCAGAGGCTTTGCTCGGTGTGAATTTTACCATGACATATATGGTTTTGGTCCATGTGTAAGAGCCTTTGAGTCCCAGTGCTTTAACGGACCATGTTTTCCTCGTCGTGGTTCTCACCCCCTAGCGTGCTAATGTTGATCTGGATTCACCTACTTTCACTGCTTCAAGGTGAATGACCTAGTACTGGATTCCCAAGGGATTTCTAACCTCAATACTAAGCTATCCACCTACTATTCTTCTCATATGTAGGTGGCAGGTCAAGACCTGGAGAACAAGTAGCTCATTGACTTCGGTTGTTCGTGCCATATGACTGGAGATGCATCATAGTTCTCTACCCTCACCCCGATGAAGCGGAACGAGTACATTACTTTCAGGGATAATCGGAAAGGAAGAGTGAAGACTAAAGGTATGGTATGGGTGAATGAGAATTTCACTCTCAAAGCTATGGCTTTGGTGGAGCATCTAGGATACAATCTTCTCTCTGTATCTCAGTTGCTAGATGAGGACTAGGAAGTGTGTCTCAAGTTCTTGATTCCTCTGGCGCTTTAATTTGCCGAATTTCTAGAGTTGGGAGAGTTTTGTAGCTGATTTTTCTGAGTCTCTTTATTATTCTTGTTGTTTGATTGCACAACCTTCTTCTGAGCTTTGGATGTGACATACCAGACTAGGGCACATAAGCTTTGATTTGCTTACTCGTTTGGGTGCCCTAGGTTTGATATGAGGATTGCCCAAACTCAAGTTTGAGAAGAACATTTTTTGTGCTCCTTATCAGCATGGCAAGATGGTTGTCGCTCCTCACCCACCAGTCAATTTAGTGATGACTGAATGACCAGGAGAACTTCTTCATATGGACACTATTGGTCCTTCCCATGTTCATTCTGCGGGCGGGAAGTGGTTTGTTCTTGTTATAGTTGATGACTTCTCTCACTACTCTTGGGTCTTCTTTCTTGTGAGCAAGGATGAAGTGTTTTCACACTTTCGAAGCTTGATTTTGAGATTGTTCGAAGAACTCTCTAATGCATTGAAAGCAATTCACAGTGATAATACCACCGAGTTTAAGAACTATCTCTTTGATGCTTTCTATCTTGAGCATGGCATTGAGCAACACTTTTCTGCCCCATGCATTCTTAAGCAGAATGGCATGGTTGAGAGGAAGAATCGCACTTTGGTGGAGATGGCTAGGACGATGCTCGATGAGCATATGACTCCTAGGGAGTTTTTGGCTGAGGCCATTAGCACGGCGTGCTACATCTCCAATCAAATTTTCTTGTGTTCGATCTTGAAGTTGGCTTCTCATGAGTTGAGTTTTGGGAGGAAGCCAAAGGTTTTGCATTTGAAAGTTTTTGGGTGTCATTGCTTCATCCTAAAGTGTGGCAATCTTGACAAGTTCGAGTCGCGTTCTTCCGGTGGCATTTTCTTAGGGTTTTCTCTTCATGGTCATTCTTACAGGGTATTTAATCTTGACACTAACAACATCATGGAGTCTTGTGATGTGACCTTTGATGAATCAACCCCTTGTGCTAGCCCTATCTTTGAGTGTGCAGGTGACCAGGAGATGAGTGAAAACATCTTTGTAGATGGTGATCTTCTAGCTTTCGGGGATGATGAGGATGATCCACTACTTCCTACTACCACACTTGCTCCCGAGCTGGTTCCTGCCTCTTCTATACCTACAGAGGGTTCTGCATCCTTACTTTCACTTCAGCTACTTTCGAGCCTGCAATAGCAGTGTTTGAGGGGGATATCATCTCGCAATGCGAAGCTCCTCAACACATTCAGCGGTGATACCCTCCATAGATGATGATATTCTTGGTTGTAAGTGCTTTGGCGTCTAGCCTTAATCTGATTAGTGCCTTCATGAAAGACACTCGGAGTAGTCTAAATCTCCCAGCAGTACGAATGTGCTGAACCCTATCAACTTATTCTGACTCATGTTTGTGAACAAAATATTTCTGGCCATGTTGTGACCTCATACTGTTCGATTTGAACCTGAGTCGTGCGAGCAGCAGGGATCTCATAGTTGGAATCAACTACCTCCCAAATTGCACTTCCTTGGCTCAAGAGATCAGCCTCCATGCGCACCTTCTAGTACGAGAATCACGGCCATCAAATAGCGGAATCTTCTCACTTCTCTCCATGTCGCCTACGGATCACAAAGCCGGTTAAGGTCATGATCAAACCAACTCTGATACCAATTGTAGGAACGAGATTAACGACTAGAGGGGGGTGAATAGACGCCTCAACAAATTTCTTGCGAAATCGATGGCCTTCTCCTATTTGGATGACCCAACGCACCTCAAAACTCAAGTGGAAGCAAAAATAAAGAGAAGTTTTAACAAAAGAAAATTGAGGCAACACGACTCCACGGATGGTATATGAACCATAGGTTCTATTTAAGATCAATCCATATGTCTTAACACTCGAAAGATCACAACTTTCAAAGAAACAAGAAAAGATGAACACCGAGCAACGAAACTCTCCAAGTTTATTTTCTAGAGGCAAGGGAATTCAAGACCCCATCACATAGTGTGTGCATGTGAATTTTATGCCTCTAGTAACAAGAAGAATGACCTCACAAGGTGCTGAAATTTCAGCCCAAAAACCAAAATGAAAAAAATAAAACTGAAAAACTTGCAAGGGAACCAATAAAGGGAAATTAGAAAGAGGGGAATTCAAGAATATGCAAAAACATAAACTTCATTACTCAAAGAGATCAGCCCTATTTTAGGTGGAATACAAAGATTTATCTCTCAAAACTCTCACCTATTACATAGGCTAAGCACTCATCATTCTCTTCTCTAAAACCCTAGCTCTAAGCTCTCAAATGGGTGGCACAAGATGGGCTCAAGTGGATGGTTCAAACTCTCCTATAGCCCTACCTCTCTATTTATAGGTCTAGAAAACTTGACCCCTAAGTTTTCTAGCTTTTTCCCAAAATACCCCTCTTTTGTAGTTCACTTCTACCTACCATCAAGGGCATTTTGGTCTATTTTCTTCTCCATTCATCGGACGGCCATGGCCCCTTCACGATATAGCTTTGCCTTGATGCAAGCTTCACGGTGGTGCCACGTACTGCTCCAGTCCTCACATGGTTTTGAGGCCAAACCGCGAAACCGCCTATACGCTTCTCAAAGCGTGACTCACTGTCTTGCTTACACCTTAAGCAAGCGCTTCGATGTCGACACGTGTACTCCGTCATGCGATCCTGACTGCCGGCATGTCTCTCCCACTCCCGATCCCTTGGGCCACCTTGTCATTTGCACCGGTATCCCCTTCACTTGACTTTATCAACACGCCATCTCCATCCGTCTTCAATGTTTTGCTTGACCTCCACGTGTTCAGTTAGGATCACCCTTGACTCTGTCCGGCCTCCTTGATCGCCTGGCACCAAGCACTCCGCTTGACCCCGATCATCCCACCGTCAACCGTCAAGTTGCATCCATCACCTGTACACCATGAGATATGCAAACACATATCTCCAACTCTAATTTCAATTACTTCATAATCAATATGCTCAAATGAAATCCCAAATCAATTCAAATCACATCAAAGCTCATGCAAAACCAAAGATTATCAAACCAAATAAATGACAATGCCAGTCACTCATCACAAGTAAACCAAGACACATTTCAACTTGATTTCTCACTTTGCAAGTTGTGATCTTTCTAGTGTTAAGACACATGGATTGATTTTAAATAGAACATATGGTTCATATATCATCCGTGGAGTCGTGTTGTCTCGATTTTCTTTTGTTCAAACTTCTCTCTATTTTTGCTTCTACTTGAGTTTTGAGGTGCATTAGGTGATGCAAATAGGAGGAGGCCATCGATTTCAAAAAAAAAATTATTAAGGCACCTATTTACCTCCCTCTTGTCATTAATCTCATTCCTACATAGTCCAACTTTATTTTCTTTGCAACTTTGGTTAGTCAGAAACATCATTGAAATACATATATATGCCCATACAATTCAAAAATTATCAAATCAAAATAATACACTTGTCAATCACTTATCACAAATAAACCAGCATACATTTCAACTTGGTTTCTCCAGAGCTGATTTGCAACCACTCTATAAGAAATGCTCCGGTATTCACTGTGCCCATCGCCGGATTATCTGGCGTGTACTTCAACCTTTTCTTTTGAGTTGCAATGGGGTGTGTAGTCTTTCTAGGCGCCGAAACATTCGGCATGTACAAAATTCTTAGCGCTGGATTATCCAGCATATAAATTTTTTGGACTTAGAGATAAAAACGTCAACTGCATTTTCTCTGTAACTTTAATTAGTTATGATCATAATTACAATACATATACATGCTTATACAATCTAACAATAATAAAACCGAATCTACAACCTTATTAATCACTCATCATATATAAACCAAGATATATTTCAATTTAGTTTCTCAAACGTATAAAAGGCAAATAATATATAATTGATAGTATTTTTAAAAATAAAACATGATCTAACTTTACATGGTGACTATTTAATCCATTAGATAGACTATAAAAAATTATCTAAATTTATCATAACTGATGACTTATATGTAAGTATAATAATACGTGGGGCATGACTCTTCATTTCCCATACCAATAGCACGAGCATATGCATGATGGCATCTATGATGTTTGAGTACTAAGATCAAGCCCAAGGGAGTCCCTTTACGGGTAGATTCCTGTCGTGAAGGGATTTCCATTCCCTAAACGCTTTTAACGGTTTCCCTTCATGGTTCCCTTCACGACGGGATTCCCAGGGTCATTCCCTTTAGGACGGGATTCTCTCTCCGTTCCCTTCGCGATTCCCCTCGAAGGGAAGCTGTTGGAGATGAGAGAAAATAAAGAGAATAGGAACGGGGAAGGGAATCGGAAAGGGAACGAAATAAAGGAAATATGGTTGGAGATAGTCTTAAGGAAAAGCATCTATGAGACGCTGGGTTTAGAAAAAGTTATGCATGTATCAGCGGTGGATCAAAATAATCCGCAGAGAATCTTCACAACTCTTGAGGAATGTAGATTACAACTCAAACTATTAGCTGTTCGAATAAAGTATTGATTGGTTGCCGAGTGCGAAAAATCATTCCATCCGAGATTCGTGAAAACAAAAAGTTAATGCAAGAACATTGGTGCCATCTTATACATAGTCTCACATATTAATACATAATTTTAAGATAATTTAATATTGTCTTTTCAGTTGTTTTATAGTAATTTTATAAACCTTTAATTTGTGTGAGGAACAAATTAATTGTCTTTATAGTTGTTCTATAGTAATGTTACAAAGCCTCAATTTATGTATAGAATAAATTAATGTTGTGAGTTGCATCGCTATAACAACTTTAATAACAGTGCAGGAGTAATCTCATAATTCAAATTTTAGTTTATAAAACGATTACTTTATGAGACAACAATATTTTTTTTCATCCTTTTATCCTCTAAATCATCTAAATGAAATGACTGACGTATAACAATATACTTGACTTATCTATGTTCTCTCCCCTCCTCTCCTCTCTCAACTTCGGCCTCTCCATGTCGAGAGAGGATTTTGCACCGGGAGTCAAGTTGTGGTTAAATTTAACTTTTATGTTTATAGGGAGATGTTTTACAGTAGCCTAACTAGTACAAATCTATACTTCTTTATAATTTATCAGATGTGACTGATCTAAAAAATCTTCACCATATCCAACTTAATTTGACGATCACTTATAAAATTAGACCCATTTTTATTCCTAAGTAATATCAATCACCCTCTAATTAACTGCATAAACACCTCCTTCCTCCTCCCATCCCGACTTGATTAAACGCCTCCTTCCGCTCGCCAATGCCGCCCTTCCTCTCCTCCCCTTCCGTTCGTTCCAATCTTTCACAACACCATGGTGTCGTGCGTGGCTGCCATTGTGCTCTCCGGCGCCCATCCGACGTCCCACGCTTCTGCGGTCGTGGATACCGCCAGTTGCCGCGCGTGGACGTAGCTTAGCCTCCACCGCTGCCGCGGCACTCGTGGCCTGATCGCCCGCGCCTCCTACCGCCGCCCCTCCTACAAGGCTGAGGCAGGCGTACCGGTTGGTCCTCTTCTTCTCCAGATAGAGATCCCCGCGACGCCGCAGCCACCATCAACAGGCCACCCTCTATCGCGCGGGTCCCGCGAGATCGCCATCCATGACTCAACCTTCTCGAGGCTCTTCTCCTCGACTGCGGCCGTCGCGCCCCACGACGCCTGCGTCTCTAGCCTGGGCGGCTCGGCGCACTATGCCTGGATTCGCGCGGCAGCCGAGGCGGCCCCTGCGCCCGCGCCGCCGCAGGATAGGAGGACGAAGAGCTTGCGCGCTACATGCACGTGCAGGTCTACTTCCTCTCTACCAAGTAAGCAGGTCACACCGCGCCCGTGCTCGCGTGATAGGTGTTTGATGATTTCTCTGTTAGGAAACGTTCTGTGCTGCCATGCTATTTTTATGGTGGTCACGCCCAATTGGTTCAAGGAACTAAATTGATGTGTTGTTGTTTGATTTTGTGGTAGCATTGATTTGAAGAACATGCAGGCGGGGCATGGGAGTGATATCGTACCTCCATCGACCCGTGCGCTCTACATTGCGCTCCGCTATTCCGAGTTCCTGCCTGAGATTATGGTTAGTGATTCCAGTTCAGCCTCACTTTGTTCCAGGGCCAAGAGATTCTGTAATCAGCTACTCTTTAAATAACATTTGGTCACCTATTGAACGTGAGGCTGTAATGTATAACCATTGTCCTGTGCTTCAGAAATTGGTTTCCTTGTGATCTTTTGTTGATATTTATGTAGGACATTGGAGTGAAGGACACCAGATTTTGCTATCGCTATGTGGTCGTGTTCCAATATGGTTCTGATGTGATTTTTAACATTGCTGATCATGAAGCTGAATACTATCTTGATATAATTTGGAAACATGCTTCCGGAGATGAGAAAAGATGGTATGTCCATACAATTCCCTTACTGGACCATATAGATTAGCTGCTAATTAGAGAAGTTCTGTTTACTCACCTTCTGTGTTCCATTATAATATTTGTATGAACGGCAAACAGTCCAACTGCCTTCTAGAATATTTGGAGCTTCTGTTTGACAAAAGTCGTAGAACTTAAACATAATCATTCCGCGTCTAAGCTGTGCGTTGGATGTGATGCATTATAGGCACCACTAACACATCATGTCACTTAGAGCCATGCAGCTGTCTTTTTTTCATAAGTAAATTGCCAAAGCTTTTCTTTCACTGAGACTAAAATGGAACTTTGGTATACAGCCCCTGGAACTTCCCCTGCTTAATTATTTTGCAAATATGTAGATTTAGAGTAAAACATGTATTACATTGACGACATCTATTTTGAAATGAATAGATTATGCAGTGGTTGAGAAACCATCCTTGAAAACATAGATGAAAGAAGGTCTTGATTATATAGTTCTTAAAAGTTTAGACACGGACGGGATTCGCATCAATTCAAGTGTTGTTGGTCAAAGTATCGCTCTTGATCATTATATTCGGTGGATACTGCAATTGAGCAAAGCTAAAAATCTTTTGCCTTGTGGTTGTAACATTGAAGCTTTGTTCTGAAAGTTCTAATACACTAATTTTGATACGTTGATGATATGGTTGAGAAATTCACTGGAATTAATCGTGTCAAGGAGAAGACTGGGGTGTCAAGGAGAAGACTGGGAACTTCACTATGAAAAGAAAGAAGCTCTTACAACTTGTGGGCAAGGTTATTTCGAATCTTGCAGGTGATAACAGCAGACTTGGCCTTATCGACAGGTGTCTTGTACACTCAAACATCGTATTTCCTTTCTAGGATGGCACGATGAATAATGGATAGTTACCATAACCGGGCACTCTAGGGTTTCTCGTAATTCTCGGGGCATATATATATCTTCAGTAATAGAATCCCTAAATAAAAAAAAACTACATATAGGTACTCAAGACGTCCCGTAATTAGGAAGGTTTATCTTAAAAACAAGAAGAAAGAATCCAGAGGATGTATGACACCCCATATATATACGGAGGGAGGGAACCCGTAGAGGATAAGTGATACAAACCCATACAAGTCGAACCAGAGAAACACAAGCTAATAGAAGCTGAGCAAGAAAGTCGTCGACTAGGTTTATATCCATACAAGCTAGCTACATACCTCTTGTAATAAGTTTAGATCAATATAAGATAAACATGGCGTAAGATTATTATCCTTAAAAAGGTACGAACTTGTGTAAAAACACATGCGTGTTCCCTTGTGATTCTTCTACTTCAAGCATCCCCTATTTCTTCAACAAGTCCGTTAGATTGGCAATTCACCAATCATCGACAACTGGCACCCTTCGTGAGGGTCATGAAAAAAGGCTTTGAAGAATCTACACGCGCCCTTCATGGGGGTCGATTTATGAATCAATACACTCAGGATTATGGCATCGAGTTTGAACCACTCGGTTGACAAGACAACTGTGAATGTCCAATTCACAACAAGTCGGGATCAATCTCTGCAGCTTCTGACAATATAGATTGTCAAGATACCAACCCGAAGCAATCTGATGGAGCATCCATGATGGATCTGGACACCTTCTCTAGTGGAGATTACACCTAAGAAGTTTTCACTATCGGAGACAAGGATAATGATCTAGGTTATCATGACGATAACCCTACAAACGACCAAGATCCTTCGGCTTCGGCGCAAGGCAATGGTCAGCCCTAGGTGGGCACACCACCTCCAGTCCTTAACAGAGCCCTAATATTACCGACTCCTAAACATCAACAGGGGATTGACCACTTTAAATCTATAACTACTAAGAGAATCCTCCTTCTACAAAAGGCCATCATGTGCTCTCCGATCACAAATCTAGCCACACCTAGTCAAATGGGCCGCTCGGCACGGCACGACCCATGCCCATTTAGGCATGGACCTATTTAGGCAGAGCTAACTAATCGAGTCATACCATGTCGGCCCGCGTGCCAGAGGCGCGGTCCACAGCACAGACTGTGAGGCACAATTTTAGGTTGGCCCGGGCACGGTTGTGGCACGACGGGCTGTGTCGGGTGGGTTGGCCAGGCGGCGGCGCGGGGGTGGCTGGTGTGACGCGATAGGGGCGAGTCGGGTGGGCGGCGAAGCAGTGTGCTGGGCGGCCTGGTGTGCGGCCAAGCAACCCAGACAAGCTATGCCCGTGCTAGCCCATCTAAGCCAGGCCGTGTCGTGCCAGCACAGCGTGGCACACGCTCAACCCAGGCACGGCCCGACGCCTTGTGTTGTGCAGCCCGGCTAAGCTCGGTTCATGGTATGCCTAGGCCGTGCCTATATTGGCATGCCTCAGGCGGCCCAGTAGGCGTGGCCTATTTGGACTGCTTTAAATCTGGCTACCCTAGCCGGTAATGATTGGATGAACTCGACGGACGACTTAACAAAGGAGATCATCGTCTAGGCCGAGAACTCTCATCATACCCTAACCAAAAATAGTGTTCATCAGGGCAGACCAAGCAATCCCTCATCATGAAATGCATTGGACTCGTAGAGTTATAACCCTAGGAACAAAGCTTCTCGGGATGACAATTGGGCAAATAACCGCAACCGGACCTTGCCAGTCAATGGTCATCCGATAAATGATTTGCGTGAGGTCATCAATGACCAACGAAGGCGTCCTGGGGCTTCTGAAGAGGCTTCGTCTACCCCCACATCGATCTAATTGGGGAATACCCCGGCATCAATCGAATCGGGACCGATATCCAATCTCTATGGGAAATACTCTCAGGGATGCAAGAACCATGTAAGGCGCCATCAATAGATGTCGGGCCTTCTCTCCAGAACTACGGAACATAAATTGGCCAACAAGGTTCCGGTCTAGGACGATCAAGAAATACAATAGAAGTATAAATCCTGTTAAGTTTCTCCAAATCTATACCACAGCCATCCAACGGTTGGTGGGAATAAGAAGGTAATGGCTAATAACCTCCCTACCGCCCTTGAAGGGTCAATCATGACATATTTGACCAATTTACCGTTGGGAACAATCTACTCATGGCAGCAGCTTTGCAATGTATTCTGAGCCAACTTTTAGGGTACATACGTTTGTCCTGGTACGAAAAATAATCTCTACCATTGCAAGCAGACGAGGAGTGAGACCTTGCACGAGTTCGTACGCTATTTCAGCAATATCCAGAACAACATCCATAAGGTCAGTGACTACGATGTCAGACAAAATTTCACCCAAGGGGTCAAGAGCCGAAGATGCATGGAAGATATTTCCATCCAAGAGCTCGAGATGTTAAGGAGCTCATGAAGATCGTCAATGAGTCTGCTAAGGCTAAAGACATGCTTCTCTCAGTAAAGAAGAAGACTCAAGGCATCAAGCGCCCTCAACCAGGACTCAAGGGTGACAAGATGAAGGCCAAGCGCATGAAGAATGCCAAGGGAGGCAAGGGTATGAAAAATAATTATGAGAAAGTTTTTGTAATATGCCTGAGTCCAGAGGAGATACAACACCCCCTATAGGGACCCTGCGGAGGACAAGCGATACAAACTCATACAAATTGAACTAGAGAAACACAAGCCAAGACAAGCTAACATAAGCCTATGCTACCTACACATCCCCTTTGTAACAGACTTAGATCAATACAAGACAAACACGACATATGGTTATTATCCTCGTGGAGACCTAAAACTTTCTAAAAACCCCTATGTATTCTCTTGTGATTTGTTTACTTCAAGTATCTCCTATTTCTTTAATAAGTTCGTTAGATCGGTAGTTCACATTATCGACATGATGGCTCCGTACAACATATACAAAGTTAAGTATTTTAACACAAACTTTGTTCTCTCTTCTAATGGATGGAAGGGTGTGTCCATCCCATGTGCAGGATTGTGCTATAGTGTGTAATTCAAGATGCTAGATATCACATGTGTATATTGGATTTCACTGTGTTTCACACACATGATATTCTCTTTTGGAGAAGAACAATCGCATGAGGTTTATGCTGTTTGAAAGTTGTTCCAATGCTTTGAAGAAAGGTTGATGAATTTGATCTTCATACTTAGGAATCGGACTACCATGTCACAATACTCTGTTATAAAAGCATTGTGCCTGCTATCCCTGGATTATATGGTGTTATTGTTTGCTCTGTTTCATTGCCCCATGTTTCTGCTTTGACTCTTTGCTTTTGTAAATGACATATTGCTTCTGGAAACATGCACCTTTTGTCATTTAAACTACATAATTTTTTCCCAGGTCAGAAATTGCTTGGAAAAATGTAAATTATGCACAAATTCTAGAGTATCTGCGGGAGGAATATAAACTGAATCAGTTTTTTGGAAGCCTTGACTTCAAACTGAAATTTGTGGAGGTAAGTGCCTTGTATTCATTGTTGTATAGTGGAATAGCTGATTTTTTTTTAGTTTTCATTTCCACTTACAATATAATTATAACAGCACAACATTCATTTTCTTCAAGAAGTCCAACATAGACGGTCAGATTTGCTGGAGTGGGGTGTCATAATTCTACTGACTATTGAGATTGTCATCTCATTATACGAAATTATCAAGGATTCCAAGATTGTCCACCCTCAACTGATAACTTATCATCCTGTTATGCTAACTCCAGGCTCTCCCTCTCCCTATCTCCATGCCATATTGATCTCTAAACTTAGATGAAAGCAGGTTGGGTTTGTTCCTACTTCCTACCATAGCTTACCTTCCCGAGTACTCTGGAGTTATGAGGATTGCATCTTTGAGTTTATTTATCCTTTGGTTCCAACTCACTGCTAACGAAAAGTTCCTCCCATTTTCCAACGCCTAATGATTTTTGGGCTATCAGGGTTTTTGAATTTAAACAAAGTATTATTTTTCATTGCCGTATTCATTTCAGACAGGAGTTCTCAATACATGCTCTTGGCGACAACAACAGGTTCTAGGTTTTAACGTAGGACTGTGTTACGTCCAAGTTTTGGTAAGGCTGAGACTAGCAGGCAGCTGGTTGTACCTGATGTAAAGGATAAGAAAAATTATATCAGTACTTAATGGCATTATTATTTACATCTTCCCTCCCTATCACAGTTCTTTGTAGAAATATTTTGCGTGGGAAGCTTCCCTTTGGTTTAATCGTAGTTCTACTTCACATCTTGTACCAGAGTGACGATGTAAGGTTCTGAATCGCCATAGGACATCAAACATCTTGTAGTTATCACACATTCAAACGCAATGTTGTATGTAGTCTTCATTCTGAGTTATGGTTAAGTGTAGTTGCCTTACAGATTCATTTCTTTCGAAATTTTTACATGGGTTGGCTTGGTGCCCGAATCGAAAGAGTAATCTTTTTCTTTCAGAATTCCTATGTAAGGTTGGTTACCAACTGATATGTGGTCAAACTACAATGCCATGTGGGTGTTTTATTGTAAATCTATTCCATCGTATGTGTGGCAAATGGCACTACAGGAACAGAGCATGAAAAAAGTCGCATGTACCTGTATCATAGTCCACCGTAGCTCATTTCTCAATTATTTCCTTTGACACAAGCTACACTATGGTGTCAGAAATGGGTAGCAAACAAAAACCCCAGTGTTCACATCCTTGAAAGCTCAAATGGCGACGACACTAGAACCACCACACCCAGCAAGGCAGCGAGAGCCGCCCACCACACCCTGGCCGTGGCACGGGCGCCCGCAGGTGGGGCACGTGCGTCGCGTCGGACGGCGCCACAGCCAGCGGCGGCGATGGTGACCCAGGCGGTAGGACAAGCACGGGCACCTTCATACCGCTCCACAGGGGCGGATCTAGGGCCTGTGCTGGGGGGCTGCAGCACGGGCCCAGCCCAAGAAGCCCAGGAGGAATAAAGGAGAAAATCCAGAAAAAATCTAAGAAATCCCTCTCACATAGCACGGGTCCAACCTAAAAAGCTTAAGAGCAAAAGATCTAGCACCCCACCCTAACATGGGCTGGATCCGCCACTACCGCTCCAGTAGTAGCCCACGCGACAAACGCATCTGACGACTCCAGCTCCGACCACCCAGGGGCAAGGGGGACCTCTGCCGTCCAAGGACCCGGCCATCGTGCTCCGCGTCTGAGGCACGAATCGCGGGAAGCTGATGTTTCGCAAGGCGTGTGGTTGTGTCATTTCTACGAACACCATATACTCATATATTGATTGAACTGATTTGGGCTTTTGGCACCCCAAACGTTTCATTTTCTCGCCTTGTTTATGTTTAGATTTTTCCTACTGTTTTTAAACTGATTTGTGCTTCATGCCCAATAAAGATTGTTATTTGATGGATTGTGCATGCAGAAATTGTTGCCTTGCTATGTTAGTGTTGGATGATGCGAAAGAGAAAGCTTGCTATTTGGATGATTGTGCTCTCACTTGTAGTGCCATTCTAACTGATGAACTGGTTAGGGTGATAGGCTGTGAAGGTGCAAATAAACTTTCCATGAGGTAATGAGATAGTTTAAAGGTACTCCCTCCTGTCATAAATACTAAGCAAGTAGCAAGGTGAGGATGGGAGATACTGTAAACATGCTTACCACGCTTAGGATCTTATATTGGCTTGTATACTCTTTGCTAAGTTTTCGACTCTCATAACATGTTTGTTATGTGGTGCTATTTCTGAAGGAACAAGGAATTTGAAATGAGTGTTGCTGAAAAACGTGTGTCAAACTTTCATTCGTTAGCATTGAGTGTTTGTTCCAATAGTTCAATACTTGAGATGATGTGTTGCAATAGTTCGACAGTGATTTGCAATGTTTTGTTCCATTGATTCATAACTATGTGACAATTTAGAATTTGAATGGTCGACTTTTGTAAACTTTTGACTTTTTTATGGGGTTTAACGTTGATTGTTGGTTTGTGCAAAACTATTTGTGTTGATAATACCTTAAATATTTGTATTTTTACTAACATATTACATTGAAGTAGATGAATATTGTCTATTAGATATAATGTCTTGTTAAGCAAAAGGTCACTGTTTTTTTAAGAAAAAGAGTGAAAGCAAGAATTATGAATGCATCACATGAATTTTGCAAGAATTTAAATGAGAACGCCAACATAAAACACAAGAACATGTAACTGCACGGAAGCAAATTAATTCGTTATAGGTAAAATCACTCCAATTCTTGCTGCAGGAGATGGTCATCAATGGAAAATGAGCTTATGGTGTTATGTGAAACTTTATCTACCCATATCTTTGTAATACGGTATTTTCTTTAAAAAAAATTATATTTAACGAGTTTTGTTCCAGGCCTATGAGCACTAGAAGTAACATAAAATTCAGTTTTCAGTTCTTGGATCTGAATATTTGGTGACTTTTGGTTTAGGTCGGGATCAGCTATTGGTTTCTATGAAGGGATGTGCACCCACCCAGTGAGGATCTTTGTTGTGCCTTTCTTTGGTTTCCTCTTTCTCCTCCTCCTCTCGCACGTTGTTCTTGCTGGCTCCTCCTCCTCTCGCACGGCATTTCCTCTCCCTCCTCGGCTTGCTGTTCTTCATCCTCGTCCATCTATCTAGCTAGGTTCGTGACATCCGCTTCGCTTGGGCAAGGACTTCCTAGTTTAGTTGCTGGCACGTGAAGTCGGTGCAAGTGTAGCGCGAAATTGAGAGAGAGAGAGAGAGAGAGAGAGAGAGAGAGAGAGAGAGAGAGAGAGAGAGAGAGAGAGAGAGAGAGAGAGAGAGAGAGAGAGAGAGAGAGAGTTTTGGTTCAATTTCCTGAAAGAATCGGCCTCTCTCTCACCTGAGTTTCTCACCAGGATCAGAGCTAGCATTGCCGGAAGGTACGTTGTTTCTTTTGGCATGGTGAGAATTCTGAAGCCCGGCCCGATTCTGCACGTGAGGTGATTTCTTAGCAAGAGTGGGTGTTCTGATGACACAGAAAGAAAACCCGCCGCAAAACCTAGCTTGCATTTCTTGTAATGATAGATTATCGCTTTGGCATTTGTAAGTGCCCAACGAAACAGCTTCTTCACGCTTTGATCGACGAAGACCTATTAGCAGATTTGCATTAATAATTAAGCCACCTTTTGTTAATTTATTAGTTGAACCAACCAACCAACCAAATCCACGACAGCCTCAGAAACCCCCAAACCCCAACACCCCTGCAGAAATTAGGCCGTAGCATTTTTTCAAGCTCGTGATTTTGCTTTTGTTTTTAGACAAGACAACGGTTGTGAGTGATTGGATACAAATTCAATAGCTCATAATCTTTCTTCAACCTTCGGATCCCGTCCACCTCCAGGCCCCACCCCCGTCCAATGACGCCACAGCCTACCTCGTCACCCCGCTGTGCTCTCACCCCTCGCCTCCTGCTCGTCTCTGACCGTCTCCGGCTGCGGCGGTGCCACCGCTCCCGCCACGCTAACCTCTCTATTTTCGTGCTCTTCTACCCCACTCTGACCCACCGGCTATCCTCCGTCACCTCGCCCCCACATCCGCCGAGTTGGCCTACCGCAGCCAACCTTCTTCTAAACCCGGAATCAGTGAAATCCTCCCAAATCCAAAAACCCCTTGCCTAAATCATCGCCATAGCGCCTCGTCGATTTCAGGCGACCGAAATTTAAGAAGTGTGCAGAAATCAACCTCTAATTTCTTTTCTCTTCCACTTATATAAACACTTGCATCTTGCATTGGTCACTTTGATCGACGACAATGGCAATGCCAACGGCGATGGCATTACCCTTTGATGACCCCTGCGTTTCTGTACTTGTACCTGATGGCCCAGAACAGGAAGAAGAGATAGTTCAGCGTGCTGAGCACGCACATGACCCAGTAGAACATCTCTAGGTGGTAGTGGTTCAGGCTCGCCCCCTGCAGCCACGGCTGGTGCCCGCCGCGCCCCGTCGCGCTGTTCACGATCGACACAAGCACCGAGCTCAGGTAGTACCCCAGCGCCAGCGACGCCCACGAAAGAGACGTCGCCAGCGACCGCATCCGCGACGGTGCCTCGCTGAAGAAGAACTCGAGCAGCCCCGCCAGCGTGAACAGGTCCGCCGACCCCAGGAACAGGTACTGGAACGCGATCCAGAAGAAGGTGATGGGCAGCGGCTTCGCCGAGTCCAGCATCCTAGCGTCCTCAGCCACGTTCTTGCGCTTCACCTCGACGACGGCGGCCACCGCCATGGCGACGATGGAGAGCACCAGCCCGGTCCCGATGCGCTGGAGGTGGCTGATGCCCATCTCTGTCCCCTTCACGCGGCGCGCAAACGGGATGATGACGTGGTCGTACACGGGCGCGAGGAGGATGATGAACGTGACCGGGAACACCGGCAGCGACGCCGGCGGCACGGTGAGCCTCCCCACGCGCGTGTCCATCGTCGCCGCCTGCTCGACCGAGAACGTGGACAGCTGCGCCAGGCAGCAGTTGAGCATGATGGTGGAGAAGAAGATGGGCAGCACCATGAGCACGATCTTGACGTCCTCCACCTCCTGCACCGTGCACGCCAGGTGCGCGCACCGCGGCTGGCACCGCACTGCGCGGTTCAAAAACGTGAGCTCCTGCGATGGCTCGGTTGCCTCGTCGCAGATCTCCCCGGGCTTGCCGTACAGGTCCTTTAACTCACTGCTCCCCGTCGGGCTGGGCGCAAGGTCGATGACGGCGCCGTTGCTGGAGCTCTGTGCGCCCCCGCGGCGCGCGAGCGAGGCGGCAAGGATGACCTTGGCAATGGTAGTGAGCGGGCTCCCCGTGGGCACCTTGTTGCGGTAGAGCCTGGAGCCGGCGATGAATACCGGGATGGAGAGCAGAATGGCGATGGTGGAGATGCCGAACCCCCACTGCCAGCCCTTGTTGTCCTCGACCCAGACGGCGAAGGTGACGGCAATGAGAGCGCCGCAGGAGAGGCAGAAGACGAAGTAGTTGAAGAAGGTGGAACGTCCCATTCGCCCCCGCGGTGCGTGCTCGTCGAACTGCTCCGCGCCGTGCGACGGCAGGGAGCCCTTTATCCCGCCCACGCCCAGCGCCGTGAGGTACAGCCCCGCGAACAGCATCGCCTTATCGGACCCCGACACCGGCTCGCACGCCGCGGCGCCAGGAGCCTTGGCGCACTGCGGCGGCATCAGCGACGGCGTCCGCGCCTGGATCGTCAGGATCACCAGCCCCTGCGCGCCATTGCAAACACACCATCAGCTAAAATGGTTGCACTTAAAAATGCAGTTTTTTTCAGAAGAACTTAAAAGTCCAAAAATGCAGTCAAGTGACTGAAATTTTGACTGAAACGTGAAGCCCGTTATTGTTGGCCCATATATCATGGGCCGGGCCGAAATTCTTCGTAGATTGGTAATGTACATGATGAGCCCAAGGACATGAATGATTTGATGGGGAGTTGTTGTAGGTTTCACTGGACTGGATCAAGTCAGTGACGAGACATCAGTCCATCATGCCGAATGATTCGGTAAATATCAAGCGACAGCGATAAAGCAAGCACACGGACGAGGCAAAAGCAAGTGCCTCCGCTCCCCGGCCGTGCGCTGCGTCGCTTTGCGTCCGTGAGTCGGGTGCGAAAGCAGGGGAGGAGACCGACCTGCTGCCATGGGGGTTCAGAAAAATAGCCATGAGGGCAGCAGTTTGACATCGTGTTTGCTTTAATTATGTACTTTTGTCAGCGCTGACTAAAAGCTGCATGGCAAGGGCGTGCCGGGACAGCGATGGTCGGCTCCTTAGGGTTGGACGCTGCGGTCAAACGGTGATCTTTATCAGACCTTGAGGCGAGAGAGAGTGAGCAAAAGCAAGCAGGTTCAGCTTAGCTACTTATTTGCCATGTACAAGCTAGCAGATTACTGAACTAATAACTTGAATGAAGAAACTCCCTATCCTTTGTTTCTTATCTGATATCTTATACGAGAGATGGTAAAAAATTGATATTAAGAAATAAACTTCTAATATATATAGTGTATGTATGTTATTTATTTAGGTCTCTCAAGATAATTAATGGTTATATGTAGTATGATCAAAACTATTATTTTGATTATGTGCTCAACTTTGTTACTTTACAGGGAGAGCAAGTGTTAGTAGTATTTGTGTCATAGAGAACATAAATGATCAAATGTGCAGGGAGAGAGCATAAGAAAAAACTACATATTAGAGCATTGGGAGAGACTTGATTACTACTAGTATATCTAGTTCAACAAAATAAAAACCACTATAAGGGCATGTTTAGGCTACAGAAATTCTTGAAGCTGGAGCTATGGATATATTGAGAAACTTTGATTAAGACATCTTATTCTTATTTTGGACTGAACATAGATATTTAAACCACATTATTTTATCCTATAAACACCAAATTCTATATGGATCTCATGGGCGAAGCCCTGCTATGCCAAAGACAATGTAATTCTTAGGGGTGATCATTTATGTGCTAGTAGTATTTGTGTCACCCGCCTGATCATCCGATCCGATTTATATGCTAATCAGATTTTGAATATCGGATATCAGATCGGATCTTAAATAGTTGTATCGGATTCAGATATAGGGAGCCAGGTATTTGTCGGATATCAGATATCTGATAATAAAATCGGATATATTCGAAGACTAACCGATAGTTATCCGAACATATCATTCAGAGCTTGTAACTTTTTCATACAGAGTCGAATGGAGACGATTTTTATATGGAGAGTAAATTTTAAAAACCTACAACTAATTTGATATATGTTACAGAAAACTATATTTTTGATGCACATTTCAAAAATCTACAACTATTTTAACACATGTTACAAAAAATTATAATTTTTTCATATTAGTTCCACCAGTCATCCTCTATAGTATGTAATATGAGGATTAACTATAGGCTCACTTGTTGCCAGAGGATGGCAGGTAAGTCCACAGTGAGAATGATGCAGTTTTCTGCAACATGTGTTAAAATACTTGTAGGTTTTTAAAATGAGCACTAGAAATTATAGTTTTTTTGTAACATGTGTAAAAATAGTTATAGGTTTTGAAATTTACACTTATATGAAAATTATAGCTCTCAATGAAATCTATAAGTTTCTACTTGATACTTTTTTCATTTGAAGTTATTAATACATTCAAATAATTAATAGAAATTTCAACCAATATATTGGTCACTCATAACTTCTCCGATTTTACTATAACATAACTCATTTTATGGGAGCATATTGTTGATTGATTGTTGTACCTCTAACGTAGTTGAGTTTTGGATACGTGGAATTGTCGAATATATGATGGTTGCTTTTACTTAATATTTGAATAAATATTCGTGACTGATATTATCTACATCGAACTCACATATTCGATCTGTATCGATTCATATCAATGACCGAGATTATCTATATTTATATCTATATTTGACACTACCTTTATCTGACTTCAAATTAAAAATATATATAATATAAAATCAAAGATATCCATTCGTATCCTATCCGTTTCCTGCGCTAGTAATTCTACTCATCTTCCAAGCCGGACACGACTAGCCTACCACCGAACTCTAACGAGTGTCAACGCTCCGTGATTCCCTCGGTAATTGCTCGACAGAATACTAGTAACGTTGCCATCAGCCGTCGAAAAAGCAAAGGACAGTGCGGCGTACTGTAGCAGAGCAGATCAGCCCAGCTCCAGGCGTCCAGACGCCGAGGAAACGCGAATCGACGCGGGAACTGAACTGACGGTCGCTGTCCCGGTCCCGCCACCCTTTCCGGCCGAATGCACCACCGGGCTCTTAGCTGGTGAAACGCGGGCCCGCGCCAGCTCCGTCCTCACGAGCGCGGACCTCGGCGATCCCAAGCGGTTTCTGCTGCCATCCCGGGACAAGACGACCTTTTCTCAGCTCTCTCACTTGTCACCGTGCGGGGAACCTGGCAAGGGCCGTACAGGAACGAAATCCAGTGGATGGACCGCTCCTCCCGTGTGTTCGGGTTGTAAATGTGTCAGGGAATGATAAAAGATTAAGGTGAGCTGGTAATCCTATAATGAGCGTCCAGAACGTTCTGCCGTCACACGGTTTTGGCCAGGTTACGAGCTGTCTGCATGTCTCGGTCACCAAGTCGTTCCGGATTATTTTATCCATTCAGATTCAAGGGAAGTACAACTACGCAGTTCAAAACTGGTGCTCTACCAGCAGCATGTCCCTACCAGCTAGTCTAGCCTGCCGGTCAATCATCGAAGGATTCGACGAGACGATCACACGATCTTGCCACCAGAAAGGAGCGTGGAGATCTTGCCGGACGGGACGCGTCGCACGGGCAGGAGTGGCCCGGATCACCGCGTGCGCGACGGGACGGTGGGTGAGATTCTTCCCCTGCCGACCCCGCGCCCGCGGACTGGCACTGGCTTGGCCGCCGCCGAACCGCGCGTGGGAACGGGATCGCACGTAGACGTAGCGTGGGCGGCCGGCCGGCGCCCCCGAATTGCCATCCACCAGGGAGGGGGTCTTAGGCGGGCCCGGACTGTGGCCACAGGTGGATGGTTTGTTTGGGTAAGGGGGATTTACACATGAATAATTACCATACTATTTAAGTACATATATGTTACAATATAAATATAAATATTAGGTACGATAACATAAAATATAAATTTAAGTATAAAAATATAGATATACTATGAGAATATTGTTGAACAAATACGTCGGGAATGATATTGTAGTTTGATTTTTGATGAAATTCGAAAATAGAGAAAGATTATCCGGTAATCTTCTTCCTAGTTTTTTATTTATTTTTATTAGTAAGACGTGCGTTATATCCGTAGCAAGTAACGATGTGGAGACTGAAGGACAAATGATTTATTATGTGTGGGAAAATATTGATGGATGGAAAAAGTGAATAAATTATTTAAATTATAGATGTTTTTATTAGATGGAAGTAAGATAGGAGAGGAAGTGATACGGGAAATAACTTATGTTTTATAAAGAAAAGATTTTAGTTTAAGATTTTGATTAAAATTTGTACACCTTTTTATCTGCAGTGTTCTACTTTAGGGTCCGCAGGCTAAACATGCATGATAGGTTTCTTCGACCATGTCAACATGCCCTGGATTGTACGATTGCCGATGTAAATGTGTACAACGACTGATTTTGTAGAGTACAATTATACTCAACTTGCTTGTGAGTAGAGAGACTAGCCACGTGATCCACGGCACGCGTCTCTTTTCCCTACATACATCAGCGTCTATCCTACTCATCTCGCGGCCAACCCATACTAATATGCGTACGAACGTTCTGACGGATATTTTCGACCACCAAAGCGCATCCAAGGAAAACCGAAAAATGCCCCACATGTCAGCGACACACATGTGGACGCATACATACCCTGACACTGCCAAATCATGCAAGTATGCAACAAAAGACGTGTGTGATAACGGGTTTCACATGGATACTGTTGCCCTGGTTGTTCTTCCCGATCTAAAAGCGACAGGAGCTAGGGCCACGAATTGCTTGAACAAAGCCCATGCCCTAGACACGTAGGCTGGTGCAGTGACAGCACAATGTATGAACAAGATGACATTTAGTTCCCTTTGACCCAGGGTATCGAGTCAAATCGGCCATGTATCATGTTGGCGAATAAAGTGATGGCTACAATTAATCATTGGCCTTTCCTCCTTAACCCAAATTGCGGAGAGTATGAGGTCCGATTTAGATCTATTTGTTTAAGCTGAAAATTTTGAAAAACAGTTTACAGATTATAGATGGTAAAAAGCTGAATTATAAAAATTAGATTGTAAGAAATTAAACTGTGGATTATAAAAGCTGATGAAAGAAATATTGCTACTAGATTATATAATCCAGCTTTTACAATCTAGATGTTATTTTAAATTACAGATTATAATCATAATCTAGTTTTATAATGCAACTGTTTGTTTCAATTTATAGATTATACATCACCACGGTCCAACTTTTATAATTCAAAACAACAGTGCTTTAGTACACTGTACATTATGGCACAACCACTGTCAAACCTGAATATTTTCTCTGTTCATAAATATATAATGTTTTAAAAAAGATTTAGCCAAACTTTTAAAATTTTACCTAACAATAGAGGTTGAAAACCTTAAAATCATAGTATAAATTTGTCTCGACAAATACTTTCATATATTCATAAATTCAATAGATTTTAAAATAGTAATCAAATCTATATATTAAAAATTATAGATTAGAGATTATATCTTATTTAAAATGATATATATTTATGACTAGAATGAGTTCCTCACTGCATTGTACTAAGTCAGAACATCGTGCAAGTGATCGATGTGGAGCGCTGCGCGCATCACACCACGCTGCACACAACACGACGGCCGTCGGATTACCTCAATTTGGTGACCGATGTGACTGGCACCAGACTACGCCGAGTCTACGGAGGCCACGTCTCTGTCGTCACCTAGCTGGACGGCTTGGTCATAGATAGACAACTGCGATATTGTACTACCTCGTTTTAATTTAATTTACTTGTCATTATTTTTTACTGTACCAAATTTGATTTATATTTTTCTAAATATTTATAGATACTTAAAACTTTTATATTATTAAATCTATCATTAAAAACTTTATTAGTATTATATGTTTTCAAATATCTATAAGTTTTTTTAATAAAACGCTTGATCAAATTTATTATAATAAAAATAGTGACAAATAAACTGAAATGGAGAGAGTAACTCTTCAACAATCTGGTCGACAGTCAAACATGTTGCAAGGGGCAGCGAGACTAAGAAAGAGAAGTCAAGAGCTGATGTGGCAGCACAGCTAAACAGTATACAGCGGTGTTTTAGGAACGAAATTTTATGAGATTTTTTACAAAAAATTTTAAAAAATCATATCTCATAATGTTACTTCTCAGTCTAACGCAGCACAGATTAGAGAAAAAAAGAACACACGCATATCAAACATGTTGCAAGGGGCAGCGAGACTAAGAAAGAGAAGTCCAGAGCTGATGTGGCAGCACAGCTAGACAGTATATAGCGGTGTTTTAGGAACGAAATTTTATGAGATTTTTTACAGAAAATTTTTAAAAAATCATATCTCATAATGTTACTTCTCAGTCTAACGCAGCACAGATTAGAGAAAAAAAGAACACACGCATACATATAAAAAAACTTACAGATGAGAAAAGAGAAGAAAGAAATCTTTCTATAAAATCGAATCTAGTAGAATTATCTTCTATGTCTCACCGCCGCATCAGCGTGAAGATACGGTGAGCACTAGAGAGAGAGACATGCGTATCCGGAAACATCTGCTAGCTATAGCGTACGTAGGCATGCAGTATTATTTTTGCACATATTTTTGTTGCATGGCGTGAATAAACACAGAGAGGACAATCTGCATATACGCGTGTAAGTACTCGTACTAGTAGCAGGCAAATCAGAGATGGAGTTTCTGGCGCGTACCATGAACTCGACGAAGGCGCTGACGAGGTAGATGGTGTAGGTGGTGAAGAAGGCGTCGGAGAGGAAGCCGCCGAGGAGCGCGAGCAGGAACGCCGTGCCCATGAAGTTGGTCACCGTCGTCGCCGACTGAGACGGCGAGTAGTGCATGAACCCCATCAGGTACGTCACCAGATTGCTTGCGTTAGCCAAGAACGCCAGGTTCTCCAGCATCTCCACGGCTGCAAGAACATCACTCCCGTCAGTTTTAGCACCTCCACGATGTAAACGATGTTCAGAGTAAGCACCAATTGAGAACATAACAATTTCATATGATTTTTTTACGAGAAACACTTTAAGGTTACCCTGTACGGAAATTGTACACGAATTATACGAGTGGGGCATTTTTTAATTTGATTCGTTCAATAAAAAAATATTACGTAAGCAGAATGCACGGCGGTAACCGATATGACACCTCCATGATGTGTGGCGTTCCCGATGCGACGGGCCGGCCATATTTACTCCTGGCCACTTTGTGCCTTGCGAATCGTGCCGCGTTTTAATGCGCGCTTTGGACGACCCATCATCAGGCATTCAGGCCGCGGCGTGGTCACATTTTGTGTGCTCCTCGACGACTCAAGAGAGAAAATAGACCGATAAAGAGAGACCTCTCTCTCTCATCAGGAGATCCTCACGATCACAAACTAGTTTCCCCTCACAACATGCAACCCTTCCAAAACGAGGTCACAAACCATTCCCGTCTCACTCTGCAATCGCAAGGAGAGGAGAAACAGAGACGTTTCTCAACCGAACCTTCCAGATCGACAGGCACAGCAACAGAAATTGATCCTCTTCGGACGAGGGCAGCCACTAGATCCCACGATCAGTTTGGTGAACCAGTGCAGTGTATTGAAGGGACTGATGGATCATGGAGGCAACTGTGCAGGCAGTGCCGCCAATTGCACACGCGGGTCATGCGGATGCTGCGATGGGTCTGTGTTTTGTGTGCAGTACTGCATGCAAGTTGGGTTCCCCCTTTTCAGATTTTGTGGTGCAATTGGGCGGAAAAGGCGCCTAATTCGTGGCGGCAATTTGCAGGCGAGGACCCGGGGAAGTTGGGAACGGAACAGAGCCTGCATGTCAAAGACAGAGAAGTAAAGGGTGAGGAAAAGAAGGGGAGCAATGGAGCCCAACGGAAGCCAGTGGAAGCAGATGAAAGGATCTCGAGCACCACTTGTCCGAAAGCAGCCGGGCCGGACACGAAAGGACGCCGGTCCGATCGGGAAAAGAAGGATGGAGAAAGAAGGAGAAGAAGAAAGCAGAGGAAAGGGGAGGTGCGTCTGTTGGGCCTCGGTGATTCGGTTCTGCTCCATGGCATGCATGGAGCGCGGTGCTGCTGGGTATCCAATTCGATGTCTCGTGCTCATGTGCTGCTCCAGCGCTAGCTCTTCCTTTCCGCATGCCCGGCCGGTCCCCTACCTCCGGGCTCGACAGCAGAGCTCTAGAGGAATCTAGAATCGAAAGCGGCCGGCGCCAGCGGTGAGCGAGGGGCCCGTTGATTACTTACCGAGCACGAAGGAGGCGGCGAGCATGCCCCCGTGCCGGCCCCTCGTTGCCGGCCGGTTCCGCCAGTCCACGTACCCCTCCCAACACTCCACATCCCGCGCTCCGTCCTCCTGCCACGAACACATAATCAAAGGCCAAGAAACCAGCACCGAGAATCAGCCAAGAGTCAAGAGCGCCGAAATGGAGCCAAATACAACAAATGCCCGAGAACTAGCCAACAGAAGTAACGACCAGGAACTGCAAGGACTCACCATGGTGCTCGCCTCCGAGTGTTGCAAGCTGCAAGCTTCTGCTCTTGGAGCTCTCAAACGTGGAGGGACAGAGGAGGAAGAGAGAGTCAGAGAGGCGAGGCAGATCAGGGAGTGGAGTATTGAGTTTACTTATGCTGCCTGAGAGGAGAAGGGGGCCCCGGGCCGGTGTATTTAAAAGTGTGGAGGGGAGGGGCTACTTGAGGGGCAAAAGGCAGCACAACGATGGGCACCACACCACAGCCCGGCGCACAGGCTGGTGAGAGGGATGTCAACCTCAAGATGCCCCTCAAAATCAGGAATCAAGAAGTGTCATATATGAAATATATCTATCTATATACATGATCTTGTACTTAATTCACTTCTTCCTTTGCTAAAAGTCTTCGTGTGAGATCATGTATAATAAAAAATTAGATTTAGCGTTGAAATTGGAAAAGGCAAAATAATTTAGCATCATGCCGTTCGTGATGTGCATGTGGTGACAATGCTGTTTGTATATGCTGGTTGAGTGTATGTGATGTCGTTTAAAGGAGAAGGTGAATAGATATTTTCTGCAATTTAAAAATTCACAACGGATTACAGAGTTAGGATACTTCAAGTTAATCTGGAGACTCCGGATTATATAGGATCCGGATATTTCGGGTGAACTCGAATAGTTCAGAAATAATAGGAAATCGAAAACTATGAATATTTAAGCGAATCTAGTTGAGTATATGAGTTACCACATGTTCTAATTGATGTATGAGCTTCTTTTCAATAACAACTTACGATCACAAACTCACAAACAAGTAGATTATGGTAAATCGTCTAAAAGATCAACTAGAACAAGAAAGTATGCAAGAAAGTAAAGAAGACAACTATTTGTTTCTCGAAGTTCGGATCCAACGATCTTACGTCTCAAATCCTTGGGGCTTACAAAGATCGAGCTTGGGGCTTACTTAACATTCCTCTTCCCTTGCAGAGGCGAAGATGACCTTCAGAAACTTTCTGGGGTACTCCACAAGCTTGGGTGCTCTCCGGGTGACGTCTAACCGTCTAGGAGCTCGGAGCTCCAAGAGTAACGACTGTGAGTCGACGGCTTAACGAAGAACTCAAGTGCTCAAAAGATGGATTTAAGCTCACTAGCACTCAATCTCACTTTCCAACCCACACTCTCAAATCCTTGCTAGAACTAATGCACTGGAGGAGTGGAAGGGCTCTAAAGAGGCTATGAAATTTTTTGTTTCGAGTTGGTTCAGCAGCAATGAATGAGAGGGGGAAGGAGGTATTTAAACCTAGCCCCCAAAACTAGCTGTTACAGTATTTTTTTTACTGACCTAGAGTATCCAGATTGGCCTTCGAAAGCTCCACAGAGACTTCTGTCCAGAGTCCTATTCGGAGGTTCCGGACCTTAACCATAACCCAGAGTATCTGGGTCTATCCGGAGACTCCGGGTTGGGCACTCAAGCCCAAACAGAGAACTTGACTCGGAGTTTAACTCAAAGACTCCAGGCCACTAACCAGAATTCGGAGTATCTAGGATAATCCGGAGACTCCAGGTTTAGCACTTAGGTTCTACCCGAGCACCTTGCCTGGAGTCTTACCCAGAGGTTCCGGCAACCCGAAGACTCTAGGTCAGCCCAGACACTCCGGGTGCAAACAAACACTTAAACTTTTTAGGTGTCCGTGGGGGTGATTGTGTCTCTCATATTTGGTATAAAAGAGTCATTTGAGCACGGAGACATCTTTAAGTCAACATAAACGCATCCCTCTTTATAGAACAACATTCCTAAACTCAAGTTTGAAAATAAAAACAATTTAAACCTAATGAGTAATTACATGCTGCTTCTCTTTTTCTTTTGAAGGACGCTAGTGTCGTTTAACTTCTCCAATGGGACTAAAACCTGTTTATAACCTCAATAAAACATATTAGTCACTTAATATTTTCTCATCAATTATCCAAAACCCACATAGGAGGCCTAGATGCACTTTTAATCTTCCTCTTTTTGGTAATTAATGATAAAATGATTAAAGCTTACAAAGGATAATTGAATTAAAGAATTTTGAATTCTAAAATATATGTGAGCTCCCCTTAAATGTGTGCATTGATTAGAATTTGAATTTTGAGATCAAATGCACATATTTAAAACAATTTTATAAGAGCTCCCCCTATATCTTAGCATTCATGGGGTGCTACTAGTATGAGTGAATATGACACTGTGTGATGTGCATGACATGATATATTACATAAAGATAGAGAGAAACAAATATTACACCATAGAATATCATAAGCATCACACTAACATGAATAGAGTCTTACAAATTTAAAGATCAACGACAAGCACACACATAGTTCATCACACATTATTACAAAAATCTTACATGTCCAATGGAACTGATAAATATTAAGAGTTTTGAACTGGAGACAGAACATGCTCAGAACCCAGCACTCCGGGTCAACGCGGACACTGCGGGTTGGAGCAGAACAAACAGTACTGAGCTAACTCAAGAATTTCTCTCCCCTTTAGCATCAAGCACCAAAAAGAGAGAGAAGTAAAGACAAAAATCTACTCGCTGCCTTCTTTATGGTCCCCATCCCCATCTCCACAGCCGCTACCATCATCATCTTCAGGAGAGCTTTCCTTGGCGCCTTCCAAGTTGTCTTCCTCTTCTTCAGTATCTTTTTCTTCTCCTTGAGCATGTGAAGTTTCAGCACCTCCTGCAGCATCCTAGGCCTCATCATACTAAGCCCACGAGTTTTCAAAGGCTTCGGGCTCGCTTACTTCTTCTTCGGAGGCAATTGAAGAGCAAGGAGGCTCAATCCTCAAATTAGCATAAATAGCCTTTTTCTTCTCCTCAATCTCATATTGGTCTTGTCTTTGTGCTCCTTTATCTTCACGGCATTATGAGTGCAGACATTGGAAATGGCCTTGAGTGCATTCTTGATAGAAGATGGAGAGCCACAAGAGGAAGATGTTCATCTTGGTGCATCTTCCTCTTGGTGTTGCCCTTTGTGCTTCACTAGGAGCTGACCTTGGAGGAGCCAAAGGAGGTGATGATAGAATAGATGAAGTTAACTTGGAGCTCACTAACCTCATCCTATAGGGCTCATGCTCCACTTTCTTGAAGAAGTTTTTTTTTTACCTTTCCAATCATGTACATGATGTGTAGTACATAGGCACAACTCTTGATAGGTGTGTAGGAGGTAATGTGGATTTTCTCCCAAAGAAAGTCCATCACACTAAACAAATCACCTTTATTGGACATCCTAGTAAGTAAATTTCTTGATATACATTGAACCATAGTGGCATCGCCACTTTTAGAATTTAAAGTGAGATGGAACAAGGAATTTAGACACTTGTAAAAAGGCCTCACACCTTTGGTTGTGCCATATGTCACCTCACCATAATTTTCATACATAAAATCCATATCTTCGGCGGAGAGTTATTCTTCAACATGAATCTTTGTCTTGCTCGTGTCACAGATATCAAATCCAAGCAAGCGAGTAAAAGTCCGATATGAGATCTTGTATTGCTCTCCTTTGATCATCCAAAACATGGTTTGGTTTTCCTCATGGTCATAGTAAAGAGTGGTATAGAACTGCACTATGACTTCCACACTTCAATAACACTTTAGACCCATGATGTTTTTGACCCTCTTGTCCTCAGAAGCTGAAATTACTTCGTTGAAAGTAGGATCATCCTTATTTGCCATGTAATCTTAATCTATCCACTGTATTGGAGTGACTGGCTTCCTCTTTCTGAGGATCACCGTCTCATAAAAATCAGCTTGGAGATCATCCCAAAAATGATAATCTGACACATTCTTTTCATATAAGAAAGGATCTCCATATCTATCTCTCTTGCACTTGCTTGATTTCTTCATGGAATCAACTACCGCTCTAGGTATCTGGTTTCCTGCATATGTCCTGTAGGGCCTATGAAGCTTCAAAGGGTCCAAAACAGGATTTTTCCTCTTGCTCCTCTTGTTCCTCTTCAATGCCATCTTGCCTTTGAGTCCTTGAACCGGAGGCCACAACCTTTCCTTTTCCTCTCCATCTCATTACTTGCATCTTTGTTCTGCCACGAGGCACATTTGTGGTTAGTGCTGGCTCATTAATGTGAATACCTTCTGATGAGACCAATACCTTTAGAACAGCCTTATGAGCGCGACCATGTCCACCACGGCTACCGCTGCTGTTGCTACTGCCACTGTCCTCAATTTCCTGCAGAGGAGCATCACTTTATGCTAGTGGATCATGCCTGGCTTTTGTTCTCCAATGAAATGCATGACGAACAAAACGATCTCCTCCCATCTTAAGAAGTCCTGAGATACACATGAAAGATATGCTTGAGATACGAGAAGATTTTCTCAAGAATGAATTGAGGAACAGAAACTGGATAGGCAACTTCTGGACAACCCGGAGTATGATGGTCAACCCAGAGACTCCGGGTTGCCCGACCCCGTGGCAAAAACTTAGGTTAAGAAGGATGTGTCTAATGCATTTGCAAGCCCTTATGATATGTGAATCTAGGAAGGAAATAGAGCAACTTTACCAAAGGGATTTGACTCTAAGACATGGTATTGAGAGATCGGGTGGATCGAACTTGAGATGTACCTTTAGGTTTAATGAGGCACTCAAAGACAATCCAGAGGGTAGGCTAGAGAATCCGAGCACCGGAGGAAGTCTCTAGGTGAAGAACTTTAGAATCTCACGGTCGAAGCTTGAGATCGTCGGAGGGGAGGATCACCATGGTGGAAGGAGGAGAGAGGAGTTGAAAAGATACAATGAAGAGGTATTCTCTCGGGGTGGAGGTTATAGACTGGATAACCCGGAGACTCCAGGTTGGATTTAAACTCCAAATCAAGAAGCTCTCCCTCAGGGGAACCCGGGCACTCCGGGTTGTGTGACAGAATCCGGAGTATCCGAGTGAACCTGGAGACTCTGGGTTCTGTCAACTCGATAGAGCCAGCAGAGGCTAAGGGCCTCCAGAATCCGGATATTCCAGGCTAGGTCGGACCCTCCGGGTTCTGGAGAAAGGCTGAGACAGATTTTGGAGATGAAATTCGATGAGGATCTTTGGGAGATGGATTGTTGGACATATTATATATTTTTACCACTTGTGATCAGCAAATAACAACAATACATAGCTATGATCACAAGTAGCAAATTATGGTCATAAGATCAAAGAATCAAATATTTTAAAAAATAGCACTTAAAATAAATTTTCGCAAACCTCTAGCTATCAAAGCTACAAAGCTAAAACAATCAATTGAATGCAATTTATCAAGCCACGTTGCAAGAATCTAGGATATTTAGCTCACTTCTCAACTCACAAAACCTTTGCTCGTCTAGTGGCTTGGTGAGGATATCAGTTAGTTGTCTTTCGGTTTTCACATGACGAATATCGATATCCCCTTTGGTTGAGTGGTTTCTAAAGAAATGCCTATATATTTTGTTCTTGAGTGTTGTACGAGATTGTTGGCTATTTTGATGGCACTCTCATTATCACACAAAAGCAGGACTTTAGTCATGTTGTAGCCATAGCCTGTCAAGGTTTGCCTCATTCAAAGTAGTAATGCGCAACAAGCGCCCGCAGCAACATACTCGGCTTCGGCGGTTGATAGGGCTACGGAATTTTATTTCTTTGAGGATCAAGACACCAAGCACCTACCCAAGAATTGGCAAGTCCTTGATGTATTCTTCCTATCCACTTTGCAACCGGCATTATTGGAATTCGAATAGCTGATAAGTTCAAAGGATGAACCTTTAGGATACCATAAGCCAATGTATGGAGTATGAACCAAATATCTAAGAATTCTCTTAACGGACACTAAATGTCACTCTTTTAGAGTGGCTTAAAATCTTACACACATGCACACACTAAGCATAATATCAGGCCTAGATGCACAAAGGTAAAGTAAAGAACAAATCGCGGAGCGATATACTTTTTGATCCATGACCTTGCTATCTTCATTTAGGTTGAGATGCCCATTAGCTTGCATTAGGGTCTTGATTGGCTTGGTATTTTCCATGTCAAACTTCTTGATCATGTCTTTGATGTACTTAGTTTGACATATGAACGTTCCTTCTTTAGGTTGCTTGCTTTGAAATCCTGGAAAGAACTTTAATTCACCCATCATTGACATTACAAATCTCTTTGTCATGATCCTACTAAACTCTTCACAGAATATTTTATTAGTAGAACCAAATATAATATCAATGACATATATTTGGCAAACAAATAAATTATTATTATTATTTTCAATGAAAAGAGTAGAATCGGCTTTGCCTATTCCAAAACGTTTCTTGATAAGAAAATCCTAAGGCATTCATACCATGCTCTAGCTGCTTACTTAAGCCTATAGAGCGCTTTATGAAGTTTGTATACTTGGTTGGGAAACTTGTGATCTTCAAATCCGGGTGGTTGCTCCACAAATACCAAATCGAAGGTGGTCCATTGAGAAAAGCGCTCTTCACGCCCATTTGATACAACTTGAAATCATGGTGAGTATCATAGGCAAGTAATATATAAATTGATTCAAGCCTAGCTACGACAGTATAAGTCTCACCAAAATCCAAACCTTCTATTTGCGTGAAGCCTTGAGCAACTAACATTGCCTTGTTTCTCGTAACTACCCCGTTCTCATCTTGTTTGTTCCGGAAGACCCATTTAGTGCTAATCATGTTTTGATTTGGTCTTTTCACCAATGACCAAACTTTATTTCTTTTGAAGTTGTTGAGCTCTTCTTGCATGGCCACCACCCAATCCGAATCACCAAGTGCATCTTCCACCTTCAACGGTTCCAAGGAGGAAATAGAAGAGTAATATTCACAAAAATTTGCAATTCTATAACGAGTGGTTATATCCTTTTATATATCACCGAGGATGTTATCAACCGGGTGATATCTTTGGATACTTTGATGGAGATGGATGAACTTGATCATTATTGACCACTTGTTACTCTTGGGGCTCTTGAGACTTGATTCACATATTGCCATCTTCTTGATTATTTTGCTTGGAATTTTTCATCACCTAAAATATTAAGATCAACTTGCTCCACTTGGGAGCCATTAGATTCATCAACTGTCACATCACGCGTGATTTCAACACAACCGGTGGTTTTGTTAAAAACACAGTAGGCGTAGGCATTTGACCCAAAACCAAGCAAGAAACCTTCATCTACTTTAGTAGCAAACTTAGAGCCTTTTGCCTTCTTATTTAGAATAAAGCATTTGCTACTAAAAACCCTAAAATATGAAATATTAGGTTTGTTACCGGTTAAAAGCTCATAAGCGGTCTTCTTTAAGATCTTTTGAATATATAACCGGTTGATAGTAGGGCATGCGGTATTGACGGTCTCCACCCAAAATTGATCCAAAATCTTGTAATCATCAAGCATGGTCCTTACCGACTCTATGAGAGTTTTATTCTTCCTCTTGATAACCCCATTTTGTTGAGGGGAGTTGGGTACCGAGAACTCATGCTTGATCCCTTCTTCATCAAGTAACTCTTCAATTTGAGTATTTTTGAATTCGCTTTCATTGTCGCTTCTCACCCTTTTGATCTTCATATCCAATTTATTTTGAGCTCTTCTAACAAATTTCTTGAATATGTCTTGTGTTTCTCTTATCATGCAAAAAGAATACCCAAGTGAAACGAGAATAGTCCTCAACGATAACCAAACCATATTTATTACCATCAATACTTATGTAGGCGATCGGTCCAAAAAAATTCATATGAAAGAGCTCCAAAGGTCTTATGGTCGTCATCACATTCTTGGCGGGATGAGGAGCTCCAACTTGCTTTCCCACTTGACATGCACTACAAATTCTATCTTTCTCAAAAGAAATATTTGTTAGTCATAGGATGTGCTCCCCATTAGAAGTTTAGACAAATTACTCATGCCAACATAGGCTAGTCGACGGTGCCATAGCCAACCCATGTTAGACTTAGCAATCAAACAAGTCTTAGTCCTCACTTCACATTGAAAAATCAACAAGATAAATCTTACCCTTCAACCGACCGATAAAAGCTATTGAGGAGATTTGACCAACAAAATATTTGAGATAGAATGATCATTAGAGATGATAATTTTACCTAAAACAGTTACCTCTCCTTTTCCATCATCACAAAAAAAATATTCTTATGAGGTCCTCCATTTTCTTCCAATGATGAGAACATACTTTTTTCCCCGGTCATATGATTTGTGCATCTACTATCAATCACCCAACTTGATCCACTAGAGGAGTATGCCAACAAAACAAATTAAGCTTTTGTTTTAGGTACCCAAATTTATTTGGATCCTTTCATGTTAGTCACAAGCACATTTAGCACCCACTCACTTTTTTTGACGACTCCATCCTTTGTGCGAGCAACCACTTTACCATTGTGGTTCCTCTTTAAAACATAAGATGCATAAAAGGTAGATTGAGGTGCCTGGCATTTGTCATTTGACTTGTGTGGTGAGACCATTTTGCTTGCCTCCCTTGATCACCTTGAGGTACTCCTTGCCATTAATCACCATACGCTCACTTGGTTTGCTCGCATGCATATCAAATCCAAGCCCTCTCTTTTGCCTGTTATCCTTGGCCTCAAAGGTCTTATATAGTGCATCCTTGAATTTGTATGTCTTGATGCATCTATACTTAACCAAGGTATTTAGCCTCTCATTTTCCTTTTGCAATGCTTTCAAAGATTGAACACTAGTAGTACAAGCATTTATATCAACATTGTAGCAACGAGAACAACCATTACTAATAGAAGCAATAGAGAGTAGGGTTGTATAATTAGATGTGGGAGTGATATTCTTTAGGACATCAAATTGCACTTCAAGAGCTTTATGAGATTTATCCAAACATTTAAAATTCTTTTGAAATGTGACATTTCTATCCTCAAGACTAGCAATTGAGATATTGGCCAAATCAAGATCTTTGGTTAATTTCTCAACTTTCTCCTTCTCTTTAGCAAGAAGCTCCTTGAGTTCAAGATTTCTCTCCTTTTCAAGGATGAGCAAGTCATCTTGCTTCTCGAGAATCTCCTCTTGACTCTCTATTGTTTCCATTAGTTCTTTTATCTTAGACATTGTACTTTTACTAAGACCTTTAAGCATACTTTCATAACCACTATCACTATCACTATCTAGGAGCTTGAGTTGTGATTTTACCTTGCACCCTTTTGCCATGAGACACTAGAGAGTGTCGTCGTCGTCGCTCATCTCGCCAAAGAGTGACTTTGTTGGTGTAGAGGAGTGGATGGCGGTGGTAGCGACCCCTTCATCATCAGAGTCGGAGTCGGAGTCAGAGTTGTTGTCCCACTCCTCGCCAATATGGACTTGATCTGGATATTTCTTCTTGTGGGTCTTGTATTTGTCCTTCTTAAAAGGCTTGTTCTTCTTTTCTTCCTTGTTCTTCCTTTTCTTATTAGTACACTCGGTGATAAAATGCCCAACTTCACCGCACTCATAGCATGCTCTCTTGAATGTTCTTCTCTTGGGCATGTCTCTCTTGTATTTGCTATAGCCACCCTTCTTCATGAATTTATTAAACTTTCTTACAAGGAAGGCTATTTTTCATCATCCGAGCTCTCATCTTCACTTAAGCTCGATTCTTCAACTTTCTTGCTTTTGCTTGACTTGAATGCTACCTCTTTATTCTTTGAGGTTGAGCTTTGCTTGGCAAGATTCTTGACTTCATTTGCTTCCTCCTCCATGAGCTCATGAGCAAGTACCCTACCAAGCACATCACTTGGTGTGAGCCTCTTGTAATATCTTCTTTCTTGGATGAGAGTGACCAAGGTGTGGTTTCTTGGTGCAAAAGCTCTTATCAGTCTTCACACCATCTTGTGGTCATCTAGCTCTTCATTTCCTAGCCCTCTTATCTTGTTTACTAGCACCATCATACGGTCGTACATGGCTTGAAGTAACTCTATCTTGGATTCAAGCAACTCTATCTTGGATTCCCTCACACTTGTGGTGCCTTCATGTGTGACTGGAAGTGTCTCCCATATCATTTTGGCTTCTTCAAACCCTGCCACCTTATTAAACTCCTCGGGGCTCAAAGCACCAAGTAACACACTTGCGACTTGTGCATTGCGGTGTAGATTTTGTTCTTGATCGAGAGTGAGCTCTTTGTCTTCATCCAGCAACATAAAACCTATGCAAACAATCTTCCAAATACTTAGATGAAGGGATATTAAATGTAATTTCATTTTGTGCCTCCAAGCGGCAAAAATACGTGCCATCAAAATATGGTGCACGCCCAGATGGCACGGAAATATAAGAATTGGAAACATTTAATTTATCATAATTGAACTCGATTGCGACTCCCTTTCCTTTACCATTACTCGATGTCAAAAGATAACCTTTTGGACTCATAGGGCTCTTCGGACTCTTCTCCCAGGACACCGACATCTTCAGATCCTCCAAGCGGTGAAGCCTTGTAGGAGGTTAGGCTCTGATATCAACAGAATGTATGTATGTCGCCTAGAGGGGGGGTCAATAGGCATTTCCTAAAATTTAAAACTTCACAGCGGATTACAGAGTCCGGATACTCCGGGTCAATCTGGAGCCTCTGGGTTGTATATGACCCGGATACTCCAGGTGAACCCGGATAGTCTGAAAATAATAGGAAATCGAAAACTATGAATATTTAAGTGAAACTAGTTGAGTCTATGAGTTACGACAGGTTCTGATTGATGTATGAGCTTCTTTTCAACAACAACTTGTGGTCACAAACTCACAAACAAGTAGATTGGGGCAAATCGCCCAAAAGATCAACTAGAACAAGAAAGTATGTAAGAAAATAAAGAAGACAAGTATTTGTTTCTCAAGGTTCAGATCCAACGATCCTACATCTTGTTGAGGTGCTCACAAAGAGTCAGGTCTCTCTCAACCCTTATCCTCACCGAGCGACCACAAAGATCGAGCTCGGGGCTTACTCAACCTTCCTCTTCCCTTGCAGAGGCGAGGATGACCTTCACAAACTTCCCGTGGTACTCCACAAGCTTGGGTGTAGTCCAGGTGATGCCTAACCGTCTAGGAGCTCGAAACTCCAAGAGTAACAAATGCGAGTTAACGGCTTGACGAAGAACTCAAGTGCTCAAAAGATGGATTTAAGCTCACTAGCACTCAATCTCACTTTCCAACCAACACTCTCAAATCCTTGCTAGAATTAATGCACTAGAGGAGTGGGAGGGCTCTAAAGAGGCTATGAAGTATTTGTTTCAAGTTGGTTCAGCAGCAATGAATGAGAGGGGGAAGGAGGTATTTAAACCCAGCCCCCCAAAACTATCTATTACAGTACTTTTTGTACTGACCTGGAGTATTCGGGTACACTGGAGTATAAAGATTGGCCTTAGAGAGCTCCACAGAGACCACTGTCTGGAGTCCTATTCAGAGGTTTTGGACCTTCACCATAACCCAGAGTATCTGGGTCTACCCGGAGACTCCGGGTGGGGCACTCAAGCGCAAACAGAGAACTTGACTTGGAGTTTAACCCGAAGACTCTGGGCTACTGACCAGAATCTAGAGTATCAGAGTTCAGCACTTAGGTTCTACCCGAGTATTGGAACCTAAGTCCCCAGACAAGGAAGGCCTTTGCCTGGAGGAGATGCCGAAGGCTTCAAAGTGTGACACATGTTTAGAGGGTGAAACAATCTTAATCGCTCTGTCACCTCAGTTACAATACTACCCTATTTATGGCCCGTACTCAACCACTCCACGCTAGGATTTACAGTTTCACCCCCTTAACTGCCACATTCTCGGCATATTCGGGGGCATTATGGTACCATCAAGTACATCTGCATAATTACAACTATACCTTGAGCGACTATGCGGGCTTCGATGTCCACCAGGCACCTTCGGGCAGTCCCGGCACTACGCTGTGGGTCACCCTTCGGTCTCCACCCAAAGGATCGCCAGGATCTTCACCTATCCTGACCCCCGGTGCCACGGGTCGACCTTCGACCTCCGACCGAAGGCACGCCAGAGCCTTCGCCTACGCTGGCAGATGGTGTCGTGGATCGACCTTCGACCTCCGACCAAAGGCACGCAAGCGCCTTCGCCTATGCTGGCCGATGGCGTCAGGGATCGACCTTCAGCCCCCGACCGAAGGCCCGCCAGTGCCTTCTCCTGCACTTCCTGAAACACAAATGCAACATTTATTAGTGCTCGAAAACACGCCTTCCACTACCCAACGGATATGTCAACTTCGGCCATGTCGAGGGCGTCGAAGGCCAATGCGTAGTCATTCATCACTAATTATTGGTGTAAACATGGCCGCGAGCTCACCCTCTAGGAAGCAGAAATATATTGCCAGCGAGTATGCGTTTTTTATTTTTTTAGAGGGTTGGGATTTTTGCCGTCTACACATTCATTGAACCTTTTTGTTGCAGGCGAAGGCGAAGGCGAAGGAGGACCCTTCGGCTAAGGCGATGACCGCGACAGCTGAAGAACCCGGGAAGGTGTGACGAAAAAACATGAAGCGTCGTGTTGAGTTTTGAACATTTTGTTATCGACTGAGGCATTCTGTAATATATACAATTTTTGTTTGTTGTTAAATGTTTTGACTATCTTCGCTGCCTGCGCAGGTCCTCCCCTCGGACACTGCGCAGGTAGCCGAAGATGTTGTTCCCATCACTATGACGCGGGATAATTTTTTCATGTCTTGGTCTTGCTGGGACTTCTTCCACCGCCGCCATCCAGCTATCGATTTCGAGAGGTATTGGAGGGCGAAGTGTAGGCCTTATGATGTGATGAATGCCAGATCCAAAGCATTTTGGAAATCTTTTAGCCCTTCGATTTTAGATACCCGTAGGGCTGAGCGTGAGTCCCATCGGATTGCGCGTGGAGACGTTGAGCCTCCGCATATTCTTGTCAACTCGAAGCCAGAGCAGGGAGACGATAACGGTGGGCTCCTGCCCCGCCAGTTTCAATTTTGGTACCGTCGGGGGCCTTCTATGCAAATAGTGCGACATATCGAAGGCGTGAGCACTCCGCATGTATGTTCATTCACCACATCATCTTCTTACGTTGAATCCCCATTGGATCCAACGTTGCCTTCTCATGCCAGTCAAGGCATAGCCTTTCAATTTGGCTTTAGCCAATGGTATAAGGATTTTATTGATCCTGATGTTGATGATTTTGCGGAATAAAGGATGTTGAGACGATTACTATGTTTTGTTATTATACTTGTGCTTATCGAGTTGGATCTTCAGCAGCACCGCACGTGAAGTGTGATCTTGACAACGCCGTCCCCCCCCCCCCTCCGACTTTAAAGCCGTAGGGACCTTCGGCAGCAACGCAAGCGAAGCATCATTCAAAAAACGTCGTCCCCCAACTTTGAAGCTGTAGGGACCTTCGGCAACAACGTTCGTGAAGCATCATTCGAAAAAGCCGCCCCCCCCCCCTAACTTTGAAGCCGTAGGGTCCTTCGGCAGTGGGGACTTTGCTCTTAATGGCCCGGTAGTGCATAACTTGGTTTCACGTTGTAATTGCTATTTTTCTTCCGAATGTTTGTTTCTCCTTCGGTGCAGGGGCAGGCACTCTTAGCCCCCAACTTAGCTGAGAGGTGTTTCGCCTTCTTTTAGGTTGAGTAGCACTTCGACTATTTTTTCTTCTTCTGAAGGTTTGTTTCTCCTTCGGTGCGGGGCAGGCACTCTTAGCCCCCCACTTAGTCGTATGAGCTGTGTCTTTATCGAAGGCCTGTTTGATCCCTTCGCCAAGTATTGGCATTACGTACAACTTCGGACTATATACTTCACATCATTGACCGCCTTCGGCCAAAAAAATCCTTGCCTGAATGCTTCTCCAACGAGGGCTCGAGTGCCTACGTGCGAGCCACACAGTCCTCCATGTATTTCTCTTAGCAAGTTTTGCCCTTCTACCTGGGATATACATTGCAGCATAGGTGCACAGATTCCCATCTTGTACAAGTCATCCCCCACAATTTTGTAGTTCCTGGCTCTCTGGGCCATGTGCTTCGCCTCGACATTATCTTCGAGCTCATAGTAGCCGCGAAGATAAGCCATTATGGGAGAGCACCAATCTTCGCTCTCAATTATAGAGACTGAGCGTGCCTTCTGCGAAGGGACCTCTACAGTTGGCACCTTCAACTTCTGATAGATCACATCTGGCGGTATTGGCAGATTTTGTGCGCGGCCTTTGCGAGGCCATCGGCCTCGAAGTTGTCATTTCTTGATATACTCTTGACTATGAATCCCAGGAAGTGCTTTTCCATGCTTTGAACCGCTGTCATGTATTTAACAAGCTCTGGCTCTTTTGTCTGAAATATCTTGTCAATTTAGCTTGCTATTACTTTAGAGTCCGTCTTTACCAATACCCTTCGGGCGCCCAAAGGTCGCGCCTTGCAAAGGCAAAGGAGGACTGCTTCGTATTCTGTGACGTTGTTTGTCGATCGAAACTCGAGCCTAGCGACGTATCTCAACTTCACTCCTGAAGGCAAAGACAGTACTGCCACCACACCCGCGCCCGAAGCCCACCAGGCTTAGTCACAATATGCGATCTAGATCGGGTCTAACGGTACTTCTTTTGGAGTTTTGGCCTGCGGCGTCCAATCTGCCACGAACTCCGCTAATGCACAAGACTTCATCGTTGTTCTTGCAATGAAAACTATCATGAATGGTGCGATCTCTGCAGCCCATTTTGCAATCCTCCCTGTAGCTTCACGATTTTCAAACATGTTGTGATGGGGTAGGGAGGTGGGCACTGTAATCTTGTGAGCCGTAAAGTAATGGCAATGCTTGCACGATGCCATTACTAGTGCGTAGGCCACATTTTCTATTTCAGTGTAGAACCTCTTCGGGCCCATCAAAGCCTCCTACACATAGTATACTGGAAAATGTTGTAACTTGTTATTTTCTTATCTTTTTTGCATGAGTACAACACTTACTGCCGAAGGGGATGCTACTATGTATAGCAACAACTCAGCCTTGGGATCGGAGCTGGACAGGGCCATGAGCTTTGTTAGATATTTCTTCAACTCGTCGAAGGCTTCCTGCTGCTCCACACCCCATTTGAAAGGGTCAGAGCCTTTTAGCATTTTGAAGAAAGGTAGGCTTCGCTCGGATGATTTTGCGATGAACTGGTTTAGCGCTGCCAACCTGCCTGCCAGGCACTATGCTTGTTTCCTGCTCTGCGGAGGTCTCATGTCAATTATTGCCTGAATTTTTTGGGGTTCCACCTCGATGCCCCTTTTCGAGACTAAGAAGCCCCGTAGCCTTCCAGACTACACCCCAAACGCGCATTTTTTGGGGTTCAGCTTTAGGCCTGCACTTCACAAGTTTTTGAAAGTTTCCCGAAGGTCTTCGAGATGGTGGTCCTTTCTGACGCATTTGACCACTATGTCATCGACATATGCCAAGACATTTCGCCCTAGCTGTGAATTCAGCACTGTTTGCACCAACCTGGCGAAGGTGGCGCCAGCATTCCGAAGGCCAAAGGCCATCCTTACAAAGCAATATATATCGAAGGAGGTTCTGAAACTTGTTTTTTCCTCGTCCTCCTTCGCCATCCAAACCTGGTGGTACCCAGAGTACACATCCAGAAAACTCAACATCTCACAGCCAGCAGCAGAATCTACCAGCTGATCAATTCGTGGCAATGGGAAGTCATCCTTCAGATAAGCTTTGTTTAGGTATATGAAATCTACACACATTCTCCACTTGCCATTACTTTTCTTGACTAGCATCGGGTTTGCCAGCCACTCCAAATGCGATACTTCGCGCACCATGCCAGCGTCAAGCAACTTCTTCACTTCAGCCTTAGCTGCTTCTTCCCTCTCTTTTGAAGGCTTCCAAAGCTTTTGCTTCTTTGGCTTTGCATTTGGGTCTACATTTAAAGTGTGTTGAATGATTTCTCTGCTGACTCCTTGCAAATCCTTCGGAGACCAAGCGAAGATATCTTCGTTGTTGCAAAGGAACATTATCAATCTTCGCTGATCTTCTTCTGTGATTTTTGCCCCGATGACAATTTTTTGTGTAGCCTGTCTGGACACAACGGCACTTTCTTGGTCTACCCTTCTGGTCCTGCCTTCGCCATTTTATGTACCTTCGGTTGCTCTTCGCACTCTCCATGATCCATCAAAGGTCTAGCCACTACGTGGATATTTCGCTGGCTTGGAGTATTTCCCACTTCAATCCTACGGGCCACCTGTTGATCTCTGAGCACCATTATGACACCTTTGGGACCAAGCATCTTCATACACAGATATGCATGGTGCAGTATTGCTCCGAATGTATTCAGAACTCCACATCCGAATATTGCTTTATAGGGATAATTGATATCGACCACACCGAGGGTGATGTCCTCCGTTCGAAAGTTCAACCCTTCGCCAAATGACACCGGTATTGCTATCTTCCCCAAAGCATTGATTTCCTTTCCCCCGAAGCCTAGTAGTGGAGAACCAGCCTGCTGGAGGTCACTTCGCTGTAAACCCATCCTGTCGAAAGCATCGGCAAAGATGATATCTACCGAGCTTCCGCCGTCTATCATAATTCTATGCACTTCATTTCCTGAAATGTTTGTTGTAACCACAAAGGCATCCATGTGTGGATAATCTAGAACCCTCATGTCCTCCTGTGAGAAGGTAATGGGCACATTAGACCATCTTGAATGAACATAAGTTGCCCCTACACCAACGTGGTTAACCCTTCGCATATATTCTTTTCACTGCCTCTTCGATTCTGTTTCCTGATTGGATCCTCCAGAGATTGCCAACACAACGTTGTATCCACAATTTACTGTGCTCACCAATTTGATGGTCTTTGGGGGGGCTTCGATCGCTGGTCTTGGTGGAGGCAGAGGTAGCTCTCCTTGGAAAGCCAATTGGCCAGCCATCTGGTCCGGCTGGGCTCAAGTTACAGGAATATATTGTTGTGTCGGCGCAACCATTGGTCGCCACTGGTTAGCGAACGTTGTGCTTGGGTTGCCGGTCTGATTGTTTTCCCACGCTTCGCCATGCCTGAACTGTGTGGCATGATGCACGATTCTTGATCGAAGGATTGCTTTGCTAAGATTTCTTTTATGGCCATGACCTGTGGGCACTGCTTAGTCCTATGTCCAGCACCTTCGCCATGTAACTCACAGTAGAATGTGGCCAGGTCCTACGGAGCCCATCCACCTCAGCCTCCTCGACCTCGGCCTCTGACACTCCAGCCTCCTCAAGAAGCCCCAACTTGCACTTTGCTTCTCGCCTGGGCAACTTCGACTGGTTCGGAGTCTATCTGGTTGACTTCTTTTTGCTTCGATGTGTACTCGAATGCTTTGGCTTTTTTGACATGCTTCGATCTATCTCTGGAGTGTCTAGTGCTTGCTTCTCTGATGCATTTGTCTTTAGTGCTTTTGAAGCTGCCATCTCATTCTTCCTCCGAAGGTGATCTAACTCGGACCTTGCGTACTCTTCCATCTTATTGAGGAGCTCTTGTACACTCCCTGGCCTCTTTCGTGTAAGCTTTCTTGCCAGAAGCCCTCCTCTGATGCCCTGTATAGCGACATCAATGATGGTGTCTTCGCTCAAGCCTTTCGCTTGGCAGCGAATATGTACGAAGCAATGCATATAACTCTGCAATGTCTCCGTTGGTTGTTGCTTCAGTGCGAAGAGGTCGCTGGCGGTAACCTTGTCCACTCTATTTCCTTGGAAATTGCTATATAGGGCATTGTGCAGTTGCTACCATAAATAAATGGATCCTGGAGGCAACACGGAGTACCACGACATTGCTATCCCTTTGACAACCAATACAAAGACCTTCGCCAGTGTCGCTTCATCTCCTCCAGCGGATTGGACTGCCGCCTCGAAACTCATTACAAACTCTCTCGGATCTAACTCTCCGTCCAACATTACCACTCTAGGCATCTTGAAGCCCTAAGGCCACGGCTGGTTTTGCAAGCCAATGGACAGCGGTGACTCTGGATCACCCGCGCACGACCGTCGCCGAAGGTCCTGCGTCGGTCGTGTTATGACTTCTGACGGAGTCATGTGGAGAGCCATTTCATCTGCATGATGCAGCATGTCAATATCTTCTTGCATTTTCTCCAGTGTTCTTCTGGCTTCTTCTGCTCACCGGCGATATTCTGTGGCCTTTCGACTTGCTGCCAATCTATCCAACATGTGGTTTTTCTGCGCAATCTACCTCTCCAATTCTTCGGCTTCTAGCCTGGCTGTTCTTTCCTCTTCTATCCCATCTTCTTCTTCATATTCTCCAAAGTTACCCAGGTCATCCCACTCTTCTTCAACATGTGCCTTTCCTCGCTCTTCTGCCGAAGCCTCGAAGTGGGTGCGAACATTAGTCTGTGCCTCGCACTGCTCTTGCCGCATCTTCCTGGATGGCCGCTTCATGGTTGTCTCCGTTATCGCCCGGGGGCGCCACATCGACACCATCGTGTTCTTGGTGGTCACTGAAGGCTCCGCCGGTCAATGCATTGCTCGGACCCGGCACCGCCAAAGGGAGCATTTTGGCCGAAGCCCCGGTTGGAGCCAGGCGCTCCGGCAATGTCTCCGATGTATCGAGTGGCTTCGTCTTCTGTTTAGGTGGCATAGCTTCGGTCTGTTCGATCCCCACGGACGGTGCCAACTGTTGGAACCTGAGTCCCCAGACAAGGAAGGCCTTCGCTTGGAGGAGAAGCCGAAGGCTTCAGAGTGTGACATGTGTTTAGAGGGTGAAACAATCTTAATCGCTCTATCACCTCAGTTATAGGACTACCCTATTTATAGCATGTACTCAACCACTCCACGCTAGGATTTACAGTTTCACCCTCTCAACTGCCACATTCCCGTCATATTTGGGGGTATTATGGTACCATCAAGTACATCTATATAATTACAACTATACCGAAGGCCTGCCAGAGCCTTCGCCTGCACTTCCTGAAACACAACTGCAACATTTATAAGTGCTCGACCATCGGTGGACTTTGACTTGCCATCCGAAGGGGTACGAGAGATCATCCCCCAACACCGATCACCCTGTTCGGAGCCTTACCCCGAGGTTCTGGCAACACGGAGACTCCGGGTCAGCCCGAACACTCCGAGTGCAAACAAACACTAAAACTTTTCTGGTGTCCATGGGGTGATTGTGTCTCTCATATTTAGTCTAAAAGAGTCATTTGAGCACTGAGATATCTTCAAGTCAACCTAAACGCATCCCTCTTGATAGAATGGCATTCCTAAACTCAAGTTCAAAAATAAAAACAATTTAAACCTAATGAGTTACTACATGCCGCTTCTCTTTTCCTTTTTGAGGGACGTCAGCGTCATTTAACTTCTCCAATGGGACTAAAACCAGTTCATAACCTTAATAAACACATTAGTCCCTTAATCTTTTGTCATCGATTATCCAAAACCTACATAGGGGGCCTAGATGCACTTTCACTCGTGGTAGTATGTAATGCCCTAATTAGCATCGGGCCAGCCCCTTTCCCTACTCGCATCATGAGCCGAAGCCAGCTGAAGCCCAGCCTGTTACCCCTCCCTTCCTCTCGCTGACAAGCCTGGCCCGCCTGTCATCCCCATCGCTACACTACAATTGTCCCGCTTGCAACCGCCGGTTGAGGCTTCCGCCACTCCCCCACGTCACACCCCATGCCCCCTCTCCATATCCTCTCTATTTAAACGAACCTGGTTCCCCTCCCTTCGGTTTTGCAACACACCACCGCTATGAGGAAATGGTGACGTCCTAAGAGAGAGGGTGAATTAGGACACTTAGAAAGTAAACCAAATTGGCTCTAAAAACTTCACAAGATAAACCTATCTCAATTTCTATCTAATTATGCTCCAGATTTATCTAGTGTGTCTACTCTACCGCTCAAGAGGATTGCAACCTACTCCAGCAAGGTAAATTGCAAATATGTAAATGCAGAAATATAAATAAGTTAGAGAGACAAACTTAGTACAAGAAATTTTTATCCCGTGGTATTGATGGAATGAATACCACCCCAAATCCACGTTGGAGCTCCACAAAGGATATGCTCCCAGTCGCCAAGTCTCTTTTGGTCATGACGCTTAAGCTACCAAGTCACCAAGACAAGGTCTCAAGCATGATGAGCTATCGAGCCATCAAGTCAAGGTCTCACTACTAGCCTCTCTTCCGGGCACTTGCCTCCGTGATCACTTCAAAGCTTGAGCCACCAAGGTAAGGGTCTCCGTGTCCCCGTACACGTATCTTTCTGTCGCTCCACACCAAGTCGGAGGGTCAACAAGCTTGAGTCACCAAGGCTCAAGATGTCAGCCAGTCACCAAGACTCTAAGGCACCGACATACCACTTGGTACAAGCTAGGATCACTCCTTGATCCCTTCTTCAAGCTGCGGCACTTAGCTACAACTCACTCTAGGCCTATAAACACTAAACACTCTATAATCTTATGCTTAATCGCTTAGGATGATTACTTTAAACACTTTGGTGATTTGGATGTCTTCTCAAGTATACATGATCTTCCTCTATACTTTAGTAACATGCCACACCTTCAAATGACTGAGTGGAGGGGTATTTATAGTCTCAAACCCGCTAACTAGCCATTTTCCCAATAGCTTAGAAAAGCTGTTAACACCGGATGATCTGGTGAGAATAGTAGTACTAAACCAGATAATGGTGAGTACAAACTTAGAAACTAGCCATTGAAACTCCACTCAATGCCTCTGTGAACACCGTATACTCCGGTGTGCCTTCAAATCCATCACCGGACCTTTCAATGAGTTATCCTGAGTCATCTGAGCCTTTGCAGCCTCTTTGTGTAAAATGCTCCGGTGTATTCATCCGGTGTTCATTCTATTCACACTAGACCATCCGGTAAGTTAAACCTTTTTCTCTTCTTTTCTCTAGAAATGCTCTGGTGCAACTATCTCTATGATCACCAGACTATCCAGTGTGTTGATCTTTATTCTTCAATTCTTGCAGTCGCCTGTGCAAGAAATGCTCCGGTGCTATACTCCGGTGTGCATAAACCAAGCATCGAACCTTCTGGTGGGTTGATCTTTAGCCTTCTGTACTTGCATTCTTCTCTACAAGAAATGCTTCGAAGTTACCTAATGCAGATCACCGGACTATCTGGTGAAATCATCAGCCTTCTCCCCCTTTGTCAGAAATACTCCGGTGAGTTCACACATAGAGTACCAAACATTCCAATGAAGTCAACCTTCACTTTGCCTCTGGATAAAATACTTCGGTGAGTTCAACCCCTGAACACCGGACCTTCCAGTGAAGTCAATTCTCCTGGGACTTCTCCAATTCAATCAATCTTTGTCCTGGCTACGGTGGCTTCTTGATATATCGTATCCATGAGACCTACTAATATTTATTCTTGAAAAATATGTTAGTTCCAGACTATGTTATCACTAATAACCAAAATCACGATCATGGCCTAATAGGGCCATTTTCGCTATAGCCGCCTCTTCGTCGTATCCAAGCCTAAGCGCCATCACTGCCCGACCTCCTCGCCAATCTCTGGTAAGCAACTTCGTTGCGTTGAAATCATCCACCTCCACCACATCCTGAGGCCACTAACCATTCTCCCAGCTTTGCAGGAGCATGAGGAGCTTTCTCTATCGCTTATCGACGTCGTTCTGTCGTCGCAAGACTATCCCCACTGAACTCTGACTCCGCCGTCGCCACTTCATCGTCGCTGACCATCTTTCGCCCTGTTTTCGGCTGTCTCGACACCACAGTGAGATTCCACATCGCCTTCTCATTCTTTTGCCCCATTCCCCATAGCATTTGGCATCCTATAGTGCGCGCGCGCGCAACGCCGGTAATGTTTTTGAGAGATCCGAGGTGGCACCGCTATTTTCCATCGTCGTCAGCCACTGATCCTCCCCAAGCATCATCGGTCGTTTGATCTTAAATCTACGGTCAAGATCTCATACCTCTTCATTTGTGTAACCGATCCACCATGGACCAGTGGACCAAGTTCCATGGCCTTCGGTCCATGGGTCTGTAGTCCCAGTCAGCAGTTGCGTAGGTGCCATGTTAGCACACCCGAGCCTGGTCAGTAGTCCTAGTCAGCGATGATGTCAGCATTGCGTAATAATTATGGTTTTATAATTAAAAGCTAACTATTTATTCTTTTAATTAGGTAATTTTGTATGTAGGCCCTTGTAATTTTATTTATTTACCAATGAGTCCTTGCAATTTTAGAAATAGCTCTTAGACCTTTATGTTTTTATCAAATAGCCCATGTATTTTTAAAGAAATCCCTATGTAACTTCAAACCTTTATAACTTTTCGTTATAGCTCCATCTTAGACGACTCTTGCACTCACGCGATCACAGTGATGTGTACTTTCTATTAGTATACTTTTTGTAGCACTTTGTTATGGTTTGGTGTACTATTCTTAGATGTTTGTGCTTGATTATTTCTGGTGTTTGTGAATGCATTAGGAGGTGAGTAGTGCGTAAACCTGCAAGACCAGACTTTTGAAGAGTTTGAGCAATCCGCTATTGAAGGCAAGTGTCCTTGATCACATTAATCCAATTGTAGAAAAGTGTGTGTTTACTTTTATTGCATCCTTGTCAATATGAATCCCATGGTTATGGTTTACTAAATTCTTCTATGATTATCCTTGTCGCTTGTTTTGTAGTTCGGGTGTTGAGGGTAGAAATACTTAGTTGTGCTGTCGAGTTGGATGGTTTAAATGTTAACCTGTTTAATGGTCTATGCAACATGAATTGGTCTGGTAATCTTGGTAGCAACATGGATACCTAGGGACTTGGGCACGTGGACCGCAGGTGGTTGTGACATTATGTTTATCTCCGGTGATGGTTATCTTCAATTGGCCTATGGATGTGTTCCAGGCGGTAAAGGTTTTTCTGGTGTTGATGGTTAGTTACCCCTGTGGTTAGTGGTAGTCTTTCCCAAGTCGATGGCTAAGGACCGGTTCGTAGACATGTAATTCGACACTTCAGCGCAACCACAAGACTTATATGGGTATGACCTGACCAAGTAATTAGATGTTCTCCTAGTACTATATGGGCTATATAGTGGTGTAGGATATGGAAGGGGTCTGTGTGGACTTTCCTTTTACCTACAGGCACAAGAGGGGGCTTTTGGGGTGGAGTTTGCTCCACTTATGTATGACGGTAAAACCTTAGTAGGCAAATGCATGCTGTGAGATGCTTCTGAAAGGTCTTGTAGTGAGACCCCGACTTTACACCATAGAAGTGTGAAGCAACATGAGAATCACGACTCATGGGTAAAGTGTGCAATCTCTACAGTATGCAAAACTAATATACCAGTCATGCTCATGGTTAAAGCGAGCTTAGACTTCTTCATAATTAGGGGGAATCTTGAACGGTTGGTTTTTGAGTCGAGTGGTGGTAGCCCGATGAGTTGGTAGCCAGGTAGGGGATACCTGGTGAGTTGATAGTCAAATGGAATCCGATGAACTGTTCTCATAAAGTTTTATCGTCACACATAGTAAATAGGATTACTATGTCTTCTTGAGTTCTATGTTAGAATGGCTTAGTTGCAGTAAACCAGAGTCAAACATTCCTTGTCTTAAACCCTCATATCATACTTTCCTACACATTTTGAGTACTTTATGTACTCACCCTCTTATTTCTCCCTTTGCTACCAATTGTTGTCCAGACCATGGTGTTGAAGTGGAGTTTCAGGAGGAAGACTTCCACCCGGAGACCATGTTCTAGGCTGGCCCTCCTCCATACAATACCTATGGCTTATGGAAGACCTGCTGTCACTGGAGGCTAATCTTAGTCTTTCCTTTAAGACATATAGGTCCTTTTCTAATGAATCTTATCGTTATGTAATGACACTGTAATGATTTCACTTATGGTATCACAACATATATGGAACTTGATCATAACATATATGTGGAATGCATCTAGTTTGTTCTTGAAACCAGGTGTGACATAGTATATTAATATTTGCAATTTTGATATATGCAATGTACTCATGTGAGTGATGCTGTGTGGATTGACGTGAGTCAAGTTAGGAAGAGCTTGTGCTCGAAATTAATTGTTTTTTTTTGTTCGTGTTCAGATGTGTCCTAAGGATGAATGTTGTTAGTGATATGACCGAGACTAGGTTCAAGGAGGAATTGAGGTCAAGGCAATCCGAAGGTTACCCAAGACGTTTGTGCTAAGGAACGATGCATGTGAAGATGGCCACACCATAAAACATACATGTGAGATGTGCGTGCTATAGTGTGGTGCAGATGGATTGCACTATAAGAAGTACATGAGAGATGTACGATCTATGGCGTGAAAGATCGAGTCCCGATGCATATGCATGAAGGTGTATTCCATGGAGTATGCAATTGATTATGTGCTATGGAATAAAGCAGTAAGAAAAACACGTGTGCATGTACCAATTTCGTATATACAAATCTTTTTTTGTTATGCTATATTTTTTTACTTCTTCGAATTGCTATATCCTGTATTGATTTTACGTGTGTGAAACACGTACGCAGTTGCTAGTATGTTGAAATTTTTAGCATGTTCTTTGGTGCGCGACCACATTTTGGATCCCATGATTGGACTAATTGATTGGCGTTCCCAAATTGATTGAGACTAAATATAGAAATTGTGCGATGATAAACTGCATCATTATTTGGATCCCATGATTTTAGAGGGGAACGCATGCATTATTATTATTATATTAATTAATAATTAATTATTATTATCAATATAGAAATAGTGCCATTTGATCAAATAGATGGATGGATGAGATCAAAAGTTTCCCACCAAACTCGTGCTTTATTATTATTATATTAATTATTATTATAAAATTATAGAATATATTATATAATATATAATTATAGATATAGAATAGAAATAGATATAGATCAATATAGAAGTATATATAGATACAGATTCGAGGATTAAAATCACTTGGAGGATGGCTCATAAATAAAGCAGATATTTGTAAATCCATGGTTGTAACATAGTTTATTGCATATGGTTGTACGTGAAGTACTTTCCTTTTACCTTTACCTGCGAAAAAAACATGAGTGATTGTAGATAGAGGATTAGAATGTTTGATGGTTGTTCCTGAGCATGTACTAGTAACTCTCTGGTATAAAAACATTGTCATTTTACACCTTGACAAGGTCACCAATACACTAGTATGAGTGTATGACCTTTAATTGCTAGTATAAACTGTATGCTAATATAACAATGTCTTAATATTATGAAACTACTTTTTAAAACAAATACGTTGCTACCATTTTCAAGTTCACTCAAATATATTTGAAAGATATTATTGACAGTCAAAGTTCAAACGTGTTGATTGCACACAACTCAAAACAACATGCTCTTCAGTTACAGGATGGAGTAATAATTAAAACTACTATGTACAGTACTCTCTGACTAGCTCTGTAGTATGGCTTTGCTATAGTTTCTTTAATTCTCTGCAAATACTGTTTCTAGACAATGGTTGCCAACTTGCATACCATATTTAACGGGAAATGGCATCTACAAGTTATTCGGAACAGAAGAAGGAAGCGTCACATGAAGCACAAGTACTTTGGCCATCACAGACGACACTCTGGTCGACAGAAACCATTTGGGCGTTGAATTTTGTCACCTCAAAACGAGAAACACTGGCCTTAACTGACACCGCAGAGACTCTTGGCGTAGATAACACTTGCCCCCGGCCGTTGTGCTTCCTGCAACCAACCACCTCATGTGGCAGTATGCAAGCTAAGCTAGTAATATTAGATAAGAACCTTCGGATGCATGCGTAAATTGTTGGTGACTCATAAGGCGCAAACAACAGCGGCTGGACACTTGGTCGCTCGATCGCCATTTGCATGGATGGGTGCACTACCTTTGCTTTGCTGCTCGGTTTTACTACCACCACTGCATGAAGTAGCAAGATTTGTGTGGCCATGTTTTGCACGCTGCAAATGGGAAGAGGATAAGAGCAAAGAGTGGAGCTAATGAGGTTATTTTGGACGGGTCTTCTTTTTCTGGTTAGTGGTTTGCAGCGTTCACTCCTCCCCCGTCTCTATCAGAATCTGGGCGGGGGGGGGGGGGGGGGCGTCCTGGCTTTCAGGGTGACAGTGCCAGGAGCACACATGAAAGTCCTGAAAACACTCAGAAATCTCAGTTCCTCGTGTATTAACGCTGCTGATATATGTATATTTATTTTAACTTGGTAGCTTTATCATTTGTGTGCATAATTCTTCTTGTTTGTGAGCGCACTGGGGGCACCCAATCACTTGGGAATTTTACGTGCACATGAAACATGCGCTCAATAGGGTTTGCTAACAGTAACCACAAAATTAATCGATCTTTCCAAGTGTTGTTATAAACTTTTTATGCCGTCGCAATTTTTTAACTCTCGCAAATAAATGGTGATAAAATTTAGTGATTTAAGTGGCATCTCATTGACTTTGAAAACTCAAGAGGAACGGTCTGGCTAACAAAATAATAAAGAATCTTGTAAAAACATGTAAAATACCTATCTTCTGCCACATTTTTTTTTTCTTTAGCAAGATCCACGCACGGAATTCAGTTTACTTAACGTCGCAAACACTAAATTGGACCTTAATTGATCAGTCTTCATACACCACCTGTTTTAATCCCTGCAGGCCGGTGGTGTACATGGTCCAAAATCCTTACTATCAGTTGTTTTTCTAGATGCATATATACAAATCGAATATCGCTAACAACTTGACAACATGTTCTACACTATTATATGCTTATTCAGGTGGGAGGCCATATGGGTGCCCATGGTTTGTAGAGTAATAATGATCGAATAAACTACAATAGAAATGTCATGCATCCTTATCAGTCCGCAAATGCAACAGATGGTTCCAGAAGAGATCTATGTAGTCATACATGTTTCTTATCCTAGTAGCGGGATTACGGAAAGAACGTACGTGCTCTCGTTGAATTTGGCACTGCAGACGTATCGTCATGATTCGCGATTTTTTTTTTGTCGTCAAGAAACAGAGAATATGCTTTCACATGCACTCGACAGTTGCAAATCTTTATCTTGCCTGTGCCGCAGCCACAGAAAAATGATGGAGAAATTAAATGAGTGGCCGTAATATATGGAGCTGCTTATTATCGGAATGTTGTAGCCTTATAGGCGCGCGAATCGTTCTGTCCTTGATGGTTATGTGACTATGTCACATCCGGATTTATGCATGAGAGGTATATATATGTGGGTTTGTCCATAGATTGATCGGCACCCAAAATATTATTTTCCCTCATTTTTTCAGCAAAGGGAAGTACTCATAAATAGGTCCAGTTATGTCATGCATGCAAATTTATAGCTGCAACGATGCTGGTTTCGTGCTGAAGATGCATGCATGGCGTGTGTTCTGTTCACACTGAGATAACGCTGCCTCATTTCTTGTTGTTGCTCGGATTGATTTGATCATGCATATATATATGCCTAATACAGTGCTAGTAATTAAGACTATTGAATGGTGCAAAATGCGCCCACGTAGCTGGCTAGGTAATCCGTTGCTGGCCATGCAAACACCCTTACGCTGTTTGCACCGCATGCTTTACGTGTTTCGTGTATGCGTCCGCATGCTTTACGTGTTTCGTGTATGCGTCCATTCATCCATCCATCCATGCATGCATCTCCAACCTTGAGCCAAAAGCTAAACGTCTTAGATCATCTCCAGCAGCTACTTTAAATTTTCATCCTTAAAAATATTATTACAGCATTTCTTATCACTATTACAGTATCCCTTATTTTTTCATCTCCAGCAGTAACCCGACGGTGTTTTCCTCCTCCGGACCCACTGTCAGCCTCTATGAACATTATTACTACAGTGTTACGGATGCTACAATGCTCCCACAAATTCACAGCTACATACTCTCTACGCAACACTGTAGCGCACTGTAGCAATAGATACCGAATCGGCTGCTGATGCTAAAACACTGTAGCATCCGAATGTGCAAATTTGGAGATCTGTTGGAGTTGGCCTTAGGCGAGTAGCAGATTGGTAGATACTATTTTTTTACTCAAGCAGAGACATGCATTTGGTCTAATGAGTCATGTTTCCACACCTAATGCGTCAACATATATATACGATTAGACAAACAGATGGCCGGCCGCTTTATCCCAGGAGAAATGTATAAACTAAGTTGAACCGTGGTCTTGGTGAATATACTTTTCTTTCCAAGCATATATATATATATATATAGAGAGAGAGAGAGAGAAGAAGCTTTTGTCGCGACCTGGTCCAAAAATAATATATATGTCACTAATCAAAGGCATGCATGGGAAATATGTAGCCATGCATTATCATCTAACCCGCACTTAGAGTCAGAGGTATGCATGCATGGGCTGGATGCCAGCAACTTAATCCCAGGAATAAGGTTCTCACAGAAGGCATGCAGTCTCGCACTTTCTCTCTACACATATTTGCTACCTTCTTCGTTTCTCGATCGCCAGAAGATTGGTTATGCTTGCCAGTACGTCTCCTTATCCTGCCTCATTGGCCCTTACTTCGCCGTATAACGCATGTGCAGCACAGTTAGCCGTAGGTCACCTTTGGGACATTCTCGATAGAAAAAAAAAACAGAAGTGCTACCAAATAATATGATTAATAAAATTCTGTAGTAGTAGCTTATGAGAAAGCCGAATCTGGAATCGAACAGAGAAGAAAGCTACCTAGCTACAGGAGTCAAAGGGGTCCATAAACACTGGTACAAATTAAACAGTCACAATTTGTTACCACCGTCGGTTTTATAAATTAAAAATAGTGATAATATTACTATCACTGTCGGTTTTAATAATTGACAGTGATAAGGTTAAATATTACAATTGGTTCATATTAAAAATCATCAATGATAATAGAGGTTCCAAGTTTGCAGGTCATCTTCAGAAATTCATAACTTGTTCATACAAAGTTAGATGGTATTGATGTAAAGAATATAAGGGTCTTTCACTGGGATGGCCCGCAACGGTCAGCTATGGGTAGTACCCACTTTCGATCTTTGACCCAAGACCCCCACGTGAACAGTCAACGCCAGATCGACCACGACAAGGGTCTCCGCAGGGTTCCCTGCGACCAGTCCTTACTGGTCGCGAGGCAGTACTTACTTAGACCAGTCAAATCTCATTTAATGTCTCCACTCACACCGTTTTCCTTTCCCAGGCAATCCACTCCGGCTGAGGCGGCAGAGTCGGCGTAGAGTTACCTTATCCCGTCCCGTAGACATTAATTATTGTAAGATGGGTGCACAGATGTGACAGGGGGCGCAACAGGAGCGCGTGGGAAGCCTGCGTCAGGACAGGGTAGGCCGAGTGCTTCGGACACGACAAACAGAGGTGCGACCGATGGACGGGACGGCCGCCGTAGGGACCCAGGGCAGGCACATCGAATGTAGGCTTGTAATGATTATTTATATCGTTTCTTAGGACAGGTATGGGTGTGCTAATTGGGCCCACTTGTAAGACTTCTCCCCCTGGAATATAAAGGGGGGATATTTTCTGTGAAAAAGGGAGGATGGAGAAGAATACACAGGATGTAGGGCTATTACCTCACGAGAAGCCTGAACCTGGATAATCCCGTTGTTCTTGAGCAGCAAACACACACACATTCCATACGCACACCCAGAACGCCGATCACGCCCCACTGTCCAGCATACTCTAGAATCATTGTTAGGGATTTACCCTCAACATTTGGCGCGCCAGGTAGGGGCGCGTTTTTGAGTTCTGGTAAGTGTCGTTAATTTCTTATGGGCTATCCATGTTTGAATCCCCAACAACCGACGAGTCCCGCTCGGAGGATCTGAGTCGCTGCGAGGTGTTCTTCATAGAATACGATCTAGGCAAACCCGATATGTTCCAAAGTCAGCACATTGGATCGGGATCCGAAGGCCTCGGGGTTCAACGAAAAGCAGTAGAGGCATCCATATTCAAGGTGCCGACAGGGGCTCACAGACCGCAAGTGTCGGTGGAACTAGCACCATCAACGGTAGGCCCACCCAGAGGAGCGCTCACCGCGTCGGGATGGTCAATACCCAGCCCTGTGATGCAAACCGATACCATCTGCCAGGTATGATCCGATCAGGTAAAAGAGTACCCAGAAACTAATCGGGGGTGTTGTTTCTTCAAGTAGGTTCAACCCAAGGACGGACGAGACAGACGAGGGGTCCACACTTTGCACTTCTGACATGGGTAACAACCACTCCTCATTGGGGACCAGGACCTCAGAAAGGTAACCCTCTCCTCCCTCGGTACTGACCACTCATCAATAGGAAGGGCGAATCTTTGTCCTACCTTGCAGGA